>NC_092872.1:22310603-22941228 GCF_028372415.1 Notamacropus eugenii | reverse complement strand
TCTAGAATATATAGAGAACTGAGTCAAATGCACAAAAATACAAGTCATTCCCCAATTGATAAATGGTCAAAGGATATAACAGGCAATTTTCAGAGGAAGAATTTAAAGATATCTATAGCCATATGAAAAATTACTCTAAATAACTATTGATTAGAGAAATGCAAATCAAAACAACTCTGAGGTACCACATCACACCTATAAGATTGGCTAACATGTCAAAATAGGAAGATGATAAATGTTGGACAAAATTTGGGAGAGTTGGAACATTAATACACTATTGGTGGAGCTGTGAGCTGATCCAACCATTCTGGAGAGCAATTTGGAGCTATGCCCAAAGGGCTACAAAAATGTGCATACCCTTTGATACAGCAATAGAACTTTTAGGACACAATTCTGGAGAGCAATTTGGAGCTATGCCCAAAGGGCTACAAAAATGTGCGTACCCTTTGATACAGCAATAGAACTTTTAGCACTGTATCCCCAAGAGATCATAAAAATGGGAAAGGGTTCCACTTGTACAAAAATATTTATATCAGTACTCTTTGTAGTGGTCAAAAGCTGGAAATCAAGAGGATGTCCATCAATTGGGGAATGACTGAATAAATTATGGCATATGAGTGTAATGGAATACTATTGTGCTATAAGAAATGATGAACAGAAAGACTTCAGAGAAGTCTGGAAAGACTTATGTGATCTGATGGTGAGCAAAAGGAGTAGAACCAGGAGAACTCTGTGCACAGCAACAACCACAGTGTGTGTTTTTTCTGGTAGACTTGGAACTTCATTTCAATGCAAGGACTTAAAAAAATTCCCAATGGTCTTCTAAGGCAAAATGCCTTCCACATCCAGAGAAGAACTATGAAATTCAAAAGCAGAATGTAGCAGATCATTGTGTGTGTGTGTGTGTGTGTGTGTGTGTGTGTGTGTGTGTGTGTATTGCATTTTGGTTTGTTAGATGATTTCTCCCACTGATTTTAATTCTTCAACACAGCATGACTATAGTGAAAATGTATTTAATAGGAACGTATGTGTAGAACCTATACAAAATTGTATGCTGTCTCAGGGAGGGAGGGGCGACGTAGTGGGGAAGAAGGGGAAAATCATAATCTAAGTTCTATGGCAATTATTGTAGAACACTGAAAATAAATAAAATTAATTAATTAATAAAAAAAAAGATTTTAAGGCTGCCATTGAAAGACTTTGAAACGTAGCCTAATAGTCAATAAAAAAGGAATATCTGGGTTCATATCCTGCCTCAGATACATATGAGCTCTGTGGCCAAGAGAAAGTCATTTAACTTATATATTAGAAGAATAGACAGTTGACATGGTGTGGTAGGGGCAGGCTTTCAACACTATGCTAATGAATACAGAGGGAAAAAAATAAGTAATTGTGCTACATTACCTAATATTCTCTCTGTGACAACAGTACTTAGGGATTAATTAATTCTTTTGCTTCCCTCCCTGCTTTCAGTCTTTTTACTGCTTATTTTATCTTGCACACTGCTACCAGATTCATCTCCCTAATACACCTTGCCACTCTCCCGCTCAAAAGTCATCAGTGGTTCTTTACTGCCAACTACAAATGTTTTAACTCTTTAACTGCGTCCCTTGGGCATCCTTTTCCTTTCCTAGTAAAGCATGTGGGCAGGGCTGGTCAGTTATTCAGTCAGTCAGTCAACCAGCATACATTAGTTGGTCACTTTGTACCAAGCACTGTGATACACACTGGAGATTCAACGAAAGACAAACCTAGTCCATGTACCTAAGGAGCTACAAACAGAATAAAGGGGAAGTACTCTCAGATAAGAAGCTAGCAGCTAGTGGGGCACCAGAAAAGACCTCCTGCAAAGAATACAACTGGAGCTGAGGCTTTAAGGAGAGTAGGCTAACTAAGTGATGGTGGTGAGGAAGGAGAGCATTCCAGGCAGGAGAGCCACTACAAAGGGAATGGATGGGGAGATGGAGCATCCAAGGATGACAGCAAGTAGGTCAGTGTGGCTCAGTGGTAGAGTGTGAAGGGGAGTAAGTATACGCAGATTGGAAAGGCAGGAAAGCTAGATTGTGAAGATGATTAGTTGTGTGAGAGGTTGGATAGTAACAGCTAGTCCAGCATTTGCAGCCACACCATTCTGTAAATTTTACAGATCCTGAACCCTACTTATATTTTATATGGGCACCTAATGGTGGGCTGTCCACTCTGTTCAAATCTTAGCACTTCAGGAAAGACCTGAATTTGTTTGTCCAGACTAGGAGGACAGAATGTTAAGGGACTATGGTTGCCACAATCTCAATGGAGATTGTAGTCACCATGGAAAAGAGATGAGCTACCAGAAAGGAGAAAGCTTTTGCTTCCAATTTCCTAGCAATTATCAGGTTGGGAGCCTTAAGGAAAAGAAGGTAGAGCTTCTACGTCTGAAATTCATTATTCTTGGGATTGAAAATCATCTCATATGCACACAAGTGCCTCAGTTTCCTTATCTGTCAAATTAGTATGGTAATATCTGCCCTACCTATGTCATGGATGGTTGTAAAGAACCAAAAGAACATTGTATACTGTAACACCAAGATTGTTTAAGAGCAACTTGGGGTGACTAAGTATTATAAATACCCAAATTAACTACAAAGGACATATGAAGGGAGATGCTACATGCCTCAAGAGAAAAAACTGATAAACAGAATTATGTATGGAATAATTTGACATTTTTTGTGTCTAATGGTAGCCATTTCTAGAATGGGGGGAGGGAAGAAAGAAGTTTATATGATAACCTTAGTATATATTTTAAAAAATATCAAGTTGTATATTTGTAGTTTCATGTGCAAACGTTTTTATTATACTATATTATGGAAATGCTTGTTTTATTTCATAAATTAATAGTAAATAAATAAAAATTAAAAAAGAACATATGAGAGCTCTGAGATCACATTCAGCTCCTGATCCTTTAAGACCATATGAGATGATATTGTGAAAATATTTCAAAAAGTATAAAGCACAGTAAAAATGTTAGTTGGTTTTCATGAATATTTGGGGTGATGCTTTCCCAGATCTTTGCTTTTCTCTTTTCAGTGACATTTTAAAAAATTAGTGCAGTGTCAAACATTGAATAGTCATGATGATTAATTTCATTTCCCTCCTCAATTAAGTTCAGCTTCCTCTTTCCTTTCCCTGAGATAAACTGTTAAAAAAAGTTATCATTTCATATCTTTCTGGTTACTGCTCTCTTGCTTCTTCAGTATCTCTCTCCTGGTTAAACAAAACAGAACTGGCTTCTTTGTTTTTTTTTTCTTCCTCTTCCTAATTTCTGCCATTTCTTCCCCCCCCCCCCCCACACACACACTCACACAAACACACACATCTTGGCCATTTTATACCATTCAGTTTAGATGAAAGTTTGATAACTATATGCCACAGCCAACAGAGACCCTCATAAATCAAATGTAGAGAGAGCTATTAAGTGCTTCTTAGCATCAAGTAAGACTTTTCTTTTTATTATGGGAATATGTGTATACATTGTAGTCTCCAATTCTGTAGAGTGTAAGCATCTTGATCCAAGGACTGTCATATTTTTTTTGTCTTTGTATCCCTGGTAGGTAACTAGCATAAATATGCACTTAATACGTGTTAAATTGAATTGAATGGAATTGGAGAAGTGGAGCCCCTGTTACAGAGCACTGAGATATGACTTAAAATCATCAAACTGGAGAGTTGGAAGGGAATTCAGTGACCATCTGATCCAATTCATACACAAAAGGAATCCCCATTATAACAAACTAGTTGAGGCATCTTCCGACCTCTGCTTAATGAACTCTGAGAGGGAACCCATAACCCTTATTGGCACCAGAGCTTCCTTTTCAATGGCTCCAATTGTTAGGGAGTTTCTTCAGAAATCAAGCCTAAGCTGGACTCCTTGCACCTTTTGCCCATTTCTTCTGGTTCTGCCTCAGGGACCAAAATGAGTAAATCTCAACCTTTTTCCACATGGCAGCCCTTTAAATACTTGAAGATAGTGATCATGTCTCTCCTGTGTCTTTTCTTCAGGCTAAACAGTTCCTTCTACAGATTAGCTAGACTTTGTTTGGGTGGGGTATTTAGCTTTTAAAGCCAGACACAGCCTGGCTCAAGGCCATCTTTCCACTCTTATCAGTCATTATTCACTTACTGCACTCCTTCTTATGTGATCTAGAAAACTGGACTTTTCTCTACTTTATATACCCACCACACTCCCATTTCCATGCTTTTGCATTGACTGTTCCACATTTTAGGAATGTACTCCCTCCATGCCTCTACCTCAGAGAGTTCTTATCTTTATTTAAGATGAAGCTCAAATGACAATTTCTGCACGAAATCTTTGCTGATCTCCACAACAAACACTGCCCTCCCTCCCCAAACTACTTTGTACGTATTTGTTTTTTTCACACTTTGTATTTATACCATATATATTCATATATTCACTTACCTTATCTCCTATTAGAATGTAGGCTTTTTGTGAATTAGGTAAGTTTTTTTTTATATTTCTTTCCCCACCACCTGGCACAGTACCTGGGAAATAGTAAATACATATCGTTGGTTGTCCTTCATTTTCTAAGGGGACCAATGACATCGAGGAGTGGTCTTTTCTAGGGAATGAATTGGATTTAAATGAGGCAGTTACACAAAGTTGTCACTTCACTCTTTCTCCCAGAATCACCAAAGTGCAGTCACAGGACAAAAGTCAAGATGACTGGTGATGGCCTGGGATGCTGTGGATGATCTTGATGTCTTTGGTGTCTGACCAGGCTCTGAGGGCTCCACAGTGCCTGCTTCAGCTGCCTTCTCAGCCATTGGGATAAGTTATTCTCATCTACCCATTCTGCCTTGGGAAGTCTTCACATGCTTGGGGTAGACATCCACCTAATTCATTGAAGTGTTTGGAGTCTGACAGGTACTTAACATTTGTTAATTGTTTATGGGGAGATAAGTGGGGACATATTTATCAGCATCGTGTAACCTTGAGTTTTAATACGTCATGGAATTTAATATGTCAGGGATAGGATACCACTCAGTTCAATTAGCAAGATCCTTTACTCAATATCTTTTTTAGGTAAGAATGCCTCTTTGAGTTACAAAAATCAGTCAATGAATAAATCAAGAGGCATAACTTATAAACAAGATATTCTATACCCTAAAGTATAAATTTCTTTGGGAAAGCAGAGAAAAAAGTTTGATGGCTAACCAAATAAGCTAATCATTCTGTTGGAAGTGTGAAATGGCAGAGTATTTCAGCAGCTCCCTAACTCTAGAGGAGTCCAGTCTAGTGATGGAAGATTCAAATCCAAGAGCTGAGAATTCCAGTTGATGTAAACCTCTGAGAGGGAATAACTCTGAAGTGTGAAGTGGGAGGAAAGAGCTTGTCTTCCACCCTGCCACGTTATTTACGTTATTAGAACAACTGGCCCAGTAGGAGACAACACATTCAATCAGGAGTGGAGAGACAAGATGAATAAAAACCCAGATCAACACTGGATATGATGGATGAATATAGAAGCAACTTCAGAGAATGTGACTTCTTGTGTTGGAGAAGATGCTAGCTAAGGACTGTAGAAAAGATTTCCAGGAGTTCTAATTTTATCTCTTGACCACATGTATTCTCTACATGTATATGTGGATTTGGAGAAGAGCATATCCCAGAACTTTGGGGGGAGTTGGGAAGAAATGATTTTTTACCAAATGCTCTTATTATGGAGCATCTTAGTAATACCCTTTCTAAAAACGAATTGAAATTGGAGTGGCTAATTGTCAATGGGAGTGGAATGTCATTGGTGGGGACCTGTGAGCAATACTAGAAATCTAGTTCTTCAGAGTTAATCTTAGAACCCTGAGCCAGGGGACCAACCTGTGATTTTGAGTGAGGTTTGAGAAGTAGCTCTAGAAGGGGTATTAAATAATTTGATATCTCAAAGAGACATTAGAGGTCATCTAGTCCACCACCCTCATTTTCTAATTAAGGGAACTAATGATCAGAGAAGCTGTTACTTAGGGCTGAAATCACAGATTAAGATTTGGAAAGGACCTTAGAGATTGTCATCTAAACCCCTCATTTTATATGAAGAACAGAGCTCAGAGAAATTAAGCAAATTGTATAAGATCTCACGTAGCCAGTGGCAGAAACAGGATTTGAATTCAGTTCCTCTGACTCCAAATCCAGTGCTCTTTAAAGATGCACGGAAGGTAAGCATCAGATTTGCATCTAGAATCTGTGAATGAATGAAAAAGGAGTTAAGACCTTGCTATGTGCCCAGCACTTTCCTAAGCACTACGGAGACAAATATAAACACAAACAAGGAAGACAATCATTGCCTTTAAGAAACTTATATTCAAAATGAGAGAAGATAACATAAACAGGAAAGAGAAATGACCAGCAGACGGAACAGCACAGCAATATTTCCATGTTATCGCAGTCTGAAAGCCCGTTGGTTGATAGAGATCAGTGCCCAGCAGCTGTGTGAGGGGCAGGGAAAAGATAGTGATAGCAGGAGAGAAGGGAGCTCCAATCTTCAGTCTCTTTGGGTTCTGCTGTTGCCTTGGGTACTTCTAGTTCCCAGCTTTGAAAGACAAAGTGGATAATGCCAAGTCCACTTCAGGGTGCTGAGGGGAAAGTAAAACTCTGGGAAGATGGTGACACGAAAGGAACTCAGAGTCTCGGTTATGTCCCTTTCCCCAGCTTGCTACAATGGAGTCTTCTGGGAGCTTCCCCTTGGGTGAGATTGAGGACTCTTTTTCTTGGTCAGGTTGAGTTACCTCACTCCCAACAGGAGAGATTCTTCACTCTGTATTTTCTGGTATATATTTTTCCGTGTATACTATCCCTGATTTTTATTGTGCTACTGACTTGGATAAATGGATTTCTTTGCTATTTGCTACATGCATTATTGTGGAACTGGTGTTTGGTGGAAAGAGAGTCAAGCTTTGAATATAAATCTTGGAGTCCCACTTCCCTCTCAATTGATGAACAGTCATCAGAAATTTAACTTGAATCTGAAAACACCATATCCTAGACTGATAATATTTAAGGGACATTTAATTCTAGCCTGGTACCTCTGCTGGCCAAGCTTCTGGCCCCCACCTCCTGCTTTTTCTCCTGGCAATAATTAAATTATGACTTGGAGAAAAAGGAGTGGGGGAAAGAAGGCTAAAGATGTCTGTTCTGCCTCCCTTCAAGCCACTCAATGACACCTTTATGCTGCATGTGGGGGGATTAGCCTCCTGTGTCTTGAAGTCATTTCGAACAGGCTCATGAGAGATGATTGTTAAATATTCAGTGTGAGTCCTTACACTTCAGAAATCACCTCTGGGCTTGATGTATTGTTCATAGTCTAAACTTAAGAAATCATTAATAATACAGATTAAAATTAAAAGCATGCCTTATGTTTCTTCCCCCACCCCCACCCCACCACAGAGCTGGTTGTTAAATACAAGGCAGCATACCCTTCATTATAGAAAATCACAGGGTCATAATTTTTACAGCTCAAGGGGATCTTTGAGATCAGATAGTTTGTCTTCTGTAAGAAAAGGACTTAAACCATCATAGACAAATATATCTCAGTGTAGTAGAAAGACCATGGATTGAAGTCAAAAGACATGGGTTTGAATCTTGACTGTCACTTTCTGGCTTAGTGACCCTGGGTAAGTCATTACCCTCTCTGGGTCTCAGTTTCTCCATGGATTTCAAAGCCTAGCCATAGGAACATAAGATATAGAGTTGGAAAATAATACAAGTATAATCAGGTTCAAATCACTTATTTTGCAGAAGGCTACTGAGGCTATGTCTGTAGCAGAGATGGAGAAATAGCCTTTGTATGCCATCAAATCAGATGCATATTCTCTAAGCCAAATGCTAGCAATTTATCTTTAATTTCTGAAGCGCCTGGTGTCTAGGCCACTACCTCTTGCCTCATTGCCAGTCAACAGGCATTTAAGATCTAAAATGTGTGCCAGAAGCTGTGCTAATCTCAGGAGCTACAAATAAAGGCCAAAACTCTACTTCTTCCCTCAAGGAACTCACATTCTAATGGAGGAGGCAACGTGTAAAATACGAGACATAATATCAGGGGTGAGGAACTTGCGGCCTTGAGGCCCGTAGTCCCGTAGGTTCTCTAGTGTGGCCCTTTGACTGGATCCAAACTTCACAGGATAAAACCCCCTTAATAAAAGGATTTGTTCTGGAAAAACTTGAACTCAGTCAAAAGGTTGCACCCAAGGACCTAGAAGGTCACAGGTGGCCTTGAGGTCGCAGGTTCTCCACTTCTGTTATATATATATACAGAGTAGATAAAAGGCAGTTTCAGAGGAGAAAACACTGGCAACTGTGGGAATGTTTTCCTGTAGAAGGTAGGCTACGAGGTGAATCTTGAAGAAAGCCAGTACGGGGAGGTGAAGAGGGATAACACTCCAGGCATGGGGGATATCCAGTCCAAAGGTGCAGAAGTGGGACTCCATTGAGTGTTGATAATTTTGCCTGGATCATAAAGGATAAGATGGCTGACGAGGTAAGAAGGTCAGATTCTGAAGAGTCAATGTTACTAAGAACTCACTACCATTGGGAAGTTGAGGCTAGGGGAAAGATGCAGTACTGCAAATTTAAGAAAGATGAGGAGACTGAAGAATAACCAGTAACTTCATAAATCTAGTCTCACTCATTCTAGGTCACAGTAACCTAAGTTAAAAGATCTGATTTATCTGTGTGACTGTTAAGCACTAATAAACTGCTAAGAAGTCTTACGGAACACTCAACCAAGTAACTGTCTGTAAGGCAGACCTCGTGAGAAAAGAGCCAAATTTTTGTTACCAGAAATAAAATTTCTTTTTGAATAATTAAAGGCTATGTCACTATGATTGATGGACCAGTGAAATATTTTTAATATTTTTACATTTTAAAAAAATCTCTTTGAAACCTTGGAGGTTTTAATTCCTAACTCATACTGGGGTCTTCAACTTTGAATGCCCTTCAGTGACCACAAATGAATTGTGCTGTATTTAGGCCATAATGTGACCTCCTTCTGTCTTATAAGAATGACTTCTAACTACTTCATGTTCTGAGTCTGAGACAGAATGACATCCCCTGGAGAGTTGATAAGTATTTTGGTTTATTGAAAAGGTAAAAGGTAGAGACTAGTGAGTAGAAGAACAGATTTTTTCACCCAAAGAGTCTGGGATGTATATTTTGACTTTTCTACCTCTGTTTCCTCTCCCTGCTACAACCCATTTTCCACACCTTCACCAGATTAATTATCCATAAACATCTCTCTGATTATGTCAAAAACCTTCAGTGGCTACCTATTACTTACTAGAAAGGTACAATCTCTTTCATATAACTATTCAACCCTCCTAATGATTTGGCATTAAACCTACATTTTCATCCTGATTCGAGTCCTCCCCTTCATATATTCTGTCCAAAAGTCAAGTCAAATTTCTCACCAATTCTGGACATGTCCCTCGACTTTCTTGTTTTAAATCCTTTGCTCATCTAGAAGACCTGGAATTCCAGACTGCAATACCTGCTATTCTGGAATACTCTCCCTTTATGCCTACTAAAATCGAATCCATCCTTTAAGGCTCAGCTTATGCCTGTCTTCTGCCATGAGACCTTGTCTGTGGACTCTGGCCAGAAGCAATCATTCTCTGGACCCCTCTAATGCTTTGTTCCTGATTTTAAAATGGAATTTTAGTCAGTCAGTCAATAAGCATTTCTTAAGTATCTGCCATGTACCAGCACTGTGCTAAGTGCCGGGGATACAAAGAAAGGCAAAAAATTGTTCCTATTCTTTAGGAGTTCCAAGTTTAATCGAATGAGGTAGACAGTCCTTGAAGAAGAAAACTCACATAGTTGTATATGTGTCATTTAGTCGTTTCAGTCATGTCTGACTTTGTGATCTGATCTGGGGTTTTCCTGGCAAAGATATTGAAGTCGTTTGCCATTTCCTTTTCTAGATCATTTTAGAGATGAGGCACACAGGATTAAATGACTTGGCCAGGGTCTCACAGCTAGTGAATGTCTGAGGCTGGATTTGAATTGGGGAAAGTGTCTTCCTACCTCCAGCATTCTATCCACTGCACCACCTAACTGCTGGTTATAAATGTACTTGTCTTATTTTTTCAACTAGATTATAAGTTCTTTGAGGGCAGGAGAACTTTCTTATTCATCTTTATATTTTTCAGTCCTTCCCCAGCCACTCCTTTCCATCCTTATCCTGCTGACCAGTAACTCCACAATATTTTGCACTTAATACACATTTAATAAGTTCATGTTGTATTAATATTTTTAGTTCAAAGGCTCTGGAGCTGGTAGTGACCTGAGAGGCAATCTAATTCAACCCTGATATTTTATAAAAGGGGAAACTGAGACCTAGAGAAGTTAAGTGACTTGATTATTTATACACAGGTGATAAATGTCAGAAGTGGGACCTCAAGTCATATTCTCTGACTGCATAGCTACTTTTTTTCTTTCCTTTTTTTGTTTTCCTAGCACTCAGTACAGTGCCTGGCACATAGATGGTGAACTTTGTGAGGATAGGATCTATATCTCACACATCTTTGTTGGCCAGGGACCTCCAGGACCTCCTCCTCATGCAGGAGGGTCCCCCTTCACACCAGTACCCACACCAGGGGCAGCCTTATGATCCAAATAAAGCATCAGCTACAGCAGCAGATCCCAATGTCACCTGGTCTGCCTACTACTCACACTACTACCAGCAGCCCCCACTGCCCCACCTGTCCAGGGGCAACCCCCCACAGTCCTCTTCCCCACCCCCTCCTGTCCACCAGACAATCAAACTACACTAAAGCATGGGAGGAACATTAGAAAAAGAAACTGGCCAAGAGCCTCAGTGTTGGTGTTCCTGGTACTCCCCCTCAGCAGGATTGCACAAAAGCCTGGGAGAAGTACTAGAAGAAACAAACACAAGGGGCCTCTGGTGGTGGACCCAGAACCAACTCAAGTATAGAGCTGCCTGGGTCAAATGTTACAGACAGCAAGCCACCTACTATGGACACACCCCTGGTCTTGGTGCTCCCCAGCCACCACCCAGATTAGCAAGGATACCAAGCTCAATGAATTGAATCAAAGAGGAACCTCTTTATCTGTGGGAATCTTTTTTGTTTGTTTTTGGCAAGAGGGTGATGACTACTTTGTGGAGGTGGAAGCGGGGTAAAGGCAGAAAGCCCTACTGGGAGGATAGAGAACTTGCTAAGCAGCTTCCTTCCTTCCTTCCTTCCTTCCTTCCTTCCTTCCTTCCTTCCTTCCTTCCTTCCTTCCTTCCTTCCTTTCTTCATATCTATCTTTTTCTTTCTTTCTTTCTTTCTTTCTTTCTTTCTTTCTTTCTTTCTTTCTTTCTTTCTTTCTTTCTTTCTTTCTTTCTTTCTTTCTTTCTTTCTTTCTCCCTCCCTCTCTCTTTCTCTCTCTTTTTCTTTCTTTCTTTCTTTCTTTCTTTCTTTCTTTCTTTCTTTCTTTCTTTCTTTCTTTCTTTCTTTCTTTCTTTCTTTCTTTCTTTCTCCCTCCCTCTCTCTTTCTCTCTCTTTTTCTTTCTTTCTTTCTTTCTTTCTTTCTTTCTTTCTTTCTTTCTTTCTTTCTTTCTTTCTTTCTTTCTTTCTTTTTCTCTTCCCCCCACCTCTCCCTCTCTTTCCTCCCCCAGACATATCTCCACCATAAACCACCTTCTTATTTTTAAAATAAACTTTGTGAAGGAAAATAATATACTATTACAAATATTTATTGAGCGTTTACTTTGGCAGAGCTCTGTGTTCGGAACTGGAGAGAGATGCTCAGATGTAGAGATGACAAGACATCTGCCCTTGAGGAGTTTATGATCTAGTGGAAGGATAAGACAACAAGTTTACCAAGTTTAAAGTAATTTGGGGTACTCAAAAATTTTAGTAGAATACATATATAGACTCTATGATTTTGTTAGTAGTATATGAACTCTCATCCAAAGCAGATTGTAATCCATCTATATAATCTGTAGTCTTGGAGTTGTCTGGTATTTAAGTGATTTGTCCATGGTCACATAAGAATCAGAAGTGGAATCTGAACCTAGACTCACCTGTCTTTAAGTCTGACAAGCTTCCCAGTACAATACAATGCCCCCTTTTAAGAAATAGAATGCTGATACGCAGTCAGTTATATGTGAAGAGTCAAGATCCCACCATTTCATAAATTAAAAAGATGGCTTGTATCAAGTCCCTGGGCTTTATAATGGACCTGAAATAACTTCCCTCTCTCATTTTGATTGGAAGCAAACTGTTTTTAATGTCTGAGTTCACACAGAGACTTGTGCAAGTGAGGAAGAGTCTAATTCCCTCTAATAGGCAGGGCAACCAACAGCCGAGAGACAGCAGCTTCCAGAAACCTACAAAAACAGGGGCTGCCTTTCTCCCAGACAAAGTCCTTCCCTCCATCTCCTTCATCCCTCTCTTTGTCTCCAAATAATAATGATCTCTACCATGTGCAGCTGTCATGTGGCCACAGTGAGGGGTTTGGAAGGAGCATCAGTAGCTCATATCAGACTTTGCTCTCCTCTGGGTAAAGGCCATCTGTCTCTTTTGCTATTAGTAGAGGCCATGTGAGGGTCAGGGTAGGCTCTTTATGAGTCCTTGGGAGATTTAAAGTCCTCCTATAGCCTGCTAGCCTTAGCCTCAGGCCCTGGGTATGGTCAGGACATTACCCTGTGTGCTGGCTTGCCAGACTGAGAACCATTCCCAGTTTTCGTCTGCTGTCCTTCCTGCCCTGTAGAAAGGGAGGATGCTCTCATTTCTGCCTCTTCTCAGTGACAAGAGCTGGTTGGTGCCAGTTTTTGGCAACCCACAATTTCCAGGCCACCTTGGAGAAAATCCTGAGGTATGGGATATTCAGTTTCTATTCCAAATAATTAACTGTTAGGATCATAGAGGGGCCCCCCACTCATGGCCCCTCTAGCTCATCGATTGATGGCTTTGGCAGGATAAGACAAGAGGCAATGTCTAATTAGATTCAATCTGCTTACGCCTGGGCCCAATCCAGGTGACCATGAACAGCTTTGCAGTATCTGTTCCCACCTCCTTTCAGGGCAAAGCTCTGAGCACTTGGTAGCTGCCCAGTCTCTGGGAATGTTGGTTTCATTCTGTGTCTCAGCTCGATTGGCCTCACTAACGTTATCCAGTGTGACTGGGTCTATTCATGGCAGATTAGATGCCAGATCCTGTTGGGTAAGTCTGAACCAGATCTGATGTAATCACCATTGTTAATGCATCCCTTGATTGACTCTAATGCAGATGCTCAGGGCTCGATCTGCCCACAAACAAAGCTATATCTATATTTATCTATATCTGTCTTCATAAGCTGAGAAGGTCAGTTAATGCTAATTGCAGTTTACTAAACAAGCTGATTTATAACCCTGCTTTTCTTCTCTTTCTGTAGGAAGTGCCTACAACTTGCGAAAATGAACAAATGACAGGCTACTTTTCATTTTTCCCTCCTGCACATGGCCACTTTGAGTTGTCTGGTGGGTTTGGGTAAACAGCACTGGATTTGTAACTCGTAATATGACCCCAGGAAAAGAGTGCATACAGGACTTGGAGTCAGAGGGTCTGAGTTCAGACACTGGCTGTGTCCCTTACTACTTATGTGACACTGGACAAATCAAAACTTATTTGGGTCTAAACTTCCTAATCTGTGAAATGGAGGACTGTACTAGATTGGCTTTCCAGGTCTCTTATAGCTCTAAAGCTATGATAGTATGAGTTACAGCTCTGATTCTCATACTGAATGTGTGACCCTGGGCAAGTCAATTACTCTTTATGGTCCTTAGTTTCCTCTTCTGACCTCTCAGGTCTCTTCTAGCTCTGAATCACTGGTCTTTGGTGTCCAAAGGCTGCCTCTGATATGAGCCATGTGAGTGGGCAAATCACTTGGCACCCCTGAGGCTGTTTCTTCATCTTTAAAGTGGGGCTAGTAATATCTTCAGAACTTACGTCAGAGGGATTTTCATGATAATCCAATGAAATGTTCAGTATGCTAAAACTCCTAGAAGGATGAAGCAATATGCAAACCTTAAAGCGTTATGGAAGTATCAACTCTCAGAATTATTGTTTATTATAATTTATAGTGTAAGAACAGCATGGACACCATATTGGGTCCTCAGTGCAAGAACGGACAACATAGATTTAGTATCTATTTAAAAATGAACCACAGAATGAATTTCTATACAAGGATAATAGGAAATTAATTCTGGATGCCCAGGTGAGGCCAACTATCTACCGGATGGAGAATCTGGCACCTTTTCTGTTAGCAAGGGATGCTCTCAGGAGCAAAGGGAGACATTCAGTACAAGCTCCCTGAGGGCCTACTCACTCTAGTCTGAAGGACTGGAAGAAGTTGGTCAGTCTCCAGCCCCATTCAGGGCTGGAGGTCCTTGGAGACAGCCCTAGAAGGCACCAACTGTTGCTAAGCACAATGTCTGTTTTCATGATGTCAGTGCTGGGTCCACTGGGGCTACATGGAGAACATCAGCTTGCTTCTTAGAGAGCACCAAATGACTGACAGATGGGAAGGACTCTTGGTCATCCCTGGCACAGACTGAATTCTCAATGCAATTAAAAAAAAGAGCAAAAATGCCAATTCACTAACATTTTCTTCTTTATTCATGTAAAATACAGTTCACGTGCTTTATGAGATTAATGTCCCCTGCTCCTGATTACAAGAACCTGATTGGCATATTAATCAGGTTATAAAAAAAAGTGATGGGGGGAGGAGATGAAGAAAAGCCAAACATAGAGCAGCTGCTATTTAGCTGCGGAATCCATTCAGGATATAAATTTTTTGATGAGATATTTATTGTAAAATAGAGTTTTTCCTTCCCCTCTTGGTTTTATTTTTAGCCAACATTACCCCAGCATCTGTTCCACCTCTTGTGTGAAATGTATTGAGGCAGGGATGGGCCATTTGGAATGTAGGTACAGAGATGGAGAAGGCTTTTCTGGAGTGTAATAGGGGATCCAACCCTTTTCTGTTTGCTAATAGGACCCAGCTCAGAGAGGCACCACGTTTTACCAACTTATCCCAACAATGACTGAGTCAAGTTCCATCTTAGGGGGCTGCGTAAACAGGACCCCTTTTTCCTAGGTGGAGGTATAGAAAGCAAGGAAATGATCCCCTGGCTGGTATGGGAAGACTAAGGTTATGATGCTCCCAGGGTCATAGCATCAGAGATATTGTAGAATGGATCAATCTACCAATCAAGTAGGATTTGTTAAGTATTTATCATGTGCCAGGTGTAGTACATAAAGACAAACATGAAACTATCCTTACCCTCAAGGAACTCACATTGTGTTGGGAGAAGGGCACTTCTGGGCCATATTGTGGAGTCCTATATCATTTAATTGATGAGGGAACTGAAGTCTAGAAGGTGAAGTGACTTGCTCAGGGTCGCACAAGTTGGAAATGGCAGAAACAGATTTTGAAACCAGGTCCCCTGACTGGTTTCTTTTCTACTGTCACCTGAAATTGAGCCCTTAGGAGGGCAAGTAACTTACTAAAGAGGGCAGCTAAAGGTGGTGCAGTAGACAGAGTGTTGGGCTTAGCATCAGTAAGAACTGAGTTCAAATTTGACTTCAGGCACTTACTAGTCATGTGACCCTGGGCAAGTCACTTAACCTTGCTTGCCTCAGTTTCCTTATCAATAAAATGATCTGGAGAAGGAAATGGCAAACTACTCCAGTATCTTTGCCAAGAAAACCCCAAATAGGATCATGAAGAATTAGACAAGACTGAAATGACTGAACAACGATTTACCCATGGCTACAGAGTCAGAAAGTAAGTATCAGAGGCAATATTTAATTCCAATTAATCTGATTCTAAATCCTCTTCAAAGCACTGCATAATTTTCCAGATAAAATATCGTCAAAAACACTTTCTCCTTTTCACTTAAAGGCAAGATCTTTTCATTTTTTTGTCCTTTTATCCCCAGTGCCTAGTACAGTGTTTAGTATGTAGTGAATGCTTAACAAGAATTTGTTGATTGATTGAAATGAAACTGAAGCCAAGATGGGAAAAATGACAAAAGTGGCTGGGCTGGGATAAGAACTCAGTTGAGTTGAGATGGAATTCATGAACATGGTATGAGATCTTATCTAAGCACCACAAAGCTCTAAGCTATGAAGAAACAGAGAGATAGAAAAAAACAGTAAGGAGCACATTATGGGTGAAATAAATGACCATGACCTTTTCCAAGAACACCGCTGAGCTAGTAGTTCCCTCTTGAGTACCACCATGATCCTGAGAGAACTTTATCTTTCCTGTAAAAGACTCATTTACAGCCTCATTATAGTTTTTGCAACACCAGTGAAGAAATAAGTCTATCATGGAGTTAGATAGAATTCTAGTAATACTGCATGCAACCACAACAAACATTTATTAAATACCTACTGCATGCAGAGCCTTATACTTGGAGATGAGGGAGATACAGCATTTACATAGGATATTGAGCTCACTGTCCAGTAGGAGGATAAGTCACAAACTGAGAGATCTATAAAACACAATATTACCTAAGTACTGTACATTAGAGAAGTGGAAAGCAAGTTGTCAGATGTAGTACAAGGGGGGAAGGTTGTTACCACCTGAAGGGATTAGGAAAGGCTTCATGGAAGAGGTGGGATTTTAGCTGGATGGGAAAGTGACAACTAGATTGGTGATTGAGGGAGTAACGTATTAATTTTATGTGGTTAGCTCAAATGGTTCCATGCTTATGCATTGTTGCCTTTGGGGTCAGCATGAATAGATGGCTTAAAGTTGTATCCAAAGGCTAGAAAAGAAATCCATCTGATGGCAAAAATAATGACAATGCTCATATTCTGGTTTTGTAAATTACTTTTTCTCACAGTAGCCCAAGAAAGCTCGTATGTTTTATTTCCTTGAAATAGAATTGATGAGCTCTTTAAAAAATCACCTAAATTTGAAACCAGAGGGCCACAGATTATGACATTATTATCTTTCTTTTGTAAAAGGGGAAATTGAGGTACTAGGCATCTTGTGTATCTTGTTAGATTATGAAATAGAATATAACTTTCCTGAACAGAGGCCTGTGTTCTTCATTTACCCTGGAGTCACATGTGTGGACAGATCATGAAATCTGACTCAGTTGACAAAGACAGACCTTCCTATCCTCCATGGATCATTAAATCACCCTTAGTGGGGACAGGATTTCTGGGTCTTTATCATTTATAGAGTCATAGAACGTCAGAATTGGGGTGCTGGACCTGGAGTCAGGAAGACTTGAATTCAAATCTGGCCTCAGACACTTACTAGCTGAGTGACTCTGGGCAAGTCACTTAATCATTTTGCCTCAGTTTCCTCATATGTTAAATGAACTGAAGGAAATGCTAAACTACTCTAGTATCTTTGCCAAGAAAATACCAAATGGGACCATGAAGAATCAGATGTGACTGAAATGACTGAACAACCACAAAAGAATGTCCCAACTGGGAGTAGTCTTTAAAATGTAGCCCAACTTTCTCATTTTAGATATTCAAATTATTTTAAGTAGATAACTGACAGTAAGTCCTATGGGATCTCAAAGGAGGAAGGGGACATTGCGTTTAGAATAGGCAGGGATGATTTAACCCAGCTGAACACATATTTCTTTGTGTCTATGTGCCGATTTCTTGATGGTGAGACTTCAGCTGACGTTTGGAGAAAGATGAACAAGAGTGTATGGGTGTTTGAGATGAAGGAGAATAATATAAGGACTTGGGAAGAAGTAGGAAAGCAGAAGGTGTGAACATATTAGTGTGGCTGGAGCACAAGATTCAGGAGGTAGTAGTGGGAGATAAGATTAGAAATTTAGGTTGAGGCAACATTACGGAAGATCTTGAATGCTTGATTAAGTCACTCATTCCCCTGCTCTGTGATCTACACTGGTTCCCTAACACTCTTCCAGCTTTTATGACCCTACTTAATTTGTCCTCAACCACTTTACCTGTCCAATTTGATTTTCTACATCAGGGCCCTCTTGACTCTAGAGTCCTATGGGTCTATGTTGTTCTTCAATATGGATAACAACCCATTTAATGCTTTTTACCATTGCACTCCCATAGGTGGCTCATGGTAAACTGCAAAAGCTGATGATTTCTCTAGCCATTCATAGGATTTTCTTATTGATGAGTGACCTGTCCTTGAGGAGCCATGATCATTCATAAAAGGCTAATGAGATTATTGGTCTTTAATCACTCTGTTCCACTATCCACCCCACCCTCCATGACAAAACAGCAAAACAAATTGAGGTAAATTTAATTCTATGTTTGGTAATATGATGCAATGGGAAAAGTGCTGGTCGTATAGTCAGGAGATATGCCTTCATCTCCTCTCTGGGCCTCAGATAGTGGTGGGATTAGAATTCTTTCACCTCTTACCCCACAAGATGGTGAGGAAATACCTGTGTGTGCTTTAAAAATGCTAGAGAAATGTCTGTATTGTTGTTTTAATAGTTACTTTAATCGTTAAATGCCAATTGTGCTGCGGGATACACTCCATCTCATTTAGTTTATTTTCTTGGCAGGTATAATTGTATAAGCTAATATCTCTTTAAATGGTAATAGCTAGCACTAGATAGGACTTTATGATTTAGAAAGAACTTTGCAAATATTATCTCATCTGATCCTCACAAGAACCCTGGGAAGTGGTGCTATTATTATCCCCATTTTACAGTTGAGGAAGCTGAGGCAGACAGAGATTAAAAGACTTGCCCTGGATCACCCAACCATGAAGGGTCTGAGGCAGAATTTTAACTCAGATATTCTTGATCCCATACGTAGTCCTCTATTCCATGTGTCATTCTTTAAGTGAATATCTTCTTGTTCACAAGATGATCTCACTTTATTATGATTTTGGTCTTTGGGGATGAAACAACGTGGGCTCTTTGAATATTCTTTCTCCTCTTTTATCTTTCCTTTTTCTTTTTACATGCCCCCTCCCCCCCACATACTGAAAGATCTCTAAGGTAATTTCAAACTCTAAATACTACATATATATATCTCTATACACATATATGTATATATTTATATACATATCCATGCATATCTATACATATAAGAAAAAATATATATGTATGTATATATACATAAACACACATATATGTTATACATATAGATGTATGCATATATGTGTGTTCATTTCTATGATTTAAATGACATAGAGAATTTCAAATGATGAAATTCCCTCCACTTATACATACCAGCAATTTATAGATTTTGAGGATTGCCTGGGGGCCTGAGGGAGCCCTTAACAAGCTGCCCAGGCTCATATATCAGGTTGCATCAAAAGTGGTTCTGGAACCTAGACCAGGTTTCCTAGCTCCAAGATTCACTCTATTTCCTCTGACATATATCCATGTATATGCAGATTTAGTTTTAAAATTACAATTGACTTCATTCACTATTTATTGTCTATAACAGAGTTCAAGATCTTTCTCAAGTCTGGTACAGTTAAAATTTGAGACCTTCTTTGTGTTATAATAATAAAAAAACCAAACTCTGGAACAATGCTATCCAAAGATACGTTTGATTTGTATCTTTACTTATTCACTTGTTTATTTAGTGATATCCTAAGTTCCTCCCTTTTGCTGACTTACTAGGTGCCATGATTGAAATTATTTTAGTTTTATCCTTTGTTCCAGAGAAGCATTGGGAGTGGGAGATTGGGAAGATGGGCCACCCTTGGTGAAATTGTGCTTTGGTTCTTTAGTCCATAAGTGGAAATATTTACAACCTTAGACCAAATTCTGCTGGGTTGGGCATAGAGACCAAGTGTTAAGTTACCGATGGCTCTGCACAATAGGCGGCAGAAGATAAATAGGACTTTAGCAATGAGTAGATAAGAAGGGGTAAGAGTTGGCATGAGATTGAAATCTATGCCAAACTATAGGAGTTGAGTGAGTGGTGAAGAAACTGAAGAGGGTGAGCTGGGTAAAGAGCTCTAGTTTAGAAGTAGAACAGATTTACTGGTTGATAATTGCTGCTAGGCTTGAAGGGCCAGTTGGGCAACAACTCTTGAAACCTGTGTGGACCAAAGTTCTTCCTGACTTTTAAAGGATAGTCAAGTCTTCAGAGTAGGTGTAGGTGTAGTTTGTGTATGATAAAATGAGTTAAGTTCTTTATTGGACTTGGTTATCACTTTTAGTTACCTTGCAAAGAGGCTTAAAATCAGTAGAATATGGACTAATGCTCATTTTTCAGATACCTGGACCATTCTAATGGTGTCTTATCCTTTGGATAAGAGGGGCTATGGGGTTAGCAAGGTGGTTCGGTTGTTTCTTAAATCATATCACACAGTGACACTCTCCTCCTTGCTATTCCTTGCACAAGACACTCTGCTTCCTGCCTCCATGCATTTTCATTGACTGCCCCTCATGGCTGGAATGCTCTCCCCCCTCATCCCTGTGTACTGACTTTCCTGACTTACTTTAAGTCCTAGCTAGAATTCCATCTTCTGCAAGAAGCCTTTCCCAATTCCCCTTAAAACTAGTGTTTTCCTTCAGTTGATCCTTTTTGTATATAGAGGTTTGTACATTGTCTCTCTCCCATCAGAACATGAGCTCCTTGAGAAAAGGGGCTGTTTTCTTTGTCTTTCATTGCATTCTCCCTGCTTATCACAATGCCTGACATTATAGTAGGTGCTTAAAAATGCTTATTGACTTGCCTTGAAATTGACCTTGACATATAAAGCCTGCCCAACATTTGAATAAATGGTGTTGAAAAGCATGAGAAACCAGTGATGAGAAAAACCATTGAGAGTAATAGTCTTCTTTTTTGGAGTACCTCTACGTGTCCCTGTAGTAACGAGGTGATGTCTGAGACAATTCTTATTATCTCGCATGCAGTCTGGATTGTATACATTTGTCTCTTCATCAGACTCTGATGTCAATTGACTCTCTTCTCTGGGGAGGTGTCAAGTATAGCTATAGCATATATAATGCTTAAGTGAGGGAGATAGAGCCACAACACAGTGGTTCCCATGGCCTCGTTCTCATATCAGCAGACTGGGTAAGACAGGAATTCTCAGAACAAGACAGTCCCTTCTCCCCTTTCCCCACCCCTACCCCCTCAGAGAGCCAGGTCCTGCAGCTGTACCCTTACAGAGTGCTAGAGACTGGGTTGGATCTGCTCCTCATTCTGCTAATAGCCAGATCCACTATCCAAGGAAGTAAGATTGTGGCCTATTATTCCGTCAGTAATAGTCAGAGCCCTTTCTTCTCCTTTGATGGTCCAACTAAAAGCTGATTCAGAACACCATCCATGATGGAGTAATTACTAGCTTCCCAACTCATCTTTTCGAAGTTTCATTCCTTGCTATTGTGTACTAAAGTGTGCCTGCACAATGCTGAAACCACCAGCCAATCCAATTAAAGGGGAAAAAAGAATGAAGTCAGTGAAAATCTATTGGAGCAGATGAAGGAACCTGTTCATTGGCAGAAATTTTCACTAAACAGTGACAATGGTGGTATCTATAGTAAAGTCTTCAGGACATTAAAGTCTTCAGTTGCTTTTGTCTTTCACCCTGAGTCAGTGACAGGAATAGTCCCACTGTCTCTGACCTGGCAGGCCACATTGGTCAAATTGTGTCTAGTTTGGGGAACCACAGTTTTAGAAAGAAGGGTCTTGCAAAACTGGAACATGTCCAGGGGAGAGTCGCCGTAATTCAAAGGCAACCAGAAACTATGTCATATAAAAATCTGTTGGCTGAAGAGAATTTTAAGCCAGGAAAAAAGGAGTCTTGGCTCAGGGAGTGGGATTGGAGGCACATGACAGCTGTCTTAAATTTTTTGAAGATTGTCATGTGAAAGAGGGATTCTGTTTGTTTTCTTTGGTCTCAGAAGATAGAACTAAGAATAATGAGTAGACTTTGGAGAGAATAAAATTTTGGACCCATTAAAAAAATTCCTGGCAATTACAGCTCGACTACAGTGGGCTGCCTTGGGAAGCAGTGAGATCTCACTCACTGGAGATCTGGAAGTAGATGCTGAACGTTGAAGGTGAAACAATTCCTGTTCAGGTAGCATTGGACCAGATGTCTTCTGAAAGTCCTTCCATATTTAAAATTCTATTAACCAGTCATTCCCCTGAAGCATAAGTTAAATTCTAGATAAAAGGGATATATTTCTTTGGGTGAGGATGCACCATTCTTGGAGCTCCAAATTTTGGCTGTTTGTAGCCCATTAAGAGGAAAGAGACCATTCATGCGGTCGATAATGACCTGCACCGCACAGCACTGAAGGACAATAGACTGTTGTGGTTTGTTTCTTGCACTGTTAACTGTTACTGCTACTTTTCTTTGCTCTTTTTTTTTCCTTCAGTGCCTTCTTTTCGTACATTACGGATAAGCTGCTGATAGGCGGGGAGACCTGGTGTCAATGTACTGGGATATCCAGAGAAAACTTTCTCCAGATTTCTGAGTTGGGAGACTGAGCCACAGGAAGCATCATAGTGCTGAAAAGTAGCCATTTGTCTCTTCTAGAGGTGTCTTGGACTTATGTCCATGATTTCATTGATGGAGATATTCTTCTTCTGATATATTTCTGAACCCCTTGAAGTCTTCGTGGACTGTCTTGAGGAGTTGTCATGGCCAATGTAATCATTACTTGGTGTTCACACTTCTGCTGATAAATCTGGTGCTTCTGACATAAAGTTTACAATGACAGTGTTTATAAATAACATAGATCTCCTTTGTACAACATTTGCTAAGCATTACCTTTATTAATCTACTTAGATCGGTATAAGGAAGATAAAACTGACCCAGTTTTAGGGGACAAAGCAATGATCAGAATGGTATAATTCAAGGAGTTCACAGTGCTTACTCTTTAAAGAGAGGTAGAAGTGATGAAGATGATGACACCATAATGAATACAGTGCTAGCCTTGGAGCCAGAAAGACCTGAGCTCAAATTCTGCCACTTATACATTCTCCCTTCATGATAAATTCCCCCTCATCATTGGTGATGATAGTTTTCATGGAATGCCCTACACTGATGCAATCACAGGTCTGGACTCAAACAAATATGTGCTAATAATATCTCCCACTCATATAGTTCTTTAAACTTTACAAAGTTCTCTGCTCAAAGTAACCCCATGAGATAGATAGTCCATGTTGTTCTAGCCCCATTTTACAGATCAGGAAATTGAGGCTCAGAGAGGTTAAGTGTTTTGGTCATGGTCACTCTTACTAAGATTCAGAATGGGTATGCAAAAGGAATTCCATGTTCTGACCCAGGGCCATACTCATTTGGGACATCATTAGAAATGTTCAAAGACTTCCCAGAGCTTTCTTAGTTGCATTTTCATTGGGTGTAAAGGAAGGAAATAATGTTTTCTTTTTCTTCTTTTCTGGATAAATAATTTGTTGAATCTCACATCTTCTCCATTTTGACCCAAACCTGGACTTTATGGTGTTTCAACTTGTTTATTCTGTGCAAAACACAACTTCCAATGTGGAAGTGAAATGCTTTAACAAGACTCATAAAAAAAGAATTGGAAAGATTTCTGAACATCAAAGAGCCCTCATGCACCAACATTTTGAGGCATGTAAAGGAATCTGAGACATATGGATTCCATTCCCCTTAATATCCAAATTCCTCTTGAAATTGCTTGGGGCAAGACACATTTGGGCTTTCATTGGCCTTTAGTTTTTCTCTTTTTCCTACTAATGCCCAACTCTGTGATTTTAATTTATGAGGCCAATGACCAGGACCTTCTGCCTGCTTTGGCCTGCCCTAAACGCACTATTTTGCTGTTTCTTTTTTGTTTGCCATTTCCCTAAATGTTTTCTGAGATGGATAGTCCTTTATCACACATATATGCCCAAACTATCACAGATCCACTAGAACTTTTACTACCTAGGGAGTCATTTTATTCCTTTAGAGGTTTTTTTAAGGTCAACCCTTAACATAAGCAGACGTTGCTAACTATTATATCCTTCTTGAAACAATCATTCTTTTTTATGATACGATATTGTTCTGGCTTTACCCCTTAAGTTATTATTTACCCCCAAACCTCTTCCTTCTTAAAACTGTGGGTATATCTCACCCCTCTGTCCTCAGTCTCTCTGATTTTCTCACATCACACATTCCTTCCTCAGAGGGAAAGACTCCCAAATTTACATTGTTAGCTCTGACCTCATTCCAAGATTTTGTGATATCTCCATCTCCAGTTACTTGCTGGATAACTTCACTTGGTTAGTTGTTTTGCCAGCACCTCAAACTCAAAATGTCAAAAAAAAAAAAAAAAAGGACTCATCTTTTCTCTAGTCAATGACACAATACAACAAGGCATATAGATTCCAATCTTTGATTCTTGACAATTTCCTTCTCCTTTTCTATTTCCTTCTCCCTCTCCTCTCTGTCTCTTTTCTGCTTTCCCATCTCCTCATTCTTCTTTCTTTTCCCTTATTTTCTTCTTTGTAATTTTCCTCTCCTTCTCCCTCATCTTCACCTTCTCCTTTTCCTTCTCTGGATTTTGCCTCCATTTCCGTTCAGAACCCACTGCATTAATTATTTATTTGTTACATTTCTTTCCCCTATCTCTTCCTTTTTATTCCCATGGCTGTCATCCTGATTGTCTCTCACAGAGTCTCTTGAATCCTAGGATCATAGGTATTGACTAGGAAGAGATTTGAGAAATCATCTTGTCTAACACTTTTATTTTACAGAAGATATAACTGAGGCTTAGACGGGTTAAGTAACTTCTTCAGAGACACAGTGACAGAAAAGTAGCAGTGATAGGATTTGAATTCAGGTTCTTTGGCACCAAATAGAACACTCTTTCCATATCATCTTGTAATTGTCTCCTAGCAGGTCTTCCTGCATCCAGATTTTCTTTGCTATAATCTATCCTGTGTTAATTTTTTTCTAAAGCATTACTTTGAAGATATTACAGCTTACTTGAAAACCTTTAATACTCTACACCAACTCTAGGATAAGGTCTGAATTTCATGGAGTTTATTCAAGGTTTTTAATATTCATTTATTTTATATTTAAGGTTTTTAATATTAGGCCCTTACTTACCTATCTTTCCAAAGTCTATTACATTTCCAAACTCCATCACTCTCCTTTAAACGTTGCTTTAGGAAGAGTAATATGCCAGTAATATATAGCATTATTTTGAAGAGATAAAGACTATAATTGAGGGATACTCATTTTGCGACTAAGGATATTCGGGTCATCTACACCCTTCATTGGGCTCTAATCATATGCTTTTATTTTTCTTTATTTTTCAAGTTCTCTTTTCCTAGAGTGTATATATCCTTTAATGGAAGTATCAGTATGTAGAACAGTATCCTAATGATAACTAGATTTTGTGTTGTGCTTTAAGGTTTACAAAATGATTTATATTATCTCATTTAATCCTCACAACTCTGGGAGTCAGATGCTAAATCCTTAATAAGTTTTCAGTAAGTGTTTATGGAGGTTGCTGATGGTGCTATGTTGACTTTTCTAGGGCTCCATCCTTTGGACTGAGTAGGATTTATGGGGCTAATTGGACCCTTCAAGTTTGGAGTAGTGTAAAAGGGACAATCTAGAAGTCACTCTACCAAATGTTTAATCTCGGACAATTCACTTAAATTCTCTGGACCTCTGTTTCCTCATCTGTAAAAATGAAATGATCTAGTTGGCCTCCATAGACCCTCCTAGCTTTAAATCAATAATATCAAGAGCTAAAGTTCTGATTGATTTTAAAAGCCTAAAGTTTTTGTTTTAAAGGACCTTTTTCATTCTGCAGGTTTGCTGAATAGTGAAGTGTTGTCTGATTTTTACTCCCCAAAGGAGAAATTTATAATACAGCAAAGATAGACAAACCTGTTTCAAAGTTAATAAAAACTTTATCATTCAATCATTATTTTCATGTTTGGGTCACTTAAAATTTCAGTATGAAGATACAAGTTAAAAAAGCGGTGTATCTATTTAAAATGTGAGGAATAATTGATTATGATCTTCCTTAAAAACACAATCTTTGTTTTGTTGAATGGATAAAATTATTTTACCTGCTAATGTAAAGGTGTTGAGTTATTAATTTGGATTCACCGATAAGTTACACTTACATGCATGCCTCTGGAATTCACTAATTTGAAACAATACTTAAATTCATTTGAGATATTGGTGGATCCTTGTATTATTTTGGTGGCTGGTTTTGCCCACTGAAGTCTACCACTGGGGCATTATCTCACTGTTTGGAGTGCTCTACATTTGGTTTGGTTAAGATTTCATTCAACCATCCATCTGTTCAATCATTTGTTCTTTCAAGAAATATTTACTGAGTGCCTACTATGTGTCAGATTAGTCCAGGGGTTGGCAAACTATCCACTAGGGGCCAAATCTGAACTGACAGCTTTTGTACGCACAACAAGAAATTTTTAAAAACATTTAAAAACACAATAAAACTTTGTTAAATTGTGAAAAAAAACATCTTAACTCTTGAGTTTTATAATGGCAGGCTCCAGGCCAGATTTGGCCCACCTGGGCCATAGCTCGCAGATCCCTGGTTTAGCCTATTGACATGAGGGAAGATACAAAGATGAACTCAGCTCTACTGCTCATTTGCTGTATGACTATGGGCAAGTTATTTAAATTCTCTGGGTCTAACTCTTATGTGCAAAATGAGAAAACTGGACAAGATGACCTTCAGTCTCTTGTATGTCTAAATTTGTATCTTAATTCATAGTCCCTATAATATTTCCAAGGTGCTCACAATATATTAGGAGAGATAAAACATGGAGACAAAAAAGCCTTTCTGGAAATATTATATCATTTGATTCTCATAATTTTATAAAGTAGGTTTCATTATTATTATTCTTATCTCTATTTTACAGTTGAGGAAACTGAGACAGAGGTGAAGTGAGTTGCCCAGGCGTCACCCAAGTAGAGGTCATATTTGAACTCTGGTCTTCCTGACTCCAGGCCCTGAGCTATATCCTATGCATGACCAGCTGACTCTGTGACTGAATGCTGTTGGAGAAACATAAAACTGGAGGGACTGGGTTCTCCTTTAATATGTATTATCTAAGATTTAAAAAAAAATCTTTAAAAATTTATTCTCAGTTTTTAGATTACCTACATTTGCCTATATATCCCTCCCCACTTTCTTTATAACAAAACCACCCTTCATAATAAACACTGAAAAAGTTTTTCTTTAATTTAATTAATTTATTAATGAAAGAAAAAGTTAAGCAAAGCTAACCTAATTATCAAGCAAATCCTACAATATATGCAGTATTACCTGGTTTTGCTTTCCCACCTCTGTGAAGAAGGGAAGGAGATACATTCTCAAATCTATTCTTTTGGGCCAAGATTGCTTATTATAATTTCACAGCATTTCAGTTCTGATACTTTGTTGCAGTTTTTTTCCCTCTATGTGGTGTACATAGTTTTCCTTCTTCTGCTTGCTTCACTGTCAGTTCGTTGAAGCTATTACATTCATGACTACAGTCTGTTTTGCAATTCCCTAATCAATGGTCATCGGCTTTGTTTTCAGGTCTTTGCTCCTACAAAAAAGTGCTGATATATATATATACATACACACACACACACACAGATATATATATATACACGCACACACACACACATACACACACACACACACACACACACACACACATATATATATAAATTCATGGAGACTTAAAAATCATTGCCCTCCTTGGGGTACATGTCTAAATATAGGGTCTCTGAGTTAAAGGGTATAGATATTTTAGTCTCATTCTTAGCATAATTTCAAATTGCTTTCCAGAATGGTAGGGGCAATAGGAATATGTCATCTAATATTAACTGTGCTGTTACTGATTCCCAGAATTCTTTTCTCTATCTCATATCACTGCTATATTTCTCATGGTGACTGTTCCAGACCTTTCTCTCTTCTCAAACTCCTCTTTTCCCTCCCACTGCTTTATATTCTTAACAGATGCCTTTAGTAGTTACTTCCTCCATAGTCTGTACAATAATCTTGCCTTTCCTTACTGTGTTCTAAAACTGTGAACTAGGATCTCATCAAACCTTCCGTTGTTCCTGAGAGAAGTGGGTCTGTCTATTTCCCTAAGGTTCTGGAGACTCGACATCCCAGTAACTTTCTTGAACAAAGCACCTTTCCATGGCTATCATTTCCCTGTGTCTCTTGTCTACTTTAATAGCATGTAAGGTACTTAAAGTCAGGGTATATCTGTTTCTGTGTTTGCACTAAACACAGTATTTGGCAAAGTGCTTAATAAATGTCTTTTCTTTCTTTCATCTTTCCTTCCTTTTTGTCATTTTCCTTCTTTCTTTCCATTTTCTTTTTACCTTCCTTTTGTTTTTTCTCTCCCTTTTTTCTTCTTTCCTTGAAGTCTCTTTCCATCCTTTCTTCTTTCCTTTTTTCTCATTCATTCCTTTTTACTAAGAAGATCAAGGTTATCTATTATGAACTCCTGAAACTCTCCTCCAATTCCTCTAAAAGTCTCTATGTTCTCATGCTTTCAGCTCCTTCATTCTGATATCAGAGACAGAGGTGATCCTTTTCCTTGGCAAATCTAGTCCTATTCCTTAGATCCCCTTCCATTCATCCCCTCAGTGATATTTCTCTATCCACTAATCCTATTCCTTCTCCTCTTCAATCTTTCCCTCTCTGTTGGCCCCTTTCTCACATAAGTAAAGATTTCCCCTAGCCCTAAGAGCACCACCGCCAACAGCAGTGTGAATGCCAGTTTCCTTGATTCCTGCAGATTATGGTCATAAGGGCTAGAGTTGTATGAGATCTCAGAGATAGCTCCAAGCTCCTCATGTTACTGATGATGAAGCTGAAGCCCAGACAGGTTAAATGACTTAATTCAAGTTCATACAGAGCAGAAATTCAAGCCCAGGGTCTGACTCAAAATCCAGTGCTCTTTTCCATATACTAAACTACCATTAAGATTTTGTCCTCTCTTCTCCTCTTCCCTAAACTGTTAAATGCTTAGGAAGAGTGATCTACAGCCACTATCTCAACTCATTATCTACCCATCTGGCTTCCATCCCCACCACTCGAAGGCAACTTTTCTCTGTTAAGTCAGCAATGACTAAATCCAACGTCCCTTTTAAAATTCCTCATTTTCCTTGACCTCCCTGGAACCTTGATTCTGTTACCCACCTCTTCCTTTTTTAAAAAATAACATCTACCGTGGCTTCTGTGATCCTTTTTTACTGAATTCTTCAGCACTGTGTAGTGGGAAGATCAACAAATCTAAGAACTTAGGTTCAAATCCCAGTTTTGTCCCTTATCACTTGACAAATCACATAATTAATCAATCAAACAGCAAGCTGTTATTAAGTATTTACTTTGTCTACTGTGTTAGTCACTGGGGATATCCATGCAAAAGTGAGAACAACCCTTCACGCTATGAGTTTGTATTCTACTAGGGGTCAAGAAATAGTAAACAGAAAACATAAGATATATACAAAAATATACAGTGGAAGGCACTTAAAATTGGTGCGATCAGGAAAGACCTTGAAAAATGTAACCCTTGAACCATGAATCTTGGGTCCCTAGCCAGGAGTTCCTAGAGGCAAAGGTGAGGGTCAAAAGTACCTGCCCCCCCAATTAGTGTGTGTGTGTGTGTGTGTGTGTGTGTGTGTATGCTATTTATCAACCTCTTTTCTTTGCCTGTATCTGTCCTCTATATGTGGACATTTTCAAGTCTCTGTTAAACATGAAGTTTCTTTCTTTCCATCTGGAATCTCTCCGTATGGGTGATTTTTTTGTTGGACTTCATCTACTACCTATATACAGATAATTCCCAAATTTATTTTGCTATCTTTAACAATGTGAGATTCTAGAAGATACCAGGTAAACTTCTCTACGTGGGTGCTCTGTTGGCTTCTCAGATTTATTATTTCTGATACTAAACTTAACACCATCCAAGGCAGACTGTCTAATAGCACCACTGTCTTCTCTCTCAGTGAGGTTTGAAAAACAAGGAGTCTTCTTTGGCTTTTCCTTCTCCTTCTTCCAATATCTAATCAGTTGGAAAGTCCTGTCAATTCTATATATGCAACATTTTTCATATCTATCATCCTTTGCTCATCACTCCTACTGAACCGTCCTAGTCCAGACCCTTGCACCTAAACCCTGAAAAGACCCACCTAACACAAGTAAAATTTTACTAAGGAACATGTCTGACTATATCACTCCTCCTCTCAAAAACTTTCAGTGGCTTTCTACTGGCTAGTGAATAAAATACCAAGCTCTCATCCAAGCACAAAAAGTCACCCACAGTGTGGTTCCAGCATATCTTTGCAGTTTCTACTCCCCTTTAAATGAATACACTACAGCTGAAGTAGACTACTTTTCATATCTCATTTTATGTACAAAGGGAGGTTTCACCTCTGATGTATCCTGGCAGTGTGAGCATGAGCAAATCACTTAACCTCTCAATTGTGAAGGCAACTCACTAAGACTGTAAGTCACCGGGAAGGCCCCAATCTGCATTGGTAGACAAAGTTCCCTGATAGCAGGATTCCCTATATTATTGAGATCTCAGGTCCAGTACTTATCCTTATGATAGCATCAAAGTGGGTCAAAACCACTCCACCAGATTTTAGCTCTGATACCTTAACTTGATTATAATATGTTAAAATCAGTCAATTAAAAGACCTTAGACCAAGGTCAAAAAGGCCTTTGAACTATAATGAAATTGCACAAGAATCATGTTCAAACAGACTGAGAAAACTTGACCATGGTCCAGGGATCATTCATAAATGATCAATCAAGTAGAAAATGGGGCAGTTCTGGAAATTGAGCATATGGCTATTTAGTATACTGCGGAGAAGTGATGACTTCTTGGAGGGAAGGAGAGGCCTTGGTTTTGGCCAGCTCTCCTTGCATCTTACCCTTCCCTTCCTCTCTTTCTTTGACCCAAGGAGGGTCTTACATTTTTCAAGGATCCAGAGAAAGTTGGAGAGCTTCTTTCAAGGATCCGGAGGAAGTTCCTCTCTTCCCATCATTCTAGCACTGTTTCCCTCCGAGGAAAGCAGAGACTCCCATTTTCCAAATGGTATCCCAAAAAGCACTCCCCAGATCATCTGAAGGTGGTCTCTTCATCCTCAAGAGTCAAGAGCCACCCCAACATACACAGGGGGGCCTGCTACCACAGGTTCTTAGATCTGCATTTATAAAAGGAAAGCAACATTCAAGGGGTTAACAATCACTTCAATCAAGTACACATATCACTTCTTTAACCAAGCACATATATTATTCACCTAGTTCAGGGAAGGCAGCATCCTGAACTTCAAAGAAAATATAGAGAAATCAAAGATCAAAAGACATGGCTTCCTCTGCCTGACCATCAACAGACAGGTTCAACTGTCTGACCATAGTTATCAGAGAGGGTTGTGCTGACATCTGGATTTTCAAAGCCAGGTCCTCCTTAGTGGCTTCCTGGAGTCCTCCTCTGGTCAAACAAACACTTCCAGAAAGCCCCAAAGTAAGACCTCAATTCAGAGTATTTATACTTTTTTTAGAGCCAGAGGGCATCACAGCCCTTGAGAACCAGGTCTCATTAACAATATGCCTGGGCCTTTCCACAAATCTTCCTTAATCAAATTCCCTTTAATGGGCAGGCCCACTGATGGGAGGTGAAGATCTTTAATTACATTAAAATAATTAATAATTCAAATACATACACTGCTTCTAGTTAAAGAAATTCTTTTCTGTATTTTACTTTACTGTACTTTAAAGACTCTTGATTGATAAAAGCAAGATTCACGCAGAAGCACTTGATTATACTCAACCAAAACCAGCAAAAGATCTCATTTTGCAAAGAGACTACAACATATTTGAAGTCATCACAAGCCTTCCACAAATGGGAGAAAAGAACTAAGCAGGAAATGTGAATTACTTCTTGGTCACAGGTCCTCTCTACTCTAATCTTGAACCTCTGGAAAACGTGGGAGAGTGTCACAGATTTGGGGGAATGTTTTATACTTGCTGCTCTTATACTGCTTTAGTTAAATACGATCTTCTAAAAGCCACTTAAAGCTGGTTGATCACATAATTCTCAGCTGATCATCTTCAAGGGAAATATATTGGTTGGGGCTCAGGCCATTGTACTAGAGAATGCTCCAGATTCCTCAGAAGTGGTCCTAGAACTTTGAGGGGAAGATGTACTCAGCCAAACTTGGAGAACCCAACATGTTGAGAAGATTGTGAGTTGGGATAAATATTAAAGTGCTTACACGAGCCCTCTTCAACTCCCCTGTGCACATACATGCCCCTCCCCCACATATAATATATACATATATAAATATATATCTATGTATAAAATATAATGTTTATAGATCTCTCTATATATATGTATATAGATCTATATACATATATATGTATGTATGTCCCAAATCCCTCTGTGGGATCAGAGGTGGTCTCTAATACAATGGCCTAAGCGCCCACCAATATACTTCCCCTGAAGATGCTCAGTTAGTCAGCCTTGTGTAGCTTTCAAAAAAAGACTTTTAACTAAAGTTGTACAGTAAGAACAGCTGGTATATATTTTTACGTATATATGAAGATATAGTATATATGCACACACATCTATGTCACAGAATATACATGTACACAAATACAAAAATACACATGTGCTTACACACATATATGTACATACATATGCATGTATAGGTGTATGAAAATACCTTTAGATGAATATAAATATATGTATACATTATATAATTCTATGTATGAGTATATATAAGTATATATGGGTATATGTATGCATATATGTATACATATGCAACATATACAAACATATAAATGGATACATGCAACATACTCGCATACATGCATAATACATACATACAAATGTCCACACATACACACACATACATATACATATATATACATATATATATATATATACATACTTACATACATATATCTATATCATCTAGATCTAGATATCTACCACCTCCCCTCTTTGGCTGTTTTCAGAACCCAGCTCAAAAGTCACTTTCTGCATGAGGTCTTTTCTGACCCTGTACCCCAGGTAGTTTTTTTCTTCTTCTTGAAATTACTTTGTACCTACACTGTATTTACTAACTTGGGTGTATGTTTTCTTCTCCAGTAGAAAATAAATTTCTTGAAAACAGGGACAATTTTGCTTATTGCCTCCCCCAAACCTTGTATAGTGACTTGCACACAGTAGATATTTAATAAATGTTTTATATATATATATATCTATATGTATACACACACATATATATGTCTGCATATATGTATGCACATACATATATACACACTTATACATATACACAGATATAGTGTGCCCTGGCTCTCCTATTTTTTGTATGTCGAAATCTTTAACTGTCTAATCACGGTGGTGCAGAGTTCACTCCTTCAGAAGCAAAGATTGATTTCTCCTTTGAGAAACCATGCTCCACAGAAGTATCCTTTCCAGTTGCATTTTGAAAGTCATCAGACATGCTGTTATAAATGATCACTGAAGATTACTGGAGATGCTGCAAAATAATAGTGAACCAAGTAGCATCTGTAATTTTCAGGGATGGCTTGCAATCATCAGTCAAAATGAACCCTTTCTGAGTGCTGGACTAAACTTACCCCTGCCCCCACCCCTTCTCTGTCTTCCTTTTACTACTTTATAACATAGGTGAAATAGATACTGCACTTCATGAATTTTTATGCAAAACATTAAGTTGCAGTCCACCCCTGTAAAAGTGTCCTCTCCTAGCAGAGATCGGTGCGAATCTCTGCAATTTGGTATAGCAAGCCCATAGGTAGAAAGACTGTTTAAATGCAAATAGAAAAAAAGATCTAAGACCATTCAGTGCCTCACTTCTTTGCTGACCATTCCACCAGAAGGACTTTAAAAATGTCCTTTGGTTGCATTATGCTGGTGTGGAGTTCTCCATATTTTCCAAAGAAAACAGATGTTTGATTGTATGGATATAGATAGTGATTCTCTATGGTCAGAGGCCAAGAGTCCATTTTAAACAGATATGGAGTTATACTTGGTAAAGGAATCATAGGCAAAGCATTCCATAAGAACAATTGCATTTATTTCTAATTCATACCAGGCTATCTGAATCAATCTGCTTCCTTTTAAAACTTTGCATAAACTCTTACATACGCCTCTTCCTTAATTACAAGTTAGAAAAGAATACTTTAAGTCTCTTACAGAGAGAAATTAGTTGAGTCTTATATTTGGACGAGTTATCTAGTCTAACCCTCTGCTCAATGCAGCTTTAACACTTCTGTTGATAGGAAACTGATTACCTCACAAGGTAGGGAGTTAAATGTCTGAGTGGGTCTAAACCCTAGAAAGTCCCTGGACTTGGAATAGTCAAAATTTACCTAACTGATAAGGTCAAAGAAGGTGCCATCTTGTTCCAATATGTTCCAGAACAGAAATTTGAATGAAAGTCTGGATAAATGGGAAGTCTGGTTGGAGTTGTATGACTTAGATACAAATAATTGTTACGCTACTTACTATCTGTGTGACCTTAGACAAATTATTTCATCTCTCTGAGCCTTAGTTTCAGTTTCCTCATTTGTAAAATAAATGAGTTGGGCTAAATGATCTCCAGTGTCCTATTTGCCCTAAATATTATGAAGGAGAAGGAGGGGAAGGAGAAAGATTTTGGAATATATCATATAACTCTTCTCATTTTTCCCTTACAAGAATATCTGCTCTCTATTGCCTATTTTTCATCTTTCTCCAGCTACTGTGTCTACTTAGAAAAGAGCTGCTCTTTGCTTCACTGTCCCCTTTGAGTAATTTTGTTATAAATGAGCAGTGTTTGACTTGAAATGGAGTTTATCCTTGGTTATTTCCTGAGATCTGCTTGCTCTTTCTCACCTTTGTTTGTCCTTTGTTAGTGTTTTGGGCTAGGTTGGAGCCAAACAAATTGGGCTTCTTAATTGTAGCTGAGACAGCATCCATGATAATGATGTGCTGGGCTCTGTTTTCCACGAATCCGAACAATTCAAAACCCTGGACTTATTTCTGCTAATCTTCCCTGGAAAATAATTCACCAGGGTGTGGTTTCCTGGTAAGATCTACCAAAGTAAAAACGTTATGGCTTATATGGCTGAAACGATATGCCAAAAAAAAACAAAAACAAAAAAAAAAACAAAAACCCAACCCACAAAAACCATAATCCAGAGAGAGAGAGAGAGACGCTCCTCAGATTCAGTGTTATACATTATCTAAGTTAAAAAAATAAACTTCACAGTGAATATACCAAACTAAACAAGTCCTTTAAATGGTTCTGTAATGAGATGACTCTTTTGTATGAATTTTTGAAGTTCAACGTTGCTATAGATCAATAAATCCTGCACCACTGGAGTTGTTTTTTAAAATGCAACTTATTAAAGAGGGGGAGAAAATTCTACAGATTTGAAAATTTGTTACAGCTTTTGAAATACAAATGGCAGACATTATAGCAATGAGTCTAAAGAGTCCTACCCCTTCTTCTCCTCACTCAGGTTTCCTTTCTTTTCCCTTCCCTTTTTTCCCTTCCTTCCTTCCTTCCTTCCTTCCTTCCTTCCTTCCTTCCTTCCTTCCTTCCTTCCTTCCTTCCTTCCTTCCTTCCTTCCTTTCTTCCATTTTCCATCCCCCCTTTCTTTCCTCAAGGGGTCTATTTGGACTTATCCTGGCTGGTATTAACTCTCTGGTCCATCTCTTAAAGAACTTTTGGGGATCCAAGGAGACAAAGGTATGTTTGGATATGGGTTTACATCTTGAATCTGTGATTTTGTGTTATGGGTATTTCCTTCCTTGCAATCTCGGTATGCCTCAATAGACAGTTGCATTGTGAATTTTTGTGTATCTAAAAGTCTCACCTAATAGACCATTTCTTAAAGGGACTCTATGGTCCAATTAAAGCTGGTCCTCAAACAACTGGCGTAGGATTCTAGGCCTATACTTAAAGGCATTCCAGTCTGTAAAGGTCTGCCACTCCAGTGCTGTATAGCCTTGGAGAACCCAAGGTCATCTCCATAATGTGATAAGTTTTGGTGGTAAGATTTGGAAATAGACATCTTGGTAAATTTCACTAGATCTGACATCCTTGAAGCTCTACTAACATTTGCTCGGGAATTGCTTGTTTGTTCCCCTGGTTTTATGCTGCTCTCTGTATCTCTCACTTGGTGCTCTCCCCACCCCCACTCTCAACTCATCACTACTGCTCCAGGACAGTTTCAAAGATCAGAGCTGTATATTCCTCACATTGTTCCATTCCCCCATTGGGGAACTGGTTGTTGTGCTCAGCTCCAGTTGTATGATCTTGAAAGCTTGTTTTGTCATCCCCCTCCTTCCATCTTAATGTGGGCATTTAGAGAGAGCTTTTCAGTTACAAAATTAAAGAACATCTTATTTAGGAGGGAGCACAGGCTAACCTTTACCAAACCAAGACAATGTAGCTGACACATATACTCTCCAAGTGGTACAGTATCCAAATTCTTAGAGGAGAAGTTAAGGGAGTCACAGGAAGAAGTAGAGAGCAAAACTATACTAGTGGGGAACTGCAACCTCCCCCTCTCTGAACTTGATAAATCTAACCTCAAAATAAACAAGAAAGAAGTTAAAGAGTTGGATAAAACTCTGGATAAAGTAGATATGATAGATCTTTGGAAAAAACTGAAAGGGGATAGAAAGGAATATACCTTTTTCTCATAGTACATGGCACATATATAAAAATTGACCATGTACTAAGCCATAAAACCTCACAATCCAGTGCAGAAAGGCAGAGATAGTCAATGCACCCTTCTCAGACCATAATGCAATAAAAATTATGTGTAATCAAAGACCATGGAAATATAAGCCAAAAACTAATTGAAAACTAAACAAGCTAATTCTAAAGAATGAGTGGGTTAAACAACAAATTATAATCGACAATGTATCTGACAATATTTGCTTCAAGAACCTTAATGGGGTGGGACAAATCACAACTTCTTGAGGCAAACCATTATACATTTGGATAACTCTGAGTGTTAGCATCAAATTAGAATCTATCTCTGTAACTCCCAAGTATTGCTATTGTTTTGGCTTAGAAGCCTGGCACAATAGGTACAATCCCCACGTTATGTGATAACCCGTCAAACATTTGAAGATAGTCATCACATGCCCCAATTTAAACCTTTCAGGTTCAAGTTCAACTGATTTTTATTGATATGAACCTAAGGCCCTTTACCTCCCTGGTTGTCTTTTGGACCTTTGTAGCTTATAATAGGATCACTGACCTAGATCTGAAAGAAATCTGAGAAGCTGTCAAGTTTAAACCCACCCCCATTTTATAGATGAGGAAACTGAGACTCAGTGAAGTTCAGTAACTTGCCTGGTTTCACATGGGTAATAAGAGTCAGAAGTGGGTTTTGAATACAGCTTTCTTGGTCCAAGGCCAATACTTTCTCTACCCAGAACTGAACACAGTACTTTAGATTTAACTGGACCAGGGCACATCCTTTCCATAGTCTTGGATACTCTCTTAATATGACTGATGATCTCCTTATCTCCCTTGGCTTCCATATCATACTTTTTGACTCATATATTGACATTGCAATCTATTAAAACCTGCGAGACTTTTTCAGATCAAGTTATGTCTATTCATACCATTTTGTATTTCCCATTTCACTTTCCTGGATCTCAATTTCCTCATTTGTAAAATGAGGGTGTTTCATTTTGATCATCTCTAAAGTGCCTTACAATTAGTTCTACGTGTATGATACTGAATTCATTTCTTGAATCCAAAGGTAAGACTTTACATTGATCATCATTAAATTTCCTCATATTCAATTCAGTTGAATGTTCTAACCATTTCAATAACTTTCTGAAGCCTGACTATAACTCAGTATGTTAGCTACTCCTTACAGTTTTGTGTTTTCTGCAAATTTGATAAGCATGCCATCGATTTATCCAAATCATGAATAAAAATATGAAATATCACAGAATTTGATACATATTCCTGAGATACTTTACTGGAGGCATTCTTCCAAGTTGACCTCTAACCATTAATGATGACTCTATACGTCTAACGTCACCTAAATGAGCATCCTTATACCTTTTTCTAAAGGAGTATGTACTTTGCTAAGACAGTTATCCCCTGGATAGTGGGATTTATAAGATTTGATGAAAATTATTTATTTAAATAATTAAAATTCTGAAGTTAAAGTGTCTGGTTTAAAACCAGCTTTTAATGTTTCCTACTAACTTGTTGACTTTGAGAAGACCACTTTATTCTCGGATCTAATTTTCCTCATCTGTAAAATGAGGGAATAAAACTAGATCTAAATCTCTGATGCTATGAGAAATCAGATTCCTTCCATGCCATAATCAGGCAATAGGAAATGACATTAGTGGAGAATTCTTTTATTTAATTTTGTACATTGCTGCTTAGTTTTATTAAGCAGTAATAATAATTAACATTTTTATGTGCCTTCCTTATTGAAATTTTGCAATTTTCCCTTTCCGATGGACCTACCTTCAGTCTCCTTGTTTTTTGGCTAAGCATGAGAACAAAATTCTCTCTTTGGTCCATGCTAGGGATAGACAATAGTTAAACCTTGCTCTTTCAGAGGCTAAATAACCTCTCTGAAAGTTACCGTGTTTGTTACAAATCAGGAAAGTGTGATATATATAGAGAGGGTGATATAGTCCAAAGCTACACAGGAGATCAGAGGCCAGAACCCAACAAAGCAGTCATTTATCGTTCCCATGGTGTCTTTCCTCTTGAGATCTGTTTGCTGTATCCTCCTCAGAATTGTTGGTGCTGGGAGTGCCTGGCCATTATTTGCTTTCGGTTCATTCCTGACCCATTTTGGTTTATGAGTAAGGAGGGCCCTTGGGCACCTCTACCCTTTCCACTCTGAATTAGGTTTAAGGCTTATTGATGTAGGACCAGTGGGGAAGTAACATGTCTTTGCTGCTAGAGTTGGAGGCATTCAGAGATGAAATAAAAAACCACCACCACCACAACAAAACTTTATTCTGTAGGTCCATAATGTTGGCCCTTGATCCTGGCAGTAAAACCATTTTATAAAGGAGACAAGACAACTCAGTCATATGATCTTTCCCTTTTGGGAGGTGCTATTTCTTTGGTATTGCTATCTAGTACAATTTAACATTGCCCGCAGACTTGAAAAGTCTCCCAAGTTCTGCAAATTGTCCTCTGGACTCTGCCTATAAACAATTAGCCAGCATGACCCCAGCATTTATTCCCCTTGTTACTAAGATGGTGCCATCTTCTTTCCCACCTTAAAAATGATATTTACAGGTTCCTGGTGGGTTATGTCCCAAAGTCAATTTTCACTTGGCAACTTTTCTTGTGTTCCAATTCTGGACTCCTTGGGTCATTAACCTCCAGGGCAAAACTTTTTTTCAGCTCCTTTGGAAAACTAGAGCCATCTTCTGCTCTGTCTGTCTGGCCTGGTAGTAGTAGAGCCCTCACAAAGACTTCCAGCTGCTTCTTAAAATATGCCTTATGATGCGGGGGAAAGAGCATTGATGAGGTTTGGAATCAGAGGAGTGGTTTGGATCCTGGTTCTCTTCATGACAGGGGTGAGTTGATTTCCATTTCAGGGCTTTAATTGCCTTACTTGTATCAGGAGGACTTTGAACAATATGATCTCTAAGGCAGTTAGGTGGGGCAATAAATGGAAAGAATGCTGAGCCCCGAGTCAGGAAGATCTGAATTCAAATCTCAGCCTCTTACTAGAGAGAAGGGAAGAGGAGGGGAGGGAAGAGAGAAAAGAAGAGGGGAAGGAAAGGGAGGGGAGGGAAATTAATAAATATTTATGTATCATGCTCTACAGGCCAGACCATGTGCTAAATACTTTAAAAATTATTTCATTTGATCCTCACAACTTTGTGAAGTAGGTGCTGTTATTATGCTTATTTTATAGGTGATGAAACTGAGGCAAAAAGAGGTGAAATGACTTGCCCTAGATCATGCAGATGGTTAAGTGTCTAAGACCAGATTAGAATTCCACTCTCCTCTATCTGCCTCAGTTTTCTGAACTGTAAAATGGGAATAATAATAGAACTTACCTCCCATGATTATTAGAGAGAGAACAATGTGAGATAATATTGGTAAAGCCTAGAACTTAACAGGCACTTCATAAATACTTGTTTCCTTCTTTCCCTCCTTCCTTCCTTCTTTCCCCTCTTTCCTTCCCTCATTCTTTTCCTCCCTCCTTCCTTTCTTCCCTCTTTCCTTTCCTCTTTCCTTCCTTCTTTTCTTCTTCCTTCCTTCCCTCCCTTCCTCCCTCCCTCCCTCTCTCCTTCCTTCCTTCCATCCATTCTTCCTTCCTTATCTAAAGCAATGTTGCTTGAATATGATTGACCACAGATGATAGTCCACAGTTTGTATAAAGTCAACAAATATTTATTAAGCAACTGCAATATGCAAGACATTGTGCTAGGCACTGAGTATCTGAACACAAAAGTGAATTAGTTTTTGCCCTTTCCATTCTCCTGGGAGGATACATATATTATATACATGTGCAGTTTTAGGCTTTAATCATTTAAAATTGCACTAAAATTTTTGGAATACCTTGTCTTAATAGAGAAGTGAATATAAAATAATTTTTTTAGTAGAGAGAGCACTACCAACTGAGGGGAGAGGGAATCAGGAAAAATTTCGAGTCTGAATTGACACAAGAAAAAGAGCTCACTTTGGTTATGTGGGAATACCTTACCAAAGGCGTGTTGACAAGGAATGGTGTGTTAGTGCAAGTCACAAAAGATAGGACAGTTGGTCTAGTCTCTATTTTTCTGCTTTCATGCCCTCGCACAAGCTGCCGCAATCCTTGTAATGCAGTTTCTCCTCACCAATATGGATTCCTCCAAACCTCAGTTCATTGACCATCTATTGGTTCTTTCTTGATCTCAGAACACTAAGGTTCCCTTACTTCTCAACTTGTTACATCATATTTGTATATTTGTTGATTTCGCCCAGTAGAGTGGAAGCTCTTAGAAGGCTAAGATCTTTAAGCAGAGTCCTAAAATATGGACTTAGAGTTGAACCCAATACTTCGGAGCTGATTTGACCAGGATGAAATACAACAAAACAGGATATACTTTCTTGATCTAGACATTATGCCTACCTCTGTGGTTTTATTTGTGTTTTACTTTCTTTGTTAACTCCAGTGTTTAGAATTTGTGTTTTTATTATTGTAGATCCAGTGCCTAAAAGTGCTTTGTTCACACTAGGTACTTAATACCTATTTGTTGGATTACGCTGGAAGAACAACATAAAAAAGGCTTGGGCTGGGGTAAGAATATCCCCGCTCCTTCTAAATACCTCAACAAAGAGGTTTTTTTGAATATTTGTATTGATATTTTAATTTTTATATTTGTCCTAGGTTCACTTTTGGATTTTTTTTTTGTTGACAATCATTAAGGCTTTGAAACTAGAGAGCAAGTTAACAGAAATGACGAAGAAGCAGCAGGATGCCCATGCTACGTTGTCTTCACTAGTCCTGTCTTAATGAACTATGAGAGATGAGATACATGAGGAGACACTACAAAGTAATTATGGCCTTGTAATTAATGGGCAGCAAAACATTAAGATGAGAAAGAAACACTTTAAGGAGAGAGAGAACATGATACAGTCAAAAGATCACTGGATTTTGTGACGAGAGGCCTAGTAAACTTCAATTCCACTATAACCCCTACAATTTCAAACCACTTTACCACTCAAAGCCTAATTTTCACAAAATTCCAGAGGTTAGAAGGGACTTCAGAATACTTAGAATCTAGGTCACAGCAGAATAGGAATCCATTCTACAATGACCTAACAAATGGTCAACCAATCACCATTTGATGACTAATGGAAGAGACCCTACAGCCTCCAAAGGCAGCCCATTTCACTTTTTGATTGCACTAATTGTTAGGAAGTTTTTATCTACATCAAAGAAAAAAATCTGTCTTGCCATAACTTTTAATAGTTTAAAATTGTACTAAAACTTTTGAAATGCTTTTTGATAATGTTTATTGTTAGTAAGTTTACTCAAAAAGAAATTCAAGATATTACATCTATATTATTTTCTGATTTATAGACAAATTCACTATGAGAGAGAACTTTTAAGGACCAGAGCCACAAAAATCACTAACAATATAAAAGAATAAATGTTCAGGTTATTTCAAGAGAGGTAAAAACCTAGATGGGGATCTTTGAAAGTTAAGTAAGGAGGGGTCTTTTGAATCTAGTGCACCAGAAAGCAGAGACAGACAGGAGTTTTCCTTGTCCATTTCTGATGAGAATGAAGGTTAGGGAAATGTCTAACAAATTAACCTGTTAAAGTGGGTGAAATTATCAAAGGAAAAAATATGCAAAGGAAAGAAAAGAGGTCCCTGGACAGGTTTACAGAGAACACCCTAGATAGATTATGACTTGACAAGTGACAAAGAAGACAGGAGAAATAGTTGAAAATAATGTCACAAAAGTAAAAGGAAGGGAGGATATCCAGGAAGAAGGAATGGATAATAGCGTCAAGGAGAAAGGTCAGGAGAATGAGTACTTAAAGAAAGTCAATGAATTCTGCACTTAGGAAATTACTGGAAAGCTTTGAAAGAGCAGTTTTAGTAGGCATTTGGGAGAGTTAGAAGGCATATTTCTAGGGTTGAGAATTAAGTAAATGGAGAGGAAAATTAGGCAACAAGAGTAAATAGATTATTTTTTAGTGGGTTTACAATGAAAGGTAGGAGAGATATATGACAATTACTTGAGGGAATGACAGGATCAAGGAAGGTTCCTGAAAACAGGGGAGACCTGAACTTGTTTATGGAAATGGAATGAGCCAGTAGAAGGGGAGAGGGTGGGTATGATCAGGGAATGAATTCTTTGAGGAGATAGGGGATGTAATCAAAGATACAAGTAGGGCTGTCAGAATTGCCAGAGGGAAGAGTATCTCCTTCCTCTAAGATTAGATCAGAGATGGAGAGAATGAGAGTAGGTTTAGTCACTAAGTCAATAAGCTTTTATTAAGGTCATACTGTGTAGTAGGCACTCCAAGAAACAGCGGGGATACAAAGAAAGGCCAAAGTAACTACTGCCATTAAGGAGTTCATATTCTAGTAATAGAGATGTATGTATGTATATATATAACCAGGTACATGTAACATATATGCAGAATAGATGGATGGCTACCTCAGAAGGGAAAGCTCTAAGAACTGAGGGGAGAACTGGGAAAGGCTTCCTTCAGAGAGTGAGATTTGAGCTGAATATTTAAGGAAGTCAGGGTAGTTTAGAGGTGGAGGTGTGGCACAGTGGATTAAGGCAAATGAGGGGGCTCACAACAGATGGCCTTAATTTTCTCAGTAAAAAAAGGAAGTAAAATAATTTACTGAAAGAAGGAGCTATGTGGGTGGTCTCTTAGGTTTTAGGAGATAGGAGAAGGCTTGGAATAGTCAGTGCAGGGACTGTGATAGAAAGTCAATCAAGGTAAAATAAAAGGGTTGCTATGCCAGAGTAAGGGCCTCACTGAGATTAGATAACATATTATTTGTAGTGTAACCAAACTGTGACTTTCTCCAAGGTTCAGCAATCTGGGAATAGTGAGGGAGAAGGCAGATAGTGGGTGTGTTTAGGATTCAGAATTGGTAGGACGTAAACAGCTGAAAGACAAGGGAGCAAGGGACTCCATCACAGAGGACAGAGTGAAGTTGAACTAGTTGACTATATCTGGAAAACTGAAGGTGGCAAAAGTGAGGTCAGAGCAGGAATGATGGACTGGGAGAAAAAGAAAGAATGAGGTCACAGTGAGGACAAAAGATCTGTTGAGGAATGTGATAGAGGAATAGATGTAAAAATAAGCACTTTGATCAGAGAATGGCATTTCAAAGTTCAGGGTCATGGAAATATAATTCTTTGGGATGATAGTAAGGCCTAACAGAGTACCATTTCTGTGTGTGGTTGAGATATAATAGAGACATTGTCTGGAGAGGAGAGTTGAGGAGGCAATGGAAGAGTTGGATAAACAGGGTGTTCATAGTGATATCAATGTGAATGTTGAATTGCCAAAGTATAAGGGCAGAGGTTATGATGGTGGCACTGTGATCTCTGGAGAATAGTAGACGGCAGTAGCAAATTCTAGGCAAGGCCCAGCAGGCAAATGGAGTGACCGCCCAAAGGAGAGGTTGCAGAGAAATGGAGGTGTTAGAGGTCATGGTTGAAAGTTTGGGTTTGGAGAATAGGTCATCTCCTCCTAGAGTCCCTGTATATCAGAGAGCATGAGAGAAGGTACAAGAACTAGAGGGTGAGATGTCTTCTCTAGAAAGCCATATTTCTATGATAATAAGAGATGCAAAGTGTATAGGACGAGTTTTAGGATGAAAGGACGTTTGTTGATGATTGATCAAGGGCTTTGGGAGCTCTACAGAGGAGATAAGGTTGAGCTTGACAGAGATGAAAGGTGAATAAGTGACCAGAGAGGGAGGAGTTTTCATGTTGACAGATGGCGACTGAATTACAAGGATTAGCAAAGTGAATGATGAGATTTTTTTTCTAGAAAAACCAAGGGAGTACCAGTTGGTCAGGCCATTTAGTTAATAAAAGCAGTCATTGGGAATGGTAGTGGGGAAGGTCATGTGGTGAAGGAGGCTATTATTCCTTGGTACTATGCAGAAGGATAGATTTAGAACTGAAAGGGATTTCAGAGGCCTTATTTTACAAGTGAGGAAACTGGGCCATAGAGGGGTAAAATGCTTTTCTCAGTGATATGCTAGTAACTAGCTAACATGGAGTTTGAAACCAAGTTTATCCATGATGCCACATTGCTTCTAAAGGCACTCATGTTAGTATTTCAAAGGACCAGAGGGAGGTGTCGTGTGGTGAAGGAGTCCTATAATTTTGGGTAGTACATGACTGTGTTGCCCCACCACAGTCTCAGTGATTGGCTGAGGTTGCCTCCAAGTTTGGAGTAAATAAGGTTAATTTCCTCTCTTTCCTGGGTCAGTAAACCCTTTGAACTTGAGACCTGAGGTAATTAAAGACTGAGCAGAAAATGGATTTTTACCAATGGCAATGGTGGGCAAATACTTGGTGATAAAGGGTAAATTAAGTGCCACTGTCACTGGGACAGGAGTGAAGTGATAAGACCTCTGATCCCAATCCCTCTAAGAAGCCCAGGTCTGAGGTTGAAAATGGGCATCATTATAAGTGCTGCCAAAAGCATGGCCTCCTCCTTCCACAGAGGTTGTAGCCCTAATATACCTAGATATGTGGTATCACCAGAGCTAAGTGCTTCCGTTCTGCCAATCAATTGCATATACATTTACCTTCAAAGTCAACAAGCATTCACTAAGTGTTTAGTATGTGCCAGGCTAAGCACTAGGGATACAAAATAAGGACAAAAAAATGGTCTTTGTCCTTCAGGAAGGGGAGCTTCTGAGGGGGGGAGACAAATTCAAAGATTCTTTCTTTCTTTCTTTCTTTCTTTCTTTCTTTCTTTCTTTCTTTCTTTCTTTCTTTCTTTCTTTCTTTCTTTCTTTCTGTATATACATATGCATATCACATTATATATAATATATACAAATTTTATATATGTATATGTGTATGTGCTTATATGTACATGTATATATACATATGTACACATACACACACGTGTGTATTTGTGTGTGTGTGTGTGTGTGTGTGTGAATGAAAGGTGATCTCTGAGGACAGTCCTAGAATAGGTTTGACTGGTACAAGTCTTCTGAAGAAGGCAAGATTCAAAGTAAGTGTTGAAGACAGCCAGGGATGCCAGGAGGAGGCAAGAAGGGAGAGCATTCCAGGTGTGGGGGACCAGTGGTTAGTAATAGTACATTCCAAAGCCAAGTATTTATTTATACACTTTCCTATTGTTTTCAGAGATGCAGACAGGAGAAGCATACTAGTTATTTGTGTCACCTTGGGCAAGTCTCTCCCCTTGCTAGAACTCAGTTTTTCCATATGTAAAATGAGGAGGTTGAAGTAGGTGACCACTAAGGTCCTTTTTAGCTCTAATATTCTGTGCTTCTGAAATAGAGTTAATGTTATCAGAGCTAGAACATCATGGAATGATGAATGAGGCTTTCTTGGTCTCAGGTCTTCATCTGGGGAGGATACTTTCTCTATACCCTACTTTCCATTCTTTTGCCTTATTTGATGTTCTTTTTCTGACCTACCCATATGATTCTATGACTATGCAACCTCCCATAATATTATAATAAGAAATATAAATATAACAACAACAAATAACATTTACATGGTGCTTTAGGGCTTGCAGAGTGTTACACAGCTATCTTATTTGGTCCTCACAACAACCTTGAGAGGTAGATCCTGTTATTATCTCCAATTTATAGATGGGGAAACTGAGGCCAACAGAGGCTGAGTGAGTTGCCCAGGGTCACAGAGCTAGTAAGTGTCTGAAGCAGGATTTGAACTCGGTTCTTTCTGACTCCACATCTAGCATTCTCTCTGTATCACCTAGCTGATCATCTCAGCCCTCCCTGACCCCTTAGAGTCCTGTCACTATGATGTTTTTTGCATGGGGGCCTATGTACCCTGATGACAGTCCTATTTCCTTTCTCTCATTGGCTGCTGAGAGTTGGACTGTCCTTTGCATGGCCACATTGTCCTTTGTCTGGCCACCTTCCTCCAACTATGTTCACCCTAGGTGAAAATAGTTCTAGTTAAGGCTTTGATTGTTACTATCCTCATTATTACACCAGTGGGTGAAAAAAAAGTGAAGGGCGCAGTGTGCATTTGGCCTATGGAGCTGCATGGCTTCACAGGCTTATTATCATCAATTCAAAGGGGGAAAACACGCAAAGTGCTTATTTGGCAATGTTGTTGTATAGACAAAACAGTCTAGGTGACAGACTGGATTTTTCACTTTGCAATTGCCTTTCCCTTGTATAGGTGCAACTAGGCTCCCTGCTCCTGTTTTCACACAAGTATGCTGTGCATAATTGTAATATTTATTCCTGCTTGTCTGCAAATCACTTGGAGCTTCTTAGAGGGTGGTTCTATCTAAATAGAAGATTGTACGTTTACAGTCTGGTAGTAAACTGCCTCCTGAAATGCATACATTATGTCTGAGTAGCTTAGCAAATAAGGACAAACATTTACCAATCCATGGAAAAACCATTTACCAGCCTAATTTTCCTTCCCTACAGTACATGAGCACTGGGGTGAATGAAGTCAGCACTCTTTATAACTTTCTCAGTATAAATCACTCCCCATTATTGGCGAAAGGCTATTTGCAAAGCTGCTTAAGAGCCATATACCATGACATCATTCCTGATGTCCTCAACGCTATATGAGGGGCTACTTGAAAAGCCAGGCCATCCTCAAAAGCAAGAGCCAGGATTGCCACTCACTGCTGTGCTGAGTCTGAATGGTATTAAATGAGATGGGATCCATCCAAGTCAGGGAGCCAAAACCCAAGCCACCTACCCAAGCAGGGCCTGTTTCCTTTCCTGCTCCATGAGCTGTGGAGCAGATCCCAGTGTGGAGCTTCTGCTGATTTCAAAGGCAATTTTGGCCTTGAATCAGCTCCCCCTGGGTCCTGAGCAAGCTGAGAAATAGGGCCCCACAAGAAAAGCAGTCTGAAGCCAAGGTCAGCTGCTCCTGCTACCCGATCTCTCCAAGAATGCTGACAACTAATGGGGAATGGTAAATGATGAATCCAGCCTTTTGTGTGTGGGAGATATCCCTCTGGAGTAGTCAACTGTCTCTAATTGTATGTCATCCTCAGAAATATGGCCTTGAGAAGACAGAGAGCTTGGGCTGGCAGTGTGGTGCCTGGGAGTCGGAGATTCCTGGGCTCTGAATCCCTTCTTCAAAGGTTTGGCGAGGCCAACTGGAGCCACAGACTGCTGGATCTTCCTTCTGCCCCTGCATCGAACCATCCAGGAAGGGCTATGCCATTTGTCACTGTGCCCTCAGAGTTAGCTGGTAGATGCCAGCTGGGTTGCTCTGATGGCTTCCATGCTGTCCCAAATACAACCCCCTAGAGTCCTCAGGGTGGATTTCCTCACATTTGAATATAGGAATCTGGGCCTGGACTCAGGATTCCATTTCTGCTTAGAAAGCATGTTCTGGTTGTCAGGGTCTGTGACCTCTGGTTACTGGGGTCATTTGACCTCTGATCTCTGGCATATGCCTCCCCAAGAGAATAGGCAAATGCTTAGTAGATGAAGCTGCCACTGACCTAGGATATAGCATCATTATTCTCTAGACTTAAGAGAATGTATTGTGCCTTAAGAATTACAACATTAGGCAGCATGATGTGAACTGAAAGTCAGTAATAGAATTAGGAGGACCTGGGTACAAGACATGTCTCTGATGCATAATAGTTATTTGATGGGAACCTCAGCAAATTCCTTAACCTTGCAGTGTTCTGGGCAACTATTAAAGGCTCTAAATTGTGGAGCAGATGTCATTTACATTGGTAGAAGGAGTTTCTTTACTGGGAGTTCCTGGTATCAGTGAAGTTAAGCAGGGATTTTCTTTTGCCTCTTTTTGTATCCCTGGCACTTAGCACAGTACCTGTTATATAGCTGTTGCTATGGTTCAGTCATTTAATTGTGTCTTGACTCTTCATGACCCCATGGAACATAGTGTCCATGAGGTTTCCTTGACAAAGATAGTGGAATAATTTGTCATTTCCTTCTCTAATGGGTTAAGGCAAACAGAAGTTAAGTGACTTGCCCAGGGTCACACAAGTAGTAAGTGTGTGAGCCCACATTCAAATTCAGATCTTCCAGACCTCAGGCCCAATGCTCTATCCACTGAGTCACCTAACTGTCTCCTGTGCTAAGTACGTAGTAGGTGCTTATAACCTAGCCTCTTATAGTATAGTATAGTATAGTATAGTATAGTATAGTATAGTATAGTATAGTATAGTATAGTATAGTATAGTATAGTATAGTATAGTATAGTATAGTATAGTATAGTATATAGTAGCCTCTTATAACCTAGGACAAGGAAAGCTGCTCAAGAACAGTCTCCCCAGAGCGGTCATGATCTGGTAAAGAGAGTTGTCATCTGGCTCTCCTGCTTTCCTTTTTGTCCACAGGATCAGGCCTAGAGAATAAAAATTAATGTAGGAATACAAGAGGAGTAATCTGGTTGAGGGGTGCTTTGATAGAATGGTTCAGAAGGGAAGAGAACTTGTGCTCGTGTCAGAAGAACTGGCCAGAGCTGTTGCCTTCCTGACCCACAGATCAACAGCCTGGCCTTCCTGATTATGGTAACACTAACCAAGTTTTATGTGTGGTCACTAAGCTCTTTCCCAAAGCAGTCCTTTCTCTTCCTCTCCTCGTGCCATCCCTCCTGAGTAAGAAACATAAGAAATGCAGAGACCCTTCTCTATTTGTGGGTTGTTATGTTTTTCCTCATTTCTAATGCCAAAATTAAGTATGTAAATGAAGTAAATGCTTCAAAGGAAAAGCAGAAACCCACCAGCAAACAAAGGAAAGAAATAAGATGGAACACGATCACTTTCGTGGCCACTGTTGTATATAGTGAAGGGAAGACTCTTCTTTATCTTGAGCTCCTGGAAGAAGGTCTGTGGTGGTCCTTAGGGCACATAGCGCCAAGCCTTGCTTTTAAGTAGATATTCAAGAACTATTTGTTCAACTATTAGAAAACATTATTGAATTGATTTCAGTTATTGACTTGCTGTTGCTATCTCCTTCCAAAACAAGGCATTTCTAATTGGGAATTGCATTTCATCCTTCTGTTCATGCAAAATTACTCATTAATTACCTAGTGAATCATTATCATAATTAGCAGGGGCCACGTTTACATAGTGATTTATAAGATGCTTTCCTCACAATAGCTCTGGGATGCAAATAGTGCAGGTATTTTTTATTATTCCCATTTTATGAATGAGAACCCAGGATCAGAGAAGTTAGATGATTTTAGGCTTGGGGTCTTAAGGGAAAAACAAAGGTAGACCTTGAACTTGAGTCTTCTGACTTGAATTCAGTATCCTTATTATATGATGTAACTTCTCAAAAATGACCTGCTGGGGGGGTGGAGCCAAGGTGGTAGATTAGAAAGATACACCTACTCTAGCTCTTCCCCCACAGCTCATAAAACACCTGTAAAAAATGACTATAAATAAATTCTAGAGCAGCAGAAGCCACAAAATGACAGAAAGAGATTTTCAGCCCAAGACAGCCTGGAAGACTGACAAGAAAGGTCTATCACACAGGGTGGGGAGCAGAGTTCAGCCCACAGAGCCCAGCCTAGCCAAGCTTTGCTCCTGCAGCATCAGCAAGAACAGGAACAGAACAGGTCTCAGGGGCAGAATCCCCTGAAGCAGTTGTGGTTATCAGATCCCTCCACTCACAACTCCAAAGAAAGCTTCAAAGGTCAGTGAGAAAGCTTTTTTACCTGGGTGAGAAGGGAGCAGGGTCCTCCCCTATCCCCAGTCCCAGGTGGCAGCAGGGCAGCAGTAGCAGCAGCAACATCCATTTTTGGAGCCCTCAACCCAAAGCCTCTGGGGGAATTGAGCCACTGATCTGTGTCTCAGCCCTGAGTGGTGGCCCTGGGATAAGGAAGAGTGCTGGCTGGTGTGGTGGAGCTGGTGGAGGCTCTGGAAAGGGAATTTTAGTTGCAGATGCTGAGCAGAAAAGCTTTGGTAGCTCCCAGACCAGAGTGCAGGTTGATTGTGCCACCTTGGAGGAACTGAGAACTTATAGGTCCCCAGAGTATAACCCCTTCTTGACAATGGACTCAAAAGTCAAGTAAATGACTGAGAAAATGCCCAAAAAAGGGAAACAAAATAAGACTATAGAAGGTCACTTTCTTGGTGAACAGGTATTTTCTTCCATCCTTTCAGATGAGGAAGAACAATGCCTACCATCAGAGGAAGACTTAAAAGTCAAGGCTTCTGCATCCAAAACCTCCAAAATAAATATGCAATGGTCTCAGGCCATGAAAGAGGTCAAAAAAGGATTTTGAAAATCAAGTAAGAGAGGTGGAGGAAAAATTGGGAAGAGAAATGAGAGTGAAGCAAGAAAATCATGAAAAGTGAATCAATGGGTTGCTAAAGGAGACCCAAAAAAGTGCTGAAGAAAATAATACCTTTAAAAATAGGCTAACTCAATTGGCAAAAGAGGTCCAAAAACCCAATGAGGAGAAGAACGCTTTAAAAAGCAGAATGATTCAAATGGAAAAGGAGGTTCAAAGGCTCACTAAAGAAAATAGTTCTTTAAAAATTAGAATGGAGCAAATGCAAGCTAATGACTTTGTGAGAAAACAAGAAATTACAAAACAAAACCAAAGGAGTGAAAAAAATAGAAGATACTGTGAAATGTCTCATTGGAAAAAACAACTGACCTGGTAAATAGATCCAGGAGAGACAATTTAAAAATTATGGGACTACCTGAAAGCCATGATTAAAAAAATATTCTACACATCAGCTTTCATGAAATTATCAAATAAAACTGTCCTGATAGTCTAGAACCAAAGGGAAAAATAAATATTGAAAGAATCCATTGATCACCTCCTGAAAGAGATCTGAAAAGAGAAACTCCTAGGAATATTATAGCCAAATTCAACAGTTATCAAGTCAAGGAAAAAATATTGTAAACAGTTAGAAAGAAACAATTCAAATATTGTGGAAATACAATCAGGGTAGCACAAGATCTAGCAGCTTCTACATTAAGGAATTGAAGGACTTGGAATATGATATTCCAGAAGTCAAAGGAACTAGGATTAAAACCAAGAATCACCTACCCAGCAAAACTGAGTATAATACTTCAGAGGAAAAAAAATGATCATTCAATGAAATAGAGGACTTTCAAGAATTCTTGATGAAAAGACCAGAGCTGAATAGAAAATTTGATTTTCAAGCACAAGAATCAAAATAAGCATGAAAAGGTAAACAGGAAAGAGAAATCATAAGGCACTTGCTAAAGTTGAACTGTTTACATTTCTACATAGAAAGATAAAATATGTAGCTCTTGAATCTTTTCTCATTATTTGGGCATTTGGAGGTATTATACACACACATGCACTTATAGACGGAAAGCATAGGGTGAATTGAATAGGAAGAAATGATAACTAAAAAATAAAATTAAAGGATGAGAGGAATATATTAGGAGGAGAAAGGGAGAAATGGAATGGGACAAGTTATCTCTCATAAAAGAGGCAAAAAAAAGCTTTTCAAAGGGAGGAGGTAAGAGGGAAAAAGTGAAGCTTACTCTTATCATATGTGGCTTAAGGAAGGAATAACATGCACACTCAATTTGGCATGAAAATCTATCTTATACTACAGGAAAGTAAGGGAAAAGGGATTAGTGGGGTGGGGGGAATGATGGAAGGGAGGGCAAATGGGAGGAACAATTAGAAGTAAACACTTTTGGGGAGGGACAAGGTCAAAAGAGAGAATAGAAGAAATGGGGGGCAGGATAGGATAGAGAGAAATATAGTTAGTCTTATACAACATGACTATTATGGAAGTCATTTGCAAAACTACACATATATAGTCTATATTGAATTGCTTGCCTTCTCAGTGGGGATGGATGGGGAAGGAAGAAAGGAGAGAAGTTGGAACTGAAAATTTTAGTAATGAATGTTGAGAATTGTTTTTGCATACAACTGGGAAATAAGAAATACAGGTAATGGGGTATAGAAATTTATCTTGCCCTACAAGACAAGAAAGAAGATGGGGATAAGGGAAGGGAGGGGTGTGATAGAAGGGAGGGCAGATTGGGGGAAGGGGTAATCAGAATGCACAGCATTTTTGGGGGGGAGAGGGGAGAGATGGGGAGAAAATTTGGAACTCAAAATTTTGTGGAAATGAATGTTCAAAACTAAAACTAAATAAATAAACATTAAAAAAGAGGACCAAATAAAATAAAATAAAACAAACTCAGTCTTGAAGAATTCCTAACTTGGGAGTTAAGATAGGGCACTCGTTTTGTCTACAATAAATGCTAAAGCAAACTTAAGGGATTTTTAGGTTAATGTGAGTTCAACAGAGCTACTATATTCTGACAAAGGTAGGCAAAGGACATTTAATTTTAAAAAATGACCTGCTCTCACAATTGAGGTTTGCCCTGATAATTCTTTAGCTTAGAAGGCCAGTTAATCATTAGGATAATATTGACCTATATATTTCCAGTTGCTGTCCCAAATAATTTATGTATACATAGTCACTGCTCTTTAGGGACTTACTTTCTTAAATAGACAAAAAGACCTGTAGACACACTGACATAGATATTCAGGAGATAAAACTAATATTTACAGACAGTAAATTATTTTCAATAAAAAACATCAAGCAAATATATTTTGAGGCCATTTTAGGATGAGGTTAAAATCTGTGATTTTATCAGTAACAGAAACACCCACTTTACCCATTGACATTGATCAGCATTTCCTTTGTAAATTACATATAGTTTTTAAGAGTTTGTCTGAAGCTCTGCCATTTTAGGTGGTGGCCCTGGAAACTGTGATGTTTTCTATGGACTACAAAGCATTGAATTCACTGAATTTCCAGAAGTGGTTTGGTGGTATCACATATTTAGAAATGATTCTTAGTAGAGAAATTTTTCCTCACTGAAAAAAACATTTCCCCCTGAGAATCTAAGAAACTTGAAGGCAAGCACTTTTTCTTTTTTGTCCTTCTACCCCCAATGCCCAAATCAGTGGGTACTTGATACATAGTAGGGGCTTCATCAATTCAACTTATTGAATAACTGAATTAATTTCTACTTCTCAGGGCAGTTTCTTCACCTTCTTCTCACCTTACTTCACATGCGGGGAATTTTTTGGCGGAGAGTGGTGTAGTTGGAGCAATCTCATGGACTGAAGAGCCATAGAAACAGAAATAGATGGTTTCTTCTCTATGAAACTATCCATCTTCTCTATGAAGCATACCTTGATACTAACCTAGTGAAAAAGAACTCTATTTCCTCAGATAACTCATAAAAGTAACCCACAATTTCTAATATATTACTTACTCTTCTAACTTGTGCTCACCTTTATAGCAAAATCTCCAAGTTCCAAAGTAAACACTCATTTAATTTAGAGGGTCTTTCTAAGTTCTTGCTAGCATTTCTCTACTTCATCCTCTTTGAAGATATTTCTGTATTCCAGTTTTCCCAGGAATTCTTGTCAAATTGGAACTTCCTTCCACAAGTAATCAGTGTTCTTGAATTTACAGAACACTAGGTTTTTGTGCTCATTTCTTTGGGTCTTATTGAATGTTTTCTATCTGATTTACTTTTCTCTCTTTTCCACATAGTTTTGATGACTACTAATTCATAATATGCTTTGATATCTATATCACCTTTATTTTTATTTCCCCTCCCATTAATTCCCTAGATACATTAGACTTTTCATTCCTCATAATTAATTTTGTTGCTGTTTTTCCAATGCTATATCTATAAAGGAATCCCTTGGTAGTGTGATTTATTTGGTATTATATCTGTAAATTAATTTAGGTAACATAATTTTAATATATTGTGTAGCTTAAACTCAACAATGAAAGCCTCTCCAATTATTTATGTTGTCTTTTATTTCTGCAGATAGTGTTTTATATATACATTTTATATAAATCCTTTATATGACTTGATAGACTAATTCCCTAAAATTTGATAGATTTTATGGTTATTTTTAATTGAATACCTCTTTCATACTTTTTATTAATACTTTATAAAAAGTTGATAAATTTTGTGGATTCATTTTCACCCTGCTTATTTATTACAGTTTATAATCATTTTGATTAATTTCATTGCTGATTTGGGTGTTTTCTAAGTAAAGCATAATGATGTTTGTAAATGCAGATAACCTTGCCTTTGTTTAATTTCCATCTTTTATTGCTATAGTTAGCACTTCTATTATTATGCTACGTAACAGTAGGAAGAGGAACATTCTTGCTTTACCCTTAAATAACTTGGAAAACTTTCAATATTTATTCAAATAATATCAGTTTTTGATTGTGAGGGGCAGATGGGTGGCACAGTGGATAGAATGCTGGAGTCAAGAAGACTCGTCCTCCTGAGTTAAAATTTGGATTCAGACACTTATTAACTGTATGACTGTGAGCAAGTCACTTAATACTTGCTTTGGTTTCCTCATCTGTAAAGAGAGCTGGAGAAGGAAATCACAAACCTCTTCAGCATTTTTGCCAAGAAAACCCCCAACAGGGGTTAGGAAAAATCAGACACAACTGAACAACATTGATTTTTGACATATTTGATATAACTGAAAAAAATGAACTATCTTCAATGATTTTTGTTGTTTTTGAATGAGTGCTATAATTTTTAAAGATTTTTATATGTCTTCTTTGACCTTTTTTTTAAATCAAGACAACTTGTATTTCTCCATTCCTATATTATCCCTCTCTTCTACCATAATTTTTTATATCACTGACAGTGGCTTAGGACCCACACCCATCTGTTCTATTTGTGCTTAGGCAGGATATTGTTTATTTGAGCCAGGTGACTTGAATTCATCAAGGGAAACTAGATCCCTTCTCACTATCTATTGATTTGTCTTTGGCATCAAGTCCTTCCTAGCTATTTCTGTTCTGTCCCTTCCTGTGGAAAGCTCATCCTCCTTTGTTGAAACAACAGAAGAAAAACAAAAATTCATCAGTTTTGCTGTCAATTCTAACTATCCCATTCATCTAAAGTCACAGTTTTATATCCTTAACTCTTCTGTTACTTTCAATATAGCTTTAAAATTCAATTTTTATTTTCCTTAGTTTCATGTTTAGCTTATTCTAAGATTTAGCAATTTGAACACTTAAAAAAATCCCACCAGATCATGCCATCCTCTTATGCTCTTTTCCTGTTGCCTGATCTTTTATCTCCAAGTAAATCTTCAAAAAACAAATTAAGTTGGGTGCTATTTGCTATTCATTCACAATGGCCTTTCTAGATAATTCCTTTTTATTGCTCATCAGAATTGTTCCCTTTTGTGTTTTCAGAATTTAATTTTTGACAATTTCTAGTTCCTCTTGTGTTGACTTTTTTGGTAGAACTTTAATTCCTGGCACTATCTATACTCCCTATAATGTCTTTGAAATATAATTTCCAAAAATATGTGCTACATGTCCTACTATACCCAGTTTTCTTCTCCTTTATCACAAAATCAAATAGTAAGTAATCAAGTTCACCCTAGGTACTCATATTTTTATACCAAAAAGAAGTTTCCTATCACTAATGAGAATTATATCCATAATATAATTCCCTTTGTGAGCTCCTCTGTCTTGCGAAGGATGGAATGTTTATTAAAGAAAGTCAAGAAGTTTTTAGCTGCTCTTCTCTTAGAAGACTTTTCTCTATTGTTTGAATAATTGAAATACTCTAATTGCTATACCATAATTTAGCGCCATTCTAGAGCTTTTTACTTTTTTTGTTGATTCCTTTTTCCATTTTTGTCTATAGATGTTTTAAAAATATTGTTAGATTAATTTATGATTGGAATATACTCTAGCACAGGATGAATTTTTATCACCCCTGTGATGCTGAGAAATGTGTTCATTTATTTAGTATTGTCATTCAGAAACAGTCATAGGATTATTACATCTAAATTTTAGCAATCTATTCAGCTCTTAATGCCTTTTATAATTTACCTACTTCTCCCTTTTAGTGTTATGCTATACTATCTGTTACTGGCATATTTAACAATCATATTTCAGTGTTCATGTCTTTAATAGTAATGCATGCTCCCTGTTTATCTCTTCTCAACATTATTGATTTATACTGTTGTTTTATCTAAAATCGTGATCACAACTCCTGCTATTTTAGAATTGATTGAAGCATAATAAAAATTATCCCAACTACTCATTTTCGCTCTCTATATATCAATATGTATCAAATGTGTTTCTTATATGCAGGGAGCTTTTAGATTTTGTCTTAATGTTGTCTTTCATTTTACTGGTGATGTTAAATCCATTTACATTTAGAGTTTAGTCAAATAATCAACAAACATGTAATAAGCATGTGCCAGGCAGTATTCTAGGCCCAGGCTTCCAAAATTTAACATGATACCTGAGCTTAGAGTCTTGTCCAAGGAGACATATTGTGCATATGTATATGCATGCTTATGTATATGATTATGAATATGTATACATACATACACACAAAATTAATATAAGGTGATTTTATATTCATTCTAATTTTCTTTGAAATTAAAGCTTAATCTCTTCTTTCTTTTGCTTACATTAAATTGGTATCAGGCTTTTCTTTCTGTTTGTTATCTTTCCCTGTTGTTCTAATTCCATAGTCCTAGAGTTTAGTTTTATTGTTATTCTCTTTGACTTTTACCTTTCCTAGGCCAAATGTACTGCTCTTATTTCATTTATATCAGTCTATAGTATGATCATATAGTCTTTATTTCAGTATTAAATCATAGCACAACAATTCAGCTTTTATTTAATTTATAATAATTTTAGACTCTTTAAGATATATAATTTCTTTTAGGAATTCTAAGTATTATAAGAAAATTTTTTTGAAGTTTTGATTGTATTTTTGAGTTATTCTTCTCTTCTGGCATCATAAAAATCCTTTGTTGCATTTATTATTTAATGTTTTATCTTTTTCAGGGCTAAAGCACTGTTCTTCTCTTGGGATAATCTGTTTTATAGAGTTCCTCCATCATTCATTCTATCTTTTTTACTCTCCTATTTATTTTGATTTCATCCTGAAGAATTCTTATTTCCTTCCTAACTTGAAGAAAAATGATAGAGGAAAGAAAGAAAGCTTGATTTGGAGTCAAAAGATCTGGTTTCAAAGCCAAACTCCATCACATCCTTGGGAGACACACTTAATCTCTCTGCCTCTAGTTTTCTTCATATTTGTAAGAAATGAGTTGTATTTATTGGATTCCATCTATGATTTGCTTATTTCATCCTTAATTCCTTTTATTTTGTTACCCCATAATTTTTGATAACTTTTGCATTATCATTTCTGGTAAGATTGTAGAATTTTTAAAACTAGTCCTTTCTCCTCCCTCAGAGATGTTTTTTAAAATTGGTCTTTTTCTTTACAAAGTGCTATCCATTGTATTGGCTTCTTTCCTATACTGTTTTTTTTATTGTTACTTTTTTGTGAAAGGACTTCTGTTAAGAAAGTCAATTCTTTCTCCTTTGTCTTTATCTTTATGAAAAAAGGGAGATTGATAAATAATGGATTAAAAAATCTAATAAAGGTTGGTAAAGAACAAACAAAATCAATCACATAAGAATGAGTGGAAAGAAGGGGCCAAAATAGCCTTCAGAATGGTCCAGTGTTTTTAGGGGAATTTAGTATGAACTAAGGACAGAGTAAATGGATAGCTGATTGGAAATTTTGATCCTCTTAAATTACTTTCTACTGCTACTTTTGTTGAAGCTAAGCATAGTTGTAATTTCTAACCAGTCCCCTTGCCCCACTCATGCCTAAGGGGAAAGAACTAGGAACATGAATCTTCATGGTCGTGAGCTCGATGTGCTTATTCAAGCACATTACTGCCAGCCTATGTTGGTCTTTGAGAAACTGTGTGGTGTGTTGGAATTTAGACTACTTAATTGCCATGAATCATGGAAGAGCCAATCTTTTGTGCCCCAGTTCCTCATCTACAAAATGTAAATGATGTTTGGTTTTTTTTACTATTAATGTGACAAGGTTGTTGTGAGGGGAAAAACATTTTTCAAACCTTGAGGAACTATAAAAATGTGAACTGTGATTATTTTATATAATCTGTGTACATCATGCCTTTAGGAGAGTGAGGTACAGAAAGATGACATTTTATTTCTGTCTTGTGGTTCTAGGAATCTCTGCTAAATGAAATGTGCTGAAGTGTTTGTTAAGCTATTGCCTCTGCCTGGGATCATTGCTGGCATGATTAGGTGGTTGTTTGGAGAATCTGTTGTCTTCTTATTTTCCAAAGTCTTTTAATAGCACTACTGATTATTATCTGCATATCTCTCCAAACCCCCATCTCTCCCTTCTGGAAGCCTGACTCTTGAGAGTTCTCAGGATCCACTTTCTTCATTTGTAATCACAGATGCAAAACAGCCTTGCAGCGTGTCTTTTCTCTTTTATTCCTTGGACTCTAGTTACCAACCACCATGTATAAGGAAGTAAGTGTCCTCCTCATTCCTTTTTTGTTTCTATGCCCACAAAGGTCATGGGATATCATATCATTTTTCATTCTTTTCATTTTCATTTTTAATCTTTTATTTGCTTCAGTTTCCTCTTTACAATGAACTCAATTCTACCTTAGTTTGATTTTTTTTGTTCTGACACTTTTTGCACTTCTCTCCTTTCATACTTCCTGTCAGTTTTATTTTTGCATGGTAAAACCTAAATCCAGCAGAAATCTGATCAATGCAATAATTAAGTATAGATAAAGTGAAGGCTCCCTTAGATCATGGAATGCATTAATAATCCTTAGCAAGGAACTTATATAGTGCTTCACATTCTTACACCAAATTATCTTCCCCTTTCCAGTTTTCTCTCCCACATTCTCTTAAATGTATTCCAAGTTAAAAAACAAACCTTACTCTACTCATAACTTTTCCCAAGATTGACCTAGTTTTCCCAACTTCATACTTTTGATTTCCATATTCCATTTCGCCATCTCTACCTACTGAAATGCTACCTATCATTAAAAGCTCAAGTTCAAATGCCACCTCTTTAAATCAATCATCAAGTATTTATTAAGTGCTTACTGTGTGCCAGGCATTGTATATTAGGATGAAAGGACGAAACAGTCTCTATTTGCAAGAAGTCTATATTCCAATGGGGAAACAAGTGAATCTAATAATATATGCAGCATATAGACATATACACATATGAATATACATGTATATACATGTAGTGTATAAATACAAATGCATACAAAGTAGTTAAGTACAAGTATGTTGGGATGGAGGGCACTAGTAATTAGAGGAACTTGGAAAGGTTTTATATGGAAGATGATACTTGAACTGAGTATTTTTTTTCTTTTGGTAAGAAGTCAAACATCTTTTAATATTTTATTTTTTTCCAATTAGGTGTGAAAAATTTAACATTTGTTTTTTAAATTTTGTAGTTCTAAGTTCTCTTTCCTCCCTCCCTCTCTCCCTTCCTCCCTCCCTCCCTTCCTTTATTTCATTCTTGCTCCCTCATTATGAAAGTAAGGAATTTGATATAGGCTATACATGTACATTCATGCAAAACATAACTCCATATTAGTTGTGAAAGAAAACACAGACCGAAAAAAAATTAAGCAAGAAAAAATTTTAAAAAGCAAAAGAAATATATTCAAATTCCATCTTTTTTTTCCTGTGATGGTGAATGACATTTTTTATTATGAATCTTTTGGAATTTTCTTAGATCATTGTATTGCTGTGAATAGCTAAGTCATTCACAGGTGATCATTGCACGGCGTTGCTTTTACTATGCACGATGGTTTCTTGTTGTACTCACTTTACCTTACATCAGTTCATATAAGTCTTTCCAGGATATTCTGAGAGCATCCTGCTCATTATTTCTTATAGGGCCATGATATTTCATTATAATCACATACCACAACTTGTTCAGCCATTCCCCAGTTGATGGGTATCCCCTCAATTTCCACTTTTTTTGCTACCACAAAGAGCTGCTATAAGTATTTTTGTACAAAAATGTTTCCTTAAAAAAAAAAAATCTCTTTGGGATACAGATCTAATAGTGCTATTGCTTGATCAAAGGGCACACACAGTTTTATAGCTTTTTGGGTATCATTCTACATTGCTCTCCAGAATGGTTGGATCAGTTCACAACAGTACATTAGTGTCCTAATTTTCCCAAATCTCCTCCAGCCTTCTCCATTTTCCTTTCTTTCATATAAGTCAGTCTAAAGGTGTGATTGTAGTCTGATTGGTATGGCACTGAATAAGTAAATTAATTTAGACAGATTTGTCACTTTTATTGGCTTGGCATATACATGAGCAATTAATATTTTTCCAGTAGTTTATCTGACTTTATTTGTGTAAAAAATGTTTTGTAATTGTGTTCATATAATTTCTGGGTTTGTCTTGAAACATAACCCCCCCCCCCCACACACACAAGTATTTTATTTGCCTACAATTATTTTAGATAGAATTTCTTTTTCTATCTCTTACTGCTTGTCTTTGTTGGTAATGTATAGAGATCCTAATGATTTATGTGGGTTTATTTTATATCCTGCAATTTTGCTAAAGTCGCTAATTATTTCAACTAGTATTTTTAGTTGATTCTCTAAGATTCTCCAAGTATACCATCATGTAATCTGCAAAGAATGATGGTTTTGTTTCCTCATTGCCTAGTCTAATTCCTTCAATTTCTTTTTCTTCTCTTATTTCTGTAACATTTCCAGTACAACATTGAATAACAATAATAATGCATCCTTATTTCACCCCTGATTTTATTAGAAAGGCTCCTGGATTACTCCCATTATAGATACTGTTGCTGATAGTTTTAGACAGTGTATCATTTTATGATAGAAAATGATAAGTATCATTTTAAGGAAAGGTCCCTTTATTCTTATGCTTTCTGCTGTTTTTTTTTTTAATGAGTATTTTATTTTCTCAAAAGCTTTTTCTGCATCTGTTAAGATAACTGTATGATTTTTATTGTTGTTTTTAATTGACATAGTCAATTATGCTGATAGTTTTCCTAATATTAAACCAGCCCTGCACTCCTGGTATATATCACACATGGTTGTATTGTATCATCTTTGTGATTTTGCTGTAATCTTCCTGCTAGCATTTTATTTACAATTTTTACATCAATATTCATTAGGGAAATTGGTCTATAATTTTCTTTTTCGGTTTTGTCTCTTTATGGTTTAGATATCAACATTTTATTTGTGTCAAAAGTAATTTGGTAGAATTCGTTCTTTGCTATTTTTCCAAATAGTTTATGAAGTATTAGAAATAATTGATTTTTAAATGTTTAATAGAATTCAGTTGTGAATCCATCCAGTCCTAGATATATTTTCTTAGAAAGCACATTGATGGCTTGTCTAATGTCTTTTTCTAAGATATAGTTATTTAAGTATTCTATTTACTCTTCTGTTAATCATGGCATTTTATATTTTTGTAAATATTCATCCATTTCATTTGTTAGAATTACTTATATATAATTGGACAAAATAGCTCCCAATACTTGCTTTTATTGGTGATGAATTCATTCTTTTCATTTTCAGTACTCATACTTTGGTTTTCTTCTTCCTTTCTTAAATCAAATTAACCAGTGGCTTATCCATTTTATTGTTTCCCTCTCACAAATCAACTCAGGTTTTATTACTTTTATTACTTATTTATTACTTTTAATTTATTAATCTGTACTTTGATTTTTCAATTTCCAATTTGGTGTTTAATTAGATATTTTTATTCTTTTTAAGTTTTTTTTTTACTGGCATGCCCAATTTATTGATCTGTTCTTTCTCTATTTTTATTGATATAGGCATTTAGACACACAAATTTTCCTTTAAGTATTTCTTTGGCTATATCCTATAAATTGTGATATATTGTCTTATTGTTGTTATTCTTTTTAATGATGTTATTGATTGTTTCTGTGAATTGCTCTCTGCCCCACGCATTCTTTATGATTTAGATTATTTAGGTTTCAGTTAATTTTAGTCTGTTTCCACAGCCATTTATTGAATTCAATTTTAATTGCATTATGATCTGAAAAAGAGGCATTTAATATTTCTGCTTTTCTGCATTTGGTTTGAGGTTTTCATACTCTAATATATGGTCGTTTTTTGTGTAGGTGCCATGTACTACTGAGAAAAAGGTCTACCCTATTCTATTTCCCATTCAATTTTCTCCGGTGGTTTATCATGTCTAACTTTTCTAAAATTCTATTCATCTCTTTAATTTCTTTCTTGTTTACTTTTTTTGGTTAGATTTTTCTAGTTCTGAGAGGGGAAAGTTGATGTCCCTCATATTATAGTTTTACTTTCTGTTTCCTTCTTTAACTCATTTAACTTTACTTTAAAAATTTGGATGCTATTCCATTTGGTGCATATATATGTCTAGTATTGCTATTACTTTATTGTCTATGGTACCTTTTAACAAAATATAGTTTTCCTAATTACATCTTTTAATTAAGTCTGGTTTTGCTTTTGCTTAGTCTGAGATCATGATTGCTACCCCTGCTATTTTTTTTTCCTTAAGCTGAAGCACAATAGATTTTTCTCCAGCCCCTTATCTTTACTTTGTGTAACTCTCTCTGCTTCAAGTATGTTTCTTCTAAACAATATATTGTAGGATTCTAATTTTTAATTCACTCTGATATCTGCTCCAATTTTATGGGTGAATTCATTGCATTCACATTCACAGTTGTTAATACTAACTGTGTATTTCCCTTTATCCGGCTTTTCTCTTCCTGTTGATTCTTCTTCCTCTCTTCTTTCACCCTGTACATCCTCCAATGATTTTTTTTACTTCTGACTACTGCCTCCCCAAACATTTCCCCATTTTGTCAGCTTCCCTTCTCTTATCTCCTTTCCTTCTTACTTCCCTATAGAATAAGATAGATCGGTATACCCAACTGAGTGTGTATATTGTTCCCTCTTTGAGCCAGTTCCCATGAGACTAAGGTTAAAGTATTGCCTTTTCACCGCCCATCTTCCTCTCCACTGTAAAAAGCCCTTTCTCATCTCTTTTATGTGAGACAATTTGCTCCATTATTCCTCTTCCTCCCCCCTTCTTCCAGTGTATCCTTGTGGCTTTCCCCTTAATTCTATTCCTTAGGCTATCATTCCATCACAGTCACCTCCCAACTGTGCCCTCTGTCTATGTACGCTCCTTCTAAGTGCCCTAATAATGATTGTTCCAAGTATCATAATCAGTTTAACCTTATTGAATCTCTTGTGATTTCTCTTTCCTGTTTACCTTTTTATGTTTCTTTTGAGTTTTGTATTTGAAAGTCAAATATTCAGTTTAGCTTTGCTCTTTTCATCAGGAATGCTTGAGAAGTCCTCTTTTTCATTAAATATTCTTTTCTACCTGAAAAGATTATATTCAGTTTTGATGGATATCTTCATTCTATTCCTATTTACTTCTAGAATATTGTATTTCAAGTCCTCTGTTCCTTTAATATGAAAGATACTAGATCTTGTGTGATCATGGCTATGGCTCCATGATATTTGAATTGCAATATTTTCTCCTTGGCTTGGGAGATCTGGAATTTGATATGATATTCCTGGGACTTTTCATTTTGGAATCTCAGGAAGTGATTGGTAGATTCTTTCAATTTTTATTTTTCCTTCTGTTTCTTGTCTAAGCTTTTTTTTTTTTTATATCATGACTTTTGGGTAGTCTAATAATTCTTAAATTATCTTTCCTGTATCTATTTTCCAGGATGGTTGTTTTTACAATAAAATATTTCACATTTTATTCTTTCTTTCATTTTGTTTTACTGTTTCTTGATGTCTCATGGAGTCATTGGCTTCCATTTGCCCAATTTGAATTTTTAAATAATTATTTTCTTCAGTGGTATTTGTATCTCCTTTTCCATTTGGCCAATTCTCTTCAGTGAATTTTTGTTCCTTTTACCATTTGGCCTACTCTGTTTTTTTAAGGTGTTATTTTCTTTAGTATTTTGTGTGCCTCCTTTACCAAGCTGTTTGAATATTTTTTCATGATTTTCTTATACTATTATAATTTCTTTTCCCAATTTTTCCTCTACCTCTCTTACTTGATTTTTAGAATATTTTTTTGAGTTGTTCCAGTGCCTGAGAACAATTCACAATTTTTGCTGAGACTTTGCATGAAGTTGTTTGATTTCATTGTCTTCTTCTAAGTTTGTATTTGGATTTTCTGTGCTACTATAGTGACTTTCTATGATCAGTTTTTTTCATATTTTTCCAGCCTATTTCTTACTTTTAACTCCATGTTAAAGTTAGGCTCTACTCCCAAGGTAGAAGGGGCACTATCCCAAACTTCACATTTTTGTGCTGCTGCTTTCAGAGCTAATTCTGTGGGTCTGTCAGTTTTCTGATTTAAGGAGAAGTGTGGTCACTGTCCCATGTTCAGGTCTATGAGTGACCACAAGCATTCATTTGTACCCTCAAACTCTGACTAAGAGCCCAGATACTACTATTTCAACTCCTCACTGTGGGACTATGACAGGGAACTTTGTATCAGCAGTACAACAGAGTTCTGCTCCCATTGCCAGAAGAGGTGTTCCCTGTAACCTCCTTCTGAGCAGTTTTGCAACCCCTTTACCATTTGTGGTCTGAGACCTTTGAAAGCAGCCACTGCTGCCTAGGCTTGCTGAGTGTGACCTGGCCTGGACAGTGTTTTATTCTCACCTTAGTGAAACAGATTTTTCCAACTGACTTTGTAAATTATTTTGGTTTTGAAAATAGTTTCAACCCATCCTTTTGTTGGTTCTATCAATCCAGAATTAATTTTGAGCCTTTATGTTAATGTTGTTTGGAGGGGAATTTGGGGAGAGTGAGTGCCTGCCTTTACTTGACCATCTTGGCCCTTGATCTTGAGCCAAGTCTTAAGGAAAGAGAGAATCTCTATGTGGTCAAAGTTAGAAAAGAATACACTTAAGGCATGTAGAATAGTAAGTACAAAAGCACAGGGATACAAGATGGAGTGCCATGTATGAGAAGCAGAAGACAGTAATGGCCAGTGAGGTTAGAGAGGTTGTTTGGGGGTTAGGATTTTAAAAGCTAAACAAAGGAGTTTATGTTTTATCCTTGAGAAAATAGAAAACCATTGGAGTTTACCAAGTAGAATCACATGATCACATCTAAGGTTAAGAAAGATTATTTTGGAAGCAGTGGATTGCATGAGGAAGAAATGAGGCAGGAAGACGGTAACCTATATGACAGGAACAAACTATGTGGGAGATGATAAAGGCCCAAATGAAGCTGGTATCTGACAGTCAGTCTGTAAGCCTTTCTTAAGCACCTACTATGTGCTGAGTATTATGTCAAGTATTAAGGTTACAAAGTAAAGCAGAATACCATCCTTGTTCTTCAATAGCTTACAGTCTAATGGGAGAGAACATGAAAACAGTTGGGTACAAACAGGAAAATTAGAGATAATGGAGTGAAGGCATTAGTATTAAGAGAGAAGTAGTAATGATATCTTATAGAAAATGGGGTGTTAGTTGGGTCTTGAGGCCAGGAGGTGGCAATGAGGGAGAACATTCTAGTCATGGGAAAATGCCTGTAGTCAGGCAATGGAGCGTCTTGCTGAATGAACATCAAGGAGCCCATGTCACTGGATCAAAGAGTGTGTGGTGGGGGAGTAAGGCATGATGAAACTAGAAAAATAGGAGGGCAATATGGTGTGAAGGGGTTTGAATTTAAACAGAAGATTTTATATTTGATCTTGAATTCCAGGAGTAATTCAGAAGTTTAGAGTTGGGGAAGGGTTTTTAGAAAATGAGTTCAGTTTTGGACATGTTGATTTGATGATTTCCACAGGACATCCAGTTTGAGATTTCTAAGAGACAATTGGAGATGAGAGGGCTGAAATTTACCAGAGAGGTTAGGATACAATAAGTAGATATGATAATCATTAGGATAGAGGTAATAATTGAAACCAGAGGAGCTGATGAGGTCATAAGTGAAACATATTAAAGAGAGAAGAGGGGTCAGGACAGAATTCTGAGGATAGAGGAGAGAGGCACTTTAGTACGTATGAACTATAGAAAAACTCAGCAAAGGAGACTCAAAAAGAATGGTTAGACAGGTAGGAGGAAAACCAGAATGGAGAAATGTCATGAAAACATAGTGAGAAGAAAGTATTAAGGAAAAGGTGGTGGTTGATGAATGATATTCAAGGCTCCAGGGAGGTGAAAAAGGATGAGGATTAAAATGAGCCATTAGATTTGGCAATTAAGTGATCATTGACAACTTTAAAGAGAGTCATTTCAATTGAATGATGGATGGGGTTGGAAATCAGAATGTGAAAAGTTAAAAAGAAAATGAGAGGAGAGGCAGTGAAGACATTGACTATAGATGTCATTCTCAAGGAGTTTAGTCACAAAAGGGAGAAGAAATGTGGGACAAATACCTGTTGGGAACGGATAGATCAAGTGATGGTTTTTTGAGAAATGGGGGAGACATATAGGCAGCAAATTCCTGAAGAGGGATTGGATGTGAGAGATTTCTCTGGGTCATCTCTTCCTCATCTAAATTCCTTTAGCACTTTGAACATCTTACAGAATGTAAAAGATGACTAGATTAGGGCATATATCACATATTTGTCATTTACCTCTATTCTTAACATTTTTAACATCTCCTTTTGTTGAAGGCATCACTGTTCTTCTAGTCATTCTTACTCATTGGTTTAGAATCATCTTTGACTCTTCACTCTCCTTCAATCTACATGTGCAGTTAGTTTTCAGTTCTTAGTGGTTGGTTAATCCCTCGTGATGTGTTATATCTTTTTTTCTATCCACTAGTACCTTCTACTCTAAGGCTACCTTCCACTTATCCCCCATTAGAATGTCACTTCCTTGGGTACAAGAAGTGTGTTTGCTCTTTCTTTGTATCCCTTGTGCTTATCACAATGTCTGGCACATGTTATGGTTCAGTTGTTTCAGTCACATCTGACTCTTCTTTACCCTATTTAGGATTTTCTTGGTAAATATATTAGAGTAGTTTGCCATTTTCTTCTCTAGCTCCTTTTACAGATAAGGAAACTGAGACAAATGGTAAAACGACTTGCCTGGGGCTAGATTTTATTTCAGGTTTTCCTGATTCCAAACCCAATTCCTTTATCTACTATGCCACACAAACGTCAATTGATTGATTCTTTGTATTCATATGGTCACCACCCCCAGCTCAGGTCCCCATAATCTCTTGCCTGGACTGTTGTGAAAGCCTCCTCATTTGTCACTTTTCTGTAATCCATTTTCCACACAACTGCCAAAATGATATTCCTAAAACACAGGTATAACCATGTTACTCTACCCAGAGCGCTGATGACTCCCTATTGCCCCTAGGATAAAATTAAAATCCTTCTGTTTGATATTTTAAACTCTTTATAATCAGGATCTAGAATCTCTCTCCAGGTTTATTAGACATTATTTGGCTCCATAAGATCTATATTCCAACCAAACTAGCCAGCTCGCTATTTCTCACACATGACTTTCCATCTTCTATCTCTCTACCTTTCAGTAAGGCAGTCATCTCTCATACCTGGAATCCTTTCCATCACTACCATTGATTTTTAGAGATTTTTAATTTCCTTCATGGTCTAACTCATGGGTCACCTCTTTGATGAGGCTTTTCTTGACCTCCAAATCTGTTGCTAATGTGCACTCCAAATTACTTTGTATATGGCTTATATTCACTTTTATTGTGTGTGTGTTTTTTTCCCAATAGAATCCGATCTTCTTGAAGGTATGGGTTATTTATTTCTACTGAAATTTTTACACCTGGCACACATGAGTTGCTTGATAAATAATTATTGAACACATGTACAAACATAGTAATTGTATGAAGACAAATTAGGCCATTTTTTGCCTGAGTTCTTACCCAGCTTTTAATTAGTCAATAGGCTTTGCCTCAGACAAACTCATACCTGGGAAAGACCTTAGCTTAAAAAGGTCAAGGTCTCCCACTGCATCTAGGGCCATCTCCAGTCATCCTGATCTATGTCTTGCCACCGGACTCCAGTGAGTCTGGAGGAGAGAGTGAGGCTAATGACTTTGCACAACTCTGCCTCACTTAAATCCAATTCACTTGTAAGTCAAGACACCACCCTCCTGTCATTGGTGGTCTTCAAGACCGAAGAATGAACAATAACCAACAAGCACAGTAATTACTTGTATGCTTTCCTTACCTCTCCTTTTGAAATTTAACATCTGTTAGAGTATTATTCACCTTGTTACACCAGGGCCTAGCAAGGGCACTGAGCAAATGTTTATTGTATGAATGAATGAGGGAAAGCAAGAACTAGAATAAGGGGCTCAGTCTAAATCAGAATTGTAACTAATAATTTTTGCAACTGACGCAAGCCTCACCCTAAGAAAGGTGTTATCAAATGAGGAGAATACTTCCCAGGTATAATCAAATAAGCAAAATGTTTCCATTCTGGATAAGTGTGGGTCACTTTCCCATAGCGGGAAGATGGAAACCATGGAACATCATGGCTGCTGCTGGTGGAGAGGAGTCATGGATTTATAGGAGTAACTCATCCCAGTGCCCCCAAGGAATTGCTAATGCTATCAACTCTCTCTAAACTAGGCACCCTCTAAATCTAGAGCCCTGAGGCAATTCTGGTCTCACCAATCTAGTTAAAGTTCTGCTGTCAGTTATTCTGGTATTTGACTATATTTCTGTAAAGGTATATGAAAAAAACCTTGACAGAAAATTTGAAAATAAATTTATTGAAAGCCTACTATGTGCAAAGCAATGTGCTAGGTACTTTTGGAAACCTAAGAAACAAATTAGAGCTCCCAATTTGCAAACTCGTTTTTATTGACTGACTGGTTTGGTTATTTTAGTCAATATTCTGCAGAAATATTGAATCTCTGCTACGTTCAAGGCCTTATGAGGAATACAGTTATAAATAATAGTGGTTCCTGCCTTCATGGAGCTCTTAGTCCAGGAAGATCTGAAACAGATAAGTCTAATAATAATAATAAAAACAGACTCTGGAAGGTAGCGTGAAGGGCTATAATCCTAGTCATTATATGTATGCGTATATATACAAAAAAGAATAAATACATATCTATGCCATACATATAGGGAAATGGGTATGAGCTAATGCAATCCAAATTATGCAGGAACAGAAAAATAATGTAAATAATGATAACAATAATGGAAATGAGATTATCAAAAAGAGATCACATTCTGAACAATTTTAATGGATGATTTTGTTCCCAGAGAATATAAAATGGAACATTCCTACCTCCTTTTCCCAGGGAGTAAGGGGGCTATGGGGTCAGAATTCATCATACATTGCTAGAGTCACTGTAGCTATTGTTCCATCCTCTCCCTCCCCCAACCCTCAAAGGCTCCACCTCTGCACAAACATAGACTCTTGTTCACCCTGGGGCCTAAATGGACCCCAGAGATGAGGGTCAAATTTCTCTCAATCCGTGCCTGTTGCCCCTACTTGGGATAGCTTTAGGGAAATCTTTAAAACAAAGCTTAAGTATGGCTCATGTCTTGGGTCTTTCTGAAATATGAGTAATAGGATAGGTTCAATTCTAGATAAGGAACACACTGTATGACGTGGGAATTTGGCGTAGGGCATTTGTTTATTTCCTCCAACACAAAAAAAAAATCTTTAAAATGAGAAAGATTCAGAGCTACACACAATAAATAAAAAAAACACATCATAAATATTATATTATATTTATTGTATTCATCCTGAGAGTTAAAGGGTGTAATGAAATCAAAGAAAGAGCAAAAGGACCTATGTGTACAAACCCCCCAACGTTTATAGCAACTTTTTGTTGTACCTAAAACTTTGAAACTAAGGAGGTATCCTATTGAGGAATGGTTAAACAAACTATGGTATATGAATGTGATAATAGAATATTATCGTATCAAAGAAATGACAAAAATGGAGAGTTTCAGAAGAAAATAGAAAGACCTCTATGGACAGATATAGAGCAAAGTGAGTAGAACTAGGAGAAAAGTTTGAACAATGATATCGGTATTGTAGGAGAAAAATACCTTTGAACTACTCTTTAAGAATTCTGATCAATGCAGTAAGAAACCACGAATCCCAAAAGAAGGCAAAGCATGTCATCCCCCTTTTTAAGGGACATGATGATACAGATGCAGATACGTACAAATTTTGGGACCTAGTCAATGTGGAAATTGGTTTTGCTAGACTACGCATGTATGTATTGAGACCTTTTTAGAAATTAGATTAATGGGAGAGAAATAGTGGGAGGTGCAGATTAATAAAAAAAAAAAAAGGAACTTTCAAAGGAGGCACGATTATAATGTAGCTTTATTGCAATGTCAAAAAAGAGTGAATAAAAGAAAGTAGCATCAATGGAGTGTCTATGAAGTTCAGAATGGGACACAAACATGCAGAGAAGTTTTGTTACGTTTTTATAAGCCATCCTCTTTGCTATCCTTATTTACAATATTGAAATGTTTATGTTTGTTAAGTTCATAGTAAAAAAGAAAACAAAAAGAAGAAAAACTTTTACTTTTTCCTCTCTATTTTCTTTATGACTTCAAAACTTAGAACAAGTCATTCTTCAAGGAGAGAAAGGAGAGTGGCTAGTGCCCATCCCTTCCTTGGCAGTAATGGTGCCCTCCTTGCACATGGGAGCCAGCTCATGTGCTAGCCCAGATGAGTTTTAAATTAGATTCCAAAGTCCTAAATGTCTCTTTTACTGTGATTTTCTTTCCTAAGGATAGGTGACAGAAAAGTGATCCTGAAGGAGATTTTTTTAGCCATGGAGGCAATTTTGTGAGTTCGAGAGGTTGGGGACTCTTGGTCCTTGGTCAACGCCAAATTTACTTTAGGAGGAGTCCTTGATTTGCCAGAAGACAGGGACATGGAAGAAATTGTTTGTACAGTGAAGAGATAAGGTGAAGGTGAAATACTGATTCAGCAGTCTCACAAAATATTTTATGTTTTGATGTTTTTAAGTATTAACCTCTTGGGAGAATATTACATGAATTATAAGTTACCGCTGTTTGCTTGTTTCTGTTTTTGTTTTAGGTCAACGCAGGCTTGTGAGTCTTTTTTGGTTTTAGCATTTCTTTTCTTTTGTGGTGTGTGTGGAAAGACAACTAGATAGCATACAGGATAATGAAGTGAGCCTGGAGTCAAGAAGACCTAAGTTCAGATCTAGCCTTGGATGTTTACTCGTTGTGGGGCCCTGAGGAAATCATGTAACCTCTGCCTACCTCAGCTTCCTCAACTAGAAAATGTGAATAATAAAATCATCTACCTCACAGGACTGGTTTGAGGATCCAGTGAAATAGCATTTGTAAAGTATTTAGTACAGTACCTTAATAAATCTTATTCTCATTCCCAATTCTTGGAGGAAATAAATAATTGTCCTATATCTGGTCAACATGGTGTATGAGTTGTTGAAGGAGAACTAGCAACTCTGATATGAGGACTTGCTGGGCCCTTTTCTGGACTATTCATTCACCTGTGGTGTCTACCAGGGACTCAAATCTCATCTATGCTTCCAAGAAGCTATAACATGCACAGCAGTCACACCCCCAGCAAACTGTCTTGGTAGCTGGGTGAAATCAGGCTGAGGGTAACTGACAGACCTCAAACCCATGGTTGAGTTAGGGAGGTGTCTACCACAAGCACATAAAGACTTCCCTTGATGAAATGGGTGGATGAGAACAATTTTTCCCAATGTCCTGGAGGCAAGTGAAGTAGAGTTTGGTCAGACATTCAAGACACCAAGGTCATCTACTGCTTCCTGGGCCATCGCCAGTCATTGTGATTTTTTCCTTGCCTTTGGACTTGAACAACTCTGGAAGAGAGAGGGAGGCTGATGACTTTGCTTCACTTAAATCCAATTCATGAATGAGTGAAGACATAGCCTGTGATGTCACTGGTCTTCTTCAAAATGCAGGACAGACAATATTGTACAGTGATCATCTTTCTGTTCCATCTTTTTGATGAATCCCTAGACATTACCTAAATGTGAAACTTAAAAAATTTCCCCTAGGACTCTTGAGTGAGGATATAAAGATGCAAAAAGTTTGAGAAAGGGCTTGGTCCTTCTCTTTTTAGACAATGGGCTCCCTCAGAACTTACCTGGTTCACAAGAATGGCTCAAAAACAGAGAGGGTCCCTTTAGTGGAGACAAAGACAGAGAGTGACCCAGCCACCTTGAGCCCAGCAGTAGTTGTGTGTGGTTACAGCTATATAATGTCAACTAATTTTCAATCAAGCAACATTTATTAAGTGCCTTCTCAGTGCCAGGCACTGTGTTAAGTGCTAGGGATACAAAATGAAGCAAAATAGAGATCCTGTTGGTAAGGAACTTACCATTTAATGGGGTAGACAAAATGTAAACAAATTTATACAAAGCAAACCATATATAGGATAAACAGGAAATAATTAACGAGAAAAGACAAAAATTAAGAGAGTTGGAGGAAGGATTCCTGTAGAAGGTGGAATTTTAGTTAGATTGAAAGGAAGTTAGGTAAGTTATCAGAGCAGGGAAGAGAAAATTTCCAGGCATGGGGGACAACCAGAAAAAATGACCAGAGCTAAGTGTTTTGTTCATGGAATAGCCAAGAGGCCAGTGTCACTGAATTAAAGAGTATGTGGCAGGCAGTAGGATGTAAGAGGACTGGAAATGTAGAGGGGACTCAGTTATGAAGGGCCTTGAATGCCAAACACAGCCTTTTGTATTTGTTCCTGGGGGGATAAGAAGACACTGGAGTTTATTGACCCAGGGGAATGAGATGGCTAGACTTACATTTTAGAAAAAAATCACTTGTAGTTGACTGGAGGATAATTCAGTTGGGAGAGGTTTGAGGTAGGCAGACCCACTGGCAAGATATTTCAAAAACCCAGATGTGAGGTGAGGAGGGCTTGCACCAGAGTGGTAGCATTGTCAGAGGAGAGAAGGAGGTGTATTTTAGAGATGTTGCAAAGGTGCAATAAAATTTCAGAGTGAGGAATTCTAATTATTGGGAAACTCAAGGAAAATCTCTTCTAGGAATTTGTATCTGAGTTGAGCCTTGAAGGAAGCTATAGATTCCCAGAGGTAATAAGGAAAGAAAACCTTCTAGAGGCTTCTGGAGGACAGCTTGTGCAAAGATGAGAGATGGGATGTTATGAATGACAATCAGAACAGAATGTAGTGTTTAATATTTAGCATAGTGCTTGGCACACAGTAGGCACTTAGGAAATGTTGATTGATTGAAAGAGAGCAAGTAATTTATAATATACTTGGAAAAGGACTGATGCCTAATTGGAAAAGGCTTTAAATCCCATGTTGTGGAGTTTTTATTTAATCTTTATCTTATAGGTAAAAGACAACCACAGCAGTTTCTTGAGTAGCAGAGTAATGTAGTCAGGGTTTTGTTATCATGAAGATTATTTTGGCAGCTGAGTGGTGAATGTATTGGAGAGGGGAGAGACTGGAGACCAATTAGGAGGTTATTATAATAATACAGGAGAGAGATGATGATTATCTGAACTAAGGCATTTGTTGTGTGAGTAGTGGGAAGGGAATGGATATGAGAATGTTGCAGAGGTACAATTGGCAGGACTTAGCAACTGATTACATATGAGGTTGGGGTAGTTAGAGAGAGAGGAGAATGGACGATAACTTTGAGGTTTAAAAACAGTGGTGCCTTCAACAGAAATAGGGAAGGTGAGAAGGAGGGGGGTTTAGGGAGAAAGATAATGAGTTCTGTTTTGGACATGTCAAGTTTGAGATGTCTCTGTGACATCTCCTGGGACATGTCCAGCAGGCAGTTTGAGATTCAGGACGGAGCTCTGGAGATAGATGAGGGCTAGATATGCAGATTTAGGAATCATATGTATAGAGATGATAATTGAACCCATGGGAGCTAGTGAGATCACTGCGAGAAGGGAACAGGCAGTCTTTTGCAAGTAATATTCCATAGTAAGCCACATATTTACCATCACACAACTGATTGAAAGACTTAGAGAGTACAAGATAATTCTGTGCCTTTTTTAAATATTAAAAGTCTCTCATTTGGCAGGGTAAATTCTTACCTTAAAGTCTATCCTCTACTATGAACATATTAAAATTATACAAGATTATTTGAAAAATATTAACAACTGAGATAATCTTATCTTATGATCACCATTATTATCAAGTAGGGAACAAAATAGGGATATATGCTTGCAGAAGTGTAGCAGTCTGATAAAGGAGATAAAGCACAAATTCTGAATAAAAGTGGAATTCCTTATACTTAGTGAGGTCTTGATGCTCCCATTTGTAGATGACAATATGTTAATTACACTGTGCTCCAGAATACTGCAAAATGTCTTACATCAGACCCCTAATCATTCTAAAGAGTTGACCTAACTATTCATACACAGAAAACTAAGTGGATGAAGACTGCCTATGATCTCAATGAAGACATGAGGCTGGACAGACAATCCATAGTATCAATCATTATATGTGAATGTGTGCGAGAGAGAGAGAGAGAGAGAGAGAGAGAGAGAGAGAGAGAGAGAGAGAGAGAGAGAGACAGAGAGACAGAGAGAGAGACAGAGAGAGAGAGACAGAGACAGAGACAGAGACAGAGAGACAGAGAGAGAGACAGAGAGACAGAGAGGAGAGAGAGAGAGAGGGCAAACAGAAAGCAATTTGGACCCAGAATTGAAAAGGAGGAAGAGAATGGACTTGAATTATCTTTGGGAAATTGCAAAGTACAATTAGGGATCCCAAGTTTTTGCCTGAAAGAAAAATTCATCTTTTAAATATTGGTACTTTCCTTGTGAGAGTCAGAGAATACTATATAGTGTTTACACAATGGTAGCTGAGGATTACTCATCATAAGGTGATGGAGAGGCTCATTGTGGGCATAAGCTCAGGGATTTCATGCATAAAAAAGAAAGTAGTATGGTCACATAGGGAGAGTAAAGCATAAACCATTGGAAAACTCACATACTCCATTGTATCCTCATCATGTCAAGAGCATTCACTGAATGCCCCAAAACACTGAATGGGTCCACTGCAGCAAACTTATAGAGTAGACTTGGGAAAAAGTTGTACATAATTGGTAGGCATGAATGAATTTCAGCGTACGTCCTTGGAGGGAATAATCATATGAGTAACATCCCAGACCTACTGATATATGGAAGCAACAGAATATATATTTCCTGAATATATTTAAGCTATTTTTCAAAACATACATACAGTAGCCTACATATTGCTAATGTACATTGCCCTTTGGCTCACCCACAATTGTATTTTTTTGGAGATTGCAATGTTTCATGATTCACAGCAGTATATCACCACTGAGAAAATGTTAGTGATGAAAACTTGGGTTTTGTGTTGGAGAGTAGTCTGAAATCATGGAAAAGGAGGCACAAATTTTCTATCCATTTATTTATTTAAATAATTTTTTAAAAAAACAATGACATTTTTAACCTGTATAACCGCTATAGGTAACAATTCACTTTGTATACTATAGTGACTTTGCTAACAATATCGGTACTGATATTTCTTTTAGGGGTTCTGGGCTTGAATTCCTGTTGTGGTACCTAATGGCTGTGTACCACTGGGTAAATCACTTACCCTTCCCAAGCCTCAGGACTTTAATCTGTAAAATGGGGATAGTAATACTTGTTTTCCCTTCCTCATGCGGTTGTGAAGAAAGTAACATAATCAATTGCTACAGACACGTAAGTTCTTATGTTTAGTACATTAAAGTTAGAAGCATAAATTCTTCAAATAAAGATAATAATAAATATGCTTTGAAATATGTTTCATCTATATTACATAATTTTGAACTTAGAGAATCAACTTTCAGTTTTTTGCTGATTTCTGAGCTATAGTTAAAAAATAGACTTAAGAAGAAAGTATCGACTTTATAGTTAAGCAAAAAAGTTGCAATGTTTTCTAAACTTAGAGTCCCCTATCATGTGAAACAGATATGGAAAAGACGAATTTCAACAGAGACCGAAATCCAACAATCCCACTTTCACCAAATAGATATTATACAACATAAAATGTAATCAAATCAAGACCCTTTTCTGAGCTGCCACCATCAGCAGTTTCTGCTTCTTCTGAATGATTCATTTTTTTTTCATGTTCACTAGCTTTTACAAGCAGAAATTGAGACTGTATTCTCCCATGTATTAGGTTTATTTTTGTTTGTTTGTTTGAGTGTAAAGATTGTTCATATGGATTGGGGGTTTTGTTTTTCCTGTGAGTTATAGAAGATTGAGAAATCTAAGTCAAGCAAGAAGGGAAAGGCCTTCTCAGTGTCATGCAAAAGTCTTTCCTTTGTATTGTAGGAGGGATAAGTTTGAGAGAAAACTCAAGACCACAGTTCTTGACCAGATAATTGTAGATATTCTACTTTGAGTAGCACTGGAAAATCCTTTTCTAACATCAGGTTCTATATGTTGTCTTTCATTTTTGTTTCTACTTCATTTTTATCCAGAGATAGATTTATCTTTTCAAAATAAATAGGTTTTTCCCAGGTCACTTGATTAGGGATGGCTGGCAAAAGAACTTTGATTAAGATTAGGGGATTCCTGAGAAAGCTGGCTTTTTTTGAGGACTTGTGTGGTTGAAGATATTGTTTGTACTTCTGCTACCTTATAGTAGTTATCATTGTCATCTTCTTTCTTCTTCTCCTCCTTTTGCTTCTTCTTCTTCTTCTTCTTCTTCTTCTTCTTCTTCTTCTTCTTCTTCTCCTCCTTCTCCTCCTCCTCCTCCTCCTCCTCCTCCTCCTCCTCCTTCTTCTTCTTCTTCTTCTCCTTCTTCTTCTCCTCCTTCTCCTCCTCCTCCTCCTCTTCCTCCTCCTCCTCCTCCTCCTCCTCCTCCTCCTCCTCCTCCTCCTCCTCCTCCTCCTCCTTCTTCTTCTTCTTCTTCTTCTTCTTCTTCTTCTTCTTCTTCTTCTTCTTCTTCTCCTCCTTCTCCTCCTCCTCGTCCTCCTCCTCGTCCTCCTCCTCCTTTTCTTCCTCCTCCTTGTTCTCCTTCTCTTTCTTTTTCTTCCCCTTCCTCCTCTTCATCTTGTCTTCTTTGTCTTCTTCATCTTCTTTTTCTTCTATGGAACCCTATATATATATCAGTTCTTTCTCTGGAGGTGGATAGCATCTTCCCTCATAAATCCTTTGTAGTTGATATGAATGTTCATATTACTCAGGATACTTCAGTCACTCATAATTATTCCTTGAACAATACTGCTGTTATCATATACAACACTCTCTTGTTTCTGATCATTTCACTCTGCATTATTTTATGCAAGCTTTTTCATGTTTTATTTTCCTCTAAAACCAACCTACTCATCATTTCTTGCAGCATGGTAGTATTCAATCACAATCATATGCCACAAATTATTCAGCCATTTAACAATTGATGGGCATCCCCTCACTTTCCAATTCCTTGCCACCACAAAGAGAGCTGCTATAAATATTTTAGAATGTACAAGTTCTTTTCCTTTTCCCCTGATCTCCTTAGAAAACGGACCTAATAGTGATATTGTTGGGTCAAAGGTTATAACTAGTTTTATAACATTTTGGACATGATTCAAAATTGTTCTCCAAAATGTTTGGAGCAGTTCACAATTACACCACAAGTATATTAGTGCTCTAATTTTTTGATATCCTCTCCAGTATTTATAATTTTCCCTTCTATCACTTTAGCCAATCTAATAGGTGTGCGATAGTATCTCAGAGTTGTTTTAATTTGCATTTCTCTAATCAACAATGGCTTAGTGCATTTTCATATGATGATACATAGCTTTGATTTATTTATCCAAAAACTACTTCTTCATACTCATTGGCCATTTATAAATTAGGGAATTACTTGTATTCTTATTCCTTTAACAATGTTCTCTATATGCCTGAGATATGAGATCTTTATCTGAGAATCTATCTACACATTTTGATCAGTTTTTTGCTGTTCTAGTCTTGGTTATATTGGCTTTATTTGTAATATTTAAAATTATTTAATATATTCAAAATTATCCATTTTACGTACTATAATTCTCTCTATTTCTTGTTTATTCGTAAATTCTTCTTTTATTCATAAATCCAATAAGTAATATGTTACTTCTCCCTTTATGTCTAAATCATGTCCTATTTTTACTATAACTTGGTATAGGATATGAGATGTTGGTAAGCTTCTCCTAGGTTGCTTTCTAGTTTTCTCAGCAGTTGTTACCAAAAGTTACAGTGGATTCTTTTGATTTTAAAAAAATTTAAAAATAAACTCTCAAAGTGCATTACCACTCCACCCCATTCAGTTTTACTATCACATTTTCATTGTCTTTGACATTAGGCATAAGGCTCTTAAATTCCTTGTGTCTCATTTTTCACATTTGTAATATGGGAATAACCTTTATCACTAAAGAACACATTCGTTGCCTTATTGTTGTGGTCTGGAAGATCTTACCAAGGTGGCAAGTTTTTTAATATGAAATTTGAGATGAACTCTGTGGTGGTTTTCTGAGGACATGAATTATTAACTGTAAAGAAGTTTGGTGCCAGGAAGTTAGCTTACAAGTTCTGATTAGTTTTGTCTTGTGGAATTGAGAGAGACAGTAACTGATCAAACTTCATTGTGTAACTAAGCCATGGGTAGGCTTGCATCTAGATCTGAGCAAGGTGTTTTCATACAGATTAAACCATGGATCATATTAAGTATTGAAGAAATACCTGCCTTATCTATAATGTGAATAGAATAAGATAATAGCTGGAGTAATGCTTTTTGATGTGGAGGGGGTGTCAAAGGCATCATACAAAAGTGTAGCAATGGGATTTTGCTGATCTGGGTAAAGTAGTAGGAATGACGAGTGGAGGCATACTTGGTCCAAAGGCAGGAAGACTGATTCCAGATGAACCATATGGGTATCACCCTTGATCCTAAATCCTTTGGTTTTATTGTGTGCCATTTAGATTGTTTTTTTTTTTTTCTGAAGGCCAAAAACAGAGGAAGCTCTACTTTTCTGAGAATTTGAATGCCTCCCAAGCTCTACAGTTTATTTATTTGCATTGCCTTTCAGATGATGAGGTAGCTCACAGATGATACTTATAGGAATGAAAATTAAGCTATAGCAAACAGGAAGAGTTCATGGAAGATCTAGAGCTCTGCCATTTTGCCTACACTGAATTAGGTCTATCAGTGGCAACCAATCCGGACATATCTTTGGTCATGTTTAGGCTCAGTTGGCTAATTATCTGCATAGTCATTCAAATGCTAGTATAATTTCATACAGTCTTTGAGGAGAAAAATCATTGTGGAGAAAGGTCCTACTTCCTTACTACTACCAGAAACAACTCCCACAAATTGTTAGATGGGTTTAGGAACTCTGGGAGTGACAGCCTACTATAGACCAACAGTCCTGCTTCCCGCCCAATCCTCATAACCATCAACTAGGGAAGCAACTCCTGTGAAGAATCGACCATGGTTCCCACCAAAAGCCAACCAGCTGCCAGTCACAGAACAGGCAAGTCTGTCTGGCTGAAGCAGCAAGGCACCCTAGGAGACAGACAGGAGGCAGTATGTACCAGGAAAGTCAAGTCACTACCACCAACTAGATCACATCTTCTCTCACACTCTAAACCCAAGAGCTTTGGGAATCATGATGCTTACAGCCTAGTGCCCTCAGCCATCATCCTAGGAAGCACCCTCTGGAGACATGGTCTGGCAGCTGTTCCTGCCACTGCTGGAGCTAATGCTATTGAAGATCCAAAGAAAAAATCTTCTTGACATCTAAGTCTGGCACTGTCAAATAATTCAATACCAGAACTTGATGTGATTTTTAACAATTGAAATAACTTTGATGATGAGGAATTAGCATCTGTTTTGCTATTGCACTGTAAAGACCATGGGAATTTTTTACTTGACTTTCATTGGAAATCTTCTATAAGTGTTGTCTTTCCTAACAGAATATGAGCTCTTTGAGAGCAGGGACTGGCAGCTTGGTGGCACAGTGGATAGAGTACCAGGCCTGGAGCCAGCAAAAGCTGAGTTCAAATCCTACCTCAGACATTTACTAGCTGTGTGACCCTGGGTAAATCACTTAACCCTCTTTGCCTCAGTTGCTCATTTGTAAAGTAAGCTGGAGAAGGAAATGGCAAACCACTCTAGTATCTTTGTCAAGAAAACCCCAAGTGGGGTCATGAAGAGCAGACAGGACTGAAAAAAATGATTGAACAACCACAGCTGTTTTACATTTCTGTGTTTATCCCCACATCTTAGCACAGTGCTTTAAACATAATAGGCACTGAATAAATACTTCATTCATTCATTCTTTAGTGAGGAAAAGAAATATAAAGATAGTTTTGGAAAAAAAATGGTGTTTTTCTCTCCCCTCTCTTGCAGCATTTTATAGTTCATCATCTATAGGGAGGGAGAGGAGGGAGTTCACTTGTTCTATTTTACTCAAGAAAGGAGAACTAGGATCAGTGGGTGGAAGGTACAGGGAGGCAGATTTCAATTGCATGTATGTAACTTTGGGAAGCGTTTAGTTTTCTACAAATGTAAGCTATTATCATTATTATCATCATCACCATTATCATTATTTCCCCCCAACTAGAATATCTCCCTTGGAAACATCCAATAATTTCTTCCACTCATATCAATCACATTTCAATGGATGCATATCAGATTTTTACATGACAGAAAGGTGGCTGGAAGGAATAACTAATGTACTGAATGGCAACTGATCCAAAATATAAAAAAAAAGAAACAGAAAAAAAATCTGTAAAGTCCCATGTTTAGGACTGTCTATATACAGGACTAGGTATAACTGACTTGATGTAAGCTTTGGTGAAAAAGACCTGGGGGTTTCAGCTGACAAAACTCACTATGGGCCAGTAGTGATGTAATAGCTTTTTAAAAAGTGATGTAATAGTAGTCTGCCTAAATAGAAGCGTACAGATACAGACAGAGAGGTGGTGGACTCACTTGACTTGGATGGGTTTGTCTATAATTCAAGATTTCTGAGATTCAATTTCCTCATTTTAAAAGTGAGAATAAGATATATATTAGTTCTATGTGTCATTTTTCAGGAGGTCTCTTGACTAACTTGGATATATTTAGAGGAAGACTGCCAGGATGGTGAGTGGTCTGGAAATTTTGTAAGTGAAATAATTGAAGGCAGTGGAAATATTTAATCTAGGGGAAAGATTACTTGGGAGGACTGGGGACATATAAAAGATAGCTTCAAACTGAGAAATATTCTTGTTTTGAATTGCTTCAGAATTCAGAATCAGGATTTATTCCTGGAAGTTAAAAGACAAAAACACTCTAGTTTACAATGAATTTTTCTAGTAATTAGAGTCACTTTTTTTTTTTTAAATGCAAGAGGCTGCCTTACGATTAAACCTCCTATCACTGAAAATGTTTGTGGCTGGTTGACTGGTTAATAACGTTCTGTAGGGGATTATGCTTTGTATACTGGTTCTCTAGGAACTCTCCTATCTCAGAGTTGAGAGATAAGACCAATAGTACCCATGGACTGTATTATTTAGAATCCTGGAAGTTCTTTAGAGATCTTCTGGATCTCCCTTCATAATACCTATGAAGAAACTGGGACCTGGAAAAGGGAATTGCTTTTGCTCAGGGTCACAGAGATAATAGATAGGAGAGCTTGGATTCAAACCAAAGTCCCCTGATTATAGATCCAGTTCTCTTTCCATTATGCTTTCCCGGTCTGGTATTGTAAAAGCAAATTTGAAGTGGGAGAGATGAAAGGTTCTTAAGAAAGAAATTCTGAAGATGCAATCACAAATGATTCCAATCAGAAAGAAAATAAAGAAGGGTCTAAAAAGATGAATAAGATTTCACAGAGAGCTCATTAATGATCTTACATTATAAAGGCACTAGGAGAGATGGAAGTAAAGACAGGTAATTGGAGATGATTAAAAAAGTGTCATAGTCCTCTAAAAATAGTGTTAGGAAGACTAAAACTGAGTAATAACTCAGGCTTGTGATAAATGTTATAGGATTAAAAAAAGGAGAGAGTTGAGTAGTTCTACCTTCTCTGTCATTTATCATTGTCCCATCTACTGCAAGCAAGGGGTCTTATCTTAGGCTTGATCTTCCTCTCACTCCCAATATTGCTAAAAATATCCTGCTTTATTTCTGTTTACTCACCAAAGTGAATGATCTTCAGATGGGAGAGAATGGAGTAAAAATGCTTAGCAGGAAATTGGAACCCAAAGATAAGGGAAGATAGAGACGGTAAGAACATTGCTGTCCTCAATGAGTTTAAGTCATCAAGCCTAGATGAATCACATCATCTCAGGGTACTAAAAAAACCTTGGATGTGATTGCTTGACTGCTACTAGTAATTTTTAAAGAACTGTGAAGAACAAAAGCTATACTGCTGGACTAGAGAGAAATCTCTCTCCCTCTTTCTCTCTCTTTCTCTCCCTCTCTCTCCTTTTCCCTCTCCTGCTTCCTCTCCCTCTCCTTCCTGCTCTCTTCATATATGTGTATATACATATATATGCTATTTAAATTTAAATGTTTGATAGAGATATATCATTACTGTGAGAGACAATATAGCACTTTAGAGAGAGAACCTGACTTGGAGAAAGGAGAACTGAATTTAATTCCTAGATCTGACACTCTCAGCTATGTTCTTTCTAGAAAACCACTTAGCCTCTGCAACAAAATTTCCACATCTGTATAACAGGAATAATAATTTTATACATTCTTAATTTCTATATATTACTTACAACAAAGGGCAGTTGTAAAGAAAATGAAGGGTCTGGAATAGAGAGCCTCTGAGGTCTCTTTTAACTTCTAACTATGGTATAAGGACAAGCAAAGAAGGGTCTTTATCTTTAGCTGCTTTTGTTTTACTATAAAGTGCCTCTGATTGAATAAAGTGATTAAAGAAGATCTTCCCCACCCATTAATGAGTCTGGGAAGATTTGTTAATGAGATACCGGTTCTCAAGGGCTGTGAAGCCCTCTGGCTCTAAAAAAATTATAAATTCTCTGAGGATGAGATTTTACTTTGGGGGTTAGTTTTGGAAAAAGCTTTGTGTGCCAGATGAGACTCTGGGAAGCCACTGAGCAATCTCCCCTGCCCCCCTTGAAAACCCACATGATGGTGCTTTCCTGTTTGGTAACTATGATCAGACAGTTGGACCTGTCGATTTATGATATATATACTGCTTATGTCAGACATTTGGAAGCATGTCTGTTGACCTTTGATTTCCCTGTATTTTTTCTGAAGTTCAGTGTGCTGACTTTTCCCCCTGAACTAAATGAATGATTCATGTGCTTGATTAAAGTGATTGTTGACCTCTCAAAAGTTGCCTTTCCTTTTATTAATGCAGATCTAAGAACTTGTGATAGCAGAGGCCCCTGTGTAAGTAGGTATGCTTACTGATACGTATGGTCTCTGATCTCCTTCACACAATTTGTAGAAAGAGTAACTTCAGGGCATTCGAAGAAGAGCACATCTTGGCATCAATGGTAAGAGTCAACATGTAGAAGAAAGGCCTTAGGCAAAATCCAGCCCATGTAGTCTCTGAAATATGTCAAGGAGTTCCAACATAGGATTAACAACAGCCCAGTAAGAAAGGAGAAGGATCCCAGATGGAGCCCACATTAAGGGGAGGTTTCTGGACCCCTGTAATAAGAGGAAGTCTCCAGGAATCTCTCAGAACTTAGAGCAACCCCTGAGCAACCTCAGGTTTCTTAAAGGAGGGACCTAGACTGGGCCACTATACTCAGTACTGGACAGATTCTGCCCACACATTCAGTTTTAGGACTTGACCCAAGTACAGGCCCCCTCAATGAGCAAACCAAAGAAAACTGAATACCAGTATCCTGGAGTAACACTGATTTAAACATTTTAAGTAAAATATTAGCATTAGGGTATCACAAACACATCAGAAACATCATACACTGGTTGAGTTTATACCAGGGATGCAAGGTTGGGTCAACACAAAAAAAATAAGAATAATATAAACTATAGGAATCATAGTATTAAATGTACTTGTCCTTAATGCAGTAAATAGTATCTATTTAAATCCAAGAGCAAACCTTATAGGTAATGGAGAAAATTTAGTGGTCTTTCCAATAAGTTCATGGGTAAAGCGGGGACCCCCATAATCACTACCACTGTTTAATATAACACTAAAAATGTAGCTATAATGAAAAGAGAAATAAATTGGGGGAATAAGGACAGGCAAAACCACCTCACAATATTATTGCTCTTTGAAGCTGATCTGATGGCGTGCTTACAGAATTTTAGGGAATCTAATTAATTTAATTAAAGTGACTTCAGCAAAGTTGTAAGTTATAAGATACATTTATGTGAATCATCAGAATTTTCATATCTAACCAACAAAACCCAGCAGGAAGAACTATAAAGAAAAATTTCACTGATAATAAACCACAAAAGTTTTAAAATATTTGAGACTTTATCTACCCATATTCCAAGAATTATGTGAATCAAACCATAAGACATTCTTTATAGAAATGCCAACCTAAATAACCAGAGAAACATTAATTGCTCATGGATAGGTTGAGTCAATATAATAAAAATAATGATGCTACCTAAATTTATCTATTTATCCGTTGCTATAACAACTTAACTCCCCAAAGGTATTTTATAGAGTGAGAAAAAAAGAAAATTCATTTGAAGGAACAAAGAGTCAAGAATGTTAAAGGTAATAATTCAAAAAGTGGGAATGAAAAGGGTCTTTCAGTACCAATCCTTTAATGGTTCTTTAAAGCAGAAATCATTAAAATAATTTGTTGTTAGTTTAAACACAGTACCATAGTGTTTTATGTACCCAAACACATTAGTTACTGGGGAAAGGATTCAATATTTGACCTCCCAAAATTGCTAGAAAAACTGGTTAGCAGTCTGGCAGAAATTAGTTTTAGACCAACACATAACACCACACATCAAGATGAGAAGACTCTATGTGCAAAAAATATCTATTACAGGCTTTTTCATAATAACAGATATTGGAAATTAAGGGATCATCTTATTGGGAAATGAATAAACAAAAACATTGTATATAAATGTAATTTATACTATATTTATACTATATTACTATATTTCATTTATATCATAAGAAAAATTAAATGTGTAATTATTGGGAAATTTAGAAAGATTTTTATGAACTTTATTGTGAATAAAATAAGTAGTGCTAGGTGAATAATTTATAAATGTTAACAACATTATAGAGAAAAAAGTTTGAAAGTCTTTAGAACTCTAATCAACTCAATGATACATCTTAAATCTAAAATAATGAAATGAAGATAAAATACACCACTCACCTCCTGTCAGAGAGATGATGAACTTAAAATGCAGAGACATAAATTTCCAGACATGGGTGATGTGAGAAATTTGTTTTGCTGGAGTATGTACCTTTGAATCAAGGAATCTTCCTTCCTTCCTTCCTTCCTTCCTTCCTTCCTTCCTTCCTTCCTTCCTTCCTTCCTTCCTTCCTTCCTTCCTTCCTTCCTTCCTTGTTTTCTCAGTGGCTGGGGGTGAGGTTTGGAGGTAGTGGAAGAAACAGATGAATAAAAATACTTGTTACTTGAAAAACAAAAATAATAAACTTTTTAAGACAGAGATCATCAGTAATTTTAGAGAGAGCAGTTTCAGATGAATGATGAGGTTGGATGTCAGATTGTACTGAATTGAGAAGTGAGGAGAAAAAATGAAAGGGAAATGGCAAGTAGAAATAGTTTTTTCTAAGAGATTGTGAAAAGGAAGAGAGATACAAGATGATGTCTTGAGGACATAGGAGCATTTAGTGACGGATTTTAAGGATGGCAGAGACAAAGTTCTGAGGATTTTAGGGGGTGATATCTCTACTGAGAAGGAAAACTTTTTAGGAGGGGTAAGGCATAGGGAGACATGGTTTTCAATCACTTCTGCTAAATATATCTAAATATTTTCTACATGTAACATAGAGTGTCACACTATGCCTTGCTGTTTGCCTACTGTGTGCCAGGTAACTATTTCTAAATGTCTGCACTTCTCCTGCTGGCCCCTATATACATATTCTGGGGAATATAAATAGATAAGTAGCAGAAATGTGGAGAAAAATATTAAATAGAGCCAGATGTTAGTTGTTCAATATGATGTGGAAAAAAGAACACTGGTATTTCACATTCCTTGGAATTTTTATTTGAATTATTTTCCTTCCCTCTCCCCCATATTTTGCTGCTTTGAAAGTGACTGGCAACAGAGTACAACGGAAAGAATGCTGTACTTGCAGTCAGAAGACCTTATTTAGATCTTAGCCTGGTCCCTTACTAGTTCTATGACTTTTGGCAATTCACTTTATCTCTGTGGTCCTCAGTTTTCTCACTTGTAAAATGAAGGGATTTGATAGTATGATCTCTTAAAGGTCCTTCCAGTTCTAACAGTTTATAAGGATATAAGCAGATCGAGATGTACCCTGGGATAGCCAACATAGCATTTGTCTTGCTTTGGGGAGGAAGCAGGCACTGGGCATGTTGATCTATTGGGATATCTCTAGGGACAACTGGAACAGTCATGGTTAATCTTGGGGACGTTGTAAATCTAAATAAAAACATCTGAGAGCAAACTGTGTTAGCCTCTCACTCCAGCAGATAGCAAATTACTCCATCTCTGTCAGGAGGTGTGCTTGCCAACTATTTTATATGGTAACACTGGATTTGCAACATGGAACACTGGTGTTATCTAAGGGTGTAACTAGCAATTTGAAATTGGTACACACAGCAGTTGACCGATTGCTCCCCATCCCCATCATCCCCCAAAGTAGACATGCCATTATACACACTGTGATATCCTGTTTGGGAGGAACAGCTGTCTATACACTACTCTACGTTTGCAAATGACCAAAGAACTCTGTCTCTTTCTGTCTGTGTCTTCTCCCTCCCTCGTGCCTCCATCTCTCTCTCTCTCTCTCTCTCTCTCTCTCTCTCTCTCTCTCTCTCTCTCTCTCTCTCTCTTTTCTCTCCCTCTCCCTTTCTCTCTTTCTCTCTCACTTTCTTCTCTCACTCTCTTCTCCTTTCCTCTCCTCTTCTCTCTTTTATTTCTTTTCTCTTTCTTTCCCTTCTTCTTCCCTGTCTCCTTTCTCTTTCTCTATCTCTGTGTCTCTCTCCTCTTTGAGTTCCTACCTCTTTCTGTGTTTGTTTCTTGCTCTTTTCTTTTTGTCCCTTTCTTCCCTTCTCTTGCTCTCTCCCCATCTCTATCTCTCTCTCTTTCTCTCATCAGTCCATAGTTCTCCAAAAGGTCACCTGTACACATTGGCACTCTCATTCACACAGAGACACATACAGATACAGACACACACACACACACACACACATGCACACTATTTGCATGAAGCTGCTTTTGAGAAAATGGAACTTGTCATATTCCATCAAATAGAGAGAGAAGAGAGAATTTTTCAGTGCCTTGATTACAGTGTATGAGATTTGTATTTTTTTCCATGACCAAGTAACTGCACTCTATGTGGGTACATGATGATTTTCCATCTAGAAGAGATGTAAAAAGGGCTTCAGTAGCTGCCTTTTTCAAGGTTAAGGTGGAAGAATGAAGTGTTCCATTAAAAAAAAGAAATAAAAGGATGTAATGCCCTAACAATAAAAAAAAAAAACCAATCTTAAGAGGCAGCTGGACAAATGAACACATATATCATTAGATTGGAAGGTACAAGAATGTGACACACAGAAGGGTAAAGATGATAATCACTGACTACTGGGAACAAAACAATAAGTATTGGGTTCTTCTTGAAGAGAAGGTAACTAGATACTCTGAAGAAAATGCCAATGCTTTTCTAGTCATGAATGATGATGAAAAGATATGAATAAATCTTTAGTATATATTGTATAATATATTATAATATCATATTTATAATATATTTATATATTACATAATATATTATATAATAAATATTTATAATATAATAATATATTACTATTATATTAATATATTAATTATGTTACAATAATAAATATATTAATTATATTGTAATGTATTAATATATTAATTAAATAACTATATTATATTAATATATTAATATATTATATTAATAATATATAATTATACATAATATATAATATATGTATAATATATTATAATGTTATAATACATTATGACATGTTTTATATCTTTATTATATATAATATTACACATACATATGTTTATGTATGTGTATATACATACATACACACATAAATATACATATATACATACATTTCTTCTTGTAAATCAGTACTGGGGGAAACTCTATTGAGGAAGGCATCACCCCAGTCTGCAGTCTTTGTATTACCTGCTAGTCCTCTCATACGCCTACCAGTGATGTTTGTACTCTTCCCTGTTAACTCTCATATACTGGCAGTTAAGATGGTACTGAGATGCAATGTGCCATCCCCTTTTGCTGATATAGACCTATCTGAATTGACGTTATCTCATTACAAAAATTATTCATAAGATCTAGTTCCATCTTGAATCTTTTGCTGAATTTCAGTGATCAGTCCATCAACATATTACTACTTTGACGTAGTTTTAATAAACTCTTTTTAATTCTCTCTCTTGAATTTGGCCTTGTTAATCAAGGTCAAATCTCGAACAAAGAATTTTCCTTTCAATCCTGGGATCCTTAAGGAACTGGCAGTTAGGATTGCTGCGCCACTAGAAGTGGTGTTTGAAAGATTCTGGAGAATGACTGAGGTGACAGTAGCTAACATTTATAGAGTACTATGGGCCAGGCAGTGTGATAAGTGATTTACAACCATAATCTTGTTTCATCTAAGGTAGGTATGATAATTACCCCCATTTTACAGATGAGGAAATCAAGACAAAAAGGGGTTAAGTAACTTGCCCAGAGTCACAAGCTAGTAAATGTCTGAGGTTAGATTTGTACTCAGGGCTTCCTGACCCCAAGCCCACTGTGCCACCTGGTTGGATAGATTATATGAACAGTTATCCCAATTGTTTTTAATTGAAGAGAATGGAGTCTGAAAGCTTTAGACTCAGTGAGCTTGACATTGATCCTTTCCATAATTCTTCAATGCATTATTAAATTGATGGTCAATTAACATCTAAAAAAAGAAAAAAAATCACGAAAAGCCAGTAGGGTTTCACCAAGAGTATTTCACGGCAGACTAACTTTGTTTCTATTAAAGAAAAAGATTACTAAATCAGGGAAATGCTCTAGATATACTTGACCTAGATTTTAGCAAAACATTTGACAAAGTGTCTACTGCTATTTTTGTTGCTGAGACAGAGATGAGGGTCATACAACAGTATACTGGTAGGAGGCTTCTGAACTGTTGAATATCTGGGTCCAAAGATTAGTCATGAACGATTTTATGTCAGCTTGGAAGGTCCTTAGGGAATTTGTGTTTACCTCTGTATTATTTAATATTTTTCTCAATGATTTGTATAAAGGTATAGATGATCTTCTTGAAAGATGGGCAGGTAACATAAAGCTGAGAGGAATAGTTAAATGTGAGATCAGTGATATACAATTCAATTAGAAATGGGGGCCACTAAACTATATATAAGGATCCCTATAGACCACATATTACAAAAACAAACAATTAACTTACAAAACCATATATTACCATTATTTATCTTCTGTTTTATTTTTATTTATATTGCTAATTTTTTCTCGATTTAAATTTGGTTAACATGGGATGTGGGTTTGCCACTTCTGTGCCAGATGGCTTCCAGTGGATTCAAAAGAATTTTAGAGTCTGGAGCTAGGCTGGGACTTCCTTTGGAATGAAATTCAGCAGGGATAAATGTAACATTCTGCACTTGGGAAGATATGTCTAGTCAGCAGGCCAGGGGTTTTAGTAGGCTATAAGCTAAATGTGGGTAGCCAATAAAAGCTAATGTAATTATAAGCTTCACCAAGTACTACTAGTTGTAGTACTTGGAATTAGGAAGTTGATAGTCCTACTAGACTCATATATGGTAACCACCATACCGGAAATGTTTTGTTTTGTTCCATGGCCCATATTCAATACTTAATCAAACATTTATTAAACTACTAACCATGCATGGTCAAATTATTATGCTAATTGATGAGGATACAAGGACAAAAACAAATCATTCCCTGCCTTTGACGAGGTTGTATTCTATTGGAGGCAAATAAAAAATACACAGATAATATGAAGCAAATAAAAAGTAATTTACAAAAGAGGTTGTCACAACTAGACAGACCAGCTTAAGCCTTCTACAGGAGATGGTGCAGTTGAATTTTAAACCATGATGGAATTTGGTAAAATGTAGTGATGTAGAGATGGGGAGAAAGTAAGTCCAAGCAAAGATGGTGGACCACATAAAGACATGGAAGTAGGAGATATGCTACCATGGATGAGGAAAAACAGGTAGACTAGTTGAAATGCAGAGAACACAAAAAAGAGTAATACATAATCATCCTGGAATAGTAGGTAGAAGACTAACCATGAATGGCTTTAAATACTAAACAGAGGAGTTTATATTGAATCCTACATAAAATAGGGACCTCCCTGAAGAGGGAGGTAACACTTTGAGTTTTAGGGGTATCACTTTGGAAGTTGTGTGGATGATGGATTAGAAAGAGTAGAAAATAGAAGCATGGGTATCCATAATGATGTTACTGCAGTAATCCATTTGAGATGTGATGGGGAGCTAAACTAGAGTTATAGTTGTGTGAGTGGAGAGAAGATATACACAAAAGATGTTGTAAAAAATATAATTGACTGCCCACGGCAATCAATTAGGATCAGAGGGAGAGTGAAGACTTGAGGAAGACGCCATGATTAAGAAACTGAGTGACTGGAAAGACAATGGTGCCCTCAGCAGAGATAGGGAAATTAGAAAGAGAAGAAAATGTTTTGGGAAAAGCACAAGTTGGGTTTGAAATGCCTTTAGGAGATCTAAGTTGATATATTTAACAGATAGTTGATAATGTAGAACTTGAGTAAAGAGAGTAGGACCGAAAATATGGTAGTCATCTGTATAGAGATGATCACTCAGTACCAGGAGCTAGTATAAACACTAACCAGGATGTTGTAGGAAGAGAAGAGGACCCAGGATAGAACTCTGGGGTACCTCTACACCTAAAGGTAAAGATATCAATAAGGATACAACAAAAAGATTGATGTAGAAAGGTTAGAGAGGCAGGAGGAGAACCAGAGAATCTTGATATCATAAGATTATATATTTTGAATTGAAAGAGATTTAAACATACATTGAATTTAGCCTTTTTGGTTTCTAATTAAGGAATCCCAGAGAGGGAATATAACTTGCCTAAGATCATAGCCATAGTAATGGGCAGAGCCAAGGTCTGAACGCAGGTCCTCTGACTCCAAATTTGGGATCTTTTCCATCGTGCCATGTTGAATTCTCCAGAAGAGAGGAGTGTCACAAAAAGGCTTACTTAAAGCAAAACATGATCAAAAAAGCTTCTGAAAGGTCAAGAAGGATAAAGACTTAGATCAGGTCACCGGATTTGGTAATTCAGAGATCTTTGTTAACCTTACAGAAAATACTTTTCTTTGAGTGTTGAGGTTGAAAGATCTGGTTTGAGATGCCTGATTCTGAAGGAAGAACTAGAACTAGTGGGTGAAAGGTGCAACAAAGGAAAATTGGGCTCAGTGTAGAAAAAAACACAGCATAAAATAAACCAATTTCCATCAAATGTAGCTATCTAAAAGCAGAATGGGATGTCTCTGGAAGTTTTCAAGCAGTGACTGGTTGCTTACTTTTTAGTTTTGATATAATGAGGTTTTTAGTCTTGACTAGATGTCCTCTGGGGTCCCTTCCAAAGGAGACTCAATGATTTTTATAAAATGAGAAAGTGGCTAATGTATATGTTGACCTCCTGTTTTGAACATGAGGAGCCAGGTTTCACTGAAGAATTAGGCAGACAGATTTTATTGGCCACCAGCAAACATTTTTCAATCTAATAAGTCATTGATTAAGTACTTACTATGTGTCAAGCACACCTCACCTTTTCTCATTATTGCCTGATCTCAGGAATTACTTTTACAAATGAGAATTTTGAGGAAGTTCTAGCTTTGTTTGAATGTGAAGGGCAGAAATGATTACACATCACACCTGAACTAGAAACATAATTCAAAATAGTGAATTTCTTGGGAGCCTCCATTGCTCCCCATTGCCATCATCATAATACAGGACCAGCTAGCATTTCTATAGTGCTTTAAGGCTTGCTGAACATTTTACCTGTGTTATATCAGTTGATCCATCATCCCTCAAAATAAGCATGTTATTTTACACAAAGATAATAAAAGCAACTAGGCATTGTCATATTTTCTATTTGTATAGCTTGAATTTAATCTTATTAGTCATTTTTGTTCTGTCTTTTCCATTCTTAAAGTCATAAGAAACTTTGAGTTGTTATGTGCCCACCAGGATCTCCAATTTTAAATCCATTGCTCTTTCCGGTGTCCAGCGTGGTTCGGGATTTATGGACATTAGTCCAAGTTCAATCTGCCTGTGATGTCAATATCATGAGGAAAGACAGTACTACCACACAGGTGGCCAAAATGGTAAAGAACACTATATGCCTATTTATTACCCTCTTTTAAAGGCTAAGCCTTTATTTAATGATTTTTGCTGTCCTTAAAGTTATTAGCACCTGCCAGAGAATTTTAATCACACTGTACTTTCTATAAAGAATAGTTTATTTTATTTATTTTTTGAGTAATAGGCATTTTTATTACTCTTATCACTCCCCCATCCCTCCACCATTATGCCAATTAAAAAAATCCTGAAACAAAGTTCTCAATCCTTAGCTATGTAATTTAGAAAAAAAATCCAACAAATTCCCACATTAGTCATTTCTGAAACTATATTCCACATAAGTTCATCACTGTTAGGAGGTGAATGGCATATTTTATCTTTACTCAATTGGACTCATGGTTTCTCATTGTGTTTATCTGAATTCTAAAGCTTTTTGAAGTTGTTTTTCCCTATAATGCTATGAATGTGGTACGAATTTTTCTTTTAATTTGGCTTACTTCGCTCTGTATTAATTTATAAAGGTCTTCCTAGTTTCCTTTGAAATAGTCAATTTAATTCTTTCTTATGGTACAATAATATTGCCTTATATTCATGTACCATGATTTGTTTAATCATTCTCCAATACAAGGACAACCCCTTACTTTCAAAATTTTGGTTCCCACGAAAAGGGCAAACATGTTTGAATTTCATATTCGTACATCTTATTCAACAGGCTCAGGTTCAGTCAATATTGTTATATATTGACATATCTAATCAATTGCAAGATCTTATAAATTGTCTTTCTTAGTAAGACTCTAAGTGAAACCTTGATTGATTAATTTGCTAATTATTATTTTCTACTGCAGTTACTTTTAATTAGATTAAATATTGTTTCCCAATCTATATTAGGAGACAAAATTAGAGTGAATAATTAAAGACATAGTTGGCAAACATTGGAGATATCTAAGTGGTAAAATGGATATAGCACTGGACTTGTGGGGAAAAGGCCTGGCTTTAAATTCTGCTGCAGATGCTTACTAGATCTAGCACCTTCATAAGTCCCTTAGCTTATCTCAGCTTCTATTTATTTATCCACAAAATGGGGAAAATAGCATGGATATCATAGGATTGTTTTGGAAATCAAAAGCTGTAATACCTCTATGGTTATTTTTAAATCCTAAAGCATTTTATAAATGCTAGCTATGATTATTACTATCTAGAAAAGAAAACTGTGATAACAAAGAGCTATGATTTTGGGGTTCTAGATTGGGCTTTGGCATTAGCTAACTAAGTGGCCTTGGGTAAATCACTTAACTTTTCTGCACCTCAGTGTTCTCATCTTATAAGAAATGGGTGCTCTCATGTCTTGCCTTGCCATGTATTCTCTTGCCTTGTCATTATGTAAAAGAATTAGTGTTAAGCAATGAGGGAGATGCAAAGTTGTTTTTTTTTTTGACATAATTCTTGCTCTCAAGAAGCTTACAAATTTGAAGTAGAGACAAGACACCTACTCAAAATTATATCTAGCAATTGACAAATGTCAAATAAGTGATAAACACAAATATAAAAATCTAGAGCTTTGAGAGGTAGGCGTAGGACTCATTTAGGAAGGAAGGCTTTGTGGAGAAAATAGGACTTGAATTATGTCTTAAAAGATATATAGTCAGGATTCAGAAAACCGGAGAGAAGTGAGGAGGACATGCTAGGAAAAAGAAACCATTTAGGAAAGATGATTCTAGTCACCAAGTGCCTTTTCCCACACCTATTGTAGGAAGCTGGTAGCCTTCAAGCCCTGTGTTCTTTGTTCCAACTCCACCCCACTCCATTCTATTCCACTCAATTCAAGTCAATAAACATGTTAAATGTTTTCTATGCACCCTTATCATTCTAGGTTCAGGGGCCACAAGACAAAAAAAAGACATAATCCCTGATCTTGAGGAGCTCACAATTGAAATAGGTTAATAACACATAAACAAGTATTATACAAAGAAGACTGCCTTCCAAATGGAAAGAATGTCCAGGAGAGCTTGGGAATATTCTCTCCTGGGCAGTTTCCTAGACAGCCTCCTCACTTTCCTCTTTTCCAGAATTATGGTCATTTCCCCCTTCCCTTTGCTCCCTCTTTTCTGTTCCACTCCTGGCTAATTGGTTTAAGTTCTGAAGGCAGAGAGCCCTACAGTTCATTTTAGGAGAGGGATATTTCAAACTATTTGTTTTCAAGTTGCATTCATGTTTTCCAATTCAGGTTATGTTTCCTGCTGGAAAATCCTGCCATAACAAGATATTTTGGCAGACAGTAAGATAATTTGGTTGAGAATCATCCATTTTTTTGGCAGACATCTAGCAGATAGCTCTGTCTGTGAGGGTGGGAATTCACACTCCTTCAGGATGGTTGGCCAGATTGGAGATTTCCCTACCCACACAGCTCCACGACTGATGAGATGAAGCCGACCTTTTCCAGCTCAATAGTAATATGCTCCCTTTGAAATGCTACACTGACTTGAATGGATAAAAATCTGTGTTTTGCAAACATCTCATGAGGCCTGATATGCATCCGAGCGTGCCCAGTTCAAGCATGGCTTTAAAAAATCTGCTTCAATCTTCATTCTCTATTCACTCAGTAATCAAGTCCTACCATCTTGGATGTGACTTTTTCACTTAAGGATGAAATGGGAAACTTGCTATGAAATGGAAGATTCTCAGGGTACATCATGGTATCACCTGTTACATCCATCTTGTTCCATCATGAATATTGCCATAAATCAGAAAAATTGAAAAAAAAAATATTGGTAAGGGCTAAGACATCATGGGATAGATAAATAAGGAACTTGTGGTTTAATTGAGTGATGTTTTTTCACTCTTCACCGTCAGTGAAATTTTGACAAATGGCTGAAAGGTACGGAAAAATCCATGGAGTCCTAACTGTTTTGAGTCTCCTTGAAAGGTGTATATTCCACATACACACCAAATATTGGTTTGGGGTGATTCAGTCACGTCCTTTTCTTCTCTCAGTTTTACTGTGGGGTAAAAAAACAGTAGCAAAATGTTGTGTAACATTAAAGCTCTTATATAAATGTGATTTCTTATTATTGTAATTATTAGAAAAACTTCCAGGGAAGATTCTGGCTCTTGCTTTTATACCTTATTAGGAAATTTTTTTTTTTATTTTTGGTCTTTACCTGTGATTTTTCAACAGAGCAGGGAAATTTTATTGTAAGAACTCTCTCCACTGATTGAGATGGGCAACTTGTTTGCAATTTATCATCTCATACACAAATTTCCTATGTTGGAGAGGTGTGAGAAAAAAATATCTAGTACTCCATATTGTTATTTATGTAATCCGGAAGCCACAATTTTTCAGTCAGTAAACATTTATTAAGTGCCTACTAGGTACCAGGCACTGGGATCAATGCCAAAAGTACAAAAAAAGGCAAAAGATAGTCCCTTCCCTCAAAAAGTCAAATAACTAGTAATAGACTGGGAAGAAGGGAGAGTTTTGAGGTAAAAATATGAGTTCTGTTTTGGATGTATTGCATTTGAGATGCTTATAAGATGTCTAGTTCACAATGCCCAAAAGGCAGTTGGTAAGCTATTAATTGTAGCTCAGGAGAGAGATCAGCCCTTGCTCAATGGAGCTTAGAATCAGTACCATAGAGATGATAATCAAACCCACGGAGCCCAATAAATCTACCAAGAGTGAGAAGATATAGAGGGACAAGTTAAGAGGTTCCAAGACAGAGATTTTAAAAATACCCATAGTTAGTTAGCTAGACTGGATGAACATCTAAGAAACAGAGGTGAAACAGCCAGAATTTCTGAGAATATCCAGACATATCAGTATCATGAAAGGCTAGAAAAGGGATAATATCTAGGAGGATAAGGTGATGAACAATATCAAATATTGGTACAAGGTTGTCCTCCCTGGTACTGGTAGAATTTGAGGATAGTGGATTACTTGAGCTCAGGAGTTCCAGGTTAGAGTAGGCTAAGAAAATCAGGTGTCTGGATTAGTCCAGGAATAATATGGGTTCCCAGGAGTGGAATGCCACCAGGTGTCTAATGAGGGACCAACTAGCCCAGGTAAGAAGTGAAGCAGGTCGAAGTTCTCATGCCAGTCATGAGTAGCATCAGGTTCCTGAGGACTTTCTGTGCTACCAGCCTGGGTGAGATAAGACCAAGTCTTAAAACAAAAACAAACAAACAAACCACAAAAACGAAAGTCACATGCTGCAGAGAGGTCAAGAAAATGAGGACTGAGAAAAGCCAACACTGGATTTTGTCATAAAGAGATCAACGACAACATTATGGTCTTATCTAAATTCCCTTCGTGCATTGTAAATTCCATCCAAACATTCTCCATTCTCTGCATTCATCCTTCTGACAGTGGACTGTAATTCCCTTGAGAGATTACATTTTTATCTTTTTAGTACAGTAGCAAAGTGACTTATCAAGTACAGTAGGTGCTTAGTAAGTGTCTTCAGAATTTAACTAAAGCTTCAGAATTGGACTTTAGGAACAGGAGCTGTTCTAAGATTATACGAAAGAAAACTCAAATCAGTATCAATAGACACTGCCTCTACATAGGGTTGCATAAATGTTCTATCACAAGAAATGGCTAACCATATTCTTAAAATCTTGAGAGGAAGGTAATATAGGGTAGCTTTTGACTGCAGGGAAATATCTCACAGCTTGTGCCTTCAGGAAATTCTTCCTTCTGGTTACCTCCAAATTCCTCATTAGCTAAAGTGAATTTCCCTGTATCTGGTTACCTCATCAGATCATAGTGGGAGTTAAGCTGAGAGTAGTTAACGCCTCTCTTTTCCTCAACCAAATGCATTTCTTTTGGTCACAAAGGGCACTAGATAGGACAGTGTGGAGAGATCAGCACAAAATATGTATTCCCCAGATACTAGGAAAAACATAACCGCAGGAGAATATAAAAGCCCTGTTGATTAATACTAGCATTAATATCCAGTACTAGACTTCAGAACTCATAATGTAAAAAGTATGGGCTAATATCTAATCTTTAAAGAGTAGTAGTCATTGAGCAGACCCAAAGATTGAATTGAATGGAAATAGCAGGGGGGTCTTAAATGTCTAGGTCTTCTGAGGTTTCTTCTAATGGTCTCTTTCCTCTTTCTTGAACTGAATGCTCCACTTTTTTTCCCTCTCTTTCTGGGATAAGAAGAACAAAAGTTTCTTGTTTCTTCCCCTTTTCTCCCTTTCCCTGGCAGACAGGAAAACAGGGGCCTATTGGATTTATCTTTTCCTCATTTCTTTTTCCTGATGGATAATGGAGCTAAGAAAAAGTTTAACCAAGATGAAGAGGTTACCTAATGGAAGTAAAAGAAGGCTTTTACCTCTTTTTCTGATGGGCAGAGCATTGGCTAATACTTTCTTTCCCTGTTTCTGACTCTCCTCTCCTCTCCACATCTGTCTTTTTCTGCCTGTCTTTCTATGTCTCTCTCTTCCAATATACTAGAAGCTTGGAAGTCCATATGGCATGAAGTCAAATTAGGTCCAACCAGATTCAGGAAATATAATCCACTGTCATCATCTTTACAGCTATAATCATGCATTTCATATTCTTCAGATTATTGTTCAAAAGTATATTTTCAATGTGTTGGAATAATTTTTGAAAGATTTGTATGTTTGGATTGAGTGAATAACTTTCCTAGTAGTCCATGTTCTTGAATAGTGTCCATGAAATTTTTCTCTTTCATTGTAAAATTCTTCATTATACTGAGACTAAAATCTGCTTCCCCTTGGTCTTCCTTCTGTTTACTAGAAAAATACATTTAAACCTTCAGGTGTCTGAAAATAGTAATCATATTCCCCTTTGAGGCTTTACTTCTCCAAGATACCATGCCTGTTTCTATCAATCAGTCCTCATATCACTTGATAATGAAGACCTTCACCGTCCTGGAGGTCATCTGCCTCTGGATTTGCTCCAGCTTGTCCATATCCTTCTTAAAGTATTTCACCCAAAGTTGAACCCAATATTCCATATATGGTTTGAACCAAGAACAGTGAGACTAGCATCTTCTCCATTGAACCCATGGTTCATTCCTACTTATCTACTCTTTTCCTTCCCACAATTTTCTTTATCTTTATGAGAAATTTACTTTCTTCATTTCTCTTAATTTATTTCAGAAGCTCTAATTTACAGTGTTCTTTTTAATGGAGACCCAAGTGTCTTCTCTGTATTCGTTTGGGAAAATGTTATACTTTCACTTGTTTGCCCTCCTATCACTTTATTATTATGTGGTACCTTTAGTCAGTTTGTAGAATTATTCAATTCAATTAAAAATTTTAACCTGGATCCTTATGTTAAAGACATAGAATGAGAGAGTATAGTTATATTTTATAGAGGACTGGACTTCTAGTCAGGAAAATCTGGGTACCAATTCCATTTGTGGTATTTAGTTTATTATCACAGACAAACCAATTAACTTCTCACAGCTTCAATTTAATGAGTTGATGAGTTTATGTTCATCAATAAAATGAGCATAAAAGTACTTGTAGAACATTCCAAATTGAAATCAACCAACAGCACTTATTAAATGCCTACAAGCTACCAGGAACTAGTTGGCTTTGGGGCACAAAGACAAAAATAAAAGTCTCTGCTTGAGAAACTTACATTCTATGGTCATATACAAATACATGTAAAATATGAACAAAATAAGTAAAAGGGGAGGGGACGCTAAGAACCTGGGCAAGGGAAAGTGAGATCAAGAAAGGTCTTGAATAGGAAATGAAAGTTGAGCTGGGCTTTGAAGAAAACTAGGGAGTTGATGAGATAGAGGGGAGGAGAAAGTTCATTCAAAGCTTCCTGCCAGTGCAGAGGCCTGTTTGGTTGAACCATAGAGTTAATGGAATTGAGTATTATGTATTAACCATGGAAAAGTGAAGGGTCAGGTTGTGAAGAGTTTTGTATTGTATATGGTGGTGATGGGGAGCCCCTGGGGTTGGCTGAGTAGGGCAACGGAGATATGGATGTACTTGTGTTTTAGTTAAATCACTTTGGCAACTGTATGGAAGGTGGATTATATTAGGAGGGGTAGTGGCAGTTGCAGAACAGAATCTAATTAGGAGACTTTTGTAATACTTTGGCCAAGAGATATTGAAGGTGTGAATGAAACTGGTGGCTATGTGAAGGGAATAAGGAAATGGGTGAGAGATGTTAGAGAGGTAGAAATGAGAAGACTTGGCAGCACTCAGTATGATATGAGTAAGAATGAGAAGTAGAGGATCATACAGAAATTAGGAAATTAGATGAATAGAAGGATTCGCTTGACAAAAATAAGGAAGTTTGGAAGAGGGATGCATGTGGGGGAAAGGATAATTTCTGCTTTGGATGTGTTGAGTTTAGATGCCTATAGGACATGGAATTTGAAATATCCAATAGGCAGTTGGTGAAGCAATACTGGAGCTCAAGGGAAAGACTAGAGCTAGATACATAGATCTGGATGTCATCTCCATAGAAATGAGCATGGAACTCAGAGGAACTGATGATGTTAGGAAGTGAAAATTTATAGAAAGAAAAGCACCCAGGACAGAGTCAGTGGGTAGATCCACACTTAATTGTATGGGATGAATGCTGACTATACTTCTATGTGTTTTAATTTGCTCATTTGTAAAAGAAAAAAGATTAAGATAAATTCTCATTTACTAAAGTCATTCATCTGTGCTTTATTGGAGGTAAATAGGTAATCCTGATTTCTGCAAGATTATTGCAATGGTGTGCATGGTGGAACCTTGGTAGACTCTACATAGTTGGAAAAAACTGTCAAGTATGAAACCTCCAAAAAGACTAAAACCTTGTCTTCTTTTTATCAGCCTCATTACTTTGTAATTGAGTCTTAACCAGAAGGCTAGTCACTAGGAGATGATTTTTCCCCCCAAAGCCACTCATGAATGCCTCCTAAAGCATAGAGGAAACTAGGTGGCTCAACGGATACCATGCTGAACCCAGATTTAGGAAGATCTGAGTTAAAATCTGGCCTCATACATTTACCAGCTGTGTGACCCTGAACAAGTCACTTAACCTCATTTACTTTAATCCACTGGACAATGATTTGGCAAACTGGTCCAATATCATTGCCAAGAAAACTTTATGGACTATATTGATGTGCAATGGTCCACGGGGTCATGAAGAACAGGTAAAACTAAATGACTAAACAACAACAAAACATAGACAAGGTTATGATTGGTATTAGTTGAGAGATTTGGCCACATTTTTGCCACATTTTTCATCATGGGCTCTTGAGTACTGCAGCAAACTAAGTTCAACAAATATTTACTTGGGAATTAATATGAATAAGACCCAGTCCTAGGCATTATGGGAAATAAAAGGTGGACAATTCCTAGATCTTCATCTTAAATGACTTACAAATCATAACATGTGCAAGTGTATATATACATATGTGTATGTTTATATACTCATGCACACATCTATACATTATGTAGCTATATACATGCACATATTATCATAATGCAAAATGGAATCTAATAAGTGCCATAAGAGTCAGTATTATGGAAGTTCAGGGCAGGGCAACACCACTCATCTTGGGGGTAGGAGGACCAGCGAAGGTTTCCTGAAGGATATAGTATTTAAGCTAGTACCAACAGAATGGCTAATATTTGTAAAGCCAGAAATGATGGGAGAAAGGATGATGTGATAGAATGTCATTACTTGCAGATGGGTAGTGTGAAAAAAGCAAGTGTGTATTCAGAAAATAGTAATTAATCCCACGTGCCCACAGAACATAATGTGTGTAGTATTATGAGCTGACATTGACATCATACTTTATGATTGCCATGCTGTTGTGTTTCAACCTCCAATTCCAACCCAATCCTCTCACCTTGAGCTAATAGAGCTTTGAATTTGTGAGAATTCCCTGAAATTAGTCCAGATCAGACCCACCATGCTGCTGCAACTCTCTGTCCATCTTTATCACCATGCAACCTTTCTCCAGATTTCTACTTCCAGCTCTGGGACCAGTATTTAAATTCACACTATCATTCCCAGAAAGTTCCTGTCAATCAATTTCCTTATGATTTCATGCACCATTTCTTAAATGTCCCTGATAATAAGAACTCTCTTGGTTCACCTCTCCCTTGTTTTTGTTGTTTTTCTCTACTGGATATAAGTTCCTTGAAGGTAAGGATTGTCTTGCCTTTTGTGTTTGTATCCTAGACATTCAATCCTTCCTTCCTTCCTTCCTTCCTTCCTTCCCTTTTATTTCACAACCCTATGAGGATAGGTACTGTAGGATCTTCTACCCATTTCACAGATGATGACATAAAATCTTATGGAGGCTTGAGTAACTTGATCATAGTCACACAGTTAATAGATGTCAGAGTCAGGTTTAAAACCCAGGTCTTTCTGATTCCAAGGCTAACATAATATCCACTGTACCAATATGATCTTTATTAAGAAATAATAAGACTAGAAATTTAGGTTGATTCTGATTATGGAGGTCTTGAATGTTAGGCTAAGCATTTGAAATATTATTTAGCTGACTCCGTCTAGTTTTAAAAGTCTATATTGGGCAAAGAAATGTTATGTGTTTGTCATGTACCCTGAAGGTGGCATAGTCATTGTCACCTATTTCCCATCACCCACATTTTATTTTCCTTATACCAATATGCTGCCTACTTTAAAAAATTGCCCAAGGGCTGAAAATGCCTTTTGAAACAAGTCAGGCAGATGATCAGATCCATGAGCAGAGCCACTAGCCCCATCTGGGGTAAGGAGATACAAAGCAGAAACCATTAAACCAATTCCCCATTCACAGATATATAAAAAGTGAGCTCAGATGTCATGGGAGCTCACATTTCCATCGATCATTGCTATGGAAGCAATGGAAAGGTGAATGATTTGGCTGTATGCAAATCTTCCAGATCTAGTTAACCATTTGGAAATCATGAATAACAATCACATTCTCCATTAAGATGTGGTCCTTGACAAAGAGAGTAATAAAAATATATCACAATGTCTATGCATCAATGTTACAAGTTCCTTCATGCAAAATTCCCCCAAGGATTTTTTACTTATTTATATGCCCACCGACCTCTCCAGCACAAAACAAGGGTGATATATAAGGCATCACCCTTGGGGAAAGAAGAGAATGGCAATATTTCTCCCTCCCATTCTCTCTTTTTTTCCTGTTTCTTGGCACCTTTACCTTTCACCTCAACTTCTACATTCTACCTCTTGTGGAACTTACCTTGTGCCCTACTCTGGTCATCCAAGTTGATCTCCTACTTCCTTAACTTACTCAAAAGACTTAGAGAGGAGGAATATTTCTAGTGGAAAGAGAACAACATGAGCAAAGGCAAAATATATATACATACACATATATGCATATGCTCACATACATATAATATAAATATACATAGATATGTATATATCCCCACGCACATACATATACATACATATATATTTACATGTATATGCATATGCACACTTATGCATACACATACATACAGCATTAGGACAATTTCTGAACTATGTCCTATAATAAAGAAAGTATTCTTTTAAAAGTTTAGCATAATGAGGTTCTTTGATGTTTTGGATAGAGAAAGTTGGTGTCTAGACTCAGATCCTTCCTGTGACACATACTGGTTCATCACCTTTGGTGAGTTATGGAACCTCTTAGCACTCCTGGTGAATCTTTTAGACGAAGTTACAGAGAAGGTACTGATCTTTACTGGCCGAAGAAAAAGCATGGGGAGTTCCAATGAAATGCTCCAATGAAATAATAGGTCCAGTAGAAAACAAAGAAGAATGGGAAATTGTGCAGGTCTTTCAGTGATCTCAAATTACACCTCAAGAAAAAAAATGATTTTTTAATCCCTCCAGTTTTCTTGTTAGTGCTGTATATTTGTCTAGGTTATCCAGCATCTTAAAAGCTATTGCAATTTGTACCTGGTCTCTTCAGTCTGAAGGTTCCAGAATCACTTTGAAAGCTCCATGCAAATCCATGAACCTTAAACTTTGGAGAACATCACTACTTCTAATGTGAAAGAACTGAGGAAATAAGAAAAAATCTCAGCAGGCAATAGAATGGGATCATCAACTCCTTTAGGCTAAACAATGGATAACGTCACTAATAATACTACTATTACTATTTTGCTGACAGCATTCTAGAACTTTTTTTTAAAGGACTATAAAACTTAGGGGCTTTACTAGATGACTTATGAAGTCTCTTCTAGATTGAATACCTAGGATCCTAAGTGGGCTGACCTAATGTCACTCCCTCCCCACCCTCCCTTCCCATTGACACTCCTCATCTGGGCAAAATACTATTAGTTGTCTGTTTCCATCTTGCTCTAACTCATCACTCTTTGAGGGCAGATGTTATCAGTCCCTAAAACTAACCCCCTAGAGAAATCACTCATTGAATAATCATCAATGGTATTTGCCCAACCTGCTTGACACAACTAGCCAGAATTTCTTTATCCTTTTAAAGAAGGAATTTATAATTTTATAGTTACTTACTGCCAGAAAGAGTGCTGAAGATTATCTGGTCTAGCCCTCATTTACAAACAAGAAACTTGAGATTCCAAGAAATTAAGTGATTTTCCCAAGATCACCCAGCTGGTTGGTTAGTTAGTTAGTGCCTGTTGGTTGTTTGATAGAACCATTTGGTGATAAAACTGGTCTCCTTACCAAGGTCTCATGACTCCTAGTCCAATAAGTACCAATTCTAAATTATTTCTGCTGTTCAAGGAGACTAGATTTGCACTTGAATTTGGTGAAGGAGCAAGTAACAGGGCCACCACTTTTATCTATGAGCAACAACTGTTCAACAGACAAGAGATGGTTTTTGTTCTTATCCAAATCATTCTTTGCTGGTACATTATTGGATCAAAAAGGAAAATTGCTATCAGTCAGTTATACTTGCAAGTTTACTCAACTCAGCTCTTCCAGCGGAAGAAGTGAAGTCCATTTTAAAGAAAATATAGTTGTAATTTTTTCTCAGGGCTGATGCAGTAGAATGTCAGGTTCATGAGGCCACCAGTCTTCTCACCTTTAGACAGATTTCTGTTTGACCAAACAAAACATATCTCCAGAACATGAGACAACTCTGAGAGGCTCACTTCCACATTACCACTAAAAAAAACATAACTCTTATCCTGGTCACGAAGGGGGAGACCCTCATGTCAGAGAAAATCAGGTCAATGAACTCATTGACAAAAAAACCCAAGCATATGCATTTAGGAGTGTCATATTCCACTTCTCATTTCCTATTTGGACTAGGACAAAAACTTCCTTTTCCTTGGGCCTTGATCCTTTTTTGTATAGTCTCATTTAACTCCTGACACTCAAGGAGAGAAGCTGCAAACTCATTATATCCCTAGATTTAAAAAATAAATATATAATGAATTAATAAAAAAAAAACTATATCAAGAATATTGGATTCCATTTTGAGACACCACTTTTTAGAAAGAAGATACTAGGCAAACTAGAGTGACTTACAAAAGTGTGACCATAGATACCTGAACATTTAGAACCTATATCATATAAGAAACAGTTGAAGGAATTTGAAAAATTTAGTCCATAAAAGTCTTATCAGGTCAAAGAAGGTCTTGTCTTAAAAAGTGGAATTATGTAGTGGAAAGAGCTCTATATTCAAAAAACAAAGGACCTGAGTTCAAATCCAGCTCTGTCACATATTAATTATGTAACCATAGGAACTGCAATCCTTATTTGAAAAATAAGGATGTTGGCATAGATTATTTCTAAAATCCTTTCCAATGTTAAATCCTATGATGGTTATCTTCAAATTTTCTCAGGGAAGTTATAAAGCATCGGCATTTTGTGTACCTCTAGAGACCAGAAATAGAAAAAAATGAGTAGAAGGTACAGAGGCACATTTTGACTTAAAAAGAAAGGCTCCACAGGAATAAGATATATCTGAAGATGGAAAAACCTACCTGCCAAGGAAGTAAAATCGCTGACATTGGAGATATTCCAGGGTAGTCCAGTTCTATCAGTGATAACAGTGATAGTTATATTTTTATAGAGTTCTACAATCTGTAAGACTACTTTACATGTATTATATTGTGATTCCCACTATTACCTCATAAGGTAAATAGTATAATGTGAAGAAAACTCCTTCATTGGAAGGAGGTTGGACAGGTTGACTTCTGTGTTCTCTCCCAATTTGAAGGCTACATGATTCTACTTTTCTCCAGAGTGCTTTAAAATCCTTATTTGATTCTCTTAAGTATGCTGTGAGATAAACATATCATATATCAGTATTTCATTTTATAGATGAGAAACTGAGGCACAGAGAGGTAAAATGTCTTTTCCTAGGTCATCTAACAAATTAGTGAAACTGAGCTAGAATTCATATCTCCTGACTTCCTTCTCCCTTCTCTTTTTGATGTCTCCCACTGGGAAGATGGCTCTCTGGTAGCTGAAATGGACATTTTGTCCTTTTTGTACTTACAGAATCATAGAATCCCCCAAATCACAGACTTTTAGAGGTGGAATTCCTCCTAGTGTTTCAGTCTATCCTACAAAAGAAATCCTAATTATAATATATCAGGCATGTACTCAGCAAAGACCTCTGGTGATGGGGAACCAATCAGCTCTCATGACAGCCTGTTATGCTTTTGGACAGACCTAATTGTGAGGAAGGTTTCTGTTACTTCAGACCTAGATTTGCCTCTTTGTAACTTCTACCCAGTGCTCCATGTATTTGTCCCCCCTATTTTCCTTATCCCCCCAACTTTGTGTTCCTTGAAACTTTGATGAATATGACATCTTTAAGTCATTGATAAAACAGTTAAGCAATGCAAAACCAAACAGAATTCCTGGGGTACTTGGAAGACCTCCTTTACCCAGTTATCCTGTATCCTAGTCTAGTCTATAACTCTCCATCTAGGTAGTATATTGGACTTTGTTGTAAAAGAAACTAAGGAATATGGTCAGGGAAGATAAAGGAAATATAATGCCTAAAGGTTCAGGGAAATATGTGTGATATGGCCTCACTGACATTACTACATAAGTGGGTACAATGGCATCGTTTGGTGACTGGCATCTGTAATGTGCCCAGTGTCTACTATAAGTAATTCTCTGGTTTTTTGTTTTTTCAACATTTCAGAAAATATACATTAAATGCCTACTGTGTATGAAACACTGTCCTAGGCCCTGTGTACCATATAAAACATAGAAAGGACATACTTCTTATTTTCATGGTTCCTTCAGGCTAATAGGATAAGACACAGATAAATATAATCAACAATATTTTATGAAAATACATTAGAGGAGTGTGTAGTGAAATACTATCTGAGGGTTGAAAGAGTTTTATCTTTACTCAGAAGGCAGTAGAGAATTTCTTTCTTTGTTTCTCTCTTTCCTTGATCTCTCTCTCTCTCTGTCTCTGTCTCTGTCTCTCTCTCATTCTTTCTCTCTCTCTCTCTCTCTCTTTCTCTTTCTTTCTCTCTCTTTTTCCAGAGGTGTGACCTAAGTAGATCATTTGAGTAGGAAAGATGATTCCTTTCTGCTGATTGGTGAACGAGGGTGTAGAGAAGCCCCCCCCCCCATCTCCCTAGCCCCCTGCCATGTCCCTGTCCTTTGTCTTCTAGGCTAGGACTAGGGTGACTGCATCTTCTACTTCCCTCCTTTCCTCCCTCTACTCCCATCTCAGGAAACAGGTTTGGCCTGTTTTCCTCTCCCTTAGGATGTGCCCTGTGAATGCTCCACAAAGGTCTCAGTCATGATGAGATGAACATCTTCCTGCTGCTCCCCTTTGTCATCAGCTTCCTATCTTGGGACAACATATTATCTGTTCTCTATCCCTGAGGCCACAGGCATACTCAGTCAAGCATTTCTTGAGAGCTCTGGGTCTGGGCCTTTTTTTTCTTCCCTTTTGAATGGGAGGAACACATTCCCTAAATCTGTCCATTCCATAGCCTCAGACAAAGGCCTGTGCTCTGCCCTGCCTTCCCACCCCCTGCCTGCAGGAAAGGAATTTAATCACCCAGCAACTCTACGAACCAGCCAACCATCAGAGAATGGTCTGATCACTGAAAAAGATGAAACAAAACAGGGCACTTTCCCAATATGCCACTGCTAAAGGAATGTGACATTACTAGGAACCAGTGAGGAAAAGGAGTGTCCTTGAAAGGTTGTCTACATAATGGCCAGTGGAGTCAATGGGAGAAGACTAGAAGAAGAATTCTCTCTCCACAATTCAGAACTATTGATCTTTTCAGCATGAGCTGCCACTAAAGTAATCTCCTTTTGGGCACATCCCATCTCTGAAATGGTTTCCTGGATGGGGTTTACATTGACTTGAAAAATCCCAAGGGGCATTGTCATTTTCAAATTTCAGGTTTAAGGCCAAATTTATTACATGTCCTATTTAAAATCATGGAATGTTATCCCTGGAATGAACTTTAGTTAAAGGTCATCTCACCCAAAACTCTTCTGTTTCAGATCAGGCAACTGAGGGTCAGGGAGAGTTTGGAATTTGACCAAAGTTACAAAATCAACCAGTGGAAAATCTAGAATTTGAACCTAGACCCAGTATCCAGTGTCCATGTTGGATATAGAGTGCAGTCATAACTTTAACAATTACGATAAGCAATGTCAATCGCAGTAGAACATAGAATATTCAGATAAAGGTTTGTATATATGTGAGTGTCTTTGTGTGTGTGTTTTGCTGTAATGTTCTATGTTAAGGGAAGATTCAACTAGACTCCGGTATAACAAACTGAATAACTGATTCCTGTGAGCTATAGGTTACAAACCACTTTGAATCTGTCAATGTCTTCATAATCTATTGCCTAGACTATTATAATATCCTTCTAATTGGATTTTCTAACTCTTCTTTCTCCCCTCTCCTTTCTCTACTTTTGACAACACTGTTGAATGGATTTTCCTAAAGCACATTTGAACTGAACTCTCCTGTTCAAGAAGATCTGGGTCCCAATTGCTTCAGCGGAGGAAAAATACAAACTCTTCTGTTTGGAATTCAAAGCCCTCCAAATCTATCTCTAGTCTCTTTTTTTCCCCAGGCTTACTCAGACTCTCTACTGTTTGACCAAACTCTTCCAAAAGTGTTCCTAAAAGGCAAATGGTAGTAGATCACGCATAACTACCTGTTTTAGACCCAGTAGGACTGACCTGCCATCGGTTGAAAAGGATGGAATGGCTAAACAATGCTTTTTTGCCAAGTGAACAGAAACATATAGAAGAAGAGGGACAAACCCTCTGTTCCCCTCCTCCAAAGGGGTTGGAGGTAGGAAGAGAGAGAAGAGACAGAGAGATGGAAAGAGAGAGAGAAAGTTGAGATAGAGAAAGACAGAGGCAGACAGAGAGAAAGAGACAGAGAGATGGGAAAAGACGGAGATGGAAAGAGACAGACATACATATACACACAGACAGACACAGAGAAAGAAAGAGACAGAGAGAGATGGAAAGAGAGAGAAAGAAAAAGACAGAGAGAGACACACAGTGAGAGAGAAAGAGAGAGAGAGAAAGAGAGAGACAGAGAGACAGAGAGACAGACACACACACAGACAGAAAGACAGGGAGACAGAAAGAAACAGAGACAGGCACAGACAGAGAGAGACAGAGAAAGAGAGAGATAGATAGACAGAGAGAGAGAGACAGAAAGGGAGAGAGAGACAGAGAGAGACAGAGATAGAGACAGAGAGAGAGAGACAGAGAGAAAGTCAAGATGATTCCAAATTTAAGACTGTATCTTAAAGATTTGCCTTCTTCTTCTGGTTAAGTCAGTCCCCATTCTTCTAGTTCTTCTTTCAAGACACTCCCCTTTTGAATATTGGAAGGAATATTATACCTTCCACATTCATAACTAAGGAATTAAATTGTGAATCATAGGTATCCTTCTCCATTAATAGGGTAACTTTTAACATAGATTGCAATGGTGGGTTGATGATATGAATTATTATTCCAACCACATCATGACTAAAGCGGACTAGTTTCTGAGATGTGCCCAGGTCTTCCTATACTCTACTTTTTATACAAGAGGCAGTATAGGAGCAATAGAAAGCATTCTGAACTTAGAATGAAAAGATATGAGTTCTAGCCCCAACTCTACCATCAACTAGCTGTTGGTCCATAGGTAAGTCATATGCCTTAGTTTTATCATATGAAAATAGATACTTAATATAAAGCTGCTGTAAAGATCAAAAGAAATTATCAAAACATTTTGTAAGTACAAATCTCAACAAAAAACCACTGACTTAACTATACCATAGCTAGACGTACACCTCAAAAAAGATACAAGAAAGAGGAAAATATCCTATCTCTATAAACATATTTATAGAAACTTTTTCTGTGGTGGCAAAAAATCCCTGGAAACTAAAAGGATGTTTATGATTTGAGGAATTGCTGAATAAGTTGCAGTATGTGAATGTGGTGGATTGTTATCATTCTGTAGGAAATGAGGAAAAAGATGATTTTTAAAAGACATGGACAGACTCATATGAACTGATGCAGAGTGAAGTAATCAGAAACAGAAAAATACATTGTACATCAGCATTAGAAAAATGAACAATTTTGAGGACTTTTATAAATTGCTAAAGAATCAAATGAGCAGAACCAGGAGAACAATTTATACAATAACTGTAAAGAAGAACAACTTTGAAAGCTGTAAGAAGTCAATACAGTGACCACTCATAATTCTAGAGAATCACTGATGAAATAAATATGCTATCCATGACAGAGAGACACTGTATTAAAGGTGTAGAATGAGATGTATATATTTTTGTATGCAGTAATTGAGAGAATTTGTTTTGCTTGATTATGCATATTTTATAAGGAATTTGGAAGAAAAAGTGTTGCAATGAATTTACGAGAGAAAATAGATTTTTGTTTAAAAAAATAGAAAGGTTGTGAGGGAGGCTGTTGTATGCGTTTCGGTTGAGGTCAATTTATTATTAGTCTTGTTTAATTGTTTTCTTTTCTTGCTGAACACTTTCATGGAGAATGGGCAGTCTATAAACATTTATGATAAAAAACGAAACACAATAATAAAACTTGAAAAAATGCGAAGAGCTAGATGACAAACTTAATAATGCCTTAAGGTGGCTACTGGTTTCCCTTTATATCAGCTATGACTTTCCATCCCTATCTCCCTTGCCATCCCCTCTTCCTTGGGAGGACCTGGTTCCCTTTACCCCCAATGGCTTTAAAGGGCATCCTCTCTTCCATGCTGTGCTCACCTACACCTAGGCCTGCTAGACCTGGGGCCTTCTGGCTTTTGTACTTCTTGGTCCTCTGCCTCCAAGCCCAAGGACACACCTGTTCAATGCTTACTTCATTTCAAACAGCTTATGAAGGGGTTGAGCCTGAAGGATCGGTCTAATCATAGGGCTAAGATAGTCCTGTGCATCAGCCTTCACAAGAAGGAAAGCAGATTTTTAAAAGGAGTGGCAAACACAAGGATCAGTAGAGATTGTGCTACAGAACAATTAGCAGAAAGCCAAGTATAGAGAAGACTGGTATGTAGCTTTCACCTACAAGAGCTGGCCTTGGAACAGGTCCAAGATTCAGCAGCACCAACAAGACATCCAAACCATGAACAGTAGTCCAAGGGCCACCACAATAAAAACATAGCCTTTTCCTACAACCTCTAGGGCTTGACTTCTGAGCCCCATAGGACCCCTGGTCCATGACCTGGACCTTGAGTAGAGACTTTATCTTAAGAGGATTAAAAAGAGAAGCTGGCCAGAATGGATCAATGAAGAAAAGGGTGGATTTTCCTGGGTTCTAGATGTTGATAATTATTTGCTGTTTTTTTTAACAACACAAAAGACTCTATGTATTCCAAAAATTAATTCACTAAATAAGAAATGAGTAAACGAATAAACAAGCAAGAAAATGTATTTAAAAAGCGAATAAATGTTAATCAGTACTATAGGAGAAAAAATACTGGACTTTGAAGACCTGAGTTCTACTCCCAGCTTTGCCACTTACTAGCTGGATAACCTTAGGCAAATTATTTCAGCACACTTTTCTTCACTTTCTCCCTAAATAAAAATAAGATAATAATAATAAGAAAATAATAAGAATACCTTTCAGGGGTGTTGTGAAGATCAAGAGATTCCATACAGCCAAACAATGTAAAGGATTATTAATGATTACGCTGAAGTACAAAGGGCTTGTGGTGAGGTGGCAGTAACCCCTTTATCGAGCTCCATTCAGGTCAACAGATATAGGAGGTCTGAGTGTTAAGCCTGGGGAGCACTCTTATCACCACTACCCCCTGCTCCCCAAACCGGCCACCTCCATAGATGTGAAGGACAAAGTACAGTTAACTGTGAAAACTGGTATCTTCAAAGACAGGTGGTAGAAAATTTAATGTATGCTATTCATACTAAGGATAATCCCTAAAGCCAAAATTAAAATTAAGTGAGGGAGCTTCAGACTTAACAAGACATGCTTACTGGGACTTATGCTTTTATTTTCAAATACAAAAGCTTTTTCAGATGTTGTCAATCGCTAAGCAATTATTAGGCACTTGCTATATACCAATCAATCAACATTTATTAAGCTCCTATTATATGCCAGGGATACAACAAAGGAGGCAAAAGATGGCCCCTATGCTCAAGGAGTTTAGAATATAGTGGGGGAGACACCATGAAAACAAATTGTATATATATATATATATATATATATATATATATATATATATATATATATACACACACATATATAGACACATATGCATGTATATATGTATATATGTGCGTATGTACACACATACATGTACACATGCATATATCTACTCATACACACACAAAGTGAGCTACATGAAGGATAAGTAGGAAATAATTAACAGGGAGACAGCCCTGAAATTGAGAGGGGTTGGGAAAGACTTCCTGTAGAAAGTGGGATTTTAATCAGCATTTAAAGGAAGCTAGGGAAGTCAATAGTCAGAGTGGAGGGTGGGGGAGAGTGTTCCAGGCATGGGAGAGAGGGAGGGAATGCCTGGAGTAGAGAGATGGAATGTCTTTGTTCTTGAAACAGCTCGGAGGCCAGCGTCACTGAATTGAAGAGTGCATGTGAGGGAGTGAGGTAGGAACAGAAGCAAGGAAGGGAAGAGGAGTCTATGCAATGAAGGGCTTTGAATGCCAAACAAAGCCTTTTGTATTTGATCCTGAAAGGTATCACGTAACAAACCCCATCAGAGCCATCTGGTTTCTAGATGAATTTTGAGCTGGAAGTAAAATGGCATTCTTCAACTTTTAAACACTTTCCCAAAGTTTGAACTAGTTTGATGTATATATGCAGTGGGAAGAGGTAACATGTGAGTACTGTGAGCATCATTTTAGAGAAGCCTATAGAAAAGACTTTTGTTCCATTTGAAGCTGGATTAGATGGTCCCTGAAGTGCTTTCCAGTGCTAAGATTCAATGATTTGGTGATTCAGCCTCCCCAATTCACTCTCCATACAGAAATACCCCAAGATGGTGCTGCTTGAAGCAGGTGGAGGACTGAATACGGAGTTTGTCAATCTAGAAAACTGTAGCTTGGTAATAAAAAGCCATGGCATGTCTTGAGTGGGGTTTGTTTCTAAAGGAAGATCCAGGAAAATCCTAATTCCTAGTTCTACTACCAGAAATATGACAAACAACCCAAAAGCCAATAGCCAAAACTCAGAATGGGAGTAGGCAGGCTGTAGTGTGCTGTCAGTAAAGATGTGTGAAAGAAGTTGTACGAAAGGTTACTCTGAGGAGGTGAAATCTGGGAAAAGGTGGTAGACTAGTCATGTAGGCAGCATGACAGACAACGCATAGGCAGCGTGAGCTGTGCCGTGGGACACTAGTGCCCTTGAGATTCCAAAGATCCAGAAACCGACAGAAAAGTATTCTGCTATCAATTGTTCTCTGGAGGGTTTATGGGAAAAGAGAGACACAAATTTTACAGGATGAAAATAATAATAGTCCCTATGTCTCTATTACTTTGAGATTTACAAATAGCTCTTTGGGAAAGAATGTGAATGTTTTTATTTCCATTTTACAGATGAGGAAAAAGTCTCTGAGACATGAAGTGATGGGTTAAGGGTCATGTGGCTAAGTATCTCAAATGAGATAATGTTAGTAAATCACTTAGCACAGTCCTGGCATGTAGTAGGTGCTATATACATGCTTATTGTCTTCCTTTCTTTAAGTACCAGACCAAGAATTGGAGCTCATGTATCACTTGACTCATAGCCCTCTGTTCTTTTTACTGTAGCACACTGTTAATTAAGAGTGATACCCAGAAGTCTGGGAGGTCTGTGTCCATGGAGCATGTACTACACCAAATGAAACCATGGATTTTTCAGAACTTCAAGGTGCCACCAGCAGTAACTCTTAGGGCTCTTGATCTCGTGAAATTCCTCCCTTTATTCCATATATATATATATGTATGTGTGTGTGTGTGTGTGCATATACATATACCCATGTATATTGTATATATACATACATTTATATGTATCCATATATTTATATACACACTGTATATATATTATATATACACACACATATACACACAGTCACACACACATATACGTTCCATGTACATTTGTATATGAAATATGCCTAAACAAACCCTAAGTATTTACGCATACATGCGTCCAAAGGGTTTATGATTGTTTCATCTTGAGGCAGAGAGATGGTATAATGAGTGGTTGGTGTGCCAGACCTGGAGTAAGGTGATACCTAAGTTCAAATTCTTCCCCAACTGATTTCTAGCTATGGTACCCTGGGCAGCTCACTTAATTTTTCTTATACTCAATTTTCTCATCTAAGAAATGGGAATAATAAATGTAATCTAGCTGCCAGGACTAATGTAAGGAACAAACGAGGTGCTGTGCATAAAGCACTTTCCAAACTTGAAAATGTTTTATTGATAAGTAATTCTTATTACTATGATTTTCCCTGTGTCAAGGGCAATGGAGTAAAGGAAATAATTCTGAAGGAACACAATCCATAGAGAAGAAAGGGTGTCAGGAAGAGACCAGAAAAAGGCATGATGCTAGCCAGGGCTAACTAGAAACAATGAATGTGGCCATGGGGTACAGAAACAGCGTTGTGAGATGGAAATACATCAGAAGTATGCTGGTAAATGTTTAATAACTGGATTAGAAAGTATTTATGAAACATGTTTAAAATTAATCTGTAAGATTAAAATTTTCTCACTTTCTTTAGTCTAGATAATAAAAAATCCCAATAAATTAAACTCTGATTTGTAGCATGTGTTAATTTCTGTTTTTTCAGGCTTTATGTTCTTTTTTAAAACAAATTTTATAAATTAATTTATTTTTAGTTTTCAACATTCACTTCCATAAGTTTTAATTTTCTCCATCTCCCTCCTTTCCTGCCTCCCCAAAGATCGCATGCAATTCAATATAGGCTCTCCACATACATTCTTATTAAACATTTTCACATTAGTTAAGTTGTATGGAAGAATTAGAATGAATGGGAGGAATCATGAGAAAGAAAACAGCAAAACAAAACAAATTTAAAAAGAGAGCAAATAGTATTCTTCCATCTGCATTCAGACTCCATATTTCTTTCTCTGGATGTGGATGGCATTTTCCACCTCGCATCTTTTGGAGTTGTTTTAGATCCTTGCATTGCTGAGAAGAGCTAAGTCTATCAAAGTCAGTCATAGCACAATGCGGCTGTTCCTGTGCACAATGTTCTCCTAGTTCTGCTCACTTCACTCAGCATCAGTTCATACAAATCTTTCCAGGTTTTTCTGAAGTCTACCTGTTCATCATTTCTTATAGCACAATAGTCTTCCATTACAGTCACATACCACAACTTGTTCAGTCATTCCCCAAATGATGGGCATCCTCTCAATATCCAGTTCTTAGCCACCACAAAAAGAGCTGCTATAAATATTCTTGTACATGTGGGTCCTTTTCCCATTTTTATGAACTCTTTGGGATACAGCCCTAGAAATGGTATTGTTGGGTCAAAAGGTATATGCAGTTTTATAGCCCTTTGGGTATAGTTCCAAATTCTTCTCCAGAATGGTTTAATCAGTTCACAACTCCAGCCACAATGCATTAGGGTTCTAATTTTCCCACATCTTCTCCATCATTTATAATTTTCCTGTCTTATCATGTTAACCAATCTGACAGGTGTGATGTGGTACCTAAGAGTTATTTTGATGTGCATTTCTCTAATCAGTAGTGATTTAGAGCATTTTTTCATTTGCCTGTAGATAACTTGGAAAACTACCTGTTTATATCCTTTGACCAGTTATCAATGTATTCTAATAAATTTGATTCCATTTTCTATACATTTTAGAAATGAGGGCTTCATCAGAGACTCTGGTTATAAAAATTCTTTCCCAATTTTCTGCTTCCCTTCTAATCTTGGTTTTATTTGTGCAGAAACTTTTCAATTTAATGTAACCAAAATTATCCATTTTGTATTTCATAATGTTCTCTAACTCTTGTTTGGTCATAAATTCCTTGTTCTTCATAAATCAGACAGGTAAACTATTCCTTGCTCTCCTAATTTGCTTATATTATCTGCCTTCATATCTAAATTGTGTACCCATTTGGACTTTATTTTGGTATATGGTGTAAGATGTTGGTCTATGCCCAGTTTCTGCCATACTATTTTCCACTTTTCCCAGAAGTTTAGTTATATAGTGAGTTCTTATTCCAGAAGTTGGAGTCTTGGAGTTTATCAAACAATAGATTACTATAATCCTTGACTACTGTATCTTGTGTACCTAATCTATTCCATTGATCCAGCAGTCTATTTCTTAGCCAGTACCAAGTAGTTTTGATGACTGCTGCCTTAGAATACAATTTAAGATCTCGTAGTATCTTAAATTGTATTCTAAAGCAAGAATCATCAAAACTACTTGGCACTGGCTAAGAAATAGCCAGTTAATTTCTGAGGTGTAAATGCTCATACTGCACATTTACCGCTTGGTTCTCCCAAGTCCCAAGGCACTAACTCTAGCATGTACTGGTTACACCAATCCTCAAGTCTTTCTAATTACCAATCCTCCTATTTCTCTTAACTTCCTTCTTGGGTAATTGGGTGTCGTTCCCATCTTGTAGTTGAGGAAAGTGAGACAAGGCACACTTTAGTAGTTTGCCCAGATGTAGTTCCTGATAAGGTGCAAATGAGATAAGCTAAGCATTGAGTCAGCCATAGCCATCTCCTCAAAGGTCATGAGATTACCACAATTCAATCCAGAACCATTGTTATAAGAGAAGAGTGCCGGCAGTGCTGTCCTCTGTTCCTTACCCTGATGACCTGTCTTTTTTTAGTGGTTATTCAGATGGTTTTATAAAAATTAATTAATTCATTATTTTTTAGTTTTCAACATTCGGTTGCGCAAGATTTTGTCTTCCAAACTTTCTTTCCATCTCTCCCCTCTGCCCACCCCAAGACAGTGTGCATTCTGATTACCCATTCCCCCAATCTGCCCTCCCTTCCCTAATCCCCTTCCTTCTATTTTCTTGTAGGACAAGATAGATTTCTACACCCCATTTAATGGCCTGCCTTCTTGAAAAAACCACATGCTGGTAAGTTTACCCTATAGCACAGGCCATTGTGGAAATTTCTGATTACTCAGTTGGATAGTACCATTCTGTCCCTGAATCACAAACCTTGGACAAGAACAATAAATGATCATTTCACTGATAGTATGTGCCATCATTCTGCATAATCTACCTTCCTCAATATGACCCAGAAATGCTGGATATAGGTCATAAACACAATCAATCCTACTCTAACCTGTGTGTAGAGAGAATAATTTCAGTGGTTCCCTCGTCTTCCCACTGGAAGTGCTGTGTGCTTGCTTTTTGGACCAAGATTTCCTGGACTGTTTTGGGATCTGGCATGAGCAGAAGATGTGGGTTAACATTCCCCTAGTTCAGCATTGTATTCACAGAACTGGATTTCAGCTTTTAGGAGCTGCCAGTGTGGCTTTGAGGGGGCTTGGCAAATATGCTATCCAGAGAGTGCCCACAATCAGTATCATGTTCCAGCCTGCTAGTGTTTGCTCCATGGCATTAATACTGACAAATCTACATGAGAATCTATAGTAACCTCATTGCCAAGTACCTCTGCTGATGGAGAGAATGAACTTTGGACGCTAGATAGAGTCCTAACCATCTTCAGGGACAGACAGGTATAGTGTATTTGAAAAACCCATTAGGGATATTCTGTGGCCCATTCTGATGATGATCCCAGTAATGTTGGGCGGCTGGGGACAGATTTTGCTTGGAACATGGGAGCTGCTGATGGTGCCATGTTGATGTATTGCAAAAGAGATCTTGATTTAACTACTGCTTCTCTTCCATCTGGCCTGTGGCTCACTTGGAAAGATGTAACCCCACCTCATGAATTTTAGCTAACAAGGTATTCACAATTCCAGATGAAGCTCTGTTAGGATTCTGTAAGGGGTTTGCGAATTTCTTGAATAGGCTAGGGACCTCAATTTCATCTGAGTCCTCAGTCTCCCTTTTCTGTTGCTGTGAGATTTATCACAAAGGTTCTAAGTGAAAGGAAGGAGAGAGAGTTCAGGTCACACTATTTGGAAATAAAATCAATTGTTTCTCTAGAGCAGACTGGCACAACTTGGCAGTAGGTAGGGGCCAAAATTAAAATAGGCTAAACTTCTTTGGCCTACAGATATGCTAGACTAGAGATAGACTGATGATGTCTGATTGCCACAGGTCATGTGACAACCAGGAGAGAGTGTGAGATGGTAATCCTACATTTTCACCAGCCACCTGAAAACCTTTGGTGGAATGTAAAGAGCCCATGAGCTGTATGTTGTATGGGCCTGCTCTAGAGACTACAGTCTAGAATGGTCCTTCATAGTCGAAGGAAACATAAAAAAGTAAAAGGGAAAATTAATAATTTAATAATAATATGGATGATGTTTATCATAGTCATGATAATAAAAAGGATTCATATCTACATAACACTTTAAGGCTTAGAGATTGATTTCTTCACTCTCATGCTAAGAGATAGATAGTATGAGCATTATTTCCATTTTGAAGATGAAATCAAGGCTCACTGAGGTGAAATGATTTGCATAAGGTCACAAAGAAGAGCTGAGACCTTCAAGAGTGCTTTCCTCATCACTGCAATTGTTATTACCTCTTTCTCTTCCATATAACTTTATGTACACACATATGTATATGTAAACACACATATATTCTTACATGTATATATACACATACACATATCTATAACACAATGCTATATAGTGTATATGTATATACTTATGCATATATGAACATATATGTATAGATATACACAATATTACATGATTTATTGTGTAAATATATATGTATACGTATATATATAAAAATATATACAACATTTACTTACCTAAGCACATATTATATGCTACAATAGAACATAAGCTCCCTGAGGGCAGAGGCTGTCTTCTTTTTCTAATTTACATCCCCACTGTGTCTATTCTTAATAAATACTTATTGATTAATCAATATGTCATTTGACATTCACATCAAACTTGTGAAAATTGTTATTCCAGGTTGATATTTGAAGAAATTGAAGTCTCAAAAGTCAAATTACATGCCCAAAGTCACACAGCTGTTAAATAGTGAGCCTAGCCTCTGCATTAAATTGACTCACCAATATGCTGCCTTTTCAATGACATGACACTACTTTTTGATGAATGGGTCTAAGCCATCTTCTGAGGAGTTTTGCCATCATCGTTAGGGCTATAGAATTAGAAATATTAGGGGATTTAGAGATCATCTAGTTCAACCCCCTCATTTTACAGATAAGTAAAATGAGGCAGCTCTAGGGAAGTGAAATCATTCGTTCAAAGTCACAGAAGTAATAATTAGTAGAACTAGGATTTGAATTCACATCCCCTGACTCTAAATCCAGAGCTCTTCCCACCACACCATGGAGTTTATATTCTTCTCTCTGATAGTGGAACAAAGTACTCTGGTTAGGTCCACTTTGTGGCAGATGTCTACTATTTGGGAATCTAGACTGACTTTCTACATGAATAGGCACACCTGATTTAACTATGGATAACAAGATGGAAAATTTTCCATTCAAAGCCCCAACAGTACAGCAAAGTTTGATCTGTATTATCCATAGATTACAGATAATAGCCACATCTCATATTTCATACATGCCTAACTGGTACGTTTTTAGGTGAATAAGCTTGGAATGTCCTGCTGAGCACAGAATAAATACAACCAAAAATCAATCTGGGGAAGGAACTTCATTGAGAAAAATGGGAAAGGCATTTGTGGTAGCCATACATGACTGGTTGAAATTGATCCATCTCCAGGAGACATATAAGCCAGGGGATGGTTGATGTGAAAAAAAGTCTTCTTAGGAATTCAAATCAAGTTTTAACTATTCATATTTCATATTTGTTTCCTGGTCACTGACAATCCATCTCAACTACAGAGAAATTTAGTGGGTATGTTTGTTGGGGGAGAGGTGTCTTGGGAATGTAAAATATGCATGGGTTGCAATCATGACATACCAGTCTAGTCGAAACATGAAATCCACTAAGTTAGGTGGATATAAGGCTGTCAAAATAGTTTGCAGAGTTGTAGTGAGCCTGCTCCCATCCTAATCCTAATTGATTAGTATGAGGAAAACTTAGTTCTGAACTTTATTTTATATGCCTGGGGTACATTTGTTAAAAATAAATAACCCAGTGATCTAAGTAATGTGTTAACTATGCATCTCCTCTCTCTGATTGGCCCCAATTAAATGCTGAGTCTCTCCCTGCTCCACAGTACACTCAACTACACATACTACATCACCAGTAGTAGATTTACCTTTGAACAATAGCCCAAGAAGTGAGATGGCCCAAATACTCACATATCTTTACATTCATTCAATACATCCAAAAGTATCCATTAAGTGTTCCCGGAGGGTGAGGTACTAAAGTATGTACTGGTAATCTTTCTCCTGACTAGAGTTGTCAGGGAAGGCTTCATGGAAGAGGTAGCACTTTCATTAAAACCTGAAGAAAGAGCTTTACTTTAGTAGAAGGAAATACAGTTTAGGAGAAGAAGTTGTGGATACAGGGAACAAGCATGAAAAGCCAAGGCAGGAACAATGGATAGAGTATAGTATTTTGGATAATTCAGATAGTATGAGAAGTGGAGCATGATGTGGTATAGAGGAAGTGCTGACTTTGAAGCCAGAGGACCTAGATTTAAATCCCTACTCTGCCATTTACTACTTGTGTCACTTTGAGAGTTTCCTCATCTGTAAAATGAGGAAATTGGAATAGATTATCTCTAAAGATCCCTTTAAATTACAGTATGAGTACTATGAGTATGAATGAGTACTATGAGTACTACTCACAGAATGAGTACTATGAAACAAGGTCAGAAAGATAGGAACCAGATTATGAAAAGCCTTGAATGCCAAGATAAAGAAGCTATACTTGATTGTCCAAACAGAAGTGGAGACTGGAGAACAGGAATCGGGAAGTGTAGATGGCAGATATAAGTCTTCCAAGGACTTCAGAGTTAGAGGCTTTGATAGAAGAAATGGGTTGTCAATAGAGCTGCCTTACTAATAGAAAACACACATTTTCTATATGGTTTTGACCAGCTCTTAAAGCAAGATACATTTCATGTAGCTATGCTAACCACGTATTGACTTAATAATCTCAGTGTTGCATTTACTAAAACTCCATGTACTTTCATTCATTCTCCTTTGGGAGTCAGGGGATTGGATCAGTCTTATTATCTCTGAGCTTTTTGGCCAAGAACATTTGCCCATGAGTTCAGTAACAGTTACCAGTATAGCATCATAGTAGTGACTGAAGAGTGTAGAAAAATACCTGGGGAACAGTATGGAGGACTAGACATTTTCTTCAGTCCCCATTAATCCTTAAAACACCCCTCACAAAGAAGAATTATGTCCCCAAAGTAGTGCAATTATAGTTGTCTCTACAGGATAAGAAACAAAAAAGTCTGATAAGGTAACAGCTTTATAAATTAACAGTGGAGAACATTCATCCCTAAAATCCTCTCTTAGCGCCACTGCCATAGCTCTGGTAAGGGGGTGTAAACTGACCCCCTACCTTGTGTTCTGGGATCCACTCAGGGCAAATCCATAGGGAAAATGCTAAAAGGAGAAGATGAGTAATAGGACAGCTACAAGATTGCAAAATTTCTACAACAACCTTGCAAGACAAAGTTGCGTTAATAGTTGCTGATATATAGAATCCTGGGGATTCCTAAGAGAGCAGGATATTCCAAAATTCTTTAAGAGGCAAATTGGAACATTAAGAGTAGAATTTAGAAAAAGACAGAACAGAATTTATGACTTTCATAACAGAAATATTTAGTAGATAGAAAGACTTGAATCTATAGTATCTAACTTCCAAGGGAGGGGAAGAGAAAATCACAAATATACTGCAGTGAAAGACATAAGGGAAGAACAGAAGAAAAAAGCAATGACATCAAAAGAATACATGATCTCTCTTAAAACAGAACATATTGATCTCAAAGAGATAGCTTAAAGTTCATTGGCCTCTCAAAAGAAAGTGAAAAATCAATAAACCTGAACATCAAAAGTCAAGTAATAATACAAGAAAATTCTCAGAACTTCTGAATATACAAATTGTTCTTGTTGTTTAGTCATTCAGTCTTGCCTGACTCTGTGGACCATGGACCATAGCATGCCTGACCCTTCTATCCTCCACTGTCTCTCAAAGTCTATCCAAGTTCATGTTCATTACTTCCATGACACTGTCAATCACATCCTCTGCCATCCCCTTTTCCTGTTACATTCAGTCTTTCCCAGCATTAGGATCTTTTTCAAGGAGTCTTATCTTTTCATTATGTGGCCAAAGCATTTAAGCTTCAGGTTCAGTGAACAGTTCTAGTGAATAGTCTGAATTAATTTCTTTAAGTATTGACTGATTTGATCTTCTTGCTATCCCAGGGACTTTCAAAAGTCTTCTCCAGCACCATAATTTGAAAGCTTTGGTTTTTACAGTGCTCCACTTTCTTTATGGTCCAACTCTCACACAGCCATACGTTACTACTACAAAAACCATAGCTTTGACTCTGTGGACCTTTGTCAGTCAGGTGATGTCTCTTCTTTTTAGCATACTGTCCAGATGTGCTATAACTTTTCTTCCATGGAACAAGCATCTTTTTTATTTCATGGCTGCAGTTGCTGTCTGCAGTGATCTTTGAACCCAAGAACATAAATTCTGACATGGTGTCCATTTCTTCTTCCTCTACTTGTCAGGAAATAAAGGAATCATTTGCCCTCTATTGGTTAGAAGACGGAACTCAAACTTGGTAGTTTAGACAATTTAATTCTTTGAGGACCACAAAGCAACTAATCAAGGAAAAAATTAAGTAGAGAGACCATGAATCAAAGAATAAATGTTTGAAAGAGTCAGAGAATAATGAAGAGAATAGGGTAATGGAATCAATTTTAGAAAAAAAATGTAGCAAACAAACAAAAAAACCTTGCTAACAAAAGACGTTACAGGGGAGGATAGGAGCAGGCATCTTTAATTAATTACTTACCTGAGAGGGTAAAAGAAGGAGAATAGAGAGAGAAAGAAGCAAAAAAGAAAAAGGAACCAACAAATTAAATAAAACTCTAAAACTAGGGAAAAAGGGGAAAGGGTATTGAAAGTTACAGGAAAAGAGCCTGTGGGAATAGGATCAACCAAGTAGAATAAGCAAAAATATTCATATGGACAAAACACTGTCTTAAAAGAGAAAGAAAAACAAAAAACTCCTAATTAAACAAAAACAACAAATACTAGACACAAAAATTGAAGAAAATATAAAGGAGGATGTTGTCTCTTGAGGGAAGCCTTTGATGATTCCCCTAGTTTTTAGTACTCTCTGCTTAGATTATATTGTATTTATTTTCCTGATTAAATACTGCAATCCCCTAGCAGAAGGTAAGTTCTTTGAAAGCATGGATGGTTTGTGGTGACTTTATATTTCTTTGGCCCAGTATGGGCGCTTCACACATAGTGCTTAGTAATTACTTGTTGAATGAATGAATGAATGAATGAATGAATGAATGAATGAATGAATGAGGGAGTAATTGAGCCAGTGAATATTATCATGAAATAGTATACAGATGGAATTTCTAAAATTTCTGGCTCCCAGATATTTCTAGGACTGTACAGAGTTGAATTGGAGCCTTGTGTCTGCCCAGATTCTTCAAGCTGGTAGCACAGCTAAGTTATTGAGTCTCAGAATTCTATACATTCCTCAGTGGCATCACTTTTAGTACAGCAAATGCAGCTTTGAGGTTACAAAGGTCTCAGCATCTTGAGTCAAGGCTTCCTCCAGGCAGAGAGGTTATTGACTTTAATTCACTTGCTGATGGATCAAAGCAGGCACCTGAGAATCCTGAAACAGCTGGGGATCAAGAACCTTCCTAGCTCTCAAATAATAGCGGCAAAGGACAAGAGAAAACACCTCCTTGGCTGAGTGAGGTGTACCACTGCCTCTGCCATCTGCTCCAGATGTTTCCCTCTGCTGCCCCCCAAACCCCTCCACCCATTAGGAGGGAAGGCTGAGCCATTTCACTTTGATCCATGTCACCCCCTTCTCATCTGTAAACCAAGGTGTGCTAAACAATCTTTCAGGGAAGTTGAGCATATTAACTAATTTATGATCATAAACCACTTTGAAGAGACTAAGCCCCTTATAAATGCTGAATGTTATTTCTACTGGAAAGCTTCAGGTAAGACTGGGGCAGTAGCAGTTTTATTTATTACTTGACTGAAGGTGGATGCTGGGCTATGACTGGAGAGCAGAAGACAGCAATAATTTCTCTTTTTCTTTTTAAAGCCTTCTCTCATTTATATTGACTGGAGCTGAGACTTGGAATGGAGAAATTATCCAGTCACTCACTTGAAAAAAGTGAGTGACTGTCAGATATAGTACCCAGTGCCACAGCACATTTAGGGAAAAAGAGACTTTTTAAAGGAGTATGATGAATTACAGAGACCAAAGTCTATGCTTAATAGGGAAAACTATTGCTCCTGAACTGGTGACCACCAGTGGGCAATAATTCTTAATCTATTCCTTTTAATTTTGGGGGCAATAGTTTTTTTTTTTCCACCATGAATCTTATCTCTTCAGAAAATAAACTGTGTTTATATCCTGCACAAAGCTGAAGTATAGAACACATCCATATCCATGTGTGTGTATACACACATACATATATATACACAGAAACATGCATACATATACACAATATTTATATAAACACACACATATGTGTGACATGTATATGATGTACACATATATGACATGTCCATGTCATAAAATACAATATGTTTATTTGTATGTCTGTGTAAATATGTACGTATGTATATGCATATATACATACACCCTTCCAATTCTCCTTCTATATGTGAATATATATGTATACATATATAGAAAGAGAGTTGGAAGAGAAAGAGAGGTAGAGAAAGAGGTGGGGAGAGAGAAAGAACATCTCAAGCAATGTTTTTTATCATGAACTGAAAGTTAAAATTAGATAAATATAATACCTTCCCCCCATACCTATAACCTTTCCTGACTTCTGTCTCCTTGGAATTGCATTCTTGTCTTTGGGGTACTTTGTGGAATCTACCTTGTATGTTAGGCTTCCACAGGCATGGTTATTGCTTTATTAAGCCAGAGGAAAAATCATAGAATTACACAGAATTATACAGAATCAGAATGACAAAGTTGGAAAAACCTTCACAGTTCAACTATTTCAACTCCTACTTAAAATAAAAGAATTTATGCATACCCAGCAAGTGGTCTTCTAACCTTGGTCTGAAGACCTGCATTGAGTAGGAACCTACTACCTCTTAGAGTATCCCCTATTCCACTTCTGGACAACTCTAGTTAATAAGAAGTATTTTCTTAACTCAAATCTTAATTGGTTTCTTTCCCACTTCCACCCATTGTTTCTAGCTATGACCTCTTGGGCCCAACAGATTATGTCAAATCCCTCTTATGACAGCCTTGAAAGTACTTGAAGACAAGTTTTCATGTCTCTCCTAAGTCTCCTGACTTCAAGGTAAATTTCCTACATTCCTCAATCAATCAAAAAGTATTTATTAAATTCTCCTCATGAGTCAGGCACTGTACTAGGTTCTAGAGGGTCTAAATACACCAAAAAAGAAACAGACCCTATCTTCAAGAAGATTACATTCCATCAGAGTAGACAACACATGTAGAAATAAGTTTATCCAAATAAAAATATAATTTTGGTGGGGGAGGAAGACACTATCAGGTTTCCTGATGAGGCTAATGCTTGAATTTTGAAGGAAACTAGGAATTTTAAGCAGCAGACGGAAAGAGGAAGTACAATCTAGGCATGGGGCCAGGCTATGACAAGGCATGGATGTGGGAGGAATGTTATGTGTGAGGAAAAGCACAACAAAGCCAAGTTGGCTGAAGTGTACAGTATGTGGAGGGGAGTGATGCTATAATGTGGTTAGAGAACTAGGTTTGAGTCAAGTTGTCAAGGGTTTTAAATGCCAAATGGGGACTTTCATATTTTACTGAAGAGGTAATAGGGAGCCTCTGGAGTTTATTGAGTTGAGGAGTAACACGATCAGACCTGGGTTTTTGGAAAATGTTTGACAGTTGTGTGGAGGATGGATTTGAGAGGAGAGAGACTTGTGGGAGACATACTAATTCAGCTATTGTAAGAGCTGATGGGGGCTGGTGAAGGTGGAGGTTTTTAACTGATCACATACGGCATGATCTCAAAAGTCTTCATTCTGACCACGTGACTTGAGATGCTCTCCAACTTGCCAATGTACTTTCAGAAATGTAGTACTCAGAATGGTATACCATACTCCATATATGAGCAAACCAGGACAAAGCAGATTGAGGCTATCACCTCCTTATTTCTTAAAGCTATATCTCTTAATGAAACCTAATATCATCCTGGCTTTCCTGGCTTGTATTTGGCAGGCAGACTGTTGAATCATGTGGGCTCTAAACAAGACAAAAATGCCTTGAATATTTGCTATTGAAATGGAAAAGCATCATCTTCCACTGTAGGGATGTATGGATAGGACAAGGTGGGGACACTTGGCCTATTATGAGAAACAGCTGGCTTCTAGCAGGAGGACATCTGGAAAATGTGACCATAGATTAGAAGGAGAGGCTAGGAGCTGGTAGAAGAGTCAGAAAGAGCCCAACTAGGTCAACGAACAAAAATGAGATTCAGTTCTCTTTGAGGGTCATATTCCTCTGTACAGTGACCAAGTGCAGAGTATAGTAATATATAATGGATTGAAACTGGAAATGACAGACTTTGACCTTTCAGATATAAAACACCATGTTCAATTCTATTTGTTTTCGATTTCTGATAATGCTTTTTTTCCTTAGGCTGCTAGCCACTCTCCTGCCATACTGGCCTAGACTAATTGTTTACTAAAGCCAATCCACATTTATTCAGTCTCTATCAGTGCCAACCAAAAAGATCCTGATTTTTCAAAATTGTCGTCAACACTCTCCTAATTTCATTTTATTGATCAATTATAAGTTCATCAGAACCTGATCTCCCCAGGTGCTCTTTTCGCGTCAAGCTTCCAACATTATGCCGCATCTTCACCTCTACCTCCATCCCAGTTGAAATCTTTCCCTCATACTTTACTGAGAACATTGAAATCATTTTTCATGAACTCCCTCTCCTTCCCTTTGCTACCTCTCACAGTACCTTGATATTATCCCTATTTTGACCTCCATTACTAATACCTCTGATGATGAGGTGGGCCATCTCATCGAGGCAAATTCCTCTACCTGTACCACACTGATCCTGTCCTCTCTAGGCTTTTCTAGCATATTGCAGATAAAAGCAATCTTTCATCCTGTCTCTCTCTCTGTCTCTCTCTGTCTCTCTGTCTCTCTTTCTCTATCTCAATAATCACCAGTCTCTCCCTACTATGTCCTTCCTTGCTTCCTTAAAAACAAATTTTACTGATATTTTTAATATGATAAATATTTAGAGATTATTCCATTCCAGAAGAGATCTCTTGCAACAAAAGAAAACAAGAAAGCAAAAACAAAAATTCAGATCTCTTCTGAAAGTGTAGGGAACATTCCATGTGTGTAAATCAAATAAAAACTGTTTGCTCTCTCTCCCCCTCCCACCTCATTGGAAAAAAAAGAAAAGAAAAACAAATTCATTGTGACAAATATGCATAGTTAAATGAAATCAATTCCCTCAATGGCTTTATACAAATATATATCTCTATATATCTATATCTATATATCTTATTCTGCACCTTAAATCCAGCACCTTTTTGTAATAGGAGGCATATTTCATCACATGTCCTCTAGAATCATGAACGGTCATTGCTTTGATCAGAGTTCTTACAGCTTTCAGAGTTGTTGTTGTTTTACGGTGATATAGTTATTATATAAATTATTCTCCAGGTTCTGCTCATTTTCCTCTTCATCAGTTTATAAAATTCCTCAAAATAGTTTATTTTCATAATATTGATTTTATGCACAAATTGTTCTTCTGGGTTTGCTTATTTTACTCTCTATCCCTTCACATGTCATCATCCTTGTAAAAGGCTCACTTGCCCTACTGTTCCCTCAAGGTTATCTTTTAACATCTATCAATCTTTTAAAATTTTGGAAAAATGTTGTCTAAGCTCATTACCTCCACTTCCTATCCTAACTCTCTTTTCAACCCTTTGTAATTTTGTTATTCAACTGAAATTAGCAGACACAAACACTTGCTGATTGACTGATGTGTAATTCATCCCTCAGGGGCAGCTAGGTGGTGTAGTGGATAGAGCACCAGTGCAGGAGTCAGGAGGACCTGAGTTTAAATCACACCTTAGACACTTGACACTCACTAGCTGTGTGACCTTGGGCAAATCACTTAACCCCAACTGCCTCATCCAAGATCATCTCCAGTCATCCTGATGAGTATCTGGTCACTGGACTCAGATGGCTGTGGAGGAGAAGTGAGGCTGGTGACCTGCACAACCCTCCCTCCCTCAAAACAAGGTCAAGTGCAAGTCATGTCATTATTTCTCTGATGGAATGGTCTTCTTTGGCAACGGAAGAACACATACACTTAATTCATCCCTCAAAGTCTATTACTCATTCCTACTGGGAGGATGATAACTGATGCACTATCTGCCTCCCAGTACAGTTGTAAGGATGCACAATAGTTTCATGTTTTGTATTTACACCTGCATATGTATGTGTTGTTTTCTCTGATGAGATCTTAAGATTTTTGAAGTAAAGAACTATTTTGCTTTTGTCTTTGTTTCTCCAAAACCTCCCCCAGTGTCTGGCACTTAATAAATGTTGATTGTTTGAATTGCAATTCACAAAGCAAAATTTTACTGTGCCTTTGCTTTTTATGTGTTTTGCATTCTCTTATAAGTTGATATATAGTTTCTCCAAATAAAATATAAGCTCCTTGAGGGAAAGCATATTGCATTTTTCTTTGGATTTCTAATTCCTACCACAGTGCTGAACCATCATAGACATTTAAGAAATATTTATTGATTGAATCCCTGATTCAGAAAAAGAACTAATATTTATATGGCATTTTAATACTCATAGAGTGCTTTCCTCACAACTATCCTGTCAGATAAGTAATGTTTTAGTTATTATCCTCACTCTAAGAATGAGTTAACTAAATTAAGATAAATTCCATAAGTTGTCCATTATACAACTAGGAGGTCTCAGCTATAGGACTTAGAGTCAGGTTTCTTAGATCAACCACTCATTTTTGTTTCATTGGTGCTGTGCTCCTCATCTGATACCCCTTAGCTCTGAAGTTACCTAGTTTGTGGTAGCGTCTGTACTAATGTCACTCTTTTTGGATGACTCAGTAAGCAATATGTAGCTTTTCATGGTAGACCCTAAAATGGGAAAATTAGGGATCCCTCATGACAACAGTTTAAATACTCAACCCTATCTTGATTTAGCTTTTAGAATTGCTGCTTTCTGAGGTTATGATACTGAAACTTGCATTAATCTCTCCCTACTCTGGAGTCCCATAGTCTATAATCCAGGATCCAGCTTTATGTTCACACTGTCTTATTTGCTAAATGTCCCATGAAGTGGTAGTAAAGGATAGTTAAAACTTTACTTGTGTTTATAACCAGCTACACTCTGATATCCATAATGACTTGAACGTGGGAACTGGCCGTGGAAGGTCACACAGCTATGTATAACTAGAGTGGGAGGGAGATCAACCAACCATGTTTCATGATGAGAGAATACCTCCCAGAGTTTTTCTGAGGATTAAATGAGATAACACATTTAAAGTACATTGTAAATCTTAAAGGGCTCTGTAAATACTATCTATTGTTATAATAGAGGACCAGTCAACGCAAATTTGATACTACCCAGATAGGAAAAAGAACTTGATTCTCCAGGTTCTCAAGTGGAAGTTTTGTATAGAAATTATGGTAAAAATCTTGAACAACCATACCATGACAATTACCAATATCTGTCAAAAAGATAAAGGGATACAGATGTTGCATAAAGAACTTACAAAACCCATCAAAACAAGTCAACAGATACCTTGAAGCTGAATGATTTCAACGTACAAGTGAGGAGATGGGAAGAATTGTGGAAAAAAACATCGAAAAATATGATTCAGATTTAAAAAATGAAAGAGGTCAAAGGCTTATAGATTGCTCCAAATTCTCACCATGGATATTTCCTGAAGGAGACAGTTGGAAGATACTGGATGTGGTGAGCACTTAACTATATTAAAAATAAAATTGACTATACAATAAGTGATATTGTAATGACTTTTTAACTATGCTAGTGCTTATTTTAGACTCAGCAATCTGTGCAGCCAAACCATTGCCTAATTAGAAATATCACCTCTTCTTCCCATATTGGTCCCACTCCAGATCCCTATTTTCTTTCTTTCTTTTTTTAAGTCAACAATAGGCATTTGAGATGAGGTTGTTAAAGACAGCAGTCTTGTCCTCACGGGATGTAAACATCAATTTACTTGTCTGTTCTTTATGGGATTTTCATGTCCTATACCTTTATCATTTGAAAATTTATTTTGTTTAATGAATTTATCACCAAAATGCTCTGCTTACCTCTTTTTCAGCAGGAATAACTCCAATTCTTCTCTTCTACTGAAAATCCCTAATTTTTAAATGGACAATTATTATTACTCATCTTCATAATAAGTGTTATTTTGCTATATAAACTAATTTCCTCTGCTTTTAGGAACTGTAACATGCCAGCCTTTCCTTCATATCTCATGTTTAATTAGTAGTCTTGTATGATTGAACACCATTTTTTCTGATATTTAAAGGGTCTCTTCAGGACAGTTTTGTAAGATTTTTATACTTTGCCATCTCTGAAACATCTACTGAATATTCTTCAATGATTTTCTAAAATATGGTATATTCTGAGTTTTTGTACACTCTCCCCTCCACTGGAGACTTATTAGTTTCAGATTTCTCCCTGACATTTGCCTTCAAAGTCAGTTGACATATCAAGTTTTAGACATATCAAGTTTTCTTTCAATTTTGCTGTCTTTTGATTTTGTTCTGAGTTTTTGTGTAGAGGTGAGAAGGTGGGAGAGTTGGAGTGTTGACATGGTATGCTGACCAGAAAGTCAGCCTTATAGTCAGGAAGATCTGAGTTCAAGCCCTTCTTCTGACACATATTTACTTTATGATTCTGAGCAAGTCACCTAATCTCTTGTTCCTTTCAGGCAGCTCTCTATAATAGGCACCTAGATCATAGGAGTACACCTAGGAGTACATAGAGCCCTGAACTTGGAGTCAAGAAAACCTGAGTTCAAATCCATTCTCACACACTTAGTAGCTGTGTGACCCTGGGCAACTCACCTTAAATTCTATCTGCCTCAGTTTTCTCATCTATAAAATGGACACAATTTTACTATCCAGGATTGTTGTGAGGATAAAATAAGATGATATTTTTAAAGCTTTCTGCAAACCTTAAAGAGCTATACAAATGCAAGCTATTCTTATTTATAGAGCAGGTACCCATCTGCATGGGTAGGAGTTTCCTCATAGTAACTTCTCTAAACAAATGAAACTATGTATCTAATCCTAAAAATTATCTGTTTCACCTCCATATTTTTGCATTTTTAATCTACCAGTCTTTCTTGATAGTATCTGCTTCTTTATTTGATGCTCTACTTAGCTAAAAATTCATTCTCTTATTTTTCTTTTTAATGAGCATTAATGTATATCAAATTTCCATCTTTATTTCTTCTCTAAATTTTTCCTGAGCTTTTAAAACTGGACATTCTTGCAGTGGTTCCATTTTAACACCTTTGGATTTAGGGTTTACATTTTTTGTTGCAAGATTATCTTTTCTTCTTGGAGTTTTCACCTCACTTATTTTTACCCTATTATAATTATTAATTGTATTGGGACTTTTTAATTAATTTTTTCACTTTTAGTTTTTTTTTTCTGTCAGGTTTTCCCTGTGCAGAATTCTTTCCTTTCCTTTTTTTGTTGTTCTTTTACTTTAGTTGATGCTTGTCTTTAATTTGATGCATGAGTTGATCAATGGGAACTGAACTTTCCCATAACCTTTTACTTGGCTACCTTGCCAGAATCCTCCCATTGACTATTTAGAGTAGAGGTCAAATTCAACAATAAGTCAGAAGAAAGAATAAATATGGCAAGAAAATACTGTGAACAATTGCAACTGGAATTTGTTCTGGTTCATTTCAAATAGCAAGTAATATTGAAAAAATCTTGATTAGCACACATTTCTGTGGAAATTTAATGGATATTAAATAATTGTCGTGATGAGGAAGTCAAAAGAACTCAGGAATAGATTTTGCCAGCAAATACTTCATCTCTTTTTTTGTGTAGAGAAAAATGATAATAAAGGAGAACACTAGTTGTGTGTGTGTGTGTGCATATATATATATATATACATATATATTTGTTAAAAACACTCCAGAAGAGGACTGCAGAAAATACAGGTGTTAAGGCACAAAGCAGTGAAAGCAAAAATAAATCACCAAAACTATTGAAAAGGGATACTATCAAACCATGTCATCCCAAGAATATTCATAGATGAAACTGGAAGAAGAACAAAAAAAGGTGCAATAACAAAGTGGATGGTAATGACTCTTCTTTAATGTCATTTCCACTAATATCATCATATCAATTTCTGACGTTGAACTATTTGACAGTGCAAGAATTCAGTGGTAAGAACTTTTCTCTATCAGCTCTATCATTCTGTTATATCTATCTGTATTATTCTCTACCAGCACCTGCTGGTGTGGGTGACAGATCCACTAGAATCTGTCTCTACTGAGATTACTTCCTAGAATGATGGCTTGGGCACTGTATTCAAATTATCTCTATTTACTAGGATCTTGGGTTCAGGGTCTTGAGCCATCCCCATCAAGGTATGAGGGGAGATGGTGGTCACGATGATGAAGGTAGGTTGACTTTCCTGGCTCGTGCTTTCTCCTTTCTCTCCCTCAGGATACCTTACTGTTTCAGATAGGTTAGCTTGCCTGCCTTATTAATGGCAGTTGCTGGGAATCATTTCTCCACAGCAATTGCTAGACAATAAACTAGACCAATGACTGAATTAGGTAGAAAATTGGGAAATTGAATAGTACTCCAGGACAATTGCAAAGTGTGTAAAATTTCATCATGTGTTTTCCTAATAAAATAATTGAATTTGATCATATTTTCCAAAACTAATGTTTTTCTATATTCTCTTCCTCAGAAGAATTACTCTCATAATTCTATTGGTCATTTCCATTCACATGACTCACAGGATCAGAGGATTCTCATCTCTTTTTCTAACCCTGAGTTGAATTTAGTTGCACATTTAATTCTAGGCTAGATATTTCTACCTCAGTATCCTGCCATCATCTCTAACTCAATGGTTGTAAAGTGAAATTTATCACTGTGCTCCCTCCAAAATCTTTTCCTCCAAAGGTTTATACTTCACCAATGCCACCATCATTCTCCCAGTTACCTTGGAAGCATCTTCAACTTTTTCCTCTCCCTCTGTCCGTATATAAAATCATTAATCTTTAATATTTCCAATTCTTGTTCTTTTCTTTCCATTATCATTACCATTGGTCTCATCTGATCAGCTTGTGCCTGAGCAATTATCACATATTCCTTCCTGATTAATTTTCTTTTGATTTTTTTCTACATTTTCACATAGCAAGCATTTATTTTCTCTCCCTTCCCTCTCCCCCACCAATGGAAAAAAACAAAACAAAACCATTATGCATAATCGAGGAGAACAAATTCTCACATTGACCATGTCTAAAAAGTATGATTTTCTTAAAACACTCTACCTCTCACCTTACTCAAAATCTTTTAAAATTTATTTAATATTTTTTCTAATTGAATGTAAAAATAATTTCTGACATTCATTTAAAGATTGTGAGTCCTAAATTCTCTCTCTCCCTCTTGTCCCTCCTTATTGAGTAGGCAAGCAATTTGAAATATTGTACAAATGTAGTCATGCAAAACATATTTCCATATGATCCATATCGTGAATGAAAATACAGAACAAAAACCCCAAGCAAATAAATAAGAAATAGTATGCTTCAATCTGCATTCAGACTACGTCAGTTCTTTTTCTGGATGTGGGCAGCATTTTTCATCCTTCAGTCCTTCAAGTCCTTTCAAGTCCTTCAGAATTGTCTTGGATCATTGTATTGCTGAGAACACCTAAGATGATTACAGTTGATAATACAATACTGAAGTTACTGTGTACAGTGTTCTCCTGGTTCTGCTCATTTTACTTTGAATCAGTTCATGTAAATCTTTCCAGGTTTTTCTGAGATCATCTTTCTCATTATTTTTTATAGCCCAGTAACATTCCATCACAATTGTATACCACAATTTAGTCAGCCATTTCCCAGTTGAGGGGAATCCCATCAATTTCCAATTCTGCGCTACCACTAAAAGAGCTCTTTTTAAACAATCTCTGAGATAGAGCCCTCATAGTAGTATGACTGGGTCACAGTATGCACAGTTTTCTAGCCCTTTGGACATAGTTTTAAATTGCTCTTAAAAATGGCAGGATCAGTTCACAACTTCATTAACAATGCATTAGTGTCTCAATTTTCCCACATGCCCTTCAACATTATTGCTTTTCTGTGGTATTAACTAATTTGATAGGTATGAGATGATACCTCAGTGTTATTCTGATTTGCATTTCTTGAATCAATAGTGATTCAGAGCATTTTTTGATGATTATAAATAGCTTTGATTACTTCCTCTGAAAATTGCCTGTTCATATCGTTTGACTATTCATTAATTGGGGAATGGCCCTTATTTTTATAAATGTGACTCATTCCTCTATGTATTTGAGAAATGAAGACTTAATCAGAGAAACTGGATGTAAATATTTTAACAGTTATGATTACTGTGTATTTCCCTCCATCCTATTTTCCTCCAGTTTATCCTACTCTCTCTCTTCTTTCACCCTGTCTATCCCCAAAAGTGTTTCTTTTCTATTTACCACTTGAGCCACTCTGCCTTCTTTTTTATCAGCACCTATTTTCTTATTCTCTTCCCCTCTTATTTTCCTATAGGGTAAGATAGATTTATATACACAACTGAGTGTGTGTGTTATGCCTTTTTGAGACAATTCCAATGAAAATAAGGTTCGTGCACTTTTACCAACCTCTTCCATCTTCCTCACCACTGTAAGGGCTCATTCATGCCTCTTTTATGTGAAATAATTTATTCCATCCTTTCTCTCCTGTTCACCTTCTCCCAGTTCATTTTTCTTTCTCACCTCTTTTTTTTAGATAATCATTCCATCATACTCAACTCATACTCACACCCTCTGTAAATGTATACTTCTTCTAATTGCTCTGATAATGAGAAAGATTTTAGGAGTTACAATTATTATTTTCCCATGTGGGAATATAAACAATTTAACCGTATTGAATCCCTTATGGTTTCTTTTTCTTTTTTACCTTTTTATGCTTCTTTTTAGTTTTATATTTGAAAATCAAATTATCTAATAAGTTCTGGTCTTTTTTATCAGGAATGTTTGAAAGTCCTCTATTTCATTGAATGTATATTCTCCCCCCTACCCCTCTTGAAGGATTATACTGTTTTGCTGGCTAGGTAATTCTTGGTTGTAGTCCTAGCTACTTCCTCCAGAATATCAAATTCTAAGCCCTCTGATCCTTTAATGTAGATGCTGCTAAATCTTTTGTTATCTTGACTATGGCATCACAATATTTAAATTATTTCTTTCTGGTTGCTTGTGATATTTTCTTTTCCTTTTTTTGGTCAATTAATAAGCTTTTATTAAGTGCTTACTATGTGCCAGGTGCCATTTTAAGCTCTGGGAATACAAAGACAAAAATATAATAGTACTGCCTTCAAAGAGCTTCCATTCCATTAGGGAAGATGATGTGTACATCTTGCTGGCCCATATTGTGCTTCACATCTAACTTCCTGAGATATCTTCGGACATCTTACCATCCTTTCTGGTGTTGTATGAATGCATACATTGTGTAATAGTAAGTGTTTAATACATGCTATTAATTATGCTAACTCCCTCTAATAAGAATGTAAGCTCCTAAAATGCAGAGTCTGTTTTGCATTTTTCTTTGTCCCAGTACCTGGCACTTACTAGGCACCCACTGCTCAGAGAGTGGGTCACACCACTGGGAGGCTTTCATCCCTACTCCCACCCTGGTCTTTCCTGTAGTACAGGTTCCACTGGAATTTACCCTCCCTCCCAACTTCCTTTTTTTTAAAAATTTTATTGTAGACTCAAGCACTAGAACACACAGAATAGAGAAATGAAAAAAAATCATAAAATTAAATATTATAACTTAAATACAAAGTAAGAAAAGAAAAAAAACATCTCATGCGCATAATAGATCATAAGAGAGGATTTAAAGTCATATTTCCTCCTTGATCTGGAATCTATAGAATTCTGCTATAAATTCTTATGGATTTTATTTTGGGATCTCTTCCAGGAGATGATTGGTAGACCCTTTCAATTTTTATTTTACCCTCTTGTTCTAGAGTACCAGGGCAGCTTTCCTTGATAATTTATTGAAAGATGATATCTAAGCTCTTTTTTTAAAATCATGACTTTCAGGTAGTCCAGTAATTCTTAAATTATCTCTCCTTATTCTATTTTTCAGATCAGTTGTTTCTCCAATGAAATATTTCACATTTAACATTTTTTTCATTCTTTTGATTCTGTTTTATTGTTTTTTGATGTCTTGTGAAGTCATTAACTTCTACTTGCCCAATTGTAATTTTTAAGGAATTATTTTCTTCAGTGAGATTTTGTCTCTCCTATTCCCATTTGGCCAATTCTACTTTTAAGGTGTTCTTTCCTTCAGTGAATTTTTACAGATCTTTTCCCACCATATCACCAAGGCAGTATTCACAGTGCCAACGGCGACTATGAATATGCTGGTGTAGTTCTGAATTACAAAATATAACAGACTCTTCACATGGAAGACAGAACCAAAACATTTATTCAAATACCAAAAAGCCAAATCTCAACACCAGAAAGCCAAATCCATCATAGCAACAAAGAAATTCATCACAGTAACTAAGAAGTCTATCCACATTATCAGGCTTTCCCAAAAACAAGCTCCACTAAGCAAAATGCCCTTCTTTCACTCACAGCCAGCTGCCTGCTCTTTCTCTGCCCTTCCCAGCTCTGACTAGTCTGACCAACTGACTCTTAGCTCTGTTTGGTGGAGCTTTGTGCTCCACCCTTTCAGCAAGCTCCTCCTACCACCTGTGACTTAGGCTTCAGTGTGACTTAAGAAAGTCACATGGATCTATTAATGAATGAAAAAGATCTTCCCATTTAAATTGCCATTGCACCAATGCGGCTAATTCTGCTATTAAGTGGATTTTTGTGCCTCTTTTTTTTTTTTTTTTAACATTTGGCCTATTCTGTTTTTTAAGGTGTTGTTTCTTTCAGTACTTTTTGTGCCTCTTTTACCAAACTTTTGAATCTTTTTTTCATCACTGTCATTTCTTTTCCCAATTTTTCCTCTACCTCTTTTTTTTTTTAATTTTTAATATTCTTTTTTAGCTCTTCCAGCAATTCTTTTTTGGGCTTGAGATCAATTTACATTTTTCTTTGAGGCTTTGGATGTAGCAATCTGGACTTTGTTGTTGAGTTTTGTTTTGATCTTCCCTGTAACCATGATAATTTCGTTGGTTAGGATAATTGTTTTTGCTAGTTTGTTCAATTTTCAAGCCTATTTCTTGACTTTAAACTTTATGTTAAAGTTGGACTCTGCTCCATAGTTTGATAAGGCACTCTCTCAAATGCCTGGATTTTTTTTTGCTTGTATAACTGTTTTCAGAAGTAGTTCTCTGAGTCTGTATTTTTCAGTTCTTCTAAGGTGGTATGATCTATGGAGATGTGTGTTTACTACTCTCCTGGACTGTCCTCTAGTCTATGAGTGACCACAAGCTCGCCTTTATAGAATCATGATGATGCCTTTCTTCACTGCCTGTGCAAGCTCTGATGTGATAATGCTCCTCCTCACCCTGGGACTATGATCAAGGACTGTGACTTGTACTTTCATATGGACAATGAAATAGAGTCTTGCTCCCAATGCCACTGAAGGGACTCCTGTAATCTTCTGACTAAATGTCCAGTCCCCTTACCATCTCTGTAAGCTCCGGAAACTGCTGCTGCCATTTGCCCCCAGAGCCTGCTGATGTTTTTCTATATCCCTGTCTGTGCTGGCATAAGGTGAGCTGCACTCCAGACTGCACTGATACCCTCATCACACTGTGATAGATCTTTACTACTGACCTTCTAAGTTGTCTTGGGATGGAAAATTGTTTCACCATGTCCTTTTGTGGCTTCTGCTGCTCCAGAATTTGTTTTGAAGCATTATTTTAAGTTGCTTAGAGGAGAATTTGGGAGATCTCAGGTGAGTCTTTGCCTTTTCTTTGTCAACTTTTCTCCACTACCTTGCTCAAAATCTTTTTAATGTTCCTTCTTGGCCAAGAATAAAATTTGAATGCCTCAATGTACTCCCCCAAACCATCCAACTGCCTCCCTACTGCTCACTGACATGTTTACTATGTCTTTGTTCAGATTATTCCTCTCTATCTCTTTTTACTGTGAATAAGGAACATCTTGGATACAGAAGATACCTTTCAATATAATTACTTTAGAGTTCAGATCAAGGCTCAACTCCTTGATGACATTCTGTACTCTGCCCTGCCCACAGTTATTACTCTCTTCTCTGTACCCTGGTAGTGTTAACTCTCTGTATGCCTTACTGGACATTAAGGAAATCGTACCTGGTATTAGTCACTATCTTCTTATATACATGTCCTATCTCCTTAACACAACTTTTGTCCCATCACCGAGTTGTGTAGCAAAAAGAGAGCTAGACTTGAAATCAAGGGAACTGAGTTCAGATCCCAGCTTCCACATAGATGACTTCTACTGAGGGACCATAGGCAAATTGCTTTGCTTCTTTTGGCTTCTTTTCTCATCTGTAAAAATCTCTATTTCATGGAGAGGTGATGAAAATGATGATAACATCCTATATTATCCATGTGATTTATCATCCCAGGATCTAAATCAAGAAGAGATTTTGAGTCTTCTTATTCAAATCTCTCATTTAGTTGCAAAGGAAAAGCTGAAGTTGAGATGAAGTGACTTGCTTAAGACCACATGCATAGTAAGAAAAAATGTGCATCATTTAGGACAAGGAATGCTTTGTCCTTTTTCGATTTTTTTAGTGTATATATCAATAAATAAATCCTTGTTGTTGAGAATAATAATTCAAAAGAATACAACATATTCATACAGACCTTACTGTATAATAATAGAGATAGTTAATATTTATAGGACTATAAGATTTGAAAAATTAATTTTCATATATTATCTCAAATAAGCTCCACAACAATCCTATGAGATGGGTGTCATTATTATCTCTAATTTTCAGATGAGGAAACTGGGGCCCAAGAGTTTAGGAGGTTTGCTCAGATTCGTAACACTAGTCATTTTCTGAGTGAGGATTTGAACTCAGGCATTCTTGAATCCAAGACCAGTACTTTATCTCCTATACCACATTGGGAATGAAAGTAAATAATAAAGAATAGTTTCCTCTTTCTACCTGTCCTGAATCAGTCTGTTATAACTTCTAGAAATCTATGCTCACTCTATGATGGCAAATGCTTGTAGCCAATTTTTATAGCCTTTGTAGGTTAAAGTTCCTTCAGCTTTGGTCACATATGAGAGAGAGTCTGTGGGAAAGTTTAACAGGCAGTAGAAAAACCACTTGGACAGACCCAAAGAAGAACAAAATTTCAGTCTGTACCTAAGTCCTCATTGATCAAGAAGACAATTCCACCGTAAGGGTGAGGCTAGAGCTATTACTTGCCATCTGTTTTGATGAAGAAAATGGCTGAAACCACTCCAGCTTTGCCCTCTTTTGGAATAGCCACGTTTGTGATGAGTCCAGGAGAAAATATCAATTGCTCATTCAGGTTTATCTCAAGTCAATCTTGTGGCCTGTGTATATCCCAACAAATATATGGAGATCACCATTTTAAAGATTTTGAAACACCCTGAGGCAATTAAAACTGTTCCTTTCTTCTGAAATATCCATTCTCAGAGCCTGACTACAGTGTGAGCTCCTCACTGGACACCTTTACTGTTCTGGCAGACATGGGGGAATAGAAAGGGGGAAGAGAAGCTTTTCAATGACATCCTCTTAATGAAGATTTGAACAGACAAAAAAACCTGGGGCTAATAAGAATGATCTCATCATCTTCGTTATTGCTTGGGCAGCTAGGTGGCACAGTGACAAGAGTGACAGGACTGGAGTAAGAAAGATTCATCTGCATGAGTTAAAATCTGGCCTCAGATACCTACTAATGGTGTGATTTAGGGCAAGTCACTTAACTCTGTTTGCCTCGGTTTCCTCATCTATAAAATGAGCTGTAGAAGGACATGGAAAACACTCCCGTATTTTGCCAAGAAAACCTTAAATGGAGTCATAAAGAGTCAGACACGACTGAAAAAAATGATTGAACAGCAAAAACGATAGCTAATATGTATATAGAACTTAGTGTGTGCAAAGCACTGTGCTAAATACTTTACAAATATTATCTCGTTTGGTCCTCACAATAAAGCTGGGAGATAAATGCTATTATGATCATCCCCATTTCATAGATGAGGTCTGAATGGTGAAGAGCCTTGGCAAAGCTTTTCACTTCATTTCTTTACTGGGAAAGAGATATATGGGGCGATGTTATTTTGTACCCTCAGACCTGCTCCCTAAAAAATTAATAATGGGGTGGTTGTATGGTACAGTGGAAAGAGCATTGGATCCAGAAGGGATCTAAGTTCAAATCTCCCTTCTGATGATTACTAGCAGTGTGATCTTGGGCAAATATCTAACTGCTCTGGGCCACAGTTTCCTTAGTTTAAAAATTAAGAATTTAGACCAGATTCCTTCTAATTCTATATCTGTAATCCTGTAATTATTGAAGTTGCAGCATGGTCTAGTGAAAAGAGCTCTGGATTTTGATGTGAGGATATGAGTTTCAGTCTTGGCGCTGATACTTCTAATGTCTGTAAAATGGTTGGACTAGATTTCTAAGGTTCTTTCCAGATTTGAATACTAAGATGCTGTAACTTCTTAGCTCATTGGAAAGGTCAGTACCAACAAAGTCTTATCTATTATCCCTCCTTGTTTTCCATGGCTGACACAGAGGAAACATTCTCTTTTGAAAATTTTATTTTTAAAAAACTATTTCCCAGTTACATGCAAAAAATTTTAACATTCATTTTTAAAAATTCAATTGCAAATTCTCTCCTTGCCTGCTACCTCTCCCATCGAGAAGGCGAGCAACATGATATTTATTATCATGTGAAATCATGCAAAAACTATTTCCATATTAATCATGTTGAAGAAGAACACACACACATACACACACACACACACACACACACCAAGAAAAAGAAAGAAAGTTTAAAAAGTATACTTTCATCTGTACTCAGAGTCTGCTTGTTCTCCAGAGAAAACATACTTAGGAAGGTTAAAAAAAATCTAAAAATGACTCATCAAGCATTCTGTTTGAACTGTTCGGACACCTCTCGAAGAAGTTTATTGTTTCCTTCACGATGACATTTCACAGAGAATTAACTGATTCTTCATTAACTTTTTATTTCTTAATTTAAATTGGAATCGTCTTAGCATCTTGTCATTCTCTTTAAGACACAGTGGAGGGAAGAGGAGGGTAAATATATGTTATGGTTGCTGTATCCTGCCCAACTCATAGTCAGAATTAAGCTGCCCAGAGGTACCCACCTATGCCTGTTGGCCCATCAATTTCCCCTTTGTATAATAAACTCTGTTCACCCCCAATTGATCCTCCATTTCCTGACTGTTGAATCCTGTCTTGTTGCCCATATTGCCTTATATGCGTGACTGATGACTGTTTATTTCACTTCAACCTGACTTCAGTTGGTTCTGTATCTGTTTCTTACTACTCAGTGTATTTTATTTTATTGGTTTTATCTTGTTTCCATGTCTTCTCCCTCAGCCCACTGCCCTTTACTATATACTCCCTTTACCAATACCCACATTCACTGACAGCAGTTCTAGTCCCTGGCTGTTAAGACTCGTCATTAATTCCCTACCCCCTGCCACTAAGTGTTGGCATGTGACTCTTGGCAGAGTGCAATTCATTCTTCACCCTGGAGGTTGTGCTAGTAGTATGTCTGTGAAGGGATGGGTAGAGGGAGGTATCATTATTGTAGGATATTATAAGCTGGTAACTAATGAATCAATTATTGTGACCATATGTTAGAGTAAATCTACTGGTAGCTTAAAATTTATAGCAATGGATTGATTAAGTAATCTTCATTGAAAGCTAAACTGTAATTTTATGTTATTGAATAGAGCAGGGATATAGAATTATGGTAAAGGATCTATGTGAAGGTATATGGTATCTTAAGTTGCAACAAGTAGCTGGGGAAAAGTAGAACCACGAAGAACATCCCTGCTGAAGATGCTGAGAAATACACCTGGAGTCAACAAGTTGATCTGTCAATAAACATTTAATAAGGACTTATTATGTTCCAGGCATTGTAGTAAGCTCTGCAAAAACAAAGAAAAGGAGGAATGCATTCCCTTCCTCAGAGAAGGAAGTTTTTGGTTGTCAGAGTTAGAGGGATGGTGAGTTCAAATTTTCCAGAAACACAGGTAGTATCAATTTGATTACTATGCCAAGAGGAGAGAAGTGGATGGAGATCAGAGTTGGTGGGGTAGGGAGAGAGAGTAAGTTGGTGGGAAAGGGAGATAGTTATTGGGTACAAGGCAAATGGCAAGATGGCCGGGGTTTTCTACTGTATGAAAAGTGAAATCTGGTCTTACCTGAGGCTAGATAAGTCTATACTCAATCCCCAATCAAGATGACCCAGACCCATGCAGGGTCTGGGTTCCAAAATTGTATAGAAAAACTTCTCTGGGGACTGAAGCGTTGTCACTTGAAAAATACTTGTTGATTGACTAAAAGAATCACTAGAAAAGATCTCAGTGTGATTTTGTGGAAAGATTGTTTGGGGACGACAGGGAGTAGAGAGCTGAGCATTGCAGACAAAATTGCCTTTGGCAAAATTTAACCACAGGTTGACCCCAGATGTGGAAATATCAACAGGTTGTATCATAATCATAACTTTCTGTCCCTGGGAAGGCTACTTTCATACAGTTTTTGAAAAGAGAGCTTCCTTACTCAGTATCATATGGCAATGGGTGGTTTCTCCCATTTTTAGACCTGGTTAAATTATTTCTCCTGGTTGGTTTTGAAAGATCTTTGGAAATAAGCTCTCAAAACACTCACAGTTGGAGATAACTGCCCAGCTTCATTATCGACAGGAATGTTTTAACTGAGGGAGCTTCCCCTACCTCACCTGTTCTGGAAATTACCTTGTTAGATCATTGGCCAAAGCGATGCAAGGATTGGAACAACAGTTTTGAAAATTCATCAGGGCTAAAAAAAAAGCTCAGCATCAGGCTAAGGTTTCTCCAGTAACACAGATGGAGGAGGATGGAGGCTGCCCAATGTGTAACTTAATAACAATGCCCAACCGCTCTGCCACATTAAGGATCAGATCAAAGATGCCTTAGATCTCAGAGCTGTCAGCAGATTTCCAGACTTTTTTTTCTCCTATGATGTCTTATTTAATTCGATTCAGTGGCATATTGAGCTGGAAGGCAAGGTTGAGGTAACCCTCACGTTCAGAGAGAGTCTAGATGTGGTTGAGCCTTTAGGCATCTAACGTAGGTCACTCAAGTGTCCAGATGGTTGCATGGGGGCAAAGCAAAAGTCCTTTTGGAGAAGACTTTGAATAACTCAACAGACTCACATAATTAGAGACTAGCTAAATGCAATGTCCACTAATGTTAGGTTTTGTCTCTCTCAGGAGAGGTAATCTAGTATAATGAAAAGCACATTGGACTTGGAGATGAAACACTTGGGTCCTATTTCTGACTCTGATGTTTTCTAGCTGTGTGACCTTAGGCAAATCATTGAGTAAACCTGAGCCTTAGTTTCCCCATCCACAAAATGGAATAATAAAAATCACATTACAGTGTTTGGAGAAAACTGCTTTGTGAAACTTGAAATGCTATAGAAAAATACGATCTTATCATTACCAAGAGCAGGAACAAATAGCAAAGCTTTTTGGACAAAGAGAATAGTTGGAAAATTATTTTATGCTTGTGTTTATTTTGCTCCGATACAAGTATTGGACTACATTCTTTATTCCAGAAATTTAACTGAATTAATTTGATGATCTGTTACCAGATTGCACTGAAATAAAATATTGGATAGTAGATGACTAATAGTTTAGACGAGAAGCTGGAAGATGGTGGAGATGTCATCTGCCAGCAAATACTGCATGTAATCCAGCCCTCTTAATCTTAAATAGTGTAGGGTGGTTCAAAGCCAGGTCAGCTTTTTGCTTGCCACATAGTGAATATAGAATTGGAAAAAAAGAAAACAAGAAGAACAACAAGAATTATGGTAGATAGTAAGGCTTTAAAGGAGCTACACCTAGGCCAGGTGTTCTTAAAAATTTTAGTATCATGGCATTTGCAGTTTAGTGAAGCTTATGGACCTCTTTTCAGAATAATATAAGCACATGAAAAAAACACATAGGATTACAAAGGAAAACAACTGAAATATGTTATCAAACATATTTTGAAATATGGTTATCAAAATATATTTTTAAAGTTCGTGGATTTCAGGTTGCCTTGAAGGGATTTATTTCATGCCTTCCCCCTCCCTTTCATTTCTAGGAGACAGTGGTAGATTTTGGGACTTGATAATTTTGGTAAGTTTTCTTTGGTATAAATCTCTTCTATCTCCACACCTATGCTGCTCCCCTAAAAATCAGTTTGAAGTCATAAGATTCCCATAAGAGAATAAATATCCCAGAAAGTGCTGAAGACCCCAGCCAAAGGGTACATTGAAGAAAGTCTTTACCTATGTCTTCACTGCTCAAGCCTGCCCACTTTTCAGAGCCCACTGAGCACCAAAGAACCCAGGGAAGTGCATGGACCCTCAAACCCCTCCTAACAATTCTTCTGTCAGCTAGCTCCCTCTTCTCATTTTCCCTTCTCATGTTAATTCTACTGCAAATCAATTTATTATTAATCTATTTATTTTAGTCATTTCTACATTCGTTCCACATGCAACATTCATTTCCGCAAGATTTGAGTTCCAAATTTTCTTCCCATTTCTTCCTGCCTCCCACTCCAAGACAGCTTGCATTCTGATTACCCCTTCCCCCAGTCTACCCTCCCCTTTATTACTTCGTGTCCCATCCCTCTTTCCCTCACTTTCTTGTAGGGCAAGATAGATTTCTATACCCATTGCATGTACATCTTATTTCCCAGTTGTAGGTAAGAACAATTTTTCATGTTTGTATTAAAACTTTCAGTTTTAAATTTACTCCCTTCTTCCCTCCCCAAACCACCCTAATTGAGAAGGCAAACAAGTCAATATAGGTTGTACATGGGTAGCTGTGCAAAACACTTCCATAATAGTCATGTTGTGAAAGACTAAATATATTTTCCTCCATCCTATCCCACCCCCCATTTATTTTATTCTCTCCTTTGACCCTATTCCTTTAGTCCCAACTAACCCCTCCCCCAAGCTATCCTTCCTTCTATCATCACTCCTTTTATCCCCTTCATCCTATTTTCCTGTAGGGTAAGATACCCAATTGAGTATGTATGTCATTCCCTCCTAAAGCTAAATCTGATGAGAGCAAGGTTCACTCATTCCCTCTCACCTCCCCCTTCTTCCCCTCCATTGTAAAAGCTTTTTTGTGACTCTTTTATGTGAGATATTTCACCTCATTCTATCTTTCCCTTTTTCCTTCTCCTAATATATTCCTCTCCCACTCCTTAATTTTGTTCTTTAGATATTATCTCTTCATATTCAATTCACCTTGTGCCCTCTGTATATATTCCCTCACACTACACTAATACTGAGAAAGATCTCATGAGTTACAAATATCTTTCTATGTAGAAATGTAAGTCCCTTGTGATTTCTCTTTCCTGTTTACCTTTTCATGTTTCTCTTGATTCTTGTATTTGAAAGTCAAATTTTCTATTCATCTCTGGTCTTTTCATCAAGAATACTTGAAAGTCCTCTATTTCGTTGAATGACCATTATTTCCCCTGAAGAATCATATGCAGGTTTGCTGAGTATGTAATTGTTGGTTTTAATCCTATCTCCTTTGATCTCTGGAATATCATATTCCAATTCCTTAATGTAGAAGCTGCTAGATCTTGTGTTATCTTGATTGTATTTTCACAATACTCGAATTGTTTCTTCCTGGCTGCTTGCAATATTTTCTCCCTGACCTAAGAACTCTGGAATTTGGCTATAATATTCCTAGGAGTTTTCCTTTTGGGATCTCTTTCAAGAGGTGATTGGTGGATTGTTTCCATTTCTATTTTCCCCTCTAGTTCTAGAATATCAAAGCACTTTTCTTCGGTAATTTCTTGAAAGATGATATCTAGACTCTTTTTTTTTTTTTGATCATGGCTTTCAGGCAGTCCAATAATTTTTAAAAATGTCTCACTTGGATCTATCTTTCAGGTCAGTGGTTTTTCCAATGAGATATTTCACATTATCTTCTACTTTTTTCATTCTTTTGATTCTCTTTTATACTTTCTTGATTTCTCATAAAATTGTTGGCTTCCATTTGCTCCATTTTAGTTTTTAAGGAATTATTTTCTTCAATGGGCTTTTGGATATTCTTTTTCATTTGGCCAATTCTGCTTTTTAAGTTATTCTTCTCCTCATTGGGTTTTGGATCTCTTTTGCCATTTGAGTTAGTCTATTTTTTAAGGTGTTATTTTCTTCAATATTTTTTAGGGCAGTCTCCTTTAGTAAGCTGTTGACTCATTTTTCATGATTTTCTTGCATCATTCTCATTTCTCTTCCCAATTTTTTTCCTCTACTTCTCTCACTTGACTTTCAAGATCCTTTGGGAGCTCTTCCATGGCCTGAGACCAATTCATATGTTTCTTAGAGGTTTTATATGTAGGAGCTTTGACTTTGTTGTCTTCTTCTGGTTGTATGTTTTGATCTTCTTTGTCACAAAAGTAAGATTCTATAGTCTGAGTTTTCTAATGCTGTCTGCTCATTTTCCCAGCCAAATACTTGACTTTCTAACTTTTTGTCAAGGAAAGACTCTGCTTCCAGTTGGGGAAGGGTAGTCTACTGCTCCAAACTTCAGGGTTTTGTGTAGCTATTTTCAGAGCTACTTCTAGGGACCTGCAAATTTTCTTTTCTTCCAAGGTGGTATGACCAAAAGGGAGGTATTTACTCCTTTCATGGTCTGTTCTTTGTTCTGTGAGTGACCACAAGCACTCTTTTCTGCCTTGGAATGGAGAGTAGGATTCCCTCTCCACTGCACCACAAACACCACCACACCAACATTCCTCCTTGCCCCCAAACCACCACCCAGAATTGTGACCCAGATCCAAACAGAGTAAAGCTAGATAATCTTGCCTCAGTGCTAGAGAAGAGATTCTTGCAATTGCCCTCTGATTAACTGCTTGAACCCCATGCCATCTGTGGGCTGGGAGCTCCTGAAAGAGCTACTGCTGCTGCTACCACCACTACTTCCACTGCCCCAGGGGCTGGGGCAGGACAGCACCCCTCCCTCAATCAGGACTGACAGAGTTTTCCCACTGACCTTCTATGCATTTGACCTTCTTTGGCATTTGTGAACCAAAAAGTCTGGAAACCTCCACAGCTTCAGTTCCCTGAAGCCTGCTCTGGCCCTATCTGTGCTGGCATGGTCCTAGCCAGACTGCCCTCTGCAACCAGCCTGGTGTGATATACCCCTTCCTGTCAACAATTTTCCAGGCTGTCCTGGTCTGGATACTTGTCTCACTCCATCATGTTGTGAGCTCTGCCCCTCCAGAATTTGTTTAGGGTCATTTTTTACAAGTATTTGGAGTTATTTGGGAAAGAAACTCAAGCAAGTTGCTGCTTTTACTCCACCATCTTGGCTCTTCTCCCTGCAAATAATTTCTTATGGGTGGTATAATTAGGTGGTACAGTGAATAGAATGCTGGACCTGGAGTCCAAAAGATCTGAGCTCAAATACAGCCTCAGATACTTATTAACTGTGTGAATATAGGCAAGTCACTTAACCCCATGTTTGCTCCAGTTTCTTTATCTGTAAAATGGTGAAAACAATAACATCTATTTCACAGGGTTATTGTAAGGATCAAAGGAAATAATTGTAAAGTCCTTAGAGCAGTGCCTGGCATATAACAATTGCTGCATATTAAAGAGGGGGGAAATCGATTCCACAAAACCCACCAACACATGAAACAAATCCAAACGTATTTACTATGTCCTATCTCCAGAATCCTTAAGAATGCAAAAAAGGGATGGAGGTACATTCTTTTATCTCTTCTTCAGAGCCAGCATGGAACATTATAATATATTGTGTAGCTTTGATTTTTGCTGTTTCTATTTTCTTTCCATTTACACTATTGTAGTACACTATTCTGTGCCTTGTTCAGCTTTGCATCAGTTCATACAGATCTTCCCATGAATACTCATTTCCTATAGTGCAGTAATATTTCCTGACATTCATGTTTAACTACTTCCTGATAGTGTCATCTATTAGAAAAACAAAGAGGAATCTTAAAATCATTTTCATTTTTGAAGTTAACATGGCTCAATGGAAATTATATCTTATTTGGAAATAAGATTTGTGTTTGAATGTTATCTGTGTCACTTATTACGTACTTCATCTTAGTCTATTTAATTAAAAATGAGGACATTGTACTGGATGACTTGAATGTTTCCTCTTAGCTCCACAGTTCTGATTATGTGATCCTTTATTGAGTCTATATTGTGCCTTCTTAGAGAATGATAGTCATTTCCTTAGGAAGGCTACCCAGAGTTCAGTTCAATTCAGCAAACATTAAACACCTACCAAATTTATGACTCTTTCTTATGTTCTAGAGGTACAAAGGCAGAAGAGAAACTATCTTTTCCTATAAGTGATTTGCATTCTACTCAAATTACACAACATGAACAAATAAGTAAATACAGGTTAATTTTTAGAGGCAAACAGTATAAAAAATAGGAATGATCAGGAAAGACATCATGAAGGAGGTGGCACCATGAGGACAGACAAACACTCTGAAAAATGGAGATCAATGAATTAACAAGCATTTATTAAGCGCCTGTTAGGAGCCAGACACAGTAATACCAGTTGGTATAGCTTAGAATAGGAAGAGAATGAATTCTTGGTAGAGATAGCTTCAATGAAAGAACTTCTATATCTCAAAAAACTATTGAATATTATTAGAATCCAAAGATATATTTGTAATAAATATCAACTTCTCCTTCCACCACCACCCCCATCAAATAATATAAAGTCTTTGGCATGTAGAATGCACACACATATATATTGGCATTCAGTCATATCTGATTCTTTGGGACCCCATGAACCACATTGTACATAGGATTTTTTTGGCAAGTATGTTGGAGTAGTTTGTCATTTCTTTTTCCAGTGGATTAAGGCAAATAGAGGTTAAGTGACTTGCCTGGGGTCATACAGCTAGTAAGTGTCTGAGACCAGATTTGAACTCAGGTCTTCCTGACTCCATGCCCAGAACTGTAACCACTGAACCACTTAGCTGCCTCAAATAGTGTAAAATACTCAATGCTATTGTAACAGACAAAGAAGACAGAATACTATTTCTCTCAACTTTTTATACAATTGGAAAGAAATCACCAACAAATATAAGTAAATATTATAGAAACTTTTAAACATATGTAAAATGGGGGGCAATAAATTTAATTATTTCACCCCATTTAAAGTAAATTATTAGACAACCTTTATCATTTATCTTACATTTATCAAGTGAAAACACATCTTCACAACTTACCCCAAACATATTTATCATGTGAGAACTCACACTAGGTGTGAACAAGTGGTAGATAGCTGCTTAGTTACAACAAAAAGTCTGTTCTTGTTGGTTGGGGGACTTTGTCACATGCTCTGAGGTCCATGTAAAAACCATTGCACTATTTGGGATCAGAGATTTTAAGTGCATGCCTTGAATAGCAAAAGAAAAGAAAAGAAAAATAACTTTCTAGTCAAATATTTGAAAAGGAATCACTTGGAGGAGGAAGAAAACAGAGAAGAGCAGAGTCTTGGGCCTTGGCCTTAGTCTCTTCTTCCCCACCTTGCTTGTAGGAACCTCAAGAACTTCTCAGGGTCAAGAAGATTTGGACATTTTCCTAAAAATCCTAACAGTATCCCCAGGACAAGCAGAGGCTGACAAGAGAATCTTCATTGAGAGGTAGGGACAGAAGGTGAAGAAAGCAGATTCATGGTTCTACAGAAAGCAGAAGAAAAACAACCATTTTCCTAAGGAACATATCTTGAGGACTTTAGCAAAAAGAACTTGCAGGAGTTGTGAGTTATCTCTTTTCTATATGTCCTTTAAGCTTGAACTCACTTTCCCCTGGACTCTGTATGTTTTTGTGAGGGAGTGGGTCGCAGAATTTTAAGGAGAGCATTTGGTACCAAGTACACCACCATGGCAAATGATTCTCTGTAAAAGTCAATTAGGTCTGGCCAGTTAGTTGAACATAAACCATTGATCATGGTAGGAGGCATCCAAGTGAGGACTTATTAGTTTCTAATTTTGGAAATATACTTTTAACCTTCAGGACTTCCTCCAGAATCCTGAAGTGAGATATAGTCAGTGTTTCTCTGTGGACCTGTTATACAGGGGAGTTTGGATGAAAAACAGCAGAGACACAGATGGAGAACAGTTATTGAAATTTAATTGCTACTCACAAGAAGAGGAGGAGAAAGGTTGCATCAGGAAACAGCCTCTGTGCATAGTTCTCCTTGCCCCTAATTCCCTTTGAAAGGCAGTACACAGTGGGTTTGGTTTTGGTGCAATGTTTTTACATTCCACTTGAAAGTCAAGAAGGCTTCATTTACATTGAGTTTTAGATAAAGAGCTAGTTGGTACTAATAGGAGACTTCCATGTTATTCTCAGGAGAAGATAAATGGTATAGCCATTAGTATGCCAATTCAACAGGAGGCTGCTGCTGGTGGTGGTAGTTGGGGGCACGGGGATGAGTTATAATGTCCAATCTCTCAACAGATTAGCCTTGGCATATGTGCACCTTGGAGGGGGTCAATAAGCAGTCAAACATGCTTTTATTGGTTCACAGGTTGTGACTTGTCAGTGTGAGTAGTTCCAGAGCTTGAACATGAAGCAATCCATAAAATCAGCTATAGATGGATCCCTAGGAGCTGAGTCATTGCATTTAAAGCTTTACAGTTGATAAAACAATTTCCTCACAACAGTCCAGTGAGGTAGGTAGGGTGAGTAACATTATCTCTCCTTTATAGGTGGTAAAACTGAGGCTCAGAGAGGTTAATTGCTTTTCTAAAATCATACAGCTAGTAAAAGACAAAGTTAGTACATGAACTCAGGTTTTCCAACTCCAGATCTAGTGTTCTTTTCACTGAGTACACCAAGTTACGTTTCAGTTGGACAGGGAAGGGAAGGAATTGTGGAACAAAGGGATATTAGGGGCCAGCCAATTTATCAGGGCTTCAGTTTTTTTACATACAACAAGGGCCCGAACCTTCAGAATAGCTCTGCAGGACTGTTAGAAGATGACTGTGTCAGCCAAGCACTGTTATTCTCAAATTGTCTGTCACCAAGTCACACCTTGAATCCTCGACTCTGGAGCCCTGTGTTCAATTTTGTCCTGCTTCTTAGCAGATTTCTTCCTCTTGCATGGTGTGGTGAGCCCCAGGTCTCCACTCCCCTTTTCATGGCTTGAATTTCCCTGCTATTGAGATCTAGTCATCGTCTTCCAATCAAACTGTGTTCACTTCCATCCTGACCACTTTGTCCCTGATTTCCTCTACCTTTGGAAAGCTGTTTCTGCTTTTCTTTATCGTTCAGTCCCTACCTGGAAACTCAGCTTAAGTTTGAGCCTCCTGTCCTCTTCCCCTGGTAAGTTCTTTTTCTTTCTTCTGTCTCCTACAGTATTTATTACCTGTGTCATTCATTTTAGAGTCCTATCTGTATTTTCACTGTTATTTAATAATTTAATAGCTGATGTCCCTGACTAGATGGTAGGCTCCCTGAGGACAAACTTATAGCTTACGCTTCTTTGCATGCCACACAGCACCTCAAATGGTCCTCTTCGGCTTTTTGTGCCAATTCTATAACTATGCATGTTTCCATTTTTGACTAAACCTTCCTGTTTTCATATCTATCAACAAACCTACAACTAGATAAATTGGGTTAATAAAATGTGTTTCTCAAGCTTTTAAGAAACTTAATGTCCTAAAAGGGAGAAAGAGCATGTTCTAAGATAATTCACACACAAACTCAAATTTGATGCATGCAAAGGACAGGTCCAAACAAAATGCTATGATAGATTTGAGGACAGATCAATTTCAGCAGGGAGAGTCCTTCCCATCTCCGTTATTTGACAGGTGTGACTTCCCTCAGTCAGTATAACTAAACATTTAGAATTCCTTCCTTTCATGGCAAAATTTCATGCTCCTCCTGCTGTCTTATCTTCTCCCCTTGTCAATATCCATGTAAATAAATTTCCACAAAAATCTTAAAACCTGCACTGAGTGGCATCATTGGTCTCTAGTTTTTTTTAAGTATTCCTTCTCCCTTCTTTTCTAAATATCACACAACTCAAAATCTTCATGCTGTTTCTTCATGGTTGCCAATGGTTTGTCTGAGCAAACCTCAAAAACCTTATTAAAAAACTCAGCAGTGAAACCATCAGACTCTGGAACAGCCCTTCTTTTCAAATGCTTGATCATGTTTACCACTCATGGGACAGTGATTACTGCTTTCAACATCATTTCTTTATCCCTTGATGGAAAATCTGGCACTTTGAGAATATCCCATCACTCTGCCTCTGCAGTCATTCTGAACCTTTTTCAACCCTTGAAAAAACTCCAGGGGGAAAAAGTTTCTCCATTATGTGTATGTTCTCTTTAGATTCAGTTGCAAGCTGTCCATTTTAATCTTGCAAGCATGCCACCATCCATTCTCTTCCTTCAACATTTCAAGGTGTCTTTGGGCATCGTCCCTAATCTTGCCTGCCCATCTACCAGATGGGGAAAATGGATGAAGAGATCCTGACATACATCACAAAGTTTACATGGAAGTGGGATTGTATTCTTATGGGAGTAGGTAGCTGAGGGACCAGGCTGAGGCAATGTTAGACTCTGGATGGTATCCAGTTACTACATAATCAGGATGAAAGGCAGTTGTTCCATGGAGAAAGGAGGAAGGACTTTATAGCCCCAAAAAGAGTACCAGACATTCTTCTACTCTAATGTTGTTTATCTGCAGTATAGAAAAGTACGTATGGACTAAGCATCTTAGTGAATAGTTAAGATAAACCATTGCACTGTGGTAAATGAGCAGCATTTTTTTTTCATTTTATTTTTATCCAATTACATGTAAAAACAATCTTGAACATTAGTTTTTTTTTTTTAATTTTGAGTTCAAAATTTTCTCTTTTCTTCCCTTCCCTCTCCCTGAGAGAGCCATTTGGTATAGGTTATACATGTGTAGTCATGCAAAATATATTTCCATATTAGTCATATTATGAAAGAAAAGAGACCAAGAGAACCATGAAAAAATAAAGTAAAAATAGTATACTTCAATCTGCATTCAGACTCTATTAATTTTTTTCTGGAGGTAGATAGCATTTTTCATCATAAGTCCTTTGGAATTGTCATGGGTCATTGTATAGCTGAGAATAAATAAATCATTCACAGTTGAGCATTGTACAATACTGTGTGTAAGGTTCTTTTGGTTGGTTTATTTTACTTTGTGTCAGTTCACGCAAGTCTTTCCAGGATTTTCTGATAGCATCCTGCTCATCATTTCTTATAGTAAAATAATATTATGTTAAAATCATAAACCAAAATTATTTAGCCATTCCCCAATTGATGGGCATCCCCTCAATTTCCAATACTTTGCTACCACAAAAAGAGCTGCTATAAATATTTTTGTAAAAGTAGGTCTTTTTTTTATCTCTTTGGGATATAGACCTAGTAGTATATTACTAGGTCAAAGGGTATACATAGTTTTTATACCCCTGTGAGCATTGTTCCAAATTGTTCTCTATAATGATTGGTTCAGTTCACAACTCCACCTACAATGCATTAGTCTCCCAATTTTTCCACTTCCCCTCCAATATTTATCATTTTCTTTTTCTTTCAAATCAGCCAATCTGATATGTGTGAGGTTGTACCTCAGAGTTGTTTCAATTTGCATCTCTCTAATCAATAGTGATTTAGAGTATGTAAATATATGACTATAGATTACTTTGATTTCTTCATCTGAAAACTGCTTGTTCATATATATCCTTTGCCCATTTATCAATTGGGGAATAATTCGTTTTTATAAATTTGGCTCAATTTTCTTCATATTTGAAGCAGCATGTTTTGGTTAATAAAATTTTCATTTTTAAGATTTCTCAAGTATCTTGTAATTCATTGCATGCTTACAACCTTGATTTTTGTTTCGGGGAGAAAACTGGGTTAACTAAAAGGAATGGGGAATTTCTCAAATGCAATCCAGTCTGCTTTTTCTTCTACTGATTTCTAAGCCCAATTTATTATCTACTTTTAGAATATGTCCAAACCCAACTACTAATACTGATAGACTGTCTCTATGGATTTTCTAATTGTACATGATAACCTGGACAATAACTGTTCTTCAACCGCTTGATTTTTCTTGAGTGAATAATTATATTGAAATCTTTTGAGGAATTACATATCTCAAAGATTTCCTCTGGGTAACTTGCTTCAATCCAGCTTTTCTTTACACCTTTGCTTACTTGAATGTCCTTTCTATTTCCTCTTCATGTAGCACTGTGATGTGGTGATTGTACTATAATCAAAGGACAAAAGAATTTTTGAAAGATACAGTGATGGATTTTTCCCCCTGATTTTTTTCTTGTTTATTGTCCTCTCACTCGCATTTTGAAATATCTTCATAATGATTGGCTCAACTGCCACTAAGTTTTTGGTAAAATTATTATTTCCCTTCACTGCTTTTTATTTGATGAGGCTATATTATATTAGTCTTACTCTTCCACTATCCTTTCCACCATATTTGCAAATGACTTTATATTTTAAACTGGTGTTGCCCTCGTCTGACATATCTCTTCATTTTGAAACGGATAAAAGTTTGCTGGTTGAGTCAATTTCTAGCCTCTTTTTATCACCTCATTATGAAGATTAATTTGCATAGGATACACTTTTTAAAATAGGAAATTGTCTTAGTTTGTATTATTTTTTATCTATTATGTCTATTATATCTGACATCTTTTATCCATTAGATTATAAAGTCCTAGAAGGTAGGAACTACATTTATTTTTTGAATCTGTAGGGCTGACTTCAGTGTCTGGTACATATGCACTTATGAAATACAGGTTGATTTGATTCTTTTTTTAAAACCACCAAGAGCTTGTTTAAATAGATCAGATTTGATTTTCTTCACACATTTTTTACTGTTTCAAAAATAAATTTTATTAGTATATTTTGCTTTCATATTACATTTCCCAATTTATCCCTCTTCCCTGTCCCTACCACAGAAATGTAACCTACAGTGAAATAAGAAAGGAGGGTGAAAAACAGTTCTGGCAAACTAATCAACACATTTGAAAAGTCTAACATTATCTGCAGTGTTAAATAGTCATAGTACCCAGCATTTGCAAAGAAGGTGACTCTTTCTACCTCTTATTTGAAATCAATCATAGTCATAATTTCACAGCACTCAGTTTCACTTGTTTTATCATTGCTGTTCATTCCTGTAGTTACTGTGTTCATTGTTTTCCTGGTTTATATCAGTTCATATAAGTAAGTCATCCTTTATTTCTCTGTATTCATCATATTTACCTTTGTTTATAGCATAGTGAAATATACTTATATTCAGGTATTGCAGCTTGTTTTTGCCATTCCCCAGCCAATTGGCATCTATTTTGTTTCAATTCTTTGCTCTACAAAAAATGCCATTCTAAATATATTGGTGTACATGAGGTCTTTTCTGACTTCCTTAGAGTATGTGCCTAGCAGTTGGATCTCTAGGTTGAAGAATATGGATATTTTAGTCAATTTCTTAGAATAATTCCAAATTGCTTTTCAGAATGATTGGACCAATACTTAGCTCTGCCAACAGTGAATTAGTGTTTCTGTCTTTCTTCAGTGCCTCCAAAATGGACTGTTTCTAAATCTTGTAAACATAACCAATGTGCTACATGTACGGTGAAACTTCAACATTTTTTGACTTGTATTTCTCCTTTTATTACTGATCTGGAACATTATTTCATGTGACTGGTAACAGTTTGCAATTATTCTACTGAGAAACGTTAGTATCTATGTGTTTGTATGTATGTATCTATATCCATCTTTCTATATTGAATATTAGGTCTTTATTAGAAATTTGATGTGTTTTCCTCTACCAAATTCATTCCTCTGGTCCTAGGTGCTTTAATTTTTTTGTGCCAAAACTTTATTTTTTAATTTTCATGTGCAAAATTATCTCTTTTAGATTTTGTTTTTTCCTCTACCTCTTGTTTGGTTAAGAATAACCTTCTAGTCATGGCTGGGAAGAGTGCCTGATCTGGTACTCATCTAGATTATTTTAGAGCATAATCTTTAATATCTAGGTTACATACACATTTTGATTTCATTGTGATATGTGGCATAATACATTGGTTTAAATTTAATTTCTGTCAATCTGCTTTCCATTTTTCCCATCAGTTGTTGTCACGTAGGAAATTCTTTTCTGAAAAATTTATATTTTTGTGTTTATCAAATCTTGGGTTATTCAGTTCACTTACTTCTGATTCTTCCTTGTCTAGTGTATTTCAAGGATCACTCAAGACAAAATCCACTACAAGTCATATCATCATTTCCCTGATGTCATGGTCCTCTTCAAAAATCAAGGACAAACACAATCTGTGAGTAGACCAAGCTTCTTGAATGGAGACCCAACTAGTTGGGTAACTCAGCTCTCCCTCTCCTTCTCCTCTCCAAAGAGAGGTAAATTTCCAATTAACTTGGGGTTTACTACCTCTTCCTTCCTTCCTTCCTTCCTTCCTTCCTTCCTTCCTTCCTTCCTTCCTTCCTTCCTTCCTTCCTTCCTTCCTTCCTTCCTCCCTCCCTCCCTCCCTCCCTCCCTCCCTCCCTCCCTCCCTCCCTTCCTTCCTTCCTTCCTTCCTTCCTTCCTTCCTTCCTTCCTTCCTTCCTTCCTTCCTTCCTTCCTTCCTTCCTTCCTTCCTTCCTTCCTTCCTCTCCCCCCACCCCTTCACTCTGAAGCTCATGGTTGGTTAGCTAGTTGTTGTCCTTCGTCTTTGAAGAGAACCAAAATGACATCACCATTGTAAAGTGAAATTTCAGTGTGTCCAATGTGGCTGATCTGACCAATATGAGCTTGGAATGCTCTACCACAGGTTAGACACAGATCATCCATTTGAATTTGGGGTGGATATCCCAAATTTGCACATCCTGCATTTATTTTGTGCTGTCTCAGTTTTGCTTTGCTCAAAGAGTGCAGCACCTTTTCTTATGTGGGCATGCCATGCTGAGTGATCCTATGCTAGTGTCTCCCATGTTGCACAGTCAAATCTGAAGTTCTTGAGAGATTCAAACACAATGGGTCCCTGACCCATCCCCACTTAATAGCTATATTTTGAACCCTTCTGGGTTTGAGTGAATTTAGAGTGAATGTCAATGATAACTGTTTCTCTTTGGAAGAGAAATCCTGAGGGTCTTCCCCTCCCAGCTTGTTTTTTTTTTTTTTGTTTTTGTTTTCTTTTTAATTAAATTGATCAATCCTTAACTCATTTCTTAAAGAGGCAAGGCCTGTTCCCTGATTGGGCACTACCTCACTTTACGTGACTACCTGAAAAGGCCTTAGCCTAAAAGGCCAAGGTCTCCCATTGCATCCTGGGCCATCTCCAGTCATCCTGATGAATATCTGGTCACTGCATCCAGATGGCTCAGGAGGAAAAAGTGAGGACAGTGACCTTGGACAGCCCTCCATCTCTCAAGTCAAAGTCCATTGCAAGTCATGTCATCATTTCCTTGATGTCCTCTTCAAAAACAAAGGACAAACACAACAAGAATCAAGATTCCTTCTTTTAAACCAGTATCAAATAATTTTGCAGATTACTGCTTATTATGTTTTAAGATCTGAAAGTACTATTTTCCCTTCATTCAAACTTTTTTCTATATTTCCTTTGATATTCTAGATTCCCTCCCCCCAAATAATTAAAAAATATATTACCTAACTCTACGAATCATCCCCATTAGTAGTTTCTTTTATATAGCATGAAATCTGTGAATTAATTTTGGTGTTACTATTATTTTTAGTATTTTTTGCCACAGGTAAGCCACACATTTCTCTCTGGTTATTTAAATTTCTTTTTATTTCTTCAATAAATATTTTATAATTGTATCTACAATAGCATTTTATAGCTTATAAAAGGTTCTTTCTTTCGTTGTCTCTCCATATGTGTGTTTGTGTGTATGTGCATTTATATATCTATCTATATAGGTACGTATATCTCTATCTATCTACCTATCTATCCATCTATCTCTCTATCTATCCATCTATCTCTCTCTCTATCTATCTGTCTGTCCGTCTGTCTGTCTGTCTGTCTATACACACACACCCATTCTGATTTAAGCCTCACAATTATGTAATAATCCTGTGAGGTAGCATTATTATTCACATTTTAAAGATGATTAGAAAATGATACTGGATAGGGGTTAAATGATTTACTTGGGTTCATACAGCTCTTAAAAGTCTCAGGCAGGATTCAAAATCAGGTCTTCCTCACTCAAAGTCCAAAATCTTCTGTTCCTTGTCTTATTGAATAAGCTTTGATAGATTGATCCCCAGATACTTCTCAGATCCCATCCAAATCTAATATTCTCTGATTTTACCACATCTTTCTAGGGACAGGTCCTGCATACCTGTCCATCATCTGAAAACCATCCTGACTGAGTTCATAGAAGGGTATCACTAGAAAGGTACGTATCAGCTAGTGATTAAAAATACCAAACAAACTATGAGACAGCATGGAGACTAGTAAGATACAGAGGGATGCGATCAGCACTGGTGTGTCTCCTGAGCATCTACAGTGATGAAATCACAGATCCTAGAAGAATTGATGTAAGTGTGGTTGTCTCTAGCCCGTTGTGAGTGAATTGATGCCTCTTCCACCTACCACCTTTGAATGCAGCAGCAACCAACCCACAGTTTTTTTTGTCTGCTTAGAATTATTTTTAGTTATATTTGGTGTTAATAAAAAGAGTGCTGTGGCAGCAGCCTTGGAAACTGACATGGTACAGCATGGCTAGAGAGAATTTTTTTTCTAGTGTTTAAGATACAAGAGGCTATCAGTAAGAATACCACTTTTCCTACTCAACCCTTCTCTGATAGCTATGGTATTTTCACATCTATTAACACAGCATAGAACAGTGCAAAGACAGGTATCCTTGGAGCATGGCAAGTCGAGTCTCAAGTAGTCCTGATGCACACTGCTGTGTTACACTGAGCAAATCACTTAACATCTCTGGACTTTAAGCAGTGCTCTCAAATTATAATTATAGAGAAGTTGATAGCTTTCATTGGTAGAGTGAGTTTCCTTATTTGGGAGTTCCCCACACCAATAAAATGATAGCTCCAGTTTCCACTCCTATCTCTATCCCTTTTCCTATGCTGATAAATATTGATGCTCTTACAGATTTCCTAGTTACTCACTATTTGCATGTTCTTTTAACAATCAAACTTGTATTGTTTCTTTTTCTTGTTTCTGTTTTCTTTTTACTGACTACTCTGTTGGACACTGGAATCGATCACCATTCTGCCCTCTTTCTGTTTCCCTTTGATTCTCTGTTTGCTTTTCTGGTTTCTGACACCACTACTGCCCTGTCCCCTGATTCTTTTACTCAGACATACATGTTAGTATTTTAGTTATTAAACACAGAAAGCATAGGCATAGAAAGTAGATACTGAAAACATATCATGAAAATCCTCCAAATTTTAGGTCTTCTCACCGTTTCTATAGGCTTGGAATTTCATACTGGGTTTGCTATCAACTGGTAGTAGTTTCTTTAAGTCTCCAATCTACTCCTGCCAGATTAATCTTTCTAAAAATTTAATCTTTTGCCACATCATTCAAGAGTCATAGCTAATAGAAAGCTATGACTAATAGAGTTAATTAATTAAGTAACTAATAGAATTAATTAATTAATTAGCTGATCCGATGCCAGCCACCACTACTTGGCCCCATCTTGTATATAACCATTACTTATCTCAACAAAGTCTGTCTCAAGTCTAGTCTGACCAGCTTCATTGCCCACTCTGATTCATTTTTTTTTATTATTGTTCAATTGTTACAGTCCTGTCTGACTCTTTGTAACTCCATTTGGGGTTTTCTTGGCAAAGAATACTGGAGTGATTTGCCATTTTCTTCTTTAGCTTGTTTTACAGGTGAGAAAATTGAGAGAAATATGGTTAAGTGACTTCCCCGGGTTCACACTGTTAGTAATTATCTGAGGCTGGATTTGAACTCATAAAGATAAGTCCTCCTGACTCCAGTCCCAGCACTCCATCCACTGTGCCATCTAGCTGCCTAGTTCATTCTTACACCTGTACTTTAACTCAATTTATCTGTACCTTCACCCATCCCTCTCTACCAATCTAAAGTCTATTCTTCACTCAAAGGCTAAGCTAAAACTAAATTTCTTGAGTCTCTTAATTAAGAATGTAGTTTCATTGATTTATTATTCCATCCTTTAAATATTTTGCAGACATATTTGCTTACAGTTTTCCTTAAAACTATCTTGTAGTTGTCTCAAGTATGTCAATTCTCCCCTACTAGACTGCAAAACTTCTCAGAGTCAGAACCCTGTGTTCATTCTGGACTGAACTCCGATATGGATGTGTGAGCCCTCAAAAATGGTTGAAGAATATATTATTTGATTGATTCACCAACAATGACCTCTGAGGCCAAATACAGTTCCACTTCACTACTTGTAAAAGAGAGAGTCTCTTTCTCTGAAAGTCAGAAAGACCAATAATAATGACTTATTTTCCATTTTTTTCTCCAGGTCAGACGTTCTTATAGCTTTTATTTTCACTATGGCATCCACAATTCTATTCTTGGTGTCAGACCCTCACTACCACAACACCTGCATAGATAAACAGACAAATGGAGGGCTGGGGTGGCAGCTATGGATCAATGGAAAGAATGATAGACCTCAGTTAGAGAAACTGGTTGCAAATCCTGGCTCTGCCACTAATTACTTTCATGACATTGGGTAAATTATTGTACCTTGCTGGGTTCCAGCTTCCTCATCTATAAAATGAACAGGTTAAACTAAGGATGGATTCTTTCTAGCTCTAAATATGTGATTCTATGACTCTAAGAAATGTCTGCAGCCATGTATCATCATTATCTTTGATTGGCATCTTATCTTCATCTAGACTACAAACTCCTTGAGGGTAGGAACTAAGTCTTTTCTATACTTTAAAAACCATCTCCCCGTGCATAGCATTTGTTATACAGCTAATAGATATTTCCAAATTTGCTTTTCTTATTTATTAAAATTTGTACATCAGACTATTTATCTAGGAGGTCTGAGTTCTTGCTTGTGGTTCAAACAAACTTTCTACATGACCTCTAAGAAGTAATTATATTCTTTCATTACTCAGGGAATAGAATTTCCCTTTACATTAGAGAGACTGGTTGTCATATAACCACTACTAAGTGACTTTGATTAACTAGGGATAGAAGATAATGAATGGGCATTGAGTTCCAGGAAGTAAAGTTACTCTCTAAGATTCAAGAAAAATTGTTCTATATCCCATAAGATAGATATCCTGTCATATAACTTTGAGGTATAACTGCTTGCTCTCTCTCTCTCTCTCTCTGTACACACATACACACATATATACATGTATATCTATATATACACACACGTATACATATATGTGTGTTTGTGGGTGTTTACACACATATATGTATACACACATATATGTATGCAACATACACACGTATGTATGCATACACACACCCACAAACATACACGCATATATAGACATATGTGTATATATGCACATATAATATATATATATACACACATATGTATGTATATAAATAGATAGTTTATTTTGGTTACAATGAGTAAAGAACCAGTTCCATAAACAAGAACGACCTTATATGAAGGAATTAATGAATTTCTTTCCCTAAAGATACTTTTCTAAAATGGAGAAATTCACTAGAATGCCTCAAAGTATCTTAAGTAATTTATATCTATTTATGTATATATATATATGTACATATACAAACATGTATGCAGTATAAATATTTAAATACATACATACAAATACACACTATATACACATGTGTATGTACACACACATGCATGCACACATGCATACACACATGAAATAGAAACGTCAGTATAAGAAGGTCCTAGTTCAGATCCCAGATTTGCTACTTACAATCTATGGAACTCTGGACAACAGAATTCTAGAATCAGAGAGAAGGGGCCTCTGAAATCCCCTAGTCTAATCCATAGCTGGTTAGGAGTTCCCTCCCTCAGCATGCATGATAATCAGGAATGATAGGCAGGTAGAACAGTGAAAAGGGCATCCAAAATGCCTGGAATTAGCGAACCTAGGATCAAATCCTGCCTCAGATCTTCCTTTTGTGAATGACCTTGGCCATGTTACAACCTTCTTTGTTCTCGCTTGCCTCGTCTGTAAAACGAGAGGATCGTATTAGATGGAAAGTCTCTGGAAGGTCTCCTCTAGCTCTAACTTTTTGCATTTAATCTTTGCCTAAAGACCTCCCTGTGATGATCCATCCCACTCTCATTCTTAGGCAGCTATATGAAGCCTAAATTTTTCTCCCTTCACTTTTGCGAAGGCCTCTGGAGTAAAGTAATACAAACTGAATCCCTTCCCCATGTGTCAGCCCTTAACATTTTGGAAAACACCTGTTATGTCCAGTGTTACTGCTTCTCAGGAGAACACCACATGACATCAACTCAAGGAACTTCATCGTTCTGGCCACTATTCAATTTCTCAATGTCCTTTTGAAAATGTAGTAGACCATAGATTTCATCACTCTAGTCACCCTCCAACTTATCACTTTGGGTATAATGTTGATTTTTGAAAACTCAAGTGAATGACTTCAATTCTTTCTAATTAGAGGAGACTTGAACTCTAATTCTTACTGTGCTACTAGCTACTTGTGTGGCCTTGAATGAATAATTTCCTCTTCTTTTGATTTGTTTCTTCATATGTAAAACAAAGAGTTTGGGCTACCATTTCTAAGATCCTTTGTAATGGTGATTTCCTGTTATTTTATCATGTTCTGTGATTCCTTTGGGTGCTTAACACGAGGAAAACACTATTCTTCCTCTTCCTCATAATGGTATGTGAGGGGACAGGACTAGATAACCCTCTAAAATCTCTTCCAGAGCTAACATTTCCTTATTTTCCCTGATTGTAAAGGCTTTAAATATGGGCCTGGTTATAGACTGTGTATCTGTTATCTGAGGACCAACCTAGTTAAGACCAAAGAAGTTTATAACCAGAATATGGGCCACCAGGTCAACATTTTACTAATAAGAAACATCTACAAAGACAAGGAGGGACTACAGTCTGCTTTAGTGGAAGGAGCACACATTAAAGTAAATGAAAGATGACACTTTTCCAGAACTGAAGAAATCATATAGAAATAGTCAGGAATACATGAGCAAAATTATGGGTAATATTGCTCTTGCTGTGTATTATAGTATATGATGAATGAATCCCTGTGAAATGAAGGAAAGGTTCTGTTATGTTCTCTGCATGTGTGTTCTGGGAGGGGCTGGAGAATTCTGGTATATTTACACATCCTTAGCATCTAATATTCAGCAGACAGAGGGTGAAAGCTAAGAAGGTTTAAAAAGCAGCCTTCTCAGGAGCATACAGGCATATACACACACATATATACACATATATACATACATATATACATACACTCCATATACACATGCACATGCACATATACACACACACACAGACATTTTACAGCATTTCATTGGGGAAGATTCCAGATTGGTCATCATGGACACCATTGTAGTTACATGCAATCTACAGGCTATGCTAATTTATATCTTCTGTAAGAACAATTTGATCCTCTGTACTAAAGGAAAAAGTTTGAGTAATCATTCTCTATTTAGATGGGATGAAAGCTGCTTAAGTAAAACTGAAGAAATTACTCCTAAAAGGAAACCAGACAACATTTTTTGAGGCAATCCGGGTTAAATGACTCACTCAGGGTCACACAGTGTCTCAGCCAAGTTTGAACTCAAGTTCTTTTTATTCCAGGGCTAGTGCTCTATCCACTGTGCTACCCAGTTGCCCTTCAGAAAACACATTCCTAAGGGATGCAAGGAAATTCATATCAAGAGCTGGCATGTGGGAAGAAAATGAGAAGAAAGTATGCACCATGTAAATGAGGAGACAAATACAAGGCCCTTCCTTTTAATGGAGGGGAATTCCAGATGTTCTGAAGGCTATCTTCAATAGAACACCAGGAAGACTTACAGGAATTTGCAGCAAGGATATGACTCTTCTAAGACAGTTGTGGGAGTTGTTAACTCTTGATGGAGAGGCAGATGTGCAGAGATGTGACATTATATTAAATTATATTTTATTCTATTCAACAGTCACCTATGAAGCACTTAGTGTGTGCAAGACACTGGGCTAGTACTAGGATGCAAAGGAATTTATGTTCTATTGAGGAAATATAAGAGATACAGAAGTAAGATAAATACAAAACATATGTGGGGTGATACAAAGTAATTTCAGTGGAGAAAGAGTGCCAATAACTAGGACACCAGGAAAGCATGTATAGGAAGTGCCACATGAGCTGGGCTTTGAGGAAAACTAAGAATTCCATTAGGTAGAGGTGAAGAGAGAGTGCATATCAAGATAAATTTTATCTTCCTAGAGGGTTTATTGAAGACGTGATGGAGAACATTCAAGAGTCATCAGACCTACCAAACACAACATGCTTTTTTTAGTTGATTTGAGTAGGAACAAGAGATAGAAATCAAAAGAAACAAAATAATCAAAAGATACTTTTAAGTTTTGTATAGGAAAATGAAAGATGTGAGGGTACAAGTATTGTTTTCATCTCTTCTTTCTTTTGATGTCTGTGGCTTTGGAAACAAATAGAGTATCTGAGAAATGATCAGTTCACTACCTAGGTGGTGTTGACAAGAAAAATTTAGTTTCCTGGACTATAATATGTTTTCATAAGCCAGTTGGCTCCCAACAAGAACTCACCTCAGAGAGAGCAGAAGAATCTTTTCAAAAGGAGATTCATTCACTTTCCATAGTGGAAAGATCTCCAGAGCAACATTCAAGACCCTTCTACTCTATAACTCATTAACTGCAACCCTGAGAAATTCACTTAGCTCTTATTTGCTCCAGTGATTTCATTTATAAAATGACTAGTTGTATCTAGGTTCTTTTTCATTCTAAAATTCTATGCTTGAAGGCTTTAAATTGAATTTTGAAACTGAAAAGTTTAGACATGGCTCAAAACCCAGACACTATGGAAGATATCTATGACATGGGAAGAAGCAATCTGAAGGAAATGGTGTTCAGGAATTTTCTGATATGTGCAACAAAGAGGCTGCCAGGTACACAAAGGAGAGGTAAAAATTTACCACAAAAAGCATATATAATCTTATAAATTATCAAATCTTATGATTTTGAAAAGTGAATATGGATAAAATAATTTTTTTTATTCTGATGTTCAACATTTCTGAGAGTAATTTAACTGGCATAAAATAGTTACCATAAGCAGGAGGCCAAAAGAGCCTAGAAACAGTCAGACAACACTTATTCTCCTTGTGATAAAAGAGCAATAATCATCTTAATGTTATGTAAACTTTAAGGCTTGCAAAGTGATATACATATATGTATGCATTCCTTTTATCTTTACCATAACCTCATGAGGTCAGTGCTATTATTATCTAATGTTACAGATGAAGAAACATAGACTGAGAGAGGATTAAGTGACCTGTAAGACCACATAGCTAGTGAGTATGTCAGAATTTGAACTCATAACTCATTGACTCTTAAATCTGATGACATATTCACTGGAAAGATATCACAGCCAAAGCAAAACTACTTTAAAAGACAAGTTGATTGATTTGTGGGGCAAAACCAAAATGATGGAGTGAGAGCAATGACTCACCTAAGCTCCTGAACAAACTCCTTCAGATACCTCTAAGGTGAAAATCTGACCAAATTTTGGAGGTGCAGAATCCAATAGGAGACAAACTGTGGCAGATCCACAGCCCAGGACAGACTGGAAGGTCAATAGGAAGGATCTGTTCCACGGAGGTGAACTCACAACTCATAGCTCAGCGTGTCCAGTGCAGCAGAGTAAGAGGGTCCTGGGGAGGCCTGAGGCAGCAGCAGGAAGACAGCAGAGGGGCAGCCCAGGCTGGGAGACGAGTAAGCTGAGTGACAGCCACTGAGCCCCTGATATCAGCCACAGCAGCTCCAGAGACTTTCAGTCACAGATTAAACGTCTGTAAGTCACCTACCAGAACTTCCGGGAGCCAGGATGGCAGAGTGATCAGTAAATGCTCTCTCCTCCTCTCTTGTTGACCTTGAAAGAACCATAAAATATTTCCCCAGAAAAATCTTGGATCAGTGGGAACAGCAGAGGGGGCAAACAGTCTCATAACACCTGAGGCTAGGAAAATACCCAAGGGGGATTCCTACTACTGTGGCAGAGGTGAACAGGAAGGAGAGGGGCCCCAGGGCAGTGGAAACTTGCACTAGGACCCGGGCATGCCTCAGTGCTCCAGGGGAAACTGGAAGACAATAGGGCAGATGGATCACCAACCTCTGAGCTTGTCTTTGCCTCAGGTCAGCTGTGATCAGCCCAGCCTTGTCACATGCTTAACAAGTTAGCCAAAGGCCTGATGGGGAAACACAAAACAAAAAGATAAAAAGACACCTGCCCTTAGCTTTTTCACACCAGTCAACTCAACATCAAGTTCTGCAGCTTCTAACTGAAAGAACCAGAAGCCACAACACACAATCATGATCATGAGCAAGAAAAAGCAAAACAAGGGAGAAAAACCATAGAATCTTTCTATGGGGACAAAGACCAAAACACGAATATCAAAGAAGTCACAAGTGAGACTACTCCCTGAAATTTCAGAAGAGACTATGAACTGCTGGCATGCACAAAAAGCTCTCTTGGAACAGCTGAAGAAGGAAATAGAATAGAAATTGGCCAATGATTTTAAAAGTATGAAAAAAGAATTCCATGAAGAGAACATCTCTTTAAAAAGGAAAATTGAACAAATGGAAAAGGAAGCACAAAACCTAACTGGGAAAATTGGACATATGGAAAAGGAAGTTCAAAAACTAACTGAAGAAAATAATTCCTTAAAAGGAATAATTCAACAGACAGAAAAGGAGATGCAAAAGTTAACTGAAGAAAACAGTTTGATAAAAATTAGAATTGGTCAAATAGAAACTAATGACTCTATGAGACAGCAAGAATCAGTCAAACAAAATCTAAAGAATTAAAAGATAGAAGAAAATGTAAAATATCTAATTGGAAAAACAACTGACTTGGAAAATAGATCCAGGAGAGAAAATTTAAGAATTATTGGCCTGCCAGAAAGCCACAACGAAAAAAAGAATCTGAACACTATCTTCCAGGAAATCATCAAGGAAAACTATCCGGAAGTGCGAGATCCAGAGGGCAAAATAGTCATTGAAAGAATCCACTGTTCACCTCCCGAAAGGGATCCCAAACTAAAAACACCAAGAAATATTGTTGCCAAATTCCAGAACTCTCAAGTGAAGGAGAAAATACTACAGGCAGCCAGAAAAAAAACCATTCAAATATCGAGGAGCTACAGTCACAATCACACAGGACTTTGCAGTTTCTACATTAAAAGATCAAAGGAATTGGAATATGATATTCTGTAAGGCAAAGGAGGTGAGACTACAACCAAAGATCAATTGCCCAGCAAAGTTCAGCATAACATTTCAGGCAAGGAGATGGTCATTCAACGAAGTAAAGGATTTCCACACCTTCCTCACAAAAAGGCCAGAACTTAATAGAAAATTCCATCTTCAAATGTAGGTCTCAAGAGAGGCTAAAAAGGTAAATGGGGACAAAACCCCAAAAATTTGTTACTCAATTTGGGCAAACTGTTTACCTCCCTATAAGGGAAGGTGATACATGTTAATCTTAAGAATTGTACATCTGTTATGAAATATAAAAGGGATATACATAGAGAGAATGGTCATAAAGTAAATGATGTGATGATAAAAATATGATTTAAGCATGCAAAGGGATTGTAACAGGAGGTATGAAGAGGAGGAAGCAGAAAATGGTAAATTATGTCATAGGAAGAAGTACAGAATTATAGTAGAGGGAAAGAGGGGAGGGAGATGAGCATTGTTTGAGAGGTACTCTCATCTGATTTGGTTCAAGGAGGGAACAATAAACTTAAGTATATAATTCTAACTAGCTCTATAGGCAGTAGGAGGGGAAGGAAGAAGAAAGGGGAGGGGAAGCTAAAAGGGCAGGAAGAAACAGTAAGGGTAAAGGAGAGTAAAAGGGAGGGAGGCTAAAAGAAGGAAAGAAAGGCTGCAGGAGGTGGTGGTGAAAAGTGAAAGCTATTGAGGAGGGGAAGGGAGACGGGAGAACTAAAAGCACAAACGGTAGGAAAGAGGATGGAGGGAAATACACAGATCTTAATCATAACTGTGAATGTGAATGGAATGAACTCTCCCATAAAATGGAGATGGATAGCAGAATAGGTTAAAAGCCATAACCCAATAATATATTGTTTACAAGAAACACATTTGAAACAGGGGAGATACACACAGGGTAAAGGTAAAAAGTTGGAGCAGAATGTATTGTGCTTCAGCTGATGTAAAGAAAAGCAGGCGGAGCAATCCTAATCTCAGACAAAGGAAAAGCAGAAATAGATCTAATCAAAAGAGATAAGAAATTATATCCTGCTAAAAGGCACCATAGACAATGAATCAATATCATTACTAAACATGTATGCTCCAAGTGGTATAGAATCCAGATTCTTAGAGGAGAGATTGGGAGAGTTGAAGAAAGAAATAGACAGCAAAACTATACTCGTGGGGGACCTCAACCTCCCCCTCTCTGAACTTGATAAATCCAACCTCAAAATAAACAAGAAAGAGGTTAAGGAGGTAAATAAAACTCTGGATAAGGTAGATATGATAGATCTCTGGAGAAAACTGAATGGGAATAGAAAGGAATATACCTTTTCTCAGCAGTACATGGCACATATACAAAAATTGACCATGTATTAGGACAAAAAAACCTCACAATCCAGGGCAGAAAGGCAGAGATAGTCAATGCTTCCTACTCAGATCATAATACAATAAAAATTAGATATAATAAAAGGCCATGGAAAGATAAACAAAAAATTAATTAGAAACTAAATAATCTAATCCTAAAGAAGGAGTGGGTTAAACAACAAATCATAGAAACAATCCACAACTTCATTTAAGAGAATGACAATAACGAGACAACCTACCAAATCTTATGGGTTACTGCAAAAGCAGTTCTTAGGGGAAATTTTATATCTTTGAATACCTACATAAATGAAATAGAGAAAGAAGAGATCAATGACTTGGGCATGTAGCTGAAAAAGCTAGAAAAAGAACAAATTGAAAATCCCCAAGTAAATACCAAATTAGAAATACTGAAAACCAAAGGAGACTTTAATAAAACTGAAATTAAGAAAACTATTTAAGTAATAAATAAAACCAATAGTTGGTTTTATGAAAAAACTAATAAAATTGATAAATCTTTGGTCAATTTGATTTTTTAAAAAAGAAGAAAATCAAATTACTAATATCAAAAATGATAGGGGTGAACTCACCTCCAATGAAGAGGAAATTAAAACAATAATTAGAAATTACTTTGCCCAACTTTATGCCCATAAATTTGATAATCTAAATGAGATGAATGAGTATTTTAAAAAATACAAACTGCCCAGATTGACAGAAGAGGAAGTTGAATACTTAAACAATCCTATCTCAGAAAACGAAATTGAACAAGCCATCAATGAAAAAATCTCCAGGGCCAGATAGATTTACAAGTGAATTCTATCTAATATTTAAACAACAGTTAATTCCAATACTATATTGACTATTTCTGAAAATTGGGAAAGGAGTCATCCCACGTTCTTTTTATGATACAAATATGGTTTTGATAGCCATACCAAGAAGAGACAGAACAGAGAAAGAAAATTATAGACCAATTTCTCTAATGAATATAGATGCAAAAATTTTGAATAAAATTTTAGCAAAACGAATACAGTATCTTATCACAAGAATAATACATTATGATCAAGTAGGATTCATACCAGGAATGTAGGGCTGGTTCAATATTAGGAAAACTATTAGGATTATCGATCATATTGACAACAAAACTAACAGAAACAACATGATTATCTCAATAGATGCAGAAAAAGAAAGGAGCAGAACCAGGAGAACTTTGTGCACAGCAAAGCCCACAGTGTGCGAGAGTTTTTTTCTGGTAGACTTGGAACTTCGTAGCAATGCAAGGACTTAAAAAAAATTCCCAATGGTCTTCTAAAGCAAAATGCCTTCCACATCCAAAGAAAGAATTATGGAATTCAATCGCAGAATGTAGCAGATCATTTTTTGTGTGTGTGTGTTATGTTTTGGTTTGTTACATGATTTCTCCCATCATTTTAGTTCTTCTAAGCAGCATGATTATAGTGAAAATGTATTTTATAGGAATGTATGTGTAGGTCCTATATAGAATTGTATGCCATCTCGGGGAGGGAGGAGAGAGGTGGGGGATAGGTAGGGGAAAAAAAATCTAAGTTATATGGTAGTGATTGTAGAACACTAAAAATAAAAAAAATTAATATATAAAAATAAAATAAAATGCAAGTTGATTACAACAACATTATGAAGGAAGATGTTGAAATATCTGAGCAATATTGCCTTGTAACATAGTAAAAACACTGGAGATACTAAGCATGTGGAAAAATTGACATGAGAGGCAATTAAGCCATATTAAGAGAATTCTATACCTCAAATATTTATGAATCACTTTCTTTATGAAAGGCTTTACTATAGGTTCTAGTGATGCAAAGACAAAAGCGGTATATCTCTTAACCTCAAAGAGCTTGCATTCTACTGGTGGTGAAAGCATGTTCACAAATAAGCAAATATAGGTTAATTTCTAGGGGGAGAGATCATTCATAGTTTGGAGAATGAAAAACAGTTTCATGGACAAGGTCAGTCATTTAGTCAATAAAAAATTGTTAAACACTTCCTATGTTCCACACATTGTTCTAAGTGCTGGGGATACAAAGAAAGGCAAAAGATAGTCATTTTTCTCAAGGAACTCATAGTGGAATAGGAGAGAGAATATGCAAACAACTATGTACAAAAAAGATATAGATATAGATGAAGATAAATATAGACATATATATGTATATGAGATAATTTCGAGAAAACTGACAGAGGGAAGGGACTAGTATTAAAAAAGATCAAAGGATTTTCTCATACAAGGTAGGATTTTAGATGGGTCTTGAAAGGAAATAAAGATTCTAAATGAAACTGAACAGTAATATATTCCCCATCTCAAACATACACAGAAAGGAGGGCAATTTGTGCAGATGTGCATAGGAAGGAGATGGAATGTTGAAATCAAGAAATGGCTACTAATCATGTTTGACTAAAATAGATAGTGTGTGAACCTATGAGGTCAGTGCTATTATTATCTCTTTATTGTAATATGAAATGAGGTTGGAAAGGTAGGTTGGAACAAGGTTACAGAGAATAAAAAGTGCCAGACCTTGAAGTTTCTTTTTTCTAATCATAGAAGTAATAGTAAGGTCCTGAAGGCTTTTGAGAAGTGAAGGAATGTGTTCCAATCTGTACCTTAAGAAGATTTTATTGATGTTTATGTTGGTGAAGGAATGAGGAAGGAAGACCCTAGAATCAGTAAAACTAGTCGGGAAACTGTTACAATTGTCTGGGTGAGATGTGATGAGGGCCAGAACTATGATGGTAGCCATATGAGGGGAGAGAGGGGTAATGATGCAAGAAATGTTATGGAGGTAGAATTGACAATACTTGACAATTGATGGGATGTGGAGAGTGAGAAAGAGGAAAAAGTCAGGGATGAATGAAATTGGGAGAGATATTAGGGCTGGATATATGGGTTTGGGAGTCATCTGCATAGATATTATAATTGAACTAATGGTAATTTATGAGATCATCAAGGGAGAGAGTACAAAGTGAGAAGAAAAGAGGATTCAATATGGAGCTTTGTCAAAGATTAAAGGATCACATATATTTAGACCTGGAAGGGACCTTAGAAACCATCTAGTCTAACCCTCTCATTTTAAAGATGATGAAACTAACACCCAGGGGATGCCCATCATTGAGGGGTGATGAACCAGCAAAAGAGACTAAAAAAGAACATTCAGAAGGGCAGATAGAAATTAAACAGAAGATATTTGCCTATATTTTTCTAATGATCTATTTCCATCACCAATGACAGTGGAATGACCACATTTAAACTCTAAAATATTAATACCCAATGTGCTGTATGAGGAGGAGGAAATAGCAGTTAAGATGATGAAGTCAGGAACATCAACTGGATCTCCCCAAAAACATATAAGAAAAATCCACACTACAGGTCACAATTTTAAAAGACACTCATTGACTTTCAAGATATCTATAATGATGATTTCTCAAGACAGGAAGAGCTCATAGATGGTATTATTACCAAATTGATTGGGTTAGAATATTATAGGGCCTCATCATTGAGATCAGTGGCTACTCAAAAGTGGTTAGCCTAGTAAGTGATAAAGAAAAAAACTAAATAGATAATTAAGAATAACTGACATTTATGTAACATTGAAAATTTTTCAAGCACCTTTCATACATTAACTTATTTGAACCTCACAAAAAATCTGTGGTAAGGAACTATAAGTATTATCATCCCTATTTTATAGACCAGGAAACTGAGACATTGTGAGGTTAAATTACCTGTCCAGGTACTCAAAATTAATACATTTTAGAGGCAAGATTCAAACCCTGGTTTTCCTAAGTCCAAGTTTAATACTCTACCAAATAGTCATCCTTTCTCTGATGTACATTTTTCAATTTATGGTATGCAGTGGTTTGGGAATGTCATTGATTTTCTCCATCATTGGAGAACATCTTGAACATCTTGAAAAGATGGAAAGTGTGATAATAACAAAAACTAATAGTACTAAAATGGAAAATAAGCTGACCTCATTGTTGAATAGAAGAAGGAAGATGAGTTGAATTGCATTGGGGAAATTGTACACTGTTGTCAATGGTCCTGACTAGTCTTACTATAAAAGTTTTTCTCTAATACCAAGTTTGTCCCATAAATTAGTGCATGAGTGCTTATCATAGGAATTATGAATAATTCCTCAGGAGAATAAAAATTGCAATAAACAATGAAAGGACATGAGATGCAATTAAGTAGAGGATGGTGTGGTACATAGGGACCATAGAGTCAGAAAGATTTGGGTTAGAATCCCTCCTCTGTTATCAACTATGTGTCCATGTGCAAGTCACTTACTCGGTCTGAGTCAGATTTCTCATATATAAAATGGAGATCTATAGTACCTACCTCACAAGGCTTTTGTGAAGCTCAAAGAAGATACTGTCTGTACACAACATGACACGTGTCACTTACAGCATAAGGTAGGCTGTAGCATGTTACAGGGATGAATTTTTTGACAAGTGGCATAAAAGACATCACCGGGAATGTATATAACCCTAACTGGATGTAGGCTTGTTACGTAGTGAGTACAAGAACTATAATGTAGAGAGCCTGAAAAGGCTCCTGAGAGCCACAGAATACTGAAAGACCAAGGATGACTACTAGGAAAAAGGAAGTTGATGGTTTATTTACAACTTATGAAAAGTGCAGTGATTATTAGGAGGTAATCTGGGTTCACTAAGAACAGTCATGACAAATTAACCATATCTCCCTTTACTAATAATGTTACTAGTTTAGGAGATTAGGGAAATGTCTTGATTTCAATAGGTATTGAGACAACATCTCAAATGATATACTTGTGGATAAGACACCAAAAAAGGGACTTCGCATTACTTTTAGGTTAACTAGCAATTGATTGAATAATCACAACAAGGTATTTAGTGGCTAATTTGAAGACATCTTTGTAGTTAAATCTCATAAGTCTCTGCCTATTAAATATTTTTTGTCAATGCCTCTTGAAACTTACATTGGAAAATATAGTTCATAGAATTAGCAACATAAACCTAGAGTTGGAAGAGATAACAGAGACCGTATAGTTCAGTTTTTCAGAGGGCAGAACTGAGAATTAAGACAACATTAAAAGACTGAGATGGTATGCTAAAACCAAGGAGATGCAATTTAAAAATGTCATCATTATGTTTTACTTAGCTTCAGTAAGTCAACTGCATGAGCAAAGTTGCCAAAGGAATGATGTGTGGTGAGGAGTTGGAAGAAAGGGAGGAAAAATCCAAAGAATTGTACTTGGCTACAGCTTAATATGAAACAAGATCTTAATATGGATGCTAACAAAGTTAATGTGATTTTTAGATCCATTAATAGAATTGTAGTAGCCGTGATAGAGGATGTAATTTTTCTACTGTAGTCTGCTATTCCACAGTGCTTATCCTACCTGTCTTGGATGCGATATTTTTATAGGTTCATTAAAACAAAACAAAACAAAGTGAAACTAGGGTGTGGCCAGCAGAGAATATCAAAAGACAAAGAGAGATTTGGACGCTATGTGACACGAAAAATGTTTTTGTTATTATAATTTTAGGATACCAATATGTCATTTTCTTGGTATTGGGAACTTCAAATGAGGAAACTCTCTTGGGTGATGAAGATTAGCTCCTATACAACTTGGCTTTAGCAAGTTGCCCAGAGCATTGAGAGCTATGTTGGGGCGTGATCAAGGTTATTCAGTCAGGATGAATAATAAGTAGAATTTGAACCCAGAGCTTCCTCACTTCAAAGAGCTATATCTGCTCACCTAACAAGGAGGAGTTAAAGAAATTAATTGTAGAAAAAGGGAAGACTACAGTAAAGCATGATAACTGTCTTCAAATATCTGAAGGATTGTGATGTAGAAAAGGGGTCATTCTTTTTTCTGAATTCCTCTAGAAAGTAAAGGAGAACCAATGAGTGGAGTGTCCTAGATGCAAATTGACTGTGTAATATAAGAAATAACTTTCAGGCTCTTGTAATAGCCTACAAAGATCTCCTTGAATCCAATTTCCCTTGTCCCCAGTTTCAATTCATCCCGAATACTGTCAACTATCGATAGGAAAACATCTGTCTTTCTTAAACCCTTGCATCTATGGTCCTATACAATACATCTCCATCTTCACCTGCTGGTCTCAACTTCCTCTACTAAGCTTTAAAAAGTCTCTGTTAGAGATAAACTGGCTGTGGAAAACACTTCACATTTTTTGGCATCTTGCTTATGAAATATTCTCCTTCCTCTTGTCCTATTCTACTGGTCTTTAAGGTCAAGCTTAAAATCTCCCTTCTCCCATGGAGCCTTCTTTTACCCCTGTAGATCACTGTGACATCATAGTAGCTATTGTTTATTATATTCATTTAGCAATTGATTACATCATGGCTTTGTAAGTTTTTTAATATTTTTGTTCTTTTTCATTATTTAACTCTTGTTTTAGTAATTTTTTGTGTAGTTTTGCTTTGTCTTGACAAGGAAGTTGTGAGTTTCTTCAGGGTAGAGAACATTTCATACTTTTTAATATCATCAATGATATACATTTACATCTTTTAAATTAGTGGCCTGGCACAGGATTTTGTAAGTTAAATATCATTGCGTGGCATTGTTGGCATCCAGAAACAAAGGTTTATATCTCAGTTCTTATTTCTATTAGTTGAAACCAAGTCACTTAGTTTCTTCATCAGTCACAAAAGAATAATAATATTGGTACCAACTTCCTAACAGCGTTGTGATGAGTACATAAATTTGTAAAATGTAAGGTGCTATATGAATGTGAGCTTTTGTTATTTACTGAATGATTGGTTAAATCCATTTCTCTGCCCTCAGTCAGTATCCTGCCTGTACTAACTTAGAAGAATGAAAGACCCCTAGAGGAGTTTCTATAACATTCTTCAGTTACTTGTGCCAAAGTACTCACACAACATTACCCTGATCTGAAAATGCTCTTTTGCCTTCTGGGAGACACAATTAGTTGTGACTCACCCCTAACTTGAGACCCTAAGTCTTGAGACTTTCTTCCTAGTGAAGCCCTCCATCCCAAGGACTTGTGGGAAATGAAACCCTTCTTCATAGGTTATGACTCTTGCATAATAGCTTTTCTTTCATGTTCTATCTAAAACTCATAGGCTCTTTTTCTAATGCATACTGAATTGTGGAAGGGCTGGTCACCAGCTCTTGTAACTAACTGCATTTGAGCCCAGGAAAGAAACCAAATAGAACATCAAGGCAAATTATATGTTGCTGATTTCTTCCTTCTAAGTGTTGAAATCAGGGCTTTCCTTTTTATTATGCTCTTTTGTTCTGGGAGTCTGGTTTGAAGTTCTGATATTAAGAGGAGTGCTTCTTTTTTTTCCCCAGGCTCAGTAACTCTCCTGCTCTGAGAGAATAGGAGATAAGTATGTGAGGGAGTGAGTGAGTGAGTGTGTGTGTGCTGACAGCAAAGTTATGGTTAACAAAATGAAACCAGTTAGCCTTCAGTTAGTGAGTCATTTCACACAAATAGGTGTCACACTAATCAATGAGATGTTCTATAAGGGACATTTGCAGGCAGCTTGGAAGCATAAACAGAACTATTTTGGTAAAGATGGGGTGGAGAAGGGAGAAGTTAGAGTGGGGGGTGGAGAGCGGTAGCAACACCTCATCGGCACAGACTTTCTTGGCACGAAGACGAGAGTCCCAGCATCTTTGAGACTACTAGCTTTGATTATGGTAACACCTTATCTAATGATCCCATAATGAGAGGCAGAATGACATTTCCATCGTGCAGTTCTGACCCATGAATGAATGTGTTAGCAACATGAAGGAAACTCAGAAAATCAAAACAGGAAGGCTTCCGTTATCAGGCCAACACACACCATTATTGCCTAGCTGTGAACTATTTACTGGCTATTTATTTACATTCCTATTCACATACAATGCTGGTGTAATTAATCACTGGTGCATTTGCTACCCCAGGTTACAAAGATATGTCTTGAAGCCTTTTCAAGCTTCTTCCAAGCTTCTCACCTTGGCATTTTTCCAAGCTGTTTCCCTAAGAACGGCAGAGCTGGTATTTAGAGCATATGGTGAAGATCTGTTTGTATGTTCATTAAATCAAGATACCAATGAAAGAAAAGTGGAAGGCTTTCTATCCTTTAAATGAAATTGTCAACATAGACATCTCTTGCCTTTACTGAGCCCCGGCCTGAAATGACTAGCAAGCGGTGCTGGGTTATGATGACAAATTAATTCAGATCAGACTTTGATCACCGCATGAAAAGTTCTCAGGCATCAATTTCCAACAGTTTCATTTAGAAAATGAGAAGCCAGGTTAGAGCCTTCAAATCAGAACAAAAGCCGGGATGCCTTGTCCTAACCGGACTGTGCAACCCTAAAATGAAGGAGGGGGCAATTTCTCAGAGGTTCTTTCCTATGGAAGAGAAAGAATTTTTCAGGTATGATCAGATCTACACAATTGGGGGTCCATATGAGTCTGGTTGTACTCAGGGCCCTTTTAGCCAGAGTTGATGCACAAACAATCACCCAGCACTGAACTGCTTCAATCTTTACTTTCTCCTTCCATCCTCCCTGCCATGTAATGTGTCAAAAACAAATGAAAATGGAGAGGATCTGGCTGAAAATAGAATTGAATTCTATTAGTCAGCCTAATAGTGAAAGTGCATTTGGAAATACAGTGCAGTATATCTAATGTTTACCACTTGACTACTCATGCCCCAGGCTCAAAATGCATAATAATGCAAATTAAAACCCAGCAAATGGAAGAGCTGAAATCTCAAAGATAACCATACCTAATGCAGGGTATGACAGAACATCTGCTCTTTAATTAATCTTACGTAAAGAATGAAGCGCTGCATTAAGATGCATACTGTTTATGACAACTGTTTTTTTGTAGTTAACATGCTCCTGGCCTCCCCCATGTAATTGTTTCTGCTTTGTAACACACAGAAGGCTCTGCTAAACAACACCCATCACCTAGAAAGGAAAATGTAAGGAAGGAAGGAAGGGAGGGAGAAAGGGAGGAACGGAGGGAGCTGGGAAGGGGAGATGATTTTAGAATATAAAGCAGAAGAATTTCTGGGTTGCATGCACCATTCAGCTACTGAATATGAAGTTGGATTGGAGATGAGGAGAGTGGGTGGGATGGGGGAGGGGGAGGACACTTCATCAGGCATTTTATTTTTTAAACAATTGATGAGCACCCATGCCTTCTGGCACGTTCTAATCTGGGAGTGGGGTGGGGTCTTTACAAACCCAAGAGACAAAAATGAGGAGAGCAACTGTAAGAAGTTCATTTTTAATCATATGTTTGTCAAAGCCTTGAAGTGAAGCACATTCAGGGCTGATGAAAAAACCGAAGGTTATTTTACACATTATCAAATCCTTTCTAATGAATGTAACTGCTTTGGTTTTGGACCAGTTTTTGAATTTCAATATTTATATTTGCTCATGGACTACTTGGTATTCCTTGGTATTCCTTGGATTCATTCTTCACCAGGACAGATAATAATAAAATGGACACCATGAAGTATCAATATCTTAATTTTTTCTCTGACATTAAATCTATTCCTGTTTAATATACACCTAACTGATGCTTTAAGATGGATGAAGTATGAAATTAATGCAGTGCTCAAAAGAAAAAGAGCAAAGGGAAATGAAAGGCAACGGGGAGGGCAAGAGAATTTCCAGAAGACAACAGCATTTCTAAATGTAAGGATTCCAAACACTTATCTTTGAGGTTTTGAGATCCGTTGCCAAATGTGGCCATTACCCCCTTCCCCTGCTCCCCCACCCCCCAAAAAACCCTCTTGAGGTTTGTTTGTAGTGCTACATTCCTCTAGAGAATAAGAATCTTATGAAGAGGAAAGCTAAAAATATCAATTCATCTACTTTGTGTCACCTTTCCATGAAGGTGCATTCGAGCAGATGTCAGATGACTATCAGTGTTGGTATCTGAACTCAGTAGAAGGTTGTTCTAGATCAGAGATTCTCAAACTAGGGCACTAGAGTTAGGTGGTTTTTAAAAAAAATATTTTGATAATTTTATTTTAGTATAATTAGGTTCCTTTATAATCTCATATATTTTATTTTATGCATTTGAAAACATTCATCTGAAAAGAGGTCCATGGATTCCACCAGCTTGTCAAAATCATGTCCATGACCCAAAAAAGGTTAAGAACTTTTAATTAGATATTGTTTAGATACCTCCCACATCTAGATAAAAAAACTAATCAATTAATTAATCAGCAAGCATTTGTTAAGTGCCTACTATGTGCTAGGCACTATGACAAACCCTGAGAAAGTAAAGAGAAAGATGAAAACTGTCCACCCTCTAAGGACCTTACATTCTGCCACAGAAGACAACATGTACACGTATACTTATTCTCAATGACTGTTCACCCAGTGCAACGTAGTCGATCTGGATTTGGAGTCAGGAGACCCAAGTTTCAATTCTAACAGTAGTTCCTCACAGTGTGACTGCAACTCAGTCAGTTAACCTTTCTGAAGCTCATTTGACTTGTCTCTCTCATCTTGAAGATTCCTTCCATCTCTAAATCCTGGGAACAACTTTTTCTAGGTAGGAAAACAGACCAGCTTAGGTGTACTTTGTTAAAACATGTACTGACCCTAGTATAGAATCTCAAGAAACAAAAGAAGGACATCTTGAAAACTTTCCAGGTTGAAGAGATTTTATTAAGAAGAGTGAGTGAGTGAGAGAGAGGTTGGAGTCTTGAATAAAAATGATAGGTTATGCTTTAAGCTGAATAAAAATAAGCTATCTGCAGAAAATATGGATCTGGCATGTGTGCTGTCTCTGGAAAGAATCATTTTTATTTGTCTATCTATGTATAAGGGAGGAAGATAGATAAATTGAAAGAAAAATGCCATCTCTGTAATGTTCACTCTGGCAAGGGGTTTGCAAACAATATAAAAATAGCTACTCTTCTGAAAGGATGGCTTTACCTAAAGTTTATCCATAAGAAAAACAAAAATCAAAGCAAATAAAGACAATGTAGAAAATGACATCTATCTCCTTTATAGATTATTAGAATTAACTGGGCCTATTTCCTCATTAGATTATATAATGAGATGTAAAGTTAAAGGAGGAGAAAAAAGCAAAGTAACCAAGAGAGATGGTCATTCTAACATTTATTTCCTTCACTCCTTCCTCAAATTGCTTTAATTTCCTCTGAGTGGAGTTAAGTACCAGAGCATTCACATAAGCAGGGGCCCAGAGTAGACTCCAAGGTTGGCCAGCATTTGAATTACCTCCGGATGGTTTGGCGGCCTCTAAATTTATATCCTTGAAGACACAGCAACAGGGCCTACATCTCCTATGGAATGGGCTTGAAAGAATGCCAGCAAAGGACCTCAGTCCTCCCTTATAGTCCTGGCACGTAGAATCACAGAAGGAAACAAAAGGCATTTTGTGAGAAGCCGTCCAGGAAGAAATATTAACAATATAAACCTAGGGGGGGGGAAAGAAAGGGAAGAAAAAAGGCCTTTAAAATGGTTTTGTACTTATTTTAATAGAACTTGCATAGTCCCTGAATGTCCTCTAATCTAAACCAAATGCTTGTTGCTCCGACAGGGCTGTCTCTTTGTTCACCAGGCAATGCCTACTCGGCCTCTGTGGCCGGGAAAATGCAGGGACTGGCTGGCTTATCTTTCCAACAGGAACAAACATTGTTGTCCTCAAGGTTATGGCATGTGGCTGACTCAGGGAACTTAGGAAAAACACCCATTGGCAGCTGGACCTTATTCTTAAGTCACCCTGCATGCCTAATCAAAAGCTGGAAGATTTTTTGATTCTGTTTGATCCTGAAATGTGTCAAGGAACATGAATAGACAAGGGACATACTGCCCTTTTTTCTTTCTTCCCCTTTTCTTTCTCTCTCTCTCCCTCTCTCTCTGTCTCTCTCTCTGTCTCTCTCGCTTTGTCTCTCTCTCTCTGTCTGTCTCTCTCTCTGTCTCTGTCTCTGTCTGTCTGTCTCTCTCTGTCTGTCTCTCTCTCTGTCTCTGTCTCTCTCTGTGTGTCTCTCTCCCACCACTCTTTTGGTTCAAAAAAATTGTTCAGCTTTAACCTTGATTTGCTAATATTGTCTGACCTTGACTTTATGCGGGTTGGAAGGATTTCAGACTTGGTTTTATCAGGATTAGCTTTTTATCTGCACAGAAGTACCCAAGCAAGTAACTCATCTCATCTTCGTTCACCTTAGACTTTCTGCTTTCTCCTCTAATTTATAAAACAACGTGGAGAAAATAAACTAAATTATTGTGATGGGTGCAGTGATATGACTTTTACTGCGGGGCAGAAGTGAGGGAGCCATAATCCAGTGCTGGGCTCGGGATCAATGCCTTTGGGTGACACTCAGCAGCATTATTAAAGAATTCAGCCCGCTCTGTTTCCAATGCTGTACGTTTCTTTTCAAATGCTTATATATCTAACACAACCTGCACACAGAGAAGAGGAAAGAAGAGGAGGGCCATAGAAACCCAAATATACCAGATTTTCACCTTTTCAAGTCTTTCCTAGTTCTTGCAGCACAAATTGACTTTGTAAGATTGGCTCAGAAAATGAATACCCAGGACATCACTCTGTGTTACTTTCCTGTGAAATTACTTTTCTGAATGAAAATATTGAATTCCTTTGAAAGCAAGTAGTATAATATCTCTGGAAATGAAAATCCTGTGGAAATCACAAAGGAAAGAAGACAGAAGGATATGAAAGCTTTCTATCTCTAAATGTTAGTCAGGCTAAGGTTTTTCTTTTCCTTGACAACAATCATAACTGCTCTTTCTGATGTTGATACAGTGAGCGCTGGAATCTCCTAGATGCTTATATTACAGATTTATGTTTTATCTACAATAAACAGCCAATATCATTATCTTAATTTACTGAAACATTTGTATGCACTTGAAGCTTATGGAGTCAGGAGCCGAGTTGCTTAGCAAGTTTGACCTGCTGAATTTCCCTTGTCTCAAGGGGAATGTGTTGACTTTTAGCCAGACTCCCTGTCATCACTGTGTCTGGGCTGAGCTGACAGATAAACAAGGAGGCCACTTCCTAGGAGATGTTGGGTGTGGAATCAAGTCTTCTTCCTGGTTTTCTTGTGCAGTTAATTTTGCTGTTTACAGGGAAAGTAATAACTCAGGAAGACTAGGAGAGACCACCTTTCCTGATGCATCAGACGAACTCACCAACTGCATAGTAAACTGGTTGAAAATGAAAGTTCTTTTTTTAAAAAGTGTAACTGGAGAATGTTGCCTCAATTTCTACTCCCTCACCCTTCTGGGTCCAGTTAAGCATCACTCCTGACTGTTGCTTGAGGCAGCTTCTGAAAGCAGCCAACTTTTGACACAGTGTCTCTGTGTACCTGAGACATGAAATGGAAACAGCAGTGAACTTGGAATCAGAAGACTGGAGCTTAAGGGTCAGCCCTGTCACTTGATGGCCAAAAGTCACTTTCTAGACAAGTTGCTTTCACCACTTTGAGGAAGCAGTGGGGTACAATGGATAAAGCAATGCCTCATCAGAGACACATCTTGGATAAAGTCCCACCCTTGACACACTATCTGTGTTACCTTTGTCAAGTCACTTCCCTGGATCTGTTTCTCCTCTTCTGTAAAAGAAGCACCTTCAGCTCAGAATCTTTTATCCTAAAATCACTTTTATTTTAAACCCTAAATCTAAAGTTAGTAATTAGTATACTTAATTATATAAGATCATACCCATGAATTGCCTAAAAGTCTTTGGCAAAATGTAGGGCTTAATTATATTAGACATCTATCTCAATAAAAAGCATATGCATGGAATAATCAAAATTAATCAAATATCATGAATTGATCATCAGATTTATAGATAATCAAAATTATAACAAATTGTAAGCAAAATTATGACACTAAGATGTAACATTGTTTGCAATGGAGAAACACTAGAAGTTTTTCCATCAAGTTCATGGGTAAAACCAAGATGTCTACCTTTCCCACTATTGTTGATATCTTCCTAGAAACAATAGTAATATAAACAAAAGAAATTATGCAATAAACATTGGAAGAGGATAAACAGTTTTCTCTATTTTCAGATGATATGATGGTTTTTCTTAGAAAAATCAGAGGAGAATAAGGACAAAAGAATTAATTATGATAATTATTTTAGGCAAATGGAAAAATGCAAAATAAATCCATAAAATCACCAATTTGTCTGCGTATTACTAAGAAGAACAAGGAGAATCTTAGAGAAATAAAAATTTTCACTTCTAAAGACCAAGAAATTAATAAAATATCTGAGAGCTAACAGACCAAGATCTACTCAAGTCTTATGAAAATGCAACTGCAAAACATTCTTAACATAAATAAATGCATTTCCCTCTCTCTCTCTCTCTCTCTTTCTCTCTTTTTCTCTCTCTCCCTCTCCACACACACACACACACACACACACACACACACACACACACACACACACATATAATCTGCTAATCAAGATATTGTATATCTGGGCCATAGAGGAAGTCAAAATACTAACAAAATTTATTTGGAAGAACAATTGTTCAAACATTTTAAGGGGTGTAATTGCAAAAATCGTCATTAAGGGGGTCCAGCATTATTAGATCTCAAGGTATACTATAAAGCAGTAATCACTAAACTTCTTCTCTAAAAAAAAAAAATAGAATAGATTGGTGGAACAGAACAGATAAATAAGACTTAGAAGTATATGAACACAGTGGGCCAGTGTATTCAACTCAAAGGATAATCTTCCTTATACCAGAAGTGGTTGAGTCAGGATTGAACTCAGGTACTTCGATTCCAAATCTAGTATTCTTTCCATACTTTAGAGATTAATATTCATAGCAATTTATTGAACAGAAAAAGGAATTACTATTTGAGAGGTAGGGTCACCCTTATCTCACTTACGGATGCTGAGAGGAGACTTGAGGAAAGATGAAGTTAGAAGAGGAAATTCTTCAAGCAGAATTAAGGAGACCCCTGGGTTACCTAAATCTATGTTTATATTTAGCTTTTATAGAAATGGGCTCTATTGCTTTCATATACTTCTCAGTATATCACGGAGATATCTAGGTCACTGGAAATGAATTAACATCAAAGAAAATTCCCCTGGAGAAGTCACCTATAACTATTAAGAAACAAAGGGGTGTCATAAAGAAGTAGAAGTTTGAGGTTAGATTTTTTTTTTGAATGCTACTGAATCCTTGAGGAGGAATCCAAAGATTTGTTCACACTTAGACAGTACTTTTCTCACAATAGCCCTTTACAGTAGGTATGAAGTATCTAGTGATTTGCATTCTATAAAAATGGGTAAATGAAGGCTTGAACAGATGAGACAATTTGCTTAGGGTTGCATGGGTCATGAGCTTCAGAGAGGGAATTTGAACTCAACTCTTTGGGATACTTTTGATACTAAATATCATTTTCTTTCTCCAATGCCATATTCATTCTCAGTGCAGTAGGAAGAAAAAAAAAGGAAATTTAAGAAAGATTTGAATTAAAGATTCTCCATTGTGAGAGCTCATCACTCAAATGAGTTACTGAGACATATTGTGGAATTTTTCCCCTGACAAATAGTTGAGTATGAACTAAAAAGAAAAAGCCACAGTTTTCTAAGAATAGTCACAGGGCCACTAAAGTTAGAATAAGCTAAGGCTGATAATAAATGTTTAGAACAACAAAAAGGACTTTTAAAAAGCTATTTATTCAAAGAGGAGGATCAAGAAAGGATAGGTATACTGCTTATTGGGATGCGGTAATGATAAAGGATGCTTGAGAGAAGACAGACATTAATTTTTACTATGCTCCTATTTTGATTTTTTTTTTAGAGAATGATCTTAGGGCTGGAAATGTTAACAAAACTGGCTAACATGGAGTAAAGAATATAAATGATGAGATAATAAGGGAGCAACTCATTGTCTTTAGTAAATGAAGTAACCAGGCTTGGAAAAATTATGTCCTAGTGTACACAAGAGAAATAAACAAACAAAAAAACTGGTGCTAAGATTGTTGAAGTCCTGTCAGTGGTATTTAAATGATTATAGAGAATGGAATAGGTTTTTTAGAACTGGAGAAGAGCAAATATTGTACATTTTTTTTAAAAGGGGAAAAGTTAGAGTTTGCAAACTATAGACTGGCAAAATTGTAGGGGTAGTTTGTGATCATCCAGAAAGAGAAATCATAATTCCTCAGAGCTTACATGGATGCAACTGAAGAAGATTAAGGAAAACTAATTACATTCCTCTTTTTATATCAAAGTAACAAGGTAGATCAAGGAAATGTGGTGGGTGGTTTTCCTACTGTAGAATTCAATAAAGCTTTTCATAGAATCTCTTGTGTTATCTTTATGAGCAACATGAAGATATATCAGATAGTTAATAGTATAGGATGATTTTTAAAGAGATTTGAATAAAAAGAACCAAAGTGAAATAATTGGTAGACTCATGTAAGGTTGAGGGAGGTGTACAGTGAAAAGTCCCAAGGATTTATCCTTCATTTTATGTTGCTTAACATTTCTATTAATGATTTGGATAAAAGCATAGATGATGCAAAAGTGAAATCGACAGATCAAGGCTCAACATGAATTTTGCTGGGAATAGGGTTTCAAAATGTCAGAACTGGAAAAGATTAGAAATTATCTAGTCTAGATAATTCTAGAGATTATCAAATATAGATAAGAGACAAAGTGGTGATGGATATTTTATCTGTTTGATATAGGATCAAACAAAATCTCAACAGACTAGACTCTTGGGCTAAATCTACTAAGATAATATTCGTATGTTTAGTATGGATTAAATGTAAAGTCTTACACAGGTGCAAAAAATCAACCTTGTATGGTAAAGTTGTAACTAAGCAACTGTTCATATAAAACTGTTAATCTGTTCTAATAAAGCTGTTTATATAAAATCTAATAATTTTGTAGATTATGAGTTTGAAGTAATTTAATTGCATAAAATCATTGCTAGCAAAAGTTAATGCAGATTTAGGCTTCAATAAAAGAATGCCATTAATAAAGAGGAGATATTCCATCAGAATTTTGCCCTGGTCTGATCACATACAGACTAATTCTGTCAATGACATGTCTTAGAAACATATTGAAAAATTAAAGACTAACAAGAAGGTAAGTAGCATAGTAGAATACCTCTAGAGCATAAGGACAAGTTTAAGGGACTTGGTGTGGAGAAGTGAAGGTTTATAGGGGTCATGCTACCTATCTTTAGGTTTTCTGAGAGACTATTGGCTTGGCCTCAGGGGGAAGAACCAATGGAATGGATGAAAGTTGCAAAGACAAAATTTTAGACTGGATGTAAGGAAAACTTCCCAAGAATGAGAGCTGTCCAAAATGCAATGTGCTCTGTCAGATGTGGTCAGTTCTCACTCTCCGAATTTTGCAGATTTGCAGAGGATATCTATTTATAGGTTGGAGCTGATGACCTCTCTGGACATTGAGAAAACAAGGATAAAAATGTTCACAATTTCAGATTCTGTAAAGAAGCAAAATAAGTTGATTTAGATATTAGCTGTAGGAAATGAAGGGAAGGGAAGAATTCAACAAGGCTCCCATGTTTTGAGCCTGAGTGACTATTATATAAATAGAGAAACTGAGAGTCTGGGTTGACTTTAGAAGGAAGAAGAACTCAGTTTTGGAACTGTTGAGTTTGAGATGATATCAGAACATCCAAATTAAACTTGAATCTATATTTGCAATTGATTTAAAGTCAATGCGATGTGGAGAAAATACCAAGAGGGGAGACTAAGTTATTTCATTAATATCAGACCAGCTTTATCTAACAGAGTGAGCACACATGAATGAGAAGACAACTTTTGTGGAAATTTCCACCCCCTCAAAATTGAGAGCTAATGCTGATTTTGAAGTTTAGCATTCTAAGCAGAGCCTCAAACTATTTTGGTGTTTCTGTTGTAAACATTAAGAATTGTGACTTCTGGTATAAGTAAGGCTATCCCTTCAAGGATATCAAAGAATTTGAACATATATAGGTGGTTTGTTTAGGAGAATCTGAACTTGAAGTATTTTCCTCTAAAATTAATTTCAACGCTTATGGGCAAAGTTTGCAAATAAAGTATTTTTGTTGTTTTATTAAACGCCAAATACTTGGAAAATAATTAGAAATATTCACGGTACTCAAAATATGACCTATTGCACCCACTGCTTTCAAACTCAAGCCTATTGGCTGGTTTATTTGGTGTATGACCTTCAGATGAATTGTGATGTTTCTCACTGCTGTGCCAGGATTGAGAAGATGCAGGGAATACAGTAGATGTAATCTCCCCAGGCTACCGGAGGGCATTTGACACAGTGCCTTGGGAAATTCTGCTTAAAAAATGAATTCAATTCATTTTGGGTGTGAACATGTGAGCAGATGAAGGATTATGAACTTGGAGGAAGGAGAAATAGCAGCATATCGACCCAGGAAGAAGACCTGCCAGGATTGATGTTGGCCCGTTTCCTTTTGCAACTCGATTAATGACCTAGAAGGGGGATGGGGAGATGGAGAGAGAACAGACATTCATTACATACACAGGTGAGCATATTGTAAAATGCTTGAGGGCTAGACCCATGCAAAGTGATCTGGAAATCAGACAGGAAAAAAAAAATCAGCCTCAATAAAGACTGAGGAACCAGAAAGCATCAGTTGACATACAGATATTTAATAAAAAGAAAATACGATAGAAAGTTGATGTAACACTGCATTTTCTGGATGGATTCTGACATATACTCTAAATTGCTCTTGTCCCCTAAACATCACTACGTGCGGTAAAAGCTTGTTATAACATAGCTAGCCTCTATGACAGTACTAGTCATGTCCTAGACTCAGTGTTTTAAAGGGAAAATTACACTGGAGTTGCAATTTCTGTGAATGATGTTACTTATTCATCCTGCCTGTCTGATTTTCTACTATCCAGTAAGTCTATAGAGAGCCATAAGGGAGGAAATGGCCTTGGGGTGATAGAGTCCAGCAAATTGGATTGGAACCCTGAATGCAACAGAAAAGAAAGTGTTGGTGTGACCTTTGGGCTGCATACCTAGAGGGATCACCTCACAAAGCTGGACTATGATTGCTCCTCTCTAATAAAATAAAATGATGAAAAAAGCTCTGAAGCCTGGAGAGAAGGAATGTTTGTCTAGCGTGGCAAGATTCCTCACTGGAATGACCTAAGTGCCCTGGGCATATTGGACCACCAGATAAGGAGGAGACAGCAGCAGTAACCCAAGCATGGAGCATGAGGAAATGTACCCTGTGTGCACACAAGAATGCTTTGTCTTGGAAGTTTTCTTCATATGGCTGACTTGAAGATTAGTGTTCATAACAGCGCATAAGTTCAGTAATAGCTTGCATTTGAAAAGAATTATCCTCAACATAGAACATTTATAGAAATTGTAATATCTTCCTGTCAAGCAATAGGATGATCTTAAAGATCCTTTTTTAATCTTCTTTTCAAACCAGAACCTGCTCTTGTGGCAGGTAATGGCAATGTGAATCTGATCCATATAAAAGTTAATCACTCCTCACTTCAAGCCCTCCACAATCTTGGTCCACTTACCTTTCTGGTTTTATTTCATATCAGAAACTCTCCATCTTAGTCAAACTAACCTTGCTATTCTCTTTATGGGAATGACCATTTCTTTACTCCATGACTTTGAATAGTGGTTCCACAAGCCTAGAAGGTACTCCCTCCTCATTGATCTTTTGGAAAATTCCTAATTTCTTTCAAAACACAGTTTAGATACTGCTTCCTATACAAAATCTTACCTGACACCTCCTCCTCCAGTGGAACTTCATTCAAATTATTTTGAACTTGCTTACTTGTGTACAAGTTATATGCCCTCTTGTAGTATGGAAGTTCCTTAAAGGTATGCATTGTTTAATTTTTATTGTGGAATCTCTAGTGCCTTGTACATAGTAGGCACTCAATAGATAGTTATGGAGTAGAATTTAATTTAAAAGCAGTGAGAAGAGAGACCTCACTTCTAAGGCATAGTTTTTGTGTTCTCTCTCTCTCTAAGGACAAAAGGATTACAAATCAGTTTTAGCCATAGAACCCTCTACTTGGATTTATTCATGAAAAACAAAACCATGTCATCTTGCCACAAAAAAGTGTTTGTAGGTATACTTAGGGATTTTCCTCACTTTTGATATTATAAGCACTAGAAACATTCAACCATTGAGAATATCTCAGCCAACAGTAGTGGCATTTCCTTCACCTCTCTCCAGGAAAGAAGTTATGGCCAAACCAAGCTCCACTAGTATTTTCAAATAAACTTTTATCTTTCCATTAATACAAAGTTTGGGATTGCTATTTACTCTGGAGCTTTAAAAAAACACTCAAATGTCCTATTAAATCAAGGAAACTCCTAGCAGAATATGCAGCACCTTGAACATCCTTAATCAGAGTTGGTTTAGAAAAAGAGGCAATGTCACCTGAGGTAGTTAGAGGCTCTAAGTGTGGTTCCTATTCTCTCTATTTCCTCCCATGTGCTTTGGAAACGGGGCAACAAAAAGATTCTGAATGATGGAATGATGATAACTTGTAGAATCCTTCAAGCAAAGAATTCCTTGGTCTATGCTGAAAGAAGCCCATTGGCTCCCAGAGACATGGCCAGGCAACAAGGACTGACCATCAGTGAAACAGCTTTCAATTGCTTGAGTGTTGCCTGGGATAAAGGAATAACAAAGTTCTACTGGATGGGCATCTAATGAAGTGAAAAGAAGCCTGCTGCTATTTCTTTAACAGCTTGTCTGGGGCTGTCATGAAGTGGTTTGAGATCATCTTTCTTCCCAGTCCTGAAAAAGTAGTGTCATATGTTTCCAATTGTTATTGATTGTCATAATGGCTAAGACATTCCATTTTAAGAAGTCACTCAAGCAAATGTAACAGAAAGATACATTGGACAATGTGTGAGGAAGACAATACATTTTCTCCTCACCTTGCCTTGGTGTGGGAAGAAAGAGAGAGGCAGATATTGTACGTACTTTAATATTTAAAAGACCATGATTTTTTTTGTTGCTTTCTTCCTTCCATTGAGGAAAATTTCAACTTTTCTTTGACCTAGCAATCATGGATAGTTACTGTTTTTCAAAAATGAATCCTACTCTGGACAAATTGGCTGTAAACATCTGTAAATGTAGCTAGACTGTTCCTTGGTATATAGACAGTTTCTGGGAGGTGTTCTGATATGAATTAGTTTCATTCCTCTAAATAGAATATAGGCACTTGATAAACGAAGGTTAACTAATTGAATGGTTGACTCTTGTTGAGGGATGTGATGAATGTTGATGCACCTTCTAGAGGTAGAAGGAAAAGTATCCTGGATAGCTTTCATAATTTTCTGAGGTCACTCATGTATAGAGAGCTGTCATGAATGGATCTAATAGGCCACTGTGCTTATTGTATATTGAATCACCTTTCAATTATGTTCACAATCTGCTAAAATTGCTCAATTCCTCAGCTTCCTCATAAAAACAAGGCATTTGGACTAGATTATCAATAATGTATCACCCACTTCCTAATCTTAAGCTGCTACATATTTAAAGAAAAAAGGAAGATATAAGATAAGCAACATCCCTGGAATTGACTAAGCTATTTTATAGATAAATAAAAATATAGTAAAAAGAAGATGGGTATTCTTTTTAGAAGAATTTGAGTGTTATATGGGGGTATGAGAGGAGCAGGGAGCAGCAAAGGTCTCTCCCCAGGGATACTCATTGTAAATGCTCTTATAGTTTCCATGGCAACTCAAATAACTTTTAAATCAACTTCTTTAAGAGGACACATGGTATTATGTACTAAGGATAGGTTGGGTAACTAAGCTTGAAGTAGTGTTGTCATATGGTGGAGAAGGTACTGTGTTGAAAGGCAATAGTCTAGGGCTCTGATCCCTATGTCATTAGCTGACTATTTTGCCTTTACATTTTTTTTTTGCAAGTGAATTTTCCTTATTCATGGTTTCCTTATGGGTTAGATAATCTCAAAGATATCTTATAGTTTGAAAACACCATAATCAATAAAATTGTGGGAATTCAACTAGATATTCTCTAAAATCTGTTTCAGTTCCATATAATTCTATCTGAATTCTATCATAGTTGTTGAACTGACAAGTTTGTTACATGTCAGGTTCAATTAAAAAAAGGTATTTCCTTTGTTTTGATAGTGTCAAAGTTGATTTTATTTATTTGTTTTTTAGTTTTCAACATTCACTTCTATAAGATTTTGGGTTTTAAATTTTCTCCCCCTTCCTTTATTTCTCTCTCCCAAAGATGGTGTACAATCTGAAATAGGTCATACATGTACAGTCATATTAAACATATTTCCACATTAGTCATGCTGTAAAGAAGAATTTGAACCAAAGGGAAAAACCATGAGAAAGGAGAAACAAAAAGAGGAGAAATAATATACTTTGATCTGCATTCAGACTCCATAGTTCTTTCTCTAGATGTGGATAGCATTTTCTATCATGAGTCTTTTGGAATTGTCTTAGATTTTTGTATTGCTGAGAAGAGTTAAATCTATCAAAGCTGGTCATCGTACAATATATTATGTACAATGTTCTCCTGGTTCTGCTCAATTCACCCAGCATCAGTACATATAAGTCTAGGTTTTTTCTTACGTCTGCCTGCTCATCATTTCTTATGAATGATAGTATTCTCTTATATCCATAGACCACAGCTTGTTCATCCATTCCCCAACTGATGGGATTCTCCTTAATTTCTTCATGGCAACCACAAAAACAGCTGCTTTAAATATTTTTGTACATGTGGGTCTTTTCCCTCATTTTTATGACTTCTTTGGCATACAGAACAAGAAATAATTATACCAATATTCTTAACAGGGAGAAATATATTATTTGTTCAATTTAAGAAGAATTTATTGGATATCAACTATAATTAATTGATTTATCCATAACTGCCAACGGTAATACACTCCAGCTGCAATTATGCTTGGTTCTTTGGTGATTGGAAAAGGAAATGGCAAATCATTTGTGTATCTTTGCCAAGAAAACCCCAGAAAGGGTCACAAAGAGTTGTACACTACTGAAAATGACTAAACAACAATGAAAACTTTGGTGAATTCAATGATGAATAAAAAAATTCACTCCTTTCCTTAAGTAAGCTTGCAAGCAAGTGGGAAAGATGTCTTGAATGAAAAGAATTATAAGACTGTATATACATATATAAATATAATACACACACACGTATGTATATATATATATATATATACCCACCCACACATACATATATACATACACACATATTATACATATATATATATATACACCACACACACACACACACACACGGTAATTGTGTAATGCAGAAAACTGAAACAACAGTTGATTGGTTTTTGTCAATGATCAACAAAATTTCATGGAAAAGTTGGATTTTGAGTTTTGCCTTGAAAGGGTGATAGGGTTTAGCTTATAAGGGTGGAGAATCTGTGGCCTTGAGATCACATGTGGCTTTCTAGGTCCTCAAGTGTGGTCCTTTGAGTAAATCCAGACTTCACAGAACAAATCCCCTTAATAAAATGATTTATTCTGTAAAACTTGGACGCAGTCAAAAGACTGAACCAAAGAATTAGAAGGTCACATGTTGACTGGAGGCTGCAGCTTCCCTACCACTTGTTAGGAGAACACATATTTGAGAGGGGAGCTTTCTAGATGTGTGTACTGTAGCAGAGTATAACATAGGTAAGGCCATGGAAGAATTCCTTTGTCTTTATTCTGTAGGCAATATGGAGCTATTAAAGATTTATGTCTGCTTGACATAGTGTTTTTGAGTTATAGGCTCAAAATGATGTTTTAGAAAGATTAACCTGGCAATGGCATTCAGGATGAATTGGAGGGGAAAGACAATAGAATCAAAGAGGAAAACTTTTGCACTAGTTCAGGCATAAAGTTACTTGGTAGTTAATCTCTTGTAATGTATGTCACTCAGCAAATGTGTCACACTATTGCTAGCAGAGTTGAAGATGTGGTCCATGGCTATGAAGAAGGTAAATTTGTAAATAAGTACAAGTATGGCTTTGAGGGTTAAGATAGCAAAGAAAAAAGCTTTTTGTATACTTCTCTGTGATGATTGTTACTATCAATGGGCCATTATGCCTCTTGAAACCATAAGAATACTCCTACTATAGTGGAGTCTACCTTTTATACTCCAAGGGAAAAACTGATTAAGTATGAATTAGGTTATTATTTTTCTTTGGGTGACAATACCAAGACAAAGGCATTTTAGATTTGCTCTGGCTCAGATATCATCCCTGAGACCCTAGTAGTATCACAGAAGTTCATCCTGGACTGATAAAAAAAAAAACATGCTCAAAGTCTATAAAACCATTATTGACTATGACTAGAATTCATTTCAATTACAAAAGGAGTGCATCGTGTCTAAAACAGGGTTCATGACTACCCCAGTCCTCAATTTGACCCTTCTCCAAATTTCCCTATTTCTGTGTGAATTTGTTTTGCTTTACTATGACAATATGTAATATGTTTCTTCCTACCTTATATAAGTTTTAAATTGGGAAGTGGGATGGGAAATTGGAAGTAAAAAAAGAGGTTAAGAATAATGACAGCAAAAATAAATTTCCAATGTTTGTTGATAGCAACTCTATCCTTCCATTTAACTCAACTCAAAATATGGGAGTTTTCTTTGACTTTTCTTCTTACTGTGTTCATTCAACCATTTACCAAATCCCTTCAAATATACCTGGGACTCTCTGCCATGACTACATGTGGATGGGATTTTTTATAGTCTGTCAGTGGTGTCAAATTCAAATAAAAATGGTTCCCTGTGAGTACTATAGTGTTAGAAAACCACAAATTAGCATTTTCTATGTTGCATTGTATTTTTATTTTGTTAAACACTTGATTACATTTTTATCTGGTTCAGACAATATCCAGGAGTTTTGTGAGTAGCTTACAGCTACTCCTAGGAGTTTTAACACCTTCTCAGGTGACCAGAAGCTGTATCAAGGAAGTCAGGTACTAATCAGGTCCTGGAATAGCTTTGTTGTCTTTTAGGGAAAATTAATCCTTCTCATGGGTGGGCCCATCACAGAGGAATATTGAGAAAAGGTAATTAGATTAAGAAATTTTGTGAGATTATTTGTAACTGAAGAGAGCAGTTTCAGTTGAGCAATGAGACTGGAGACCGGATTGCAACTGTGTGAGAAAGGAGAAAAGAGGAATTTGAGAAAATGATAATATATTGCTTTTGCTAGGAATTTGACTGAGAAATGGGGTAGAGATATAGGAAGGTAATTTGAAAGATTGATAGTGGCAAGTGAAGTTTTTATTAAAGATGGTGGGAATATTGGGGAATGGAACCTGGATAGATTTTAAAGAAGCAAGAAAAGAACCTGTGGTAAGGTAGAGATTATATGTTAGAGGGAGAGAATGATTAGTAGGGTGAGTTGTAAGGGGTATGTGTAGACGACTGGCCTTGGCAAGAAGGTTTATCTCTTCCTCATAGAATAGAGTAAAGGAGTAGAGATTATAGGATGATGTTAAGGGGTTTTGAGACGAAGATAAAGGGAAGAAAGGTTATCATTGTATATGGCCTTTATTTTCTCAGTAAAGTATAAGAGGAGATCTTTTGTTAAAAGGGAGGCAGAAAAAACAATGTTGGAGGTTTGAAGAGAAAGAAATGTTTCAAGTAAGTGGCTACAGGGTATGTGTTAGAGAATTAATTAGAGAAGGACTAAAGGATTGTTTTACTGAAGTGATGGCCAATGTTAGGTTAGCTCATATAATTTTTAGTGGACCCAATCAACATGGATGTACAATATGACTTTCTGTTTTACCATTCATCATCTCGTGAGAGAAAGTAAAGGAGGTAGATGATGCTAATAATCTCAGCCTGGGGTTTTATAAAGCATGAGAAGCAAATTGGATGAGGATGGCAAAAGATTCAATAGTAGAGAACAAGGTAATGTTGAATTGATTACCTACACTACAGAAAGTGGAAAGGAAAGAAAGGGAAGCTAGAGAGTAGGGGAATGGCCTGAGAATAATGAGAAATAGAGGGAGTTAGAGGCCATGTTGAAAATGAAGATTAGGTTTATGAAGAATGAGGCCAAAGGAGAGACTGAATGAGGAGAGATACGTTTGTATGAAAGATTTCAGAATTCTTTGTCATGGAATTAGATTTCTTAACCTTTGCATTTGATGAGTGTTCTCTTGTTTCTTCATGTTGACTTCATTTACATAGATGACCTTATTGTACCTCTTATTCTTCTGGTTTTGCTTTCTTCATTCTATATTATTTCAAATACACTTTCTCATATTTCATTGAATTCTTTACATTCTTAATTCCTTAAAGTCCAGTAACATTCCATTTAATTTTGAAGTTTCTTTAGCCATTTCCCAGATATTTGGTCTATGTTGATTTTAGTTTTTACTTATTGTTGTTGTTAGTACAAATGACATATATAAACTACATGCCATAAACATATGTATATACATATATGTATAAGTTAATACACTCATTCATATATATGTTCACATGCTTATGCATATAAGTATATACACACATTCATAACAACCTTGCTTGTGCTATTCACATATAGCATGTGTGTATGCATATATATGTATATATGCATGTATTAGTATTTTCTTGTTTTTATGAGCTTTCTTGAGACATAAATCCAGTAGTAACATCTCTGATTCAAAAAATATGAAAGATTTAGTAATTTTTCTTCCATAATTCCAATCTGTTTTCCACCTGAACTCAGCTACATTCTTGTTCCATAGGCAATGACTTAGTATGTCTATTTTCTGATAGCTTTCCAGAAAGGGTTTTCACCATCTTTTACCTATACAATAACTTATGAACATGAGGTGATACCATAGTTTTATTAGAATCTGTGGTTATCTAGCTATTAATGATTCTAAATGTTTTTTTTTTCAGATGAGTTGGCATAGGATCATAGATTTTGAGTTGTAAATGATCTTTGATTTCATCTACTACAGTCCCTTTATTTTAAGGGGAAAACTGATAAGGAAACTGAAGACCAAGTCAGTTAAATGATTTACTAGGGTTCATTAATGGTAGTGCTGAGATTTGATTCCAGTTCTGATACTCTTTCTTTTGCTATCCTTCAACCACTTGCCTATTGGGAAATGGCTCTTATTATTACAATTTTATATATGTGTCATTGACTGTCAGACTTTTGACAGCAAAATTTAATGTAAATACTATCATTTCAATCAGTAGCTTTTCTTTTGATTCAGGCTGCATTGATTTTATTTGTAAAAAATTTTTACAAATTTTATTTGTAAAAAAATTAAGTTTATATAATTGAAATTATTTTTATGGTCTCTTCTATGCCTAACCCATTTATAAATTTGTATCTTATTCATAACTATAAATGTGTAACTTTTCCTTTGCTTCTAATTTTATGTTGTGTTTTTATTTTGCAAATGTATTTTATAGTCTGTTACTTTACTGAAACTATTGTTCCAAACTATTTGCTCATTGATTTTCTGAATAAACCATTATAAAATCTAAAAATAGACTAGCATAATACTATGATGGCAATCAGTAGTAATACAAAAAAGAAACAGTGGGCACCCTTGCTTTATTCCTATTCTTATTGAGAAAAGTTCCAATGTTTATTCATGTTCAATATTAGTCTTTAGATTAATTTAGATTTAGATCACATTAAAGAAATTTCTTTTTATTCCTGTTTCTTAGTGATATAACTTATGCAAGTAATCCAGTTTATTAAAGAATATTTGTGGATTTACTGATATAATCAAGCTTTTTTAATATAAATTATTTAGTTCACCTCTATTTTCTCAATAACATCATAATTTAAAGCTGTAAGATCACCTAGTCTAAGCCCCTCATCTTACAGATGAAGAAAATTGAGTCCTAGAGAAGTAAAGTGACTTGCCCAAGGTCACACAAATATGAAGTAACAGAACTTCATTTTGAATCATGGTTTTAAGATTCCAAATCTACCATTCTTACAACTGTCCAGGCTTCCTTTTATAATATTGAACCATCTTTGAATTCCTTATTTAAATTCAATTTGGTCACTGTGAATCTTTTTGTAAATAGTGTCCTTCATTATATCTTGACTGTCATAACAGACTCCTACCTGGATTGTTTGCCTTGGATCTATCTCCTCTCTAATCCATGCAGCAAACATCAACCAAAATAATTCCCTTAAAATGCCTTTATTCAAAGACCATCAAACATTGCTCATTGCCTCTTGGACTAAACAGAATCTTCATCCTGGTATTTAAATCCCTCCACTATTGGATTATAGTTTACCTTTCCAGGCTTAAGTAACATCATTGTCCTTCATACATTCTTCATACCCTCTACATTTGGGATAATCTGTACAGTTGCTCCTCAATCTTTCCTGCTCTCCACCTTTTTTACCTCTGTGAATTCATATAAGCCATCTCCTATACAAGGAATGCATTCTCTCTTCATCTTTTCCTATAAGCATCAGACCTGTTGTAGCTGAACCATTGCCAGTCACTTGACTTTTGTCTTGCCACTGGATATCAATGACTCTGGAGGAGAGAGTGAGGCTGATAACTTCACATAGCCCTGACTCACTTAAATCCAGTCCATGTGTAAGTCAAAAAATCACCCTCAAGATGTCATTGGTCCTCATCAAGAACCAAGGAGGGACAACACATTGTTACTACCTCTTCATTGTTATTTTCCCCTCCAAACTTGCCTAGAATTGTTTTCACTTTCTCTTTATTCCCAAATATATTTTATCATGAATTATGCTTAGTAGTGTATAAATTGAATTTAACAGGAATTTATAATATTAAGCTGAATTTTAAGGAATTTTCCCCTGTAGTAGATATACTGACATTGATATTCAGTCTTTTTTTCCAAGAAAGAGGTTACTTAAAATTTGTTTCTCTCTTTTGTTTCCATCAGAGGTTTAAAACTGGAATCCTGATAAAATATTTTCGCTTTTTTTTAAGGCAAGAGAAAGGAATCTGTCTTAGGCCACTGAGCTTGATTTTTATTCTTAGCAGAATTATGGAACTAAATATTAAAGGAAAAACAGCTAATATTTAGAAAAGAATCAGTGATCACTGTAAGAGTTATAATGTTTTCATTAACAACAGTTCATGCCAGACTAAATTAATTCTCCTCCCACAATATTTTTCCCCATAAGATACTGAAGAGATACTAGATCAACAGATCATAGAAAAGTAATAGATAGAATTGATTATGTATTTGTTTTAAGTTTTATTTTCATACATAAATCATTTCTAAATCAACACCTCACACAGATTTCTCTTAAAAAAAAGTTAATCATCCATCTAATATGATGATCATTACTAACAAAGCATGTGATTTTCCTTTCCTAACTTTTGGCAAAGTTTTCACAATGTGTCTGTTACTGTGTTTGGGGAAAGATGGAGAGACACATATCAGGTGATAGAGGAAGAAAGTAAATTTAGTCATCGAATGGCCAGATCTGAAGAGTGATCATGAATATTTTGATGCAAACTTTGAAGGAAGCCTGGTGGATTTCTCTAAGTGTCCTTTTACTGACCCAGTGTTGTTTAACATGTTTATCAATGACTCAGATAGAAGAAAAGATGGCTTGCTCATAAAAGTTTTAGATGACACAAAGCTAGAAAGGGAGTAAGGGAGCAAACATGTGTTTCAGGCAGGGTATCTATGTGTCACAGTGGATAGAGCTCCGAGTCTGCAGTCAGGAAGACTCGAGTTCAATTCTGACCTCGGACTCTTACTAGCTGTGTGACCCTGGGCAGGTCACCTCTCCCTATTTGCCTTAGTTTCCTCATCTATAAAATGAGCTGAAGAAGGAAATGGCAAACCACTCTAGTACCTTTGCCAAGAAAACCCCAGATGGGGCAATGAAGAGTCAGACATGACTGAACAACAAAAAGCGTTTACTGGGCACAGTGCTAAGTACTTTACAAATTATATTTCATTTTATTCTGCCAACTACCTTGTGAGGTAGGTGCTATTATCAGCACACCTATTTTACACTTGAGGAAATTGAAACAAGTCAATGTGGTTAAGTGACTTGTCCAGGGTCACATGACTAATAAGTGTCTAAGGTGGGTTATGAACTATGGTCTTCCAGACTCCAGGTCAAGTGCTCTAACCAGTGACCCATGTAGCTGACAAGGAAAGCAAACATAGTGTATTTGACTGGTTAGAATACTGAATTATATCTAATCAGATAAATTTAACGAGGTTAAATATAAAGTGTTATAAATGTATATTCAAAAGAACAACTTCACAAATACAAGATGGGGAAGGCATGACTAGGAATGATTCATTTGGAAAAAAGGATTTGATCATTTTAGTGAACCAGGAACACGAAATGATTCAAAAATCTGATATGAGAGCCAAGGAGTCTTCGAATGTCTTAAGTGACAGGTAAAGTCCAGTACTAAGGATGTAACAGAGGGTCCTACTCTCACTCTGCCCCTGATCATAGAACACATCTGGAGTATCCAGTTTAGTTTTGGGTGTCATTTTTTATGAATGACAGTGATAAGTCCAGAGGAGAGTAACCAAGAAGATGGAGGACCTCAGATTCATGCCATATTAAGATCTGTTGATGGAACCAAGAATATTTGCCCTAGTGAAGAGAAAACATGTGGAAGAAGAAGCTCTTTTTATCTTAAAATGTTAAAAGGCTATCAAACTGAAAATGTATTAGAGGTTAGAACTAGAAGTAATGGTTAGAAAATACAAAAAAAAAGGCAAATTTAGAGCTGGTATCAGGGGAAAGGCAACTAGGTGATGCAGTAGATAGAGATTTAGGTCTGGAGTCAAGAAGACTCATCTTTGTGAGTTCAAATCTGGCTGGAGACATATACTACCTGTGTGGTTCTGGGTAAGCCTTTGTCTTTGTCTCCTTTGTCAATATAGCTTTGACAAAGCTATGTTAAATATAGCTTTGTCTCAGTTTCCTCATCTGTAAAATGAAAAGGAAATGACAAGGCATACCAGTAGTTTTGCCAAGAAAACCCAAAATGTGGTCATGGAGAATCAGACATGCCTGAAAAACAATTAAATAACAGTAATCTGGAGAAAACTTCCTAAAAATTAGAACTAGTATAAAAGGGGAAGGGGAAGGGGAAGGGGAAAAAGCATTGTGCTAAACACTTTGTAAACATCTAATTTGATCCTCACAACAGACCTGCGAGGTAGATATTATTGTTACTTCCATTTTATAGTTCAGGAAACTGAGGCAAATAGAAGGTAAATGATTTGACCCAGGGTCACATACCTAGTAAGAATCTGAAGCCAGATTTGAACTTCCCGATTCCAAGCCCAATGCTCTATCTGCTAAGTCACCTGACAAAAGTGAAATACATTGCCATAAATGGAAGTAGGTTCTCCTTCATTGTGTTTCAGTTCACTGGAGATCTTCAAATAAAGGCCAGATACCCAGTTAGCTATATTGTAGAGGGAATTCTTGTTTAGAAACATGTTGGACGAAGTAGCCAAATAGGTTGCCTCAAACTCTGAGTTTCTGTGATTCTGTAACATAAGCTTACTATTAGTTTAGTCAGAGAAATTATAAGAAAGGTATGACTGTACTAGAAAAACAAAATCACTGGTTTGTGTTAAATTTCAGATCATTGTTTGTCAGACTAAGAGTACAGACAGCATTTAGCAAGAAGTCTCCCAGGACACCATCAGTCTAAAATATGTGAACATCCAGAAATCTCTGTCAATAAGCATTAATTTGTTTGTTTGTTAAAACTAGTGGCAGCTATTGTGCTAAATGACAGAAATAAAACTACAAGATGAGAGACAAGTCTGCCCTCAAGGAGCTTATATTTTAATGAGGAAGACATGAAAGAAGTTGAAAAGGGAGTTAACTGTGGTGTGGGAGTGGAGGTTGGCTTGTAGAGAAAGTCCAGACAGTCAGGAGTGCAGCCTGGAGAGGAATGAAGACATAGCTGGTCCAGGCAGCCTTCTTAAATAGGAAACTCTTTGAGGAATTAGCCAATCTTAGGGAGAGGTGACAGGGGTGCTTGAGTACTTCCAGTGTGATCAGTGAATGGGGTGAGATGAGCTTCCCATGAGAAGTTTCTATGTTATGGTAGAGAAATTCTGGAGAGCCAACTTCCAGTTATATCAAATAAAGAATTTTGCTATATCTGGACTTGGAAAAAGCGTTTTGTTTTCAAATGTGTTGCAAATGACCCCTTGTATTGTTTATTAATCTACAATCCTCCACGATTGAAATCCTAACCTATTTAGAAATTGAAATTTCAAAACAATTGAAGCCAGGACTCTTTTCACTAGGAGTGCTATTGAATATAGCTAAGTGTTGGGATGTCACAGGAAAAAAATGGCTTTCCTTATGTTGGTGTACAATTAAACTTAAGTAATTTGATCTGTACAGGATGGAATGAATAATTGGTTTTTCCAAGGAATGGGGACATAAGGATGGCAATGGTGTGAATGAGGCTAAGGGAATATTATCTGGACATTTTGTTTCAAGTGGTTTAGTGGTTGGAGTTTATTATTTACACCGTCTATGCCCAGAAGGCTCATTGATCAAGGGAAAGTCTTGGATGGAGGGAAGAAAGGGGGGGAGGTTGAGTTGTGTTTACAGCCAAAGAAGTAATAAAATCAAAATAGCTCTATGTCACTGTCAGGCTGTTCCCAGTTTTAAAATTATATCCATTTGCTTTCTGAACAAATTTCAAGGTCACAATGTCCTTAGACTGAAAGAGTAAATATAGCTGCACTCCTTTGGGCATTGATTGGCTACTGTCTATTGCAAGACAATATGGCCATTATTGCAGTGTGGAGTAGTTAGAAATTGACACTATTTTTGTCAATAAGCACTTATTAGGCTCCAACTATGTGCCAGACACTATGCCAAGAATTGGGGATGCAAAGAAAGGTACAGCTCAGCCCCTGTTCTCAAGGAGCTTACAGTCTAATGGGGAAAACAACCTATAAACAACTACCTACCTACAAACAAGATAGATACTAGATAAATTGGAGATAACCAATAGAGGCAAGGCTCTGGTATTAAGGGGGATCAGGAAAGGGTTTGGTTTGGTTGCTATTGGGTTTTTGTTTGGTTGGTTTTTTTTTGGTAAAAAGTGGAATTTTAGCTGGAACATGAAGGAAGCCAGGAAGAAGGCTATAATAAGGTCTATGACAGGAGAACATTTAGGAGTATAGAATCCTCCCTTTAGTATTACTATAAAGTACCTTCCTTATACAAGAAACTCGTAGAGAATAGTGATTCTTCTTTTAACCTAAAGGCATAAATAAGATTAATGAAATGCTATAACTACTCTCCCAAGTTGGTCTGATTTCAAAATAATCATATCATGGCCCCTTTGTATCAAATTGATGAAATACAGATAGGCACATACTTGAATGCCAGAGGATCTTCCCAAGTATGGAGAAGTGTTTCATCTTCCCAATAACCATGACACTCACTAGCTGTGTGACCTTGGGCAAGTTACTTAACCCCAATTGTCTCATCCTGGGTCATCTCCAGTCATCCTGGTGAATATCTGGTCACTGGATTCAGATGGCTCTGGAGGAGAAATGAGGCTGGTGACCTGCACAGTCCTCCCTCACTCAAAACAATGTCACGTGCAAGTCATGTCATCATTTCTCTGATGGCGTGGTCTTCTTCAGCAATGAATGACAAACACACACACACACACACACACACACACACACACACACACACACACACACACACACACACCCCACCATGACATTAACATTGTCACGTGCTGCCTGTAGGATTTAGAAGGAAAGTAGTACTCCTCAGAAGTTGAGTCCTTAGACAGGATGGGTCATGCCTAAGTGAGTTTATCAGGTGACCCAGATATGAGGAGAGGCAATTGGGGGACCAGAAACTTGAGATACGGTTGAAACCAGGTACTGAGGAATGCAGAAGTAACCAAGATCAATGCTGTGGATAAACTGGGTTGTAGGGACTAGAAGAATAGCCAAAAACTGCAGGCAAGATGAGGAAAATGGGATAAGCCAAAATCATAAACTGGAAAAGTCCACCAGTTCTGCCAGGAAACTTGAGGTCATCTGGGGGAAGGGAGAATCATTAAATCATTATCTGGAATCAAGAACTGAACACGAAAAAGAGAGCTGGTAGGAACGCAAATGTCATGCTGCTTCTAGTTAATAGCTACCATATAGCATATACATATATATGTATAATCTTTTCAGGTTGCTAGAGGGTAAAGTAGATAGAGAGACTTGGAGCCAGGAACTCTGGCTTCAGATACTTATTAGCTATGTGGCCCTGGACAAATCACTTAACTTCTATCTGCCTTAGTTTCCTCATCTGTAAAGTGGGGTTAGTGATAGCATCTGCCTCCTAGAGTTGTGAGGGTAAAATAAGATATGCAAAGTGCTTTGCATATCTTATTTAAAATGCTACCTAAATATTAGCTATGATAAAAGCTAGTTTTATGTACATTTTCATGCATTTGATCCTGACAATAACCTTGGGAGATAGTGTTATTATTATCCCCATTTTACAGTTGAGTAAACTAAGCCAGAGAGAGGTTAAATGACCCAGGGTCACACTTAGGAATTTATATCTTCCCACGCTGAAGACCAACACTGTCCACAAATTTTATTCACATGAAATCCCTTTGCATCTCAAAGTTATCTCAGTAAAATCCTTCAATACCCACAATTCACTAGTACAGTCAGCTTAGTTTGTCATATTTGCATTTCAATTGCCCTAAATGATTTTTTTAAACCTGAGAAGACTTCTTTTGAACTAATATGATTACACCTATCTGCCGATGGACAGTTTTCCTAGTATAATCTGTGATAACTATATTCTATTTCCAGTGATGTATCTGTAGGTAGTTCAATAAGTGATTAAGGACATTGTGAAATGTTACAGATATTGGTGAAAAAAGAGGACAGAAAAGCATTTGAGTTCTCAAGAATGGATACTAGGAATCATGTAGGCTTGATCAAGCAATTCAATTAATAGATTCAGATTTTGATGAATCCATGCAAGTTTCTGTGCTAGATATCATAGGGACACCATTCCTGATATATCAGAAGTACCTGGAACGTGGTAAAGCCTTCAGTGAGATTAGAGCAAAGAGAAAGGTAATAACCAAGAGAGTTTAACACAGGGGAAAAGGAACCTCTTAGATAAGGACAACATTGGGGCACTCCAGTGAGCAGGTGAGTTTCTTTCTTATCAGTGGACACTAATTTCAATTAGCCATCTGAACCCTAAATGAAATCTTGAGGTTCTTCATCCCTGGAAGAAAGTGAATAAGAACAGTATAGTGTCATTTAATAACAAAGTAGGATTACAACAGGACATCAGTGACATATTGTCTGTTACCCTACAACAATCTGAACCATGTCAGCGTAATTGGTATTAAAAATCTATGCTCTTTTTCAGGGGACCTTATTGCTCCACTAAATCTACCCCCACCCCTGCCCGTAACTCCCATTACCCCTTTCTTAGAGCTCAGATCATTTCTTTATTAGATCTTGGCCATGAGTAGGACATGAATTTTTATGGCTTCTTCAAATCTCATAAGGCAATGGGAGGGAGGCTCCCAGTTAGACTGTGTCAATGCGTCATACTGCAGGTTTATAGTCTGACATACCATTTAGCTTGTTTAATAGAAACCCACTGCTTTGAACGCTTCAGTGCCTGCTCCCTAGAAAGTGAAATCAGTGTTTCCATTAAATGTCCCCCTAGTAGCAGTCTCTGGCAAATAAACAAGTTTAGTGCCATCAGATGTAAAAAAAAAAAATTCTTAATGGCTCACTCTGGTCCCTCAGTCACTTCTCCCAAAGAAAAAAAGAAATACCTTTTCCTTTTGTTGCTCTCCAACTCTGCTAGGATATTCTAATATCTTACATCCTATTTGAGGTCTTCTATTATTGGGGTCATCTGCAAGCCAAGAGTACATCTAACTCTAGAGACAGTGGAGTGTGGGCTAGAGTGCTGGACTTATTTTATGTGCTTACTAGCTGGATCATCCTGGACATGTCCAATTAAGCCTCTTGATGGGCTTCTCTAAGAAGCTTGATCTTAATTTTCTCTTAGAGAGGCATCAGTTTTTTCTTTTGTAAAAGAAAGATTTGGATTTGATTTCCTTCAATGCCTCTTTTACCCCAAAATCTACGATCCTCTGAGCTCTGATAGCTTGGAATTCTGGATGGATACCATTATTTTCCATTTTAATTCTATGGACTCCCATTACACAAGGGAAGATATATAGAATTATGAAATATTAACCCTAGAAGGGTCCTTAGATAACAGCTACACTAAACCCTTCATTTTTCAAGGTGAGGCAATTAAGGCCCAAAAAAGGGATGTGACTTGCCCAAGGTCATTATACAACACTGCAACTGAGGCAGGACTCTCACACTCAGGTTTGTGAGAGAATGAGAGGAGCACCACTAAAGCAAGGCGTTTCTGAGCTCACATAGGTAGAGTTTCTAACACCATGACTTTTTGCTACTGCCCTTCATTTTAAAGTTCCATGTCTCCATTCCAGGTTATATAGCCTGGAATCTTATGTACTTTGGGTGACATTTGGGATTCTCTGGTACAGTACTAAAAAGAATGGTACAACACAAGACAAAACACAGCACAACATGGGAGTGAGAAAATAAAATCAATCAAGCCCTATTTGTTTAAGGGAGATACTTAAGAAAAAAAAAAAGAGACAGTCATGAACCCTAGAAAAGCGTCAGGTCCTAGAGTCCTAAATGCACTAGGATGTCCCAAACTGGTAAATTTTGATGGGTTTGTATGGGATTCTTTTCTGAGTCAAATAGGATAAGGCTTAGTTTTCAGTCATTCAGTCAATCATGTGTGATTCTTTATGACTTCATGGATCATAGCTTGCTAGGCCCTGGTGTCTTCCACTATCTCCTAAAGTCTTTCCAAGCTCATCTTTGTTGCTTCTCTGACACTATTTATCCACCTTATCCTCTGCTGTCCCCCTCTCGTTTTGCCTTTAATCTTTCCCCACTTTTCCAATGATTAGTCTCTTCATTATATGGTTAAAGTATTTCAGCTTCAGCTTTAGCTTCAGCATTTATCCTTCCAATGAGTAGTCTGAATTAATTTCTTTAAAGATTGACTGACTTGATTCCTTGATGTCCAAGAGACTCCCAAATGTCTTCTCCCACACTGCAATTCATAAGCATTGATTCTGTGGCATTCAGCTTTTCTTATAGTCCAATTCTCACAGCCATACATTACTACTGGAAAAACCATAGATTTGACTACGTGAATTTTTGTCAGCAAGATGATGTCTCTGCTTTTTAGTATGCTGTCCAGATTTGACATAATTTTCCTTCCAAGGAGCAAGCGTCTGTTAATTTCATGGCTGCAGTTACCATCTGTAGTGATCTTTAAGCCCAAGAAAACAAAATCTGATACTGTTTCCATATTTCTTCTCCCTCTATTTGCCAGGAAGTAAGTAATAGGACAAGTTTCCATGATCTTCATTTTTTAATGTTAAGCTTCAAGCCAGCTTTCACACTCTTCTTTTTCAAGAGGCTCCTTAATTCTTCACTTTTGCTACTGGAGTGGTATTGTCTGCATATCTGAGATTGTTGTTATATCTTCTGGCAACCTTAATTCTGACTTTTGATTTGTCCAACCTGGCATTTTGCATGATGTATTCTGCATAGAAATTAAATAAATATGGTGAAAATATACAATCCAGTATACTTTTCCTACTCTTAAACCAATCAGTTGTTCCGTGTTTGAGTCTAACTGTTCCTTTTTGTCCTGCATACAGATTCCTAAAGAGACCAGTAAGATGATCTGGTACTCCCATCTCTATGAGGACTTGCCACATTTTGTTGTGATGTACAAAGGCTTGAGTGTAGTCAGTGAAGCAGAAATAGAGCTTTTTCCCCTGGAAATCCTTTGCTTTCTCCATAATCCGGCAAATGTTGGCAATTTGGTCTCTAGTTCCTCTGCCTCTTCAAAACTCAGCCAGTACTTCTGGTAGATTTCAATTAACATTTTACTGATATCTAGTTTGCTGGTATGTAAAATGAGCATAATTGCTTGGTAAGTTGAACATTGTTTGCCCTTTCCTTTCTTTAGGATTGAGATGTAAACTGATCTTTTCCAATCCAATGGCCACTGTTGAGTTTTCCAAATTTGCTGGCATATTGGATATAATACAGGATCATCTTTTAGGATTTTAAATAGCTCAGCTGGAATCCCATCACCTTCACTAGCCTCACTGTTAGCAATGCTTCTTAAAGCTCATTTACTTCCTTCTCCTGGATGTCTGACTCTGAATCAGTAAAGATACCAGTATGGTTATCACTGGTGTTAAGATCTTGCTTGTGAGTTCTCCTTGCCACCTCTTCTTAATTTTATCTACTTTTAAGTAGATAAGTTAAGTTCCTTCCATTTTTCTCTTTTATCATGTCCATTTTTGTGCATGAAATATTTCCTTGATATAGCTAGTTTTCTTGAATAAATCTCTTGTTTTTCCCATTCTATGGTTTTCTTCTATTTCTTTGCATTGCTCACTTAAGAAAACTTTATCTTTCCTTTCTATTTTCTGAAATTCTGTATTCAGTTGGGTATATCTTCCTCTTTCTCCTTTCATTTTAGTTTTTCTTCCTTTCTCAGCTATTTGTAAAACTTTATCCAACAACTGTTTCTGACCCTGATTCATACTTGTTGGGAGAGACCCCTGGATATTCAAACTCATACCCCACCCATACTTTGATGGAACTCAATAGCTCTGAGCCTCCCCAATGCTTTCTTTATTTAGAGAGGAGAAACTAATGAGACCCTTACATTCGTTACCTTGGGGATCTTATTTTTTCATATTTTCAGATATCCCTTTTCCTCCTTACAATGTTGAATTCTACTGTTCATGAAATAGATACTTTGTCTTTGATTAATGTGGAGGAGTATATTGAAGATATTATAGAAGGAATTCACCCTCATGGAGGAATTGAACCAGATGACCTCTGAGGTGTCTGACAAATTTAAGAGTCCGTGACCAACAGCTCCTCCAGGTCTTTCAAAAGTACTAACATGCTTGCTATAAAAGTTTACATCAAACAGTATATCCTCAGAGGTCCTTTCCAGCTCCAGATCTATAATCCATTGATCATTCTGCATAGCAAAGTAAAAGTAATTCTACCCATTCTCACCTAAAGCCTTATAATAAGGTAATATCTGGGCATCACTAGTAAGTCTTAGTGGTAGAGTAATAGTGATGGAGTAAAGCAATGGAAGAGAAAAGAAAGCAGTAATCTGGAAATCAAATTGTCAATGATCTTTTCTCCCCACCCTTTCCCTTTTTCTTTCCCCTTTTTTCCTTCCTTCCTTCTTTCCTTCCTTCCTTCCTTCCTTCCTTCCTTCCTTCCTTCCTTCCTTCCTTCCTTCCTTCCTTCCTTCCTTTTTTCTTTCCTTCCTTCTTTCCTTCCTTCCTTCCATCCTTCCATCCTTTTTCCTTTATTTTGCCTCTCCTCCACAACTGGAATGAAAGTTCTTAAAGGCAAAGATCGACATAGCAACAATTCAATTCAGCTAGGAATTATTGAGATCTTAACTATGTGCAAAGCACTGTGCTGGAAGCAGGGAATAAAAATGAACAAAAAATAGTCCCTGCTCTCAAAGTGCTTACATCCTGATGTAAGTATCGGGGGAACACAACGTATAAGTAGAAAACAAAAACTAGAGCAATTATTTCATTATTATAGAGAACCCCTAGATAGTTTGGATTAGATAGTTAAATCAATAGCTAAACACAGGCAGGTAGAACATTTATTATGTATTTACTCATTGCCAAGTCCCATGCTAAGAGCTAGGCATATAAATATAAGTAAGCTGGACAGTAATTGCTCAAGAAGCATATGTTTCAAAGAGAGAAGAACAATACATGACGGGGAACTGGAAGGTGGGATGAGGAGACGATGGTTCGGGATTGCTCCGGGTGGAGATAACCTGCAGGTCACACAGAGTTCTGGTTCCAGTCAAGAAAAGGTGAATGTGCAACCAATGAGCAGGGTGGCTTGAGAGCAGAATCCAAGGTTACTATGGGAAGGAATTGGGATGATGGTCAAAGTGGAGACAGGAGGGTATGGAGATGACCAGAAAAAAAAAAGGAAGCTAGATGAAGAACCTTCTTTTACTAACACGGGTCAGAAGCTGCTCTGCAAAGAACTCCCTATGAAGCACTGAGAGATCACTAAGTGCCCAAAGCAGGACTTAAACCTAAGTCTTCATGTCTGAAATTCTAGTACTCTATCCACTGTACCATATTGCCTCTCTACATAGCATATATAAAAATAGATAAATATAATTTGAACAGAGAAAGAGTATCAAAAATCAGGGGATCAGAAAAGGCTTCCTATGGGGGGCAGCTCTGGAGTTAGGCCTTAAAAGTAGCTAAAGATACAAAGAGGTGGAGGTAAGGGGGGTGTACCTTCCAGGCATGGAGAACAGACAGCATGTGCAAAATCATGGATCTTGGAGATGGAGTGCCAAATTCAGGGAACAGTAAAGTAGGCCAGCTTGGCTGGAACAAAGAGTAAGGCACAGTCATATGATATGCCTTGAAAGGTAGGCCAGAGGCAGACTGTGAAAGGCTTTAAATGCCAAACTGCGGAGTGTGTGTTTCTACAGGCAGTAGAGAAGGAATGAAGATTTTTAAGGTAGTCAGTGACGTGGTTAGACCTGAGCTCTAAGAATATGATTTTAGCTACAATCTGAAAGATGATTTTGAGTAGGGAGAGATTAGGTGCGTGATGTCCAGTTAGGGGGCTTGCTGTAGCATAGGTGAGAAATGATGAGGACCTGGCTAATATTAGTAGTATAAATAATAGTGATAATAATTCAGATGCACAAAGTACTTTGCAGGCATTATTTTATTGGATCTTCACAGCAATCTTGTTGTTAGGTAGGTGAGGGAAGTTCTAGTTTTTCAGTTTTTTTCTGATGAGGAAACTAAGGCGAAGAGGCTCTATAGGGTCATAGATTTTAAAGCTGGAAGTGACTTTAGAGACCATGGAGTTCTACCTCTTCATTTTATAGAAGAATAAATTGAAATTCAGAAAGGTTAAGTAATTTTCCCAGTGTCATAGAGTAGTTAGTAAGTGCATAAGGTGTGATTTGAACCAGGGGTCTTCCAGACTCCAGGTCCAGCTCTCTATAAACCACAACATGTTGCCTCTATTTGCCTGAGGTCACTCAGCTTGTGAGTAAGAGAGGCAGGAGCAGAACCTTGGCCTTTGGATTACATGTATCTTTACTGGCTCTTTATCTTACCTTTCTTTATAACCCCGCTGAGTAGTAAAATGCTGGGCCCTCAGTGAATTTTCAACAAATGTTTGTTAGCTATTTTTCTCTGCAGCAGAAATTATTTAATTATGTTTGTTTATATCTGAAATGTTAATTTGTTTTTATTTAATATAAAAACTAATTTATTCAATATAATTTACTTAATATATTAATTCATTAAATATAATATATCAATCTAATTTAAATCAATTATAATAATTATTTAAATCACTGTTAATTAAGTGTGGTCAAATCTTATTAGGAGATGCCTTGTTCCATAACCTATCGTTAGCAACTACTTTAGGACTAAGAGATAAGTAGTATGGCAGAACATAGGTCCCTTAAGTACAGGTTATATTTAATTTAAAAAAATTCCAGCTCTTCATACACTCCTTGGCACATAGTAGGTGCTTCATAAATACTTATTGGATTCAGATGGCTGGAGGAGAAGTGAGGCTGGTGACCTGAACAGCCCTCCCTCACTCAAAGCAAAGTCAAGTGCAAGTCATGTCATCATTTCTCTGATGGCGTGGTCTTCTTTGGCAATGAAGGATGAACACAAACAAACTGAACTGAATGAAATTGGCATAGAGCACTGGATTTGGGATCAGAGGACCTATAGTTAAGCAGTCATGCTTCTTGCAAATTTTGTGACCTAGGTCAAGTTATTTACCCCCTCTTATTGGGCCTTGGATGCCTTATCTCCAAAGTAATGAGGTTGAACTAGATGCCCTCTAAAGTCCTTAAAAATCAAAATCCTCCGGAATCCTGCCTCTTCTACACACTGAGATGTATAGAATAAGGTTTCTTTCCCATCAGTTTGCTATGTCCTAAAGCCCATCATGTGGATGTTATCCTTCCTCCTCATGAGTTTTGGATATTGTTTGGGGCGGTTATCACTGTCTTACTGCTGTACCCATTAGCTCATCATAGTCATGAATAAGTTTCTTTCTCTGCAAAGACATTTTGACACCTGCAAACTTCAACATCTTTTTACTAACCTCACATTCCATCTGATGGACCTTGGTGAACGTGACGGTTGGAAACACTGAGTTTAACTGGCCAGCCTCCCACAGGAGTGGAGAAGAAAGTGTCCGCCAAAGTGGCTAACGTAGACTACAAAATATGCAAGAATGCTCAAATAGAAGCAACAGATCCAAGGGGAAAAAAAAAGAAAAGAGAAAGAGTCATTTACAGTTTCATGATGACCATTTTATGGGCTTACTCTGTATTGGTTCTTTTGGCTCTTCCACACACTTGGAGGACTTTCACATTCCAGTGCAAGTGACTCCTCACACACCACCATCAACAGCTGGATCAGGTCCTCCTGGTCAAATTCAGTGAGTCAAAAAATTTGCTTCTTGGCGTGAGTCTCCATATTGCCATCAGCAAGACCAGTGGTGGGTGCCTAATAGAAACCTAGTGTCTCCAAATAATCTTTTGTGCATAGATCTGGTCTTATCATTTCTTTGTTCAAAAATCATCTGTGACTCACACCTCCCAACTAAAATTTAACTCTTTCTCTTCAAATTCAAAGCTCTTCAAAGTATAGCACCACCCTACTTTTCCACTCATTTCATATTATTCCCTTCCATGAACTCTATGCTCTAGCCAAATTAGGCATTTTGGTGTCCTCCAAAGGCATTATATACCTTCCTTTCTCTGTGTCTTTGCTCACACTATAATGTCCTACCTGTCGTTTCAGTTATCAAATTCCTAACTATCTTTTAATGCCCCCTTCAACAATCCCGCTCATTTAGAAAGCCTTTCCTGATCCTTACCCAAAGCACTCTCCCTCCCAGCACCAGTCCCTGCCCTGATCAGTAACCAACATATATTAACAGACATCACATAGCAGTTGGTTTTATATTTTTTAGTTCCCCTTTCATTTAACATTTCACATTGTAGTTATCTATTTTTATGTCTTAGCCATCTGAGGATAGGGATTACACCCTGTCTGAATTTTGTATGGCCTTTACTTTCTGTGTAAGCGTGAACAAATCACCCAACCTTTCTGGGCCTCAGTTTCCTCATCTGTAAAATGATGAGATTAGACTACATGACCTCTTACTTCCTTTCCATTCCTAAATCTATTTTTATTTTTGCTCACCCAAGACTTAGCTCAATGATCTGCTTAATTTATTTTTGTTATTAAATGGATGTCTATACATGTTTCATGTGGTATGACACTATGGGTACCACATAATTCCCACTAAATCCATTATTTCTGTTCTCCCCAACAAACCTAGGTCTTGGCACAGTGGTGTTCCATTTCAGGTTTCAAGCTACCACCACTTCTGCTAGCTTAACTGAGTTCTTAACCTCAGGTCCCTAATTGGGGAGAAGACCACAATTTATGCTTCATCCAATCTGTTTCCTTTTCCCTCTGATAAAAGCATACTAACCACTGAGGTATTTAAAGATTATTGACTATGAAACTCTATGAGTCAGCATCAGATAAGAAGGTTAATATTTCAATTTATAAAGTTTCTTATAATTGAATAATAATACTCTACAGAGTATAGGATAACTACTTCCTCTCCTTACCTGTCTCCTGCTTAAATTTCTTTTTCTTAGATAACTCAGTCCTTTGGGAGTAGAACTGGCTGGCAAGATCTGGTTTGAAGCCCTCTGGATTATGATTCCCTGAATTTCCAGGTGACACATGAAAGTCTAGGTATGTCTAGATAGGGACTTCCTTCCAATATTCTCCTCACTTCTGTCATCTCAAGATTTCATTTTTATTTTATATTTTATTCACTGGTCTGGTAAATCTTATTCTTGTCCTGTCCTATACCTACCTTTTAATTATATACAATACATCCCTATTCTGGCTTGGAAATATACCTTTCTCTAGATGTGAGGCCTTGGTTCCTCCTCCGTTTTCTGACCACATCAGAAGTGATAAAATTGGAGGCAGGCACATACTAGTTCTTGGATTATTGGCAAGTCACAACCTCTTAAGACTGTTTACTTATATGTGAAATGAAGATAATAGTGTCAGCAGAACCTGTCCTTATAGATTGTTCATAGGTTTCAATGAGATGATGCAGAACAGAAGCAGCTAGGTAGAGAGTGAGGAGTCCTAGACTTGGAGTCAGAAAGACTTGAATTGAAATCTGGCTTCCTGCCTCAGGCACTTAAAAGATGTGCAGTCCTGGAAAAATTATTTAACCATTCTGACTCACTTTTGTTCAATGTTGATAGCAACTACTTCAAAGGGTTGTTTTGAGGGTTAAATGATATATTCATAAAGGGCTTTGCAAACCCGAAGGCACTACATAAATGCTAGATATTATCGCATGAAGTTCTTTGCAAAAATCAATGTGCTTTATAAATGTCACACAATAGTGGTATTTTTGTCATCATGTCTGTTCCAACTCGTGTGCTGAACTATATTATACAAACCTGTTTTTTAGTTAGATCAACCCTTGATTAAAAAAATCCACCTATACGATATTGGTCCTAGGTCTCCTTATCCAGTTTAAATGCTAATGCCTATCCTTCCATATGTTCACTCCACAGTTGATCACACCAGACTATCAAGCTTTCTAGCTCCAAAATTGTGATTTCATGTGGGCACACACCTATCTTCTGAAAACTTGCTCAGCTATGCTGACAGGCATACTTGTGGACAAGTGGAGATTGGGTACCTTTTTCTTGCCCTTGTCTTGCGAGCAAATAACATTTTTTTATCTTAGGACCATGAGTCACTGGTTCTGATTTGGCCTTATTGCTATATGTTACATCCGTAATTGGTATAAGAAATCTGTAACAAAAATTACATGAACATATGTCATTATCAATAGCTTCTCTTTCCCACCCTCTACAATAACTGAGCTGAGAAGTAGAAAGTTTCTCAAAATATAATATAAGTCAGATATGGGACAGGTATTTGTTTCCTGCACACAAAAGAAATAGTAAAAATAGTAAAAATCTCAGAAGTAAATACTTGACAGCAAGACTTAGACTAACCAGTAAGTACTGTAAACTCTTGTTTTACTTGGCCAAATGGTTTAATACTTAAAAAACATCTAAATATAAGGCAGCTTTGAGACACTCCTGATAAAGTGTTTTGTATTTCACCTCAGCCCTTTAGTTCAAACAACTTTCAGCACATGCTTTCTGGTAAAACAGGAAATGTTTGTCGATTTTCTTATTGTCTTCTTCTCCAACAGTGCTGTAGAAGTGGGCAAGGAATCCTCTCCTTACTTCTATTTAACTCCAACCAAAAGAACCCCAGCACCTCAAGAATGATTGAATTTACAGTGTCACCAAGCAGAGGTGTACTGGTAAAAAAGCTTATTTAACAACAGGCTTTCCCCCTGAAAAAATTAATGTACTTTAAAATTCAATGTGCTTCGTTAACATTTTCCCTTCACTTACATAAATATGTACAATAAGCTAAAAAATGTCAAGTCCCAGTTTATAGCATTTGCCAATTTCTGAGGTACAAATGCTTACACTGAAAATGTAACAATTAACTCTCACAAGCAGATTTGAGCTAACTCCAGAACACCCCTACCTCCAAGCCTGGACATTTTTATTTTAGGACTGAAACATTAATTTAAGCAGAGGTAATCCAAAACTATAAGAGGCATCCAGTGGCAAGATAACCTAGTTGAGCCCCTATTCTAGTTGCCATGCTAGCTTAGCTGCCTTGAAACTGGAAAAGCTGGCTTTTCTCTACCTCTTAGAGTTCGATAATACCAGTTGGAGGGTCAAAAGAAAATCAGGTAGAAATTGTCTTTCATTTTAACTGGCACAATGTACTGCTGCTGTCATAGAGAAGGAGGAAGACCAACGGACCCCTCAGAGACTATCACTTCATACAAAACTTCCAAGTCCCTATAGTGTTGGGTCACCCCCTGGCCAGAAACATTCTGGGAGTTGCTCACCTCCAATGAGCACAGATACTAAGTCGTTTAATACCAGAGTCCCCCAAAGTTTCCAAGGGAGTTCTCTGAGAGAGCCATAACAGGCCAATTGAACTTCTGCTACAACAGAAAAGACAATCACAGATAGTCTTGCAGCAATAATGCCACCAGCCCAACAGGATGATACCTGATGGAGAGACAAAGGAATGGGTCCTCTAAAAATACAAATGTTGTGCCCCGAGAAGGCAAACAATAGAAGACAAGTGAATGTAGAAGCATCAGATATTCAAGGTGGAAAGCACTGGGGATGGAAAAACAGAGATCTGAAGAATGCTAGTGACTTGGCAGTTAGTGTTAGAGCTCTGAAGTCTCAAGTCTGCTGATTCTCAATCCAGGGCTCTTTCCACCACAGCTGTTACCTCACTGTGAACTGGGATTGATGCCCACCCATGGTCTCCTGCAGCCACACTTACACGTGGAAAGAGTATTATCAGAGCACAAAAGAACAAAATATGGACTGAGGCAAGTGAAATATCAACCATTTGTGTTTCTTTCAACACATCATTGCTTATGCTACCATTACTAAGGCAGAAACTTCCCAGGAGAGAGACCAGGATGAAAGAGGGAAGGATTCAAAGAAAATTCTATTTTGGACTCCCTCCCCCATTTTCCAATTTCGGGTTAATGTGAATCTGCTTACTTAGCCTGCATCCTCCGTGAAGACTGAATGTTCCTGATTTATATCACTTCCCCCAACTGGCATTCTAATGGGCACACAAGAGGAAAATAAAATATTTAATAAAATCAAAAGTGACAAATGAACTGTTTGCCTGTAAGAACCAGTGTTACTGGGACCTGCAGAGGCAGCAGGGATGAGGGAGGTTCTGGGAGCTGGGAAGAGGCCCAGATGAACCACAGCAAAAAAAAGTCAAAGCTTTTGAAAAAATAATTCTTAAAAAAATCAAAGGCATTTGATGATATATGTAGTTTTTTTTTTCCCACTTTCACTCTTCATTCTTTTGTGGCTTCTCATTTGCTGCAGTCCGAGCAGGGATCCCTATTATGTAAATAAGGTAGTGAGGCAGATGGTGTCACAAAGCAATGAATTCATTTGGGGGGGAGGGGCTTAATTATGGATGGGTGAACCCGGCTGTGTTTTGGGTTCAGCAAACGTCTCAAATGTTAAGGGATTGGCAAAGCCCCAGACGCAGGTTTCCAAGCACATTTTGAAATCCAATCATATTTGCAGGGGAATTGGAGCTGGGATTTCTTTTTTTGGGTTTTTTTTTTATTAAATTCCTCAAGTACAGGGCCCAGATTTTCAGCCTGTGAAGCCATGGAGAAATTCTGGCACGTTTTCAAAATCCACGAAGCTGGTTTACTATATTTCAGGGCTACTACTGTATTTCAGAACCACCAAATTACTTTTTAAAAGATGATTCTTAAAAATATGGGGGGAGGTGGGGAGAGAGGAATAACCCAGAGTTAGTAAAACTGAACTTTAGAATATATCATCTCTACGGTCAACTTTTGTTGAATGTGCTCTGAAAGAATTAAGAACAAAATCTGAGAGACTTGGCGGGGTATCTTAGGTCCATGTGGAACCCGACCTTGAATTTGCCTTCAGGAATTTCCTTTACATATCCCTGACAGGTACTCATAAAGCCCAGTGTTCGAACACCTCAAAGTCCTTGGGCTGACACCTTTGAACAGATGATAATGTTCACAAGGGCCCTTTAGGTGCTACAAATAATCAGTGAAATGGGCAAATGGAAACAGTCCGTTATTAAGATCCCATGGGAAATTCATCGCCAAAGGTGGGAGTCGGGGCTCTCACAAAGAAAAGTCAGACCTGCACTTTTGTGGTGGGTGGGTACTCATGCTTTGTGTTTCTTCTATCCAGGCAGCTCAAGCAGAATTTCTTCAGGTGACAAAATAAATAAATACATCTGCTGTAACAGGTATGTTCCTGTGAATCAATTTCAACTCTGAGTAATTCTGCATTCCAAGGAAATCCTGAGGAATTAGGTCAAGGTTGGACTGATGACCAAACCATGTGCAATGTGATTGCCATGGGCCAGGGCTCTAGTCTGGCAGTGAAAGGAGAACAATTCTGTTTGGATACTGAGTGTTCCTTTGACTTGTGATATGATCATAGGTGAAATGTAGGTATGACTTCCATGACCTTCTCCCACTCTCAATAAACTCTAAGTTCTCGGGGATTAAGGGTTATTTCATTTTCAATTTTTCTTTCCTCCGATTCTGGCCCAAGGCCTTACACAGGAGTGTTTAGTAGATGACTGTTGAAGGAATGAATGAATACTGAAAAATGATGCCATATGTCTGCGGTTATCTATGGATAAGTGAGTAGAAATAAACACATTGAAACCTCATATAATGCTATTTGGCCACAGAGTGGAATGGGAGAGGTGGCAAAAGGGAAAAGCGAAAAGTGTCTGCCTTAAACCTTAGCCAAGAAGCCTTAGTTATTTAAGACCCAAAATACTTTGCTCTGAGGCTATCTTAGGAAATATTAGCTAGACACTTTGGGAAAGTCTATTGCCCCAGGGTGAGGTGATGGGGGTAGGAAATAACCGGAGATTGTCATATTCTTTCTCATGAGCTTCCCCCCACCAGCTCCCCAGTGCCATAATGTAAGGCTGAGGTTCAAAAGGAAAGACAGAGAGAGAGAAGGAAAGGAAATCCACAGAAACTGGAAGGCAGAGAGAGTTGTGAGGAACACTTTGAAATAATCTTTACTTATTCAGAAGACATGGGAAAGAAATGAAAGGCCTTTAGAATAGGACTATCATTAGCCTCCCCTACCCCTTTCCACTAGGTCTTGGGAGAGTCTTTTTCTACATTTCTTTTCAAGTGTGTGGGCAGCTGAATAGAAAGCATGTGAATGCTCTATTATGACTTAGTCAAAAACGGACATTCCTCAACCCCTCTGCCACATACACATACCAGGAGAGACAATCACATCTTCCTTATTGTGGGAATGGAATAGTAGAAGTGGTTTTCACTAATTATGAAATGCTACAAGAACTATCTGCCTGGCTCAGAGTTCCCTTGTTCTTCACTGGTTCTCATGTAGATCAGATCTATTAGTTATTCCTAAACTATTAGATTTCAGAGGGTCTAGCCAAAGTGGGTACTACATATAAATACAGTGATATATGGTCTCTGATAGTTTTCTGTAAATCCTAGAATCATATATTTAGAGCTAGAAAGCATCTGAGAGACCATATCTAACTCTCTTGGATTATAAATGAGGAACTGAGCTCTAGAGAGGTTGTGATTTGTCTAGTCACATAGTTAGTTAGTGTCTGGGGAAAGATTCAAATCTCAGTCTTCCTGACTCCAGGTCCAACAACTTATTCACTATGCCATGCTACTTTTCATAGAACATTGAGAGTCCTAAACAACCTTAGAGAAAATCTCATACAGCCTTATATTACAAATTGAGAAACTGAGGCAGTGAGAAGAAGAATGTCTTTCCCCAGGCCAAACAATATGTATCATCTGTGCCACCCCCAATTCTTTTTTTTTTAAAATATTTCCTTGTTGAATGAATATAGCCCATGAGCTCACTGGACAACTTCAGAATTGTGACTTCTGGTGTGGTCTCTTAAAGCCCCTTTAGCCTTTGAATCCTCAAGCCTGACAAAGGCTTCCTGGACTGGAGCTACACCTAAATCCTTAGCATTATCAGGTCTAGGCTTCCCAGCCTAAGACTCTGAGTTAGCTTGTTCTCCCCTGCTGTCCCAGCTTGCAGTTCTCTGATATTCTGAGCTCACCTGAGCCCTGCCACTCTGTTATTTTTCCTTTTTTTTCCCCCTTTGCCTGGCTTTGGCTGGTATATTCCAAATGGTTCTAGAGTCAGTCAAAACGGGGAGTCCTACATCCAATACAGGAGGAGAAGAATTGTAATTAAGTGAACTTCCATTCACCCAATTCCTTTCATTCAAAGACAGATGTTGCTAATAAGACTTGAGTATAATGAAAAGAGTGAAATAAAATCTAGGGGAAAGAGAATAAACCAGTGGTTCAAAAGAAAGGTAAAATGTGCAAACCAGGATTTTTCTGTCCCCGTTAGCAGAGGGTAGTTCTCACCAGGAGTCTTATCTTGCCTTATTGGTACTCCCTCCCTTTTATCAGTTCTCAAAAGGCCACATTATGATCTCTGCCCCAGGTCCAATTCTCTACTTGTGTTGTCTCGTTGCCTTCTCTCTATAAACCTCTCACCTTTGAAGCCATCTGGATCCAACCTGTCACTTGAAAATAGGGTTATTCCTCTTTTCAAGTCTCCAACAGTCAATCTAGCCTCATTCGAATGGAAGCTTCTTAAGAATAGAAAGTTTCATTCTTTGAATTATATCCCTAGTGTCCAGCACTGAACATGGCACATAGAAGCACTTTATAAATGTTTGGAGATTGACTGATTGATTCACTTGATCAGGAAAGAGTAGGTGGTATCGAACAGAACTCTAACCTCCCTTTGGACAGTATTACCTTATTAAACCAAAGGTCCCTTTCCACCCATGTGAATGGGTTTCCTTCCTAATGAGATGGATCCTTCTTACAATAATCACCAGGAATTCAATAATAAATAAGAACACCACCAGAAAGGCATCCTCAGAAAAGAATGAGGTCTCCTTCCTGTGATGTTTACAAATGGATCCACTTAGCATAGCATTTTAGTTTCTCAACCTGCAGTTTGGATTCCCAATGACTCATGCTGATTACAGAGTGACCTTAGTTAACTTCTGACTTTTTCCACCCTCTGCTTATAACATTTAGAAAACTTAGAGCCTTGGGAAAGGATTTTAAAAATAAAGAAATTTCACTGTGGACATTTTCTCAGTCCATTTTTTCATACACTCTGGAAAATAAGAGAAACACCAAGTAAAATGGCATGGAGACCAATTAATTATTTCTATCTTTTATTTGAGGCAAACTTCAGGTAAGAACAAAAGATTTAACCAGAAGCTATTTGGGTCCACAAATTTAAAAACTTCCCGGAAAAAGACGTCCCTTTGCCAGTCTGTTTAGGTAAAATATGGTAAATTCTTGAAGTCAGTCATCCAGTCAATGAACCCTAAATAATTACATCATGCTTCATTTCAATCTGCTTCTCAATATGGCTTGTCTTCTCTGTACCTAGGGTAAGTAACAGCTTATGTGGTATGATGTCAGGGTCTGGAAAAGTATTTTCTCCACTCAGCTTGGCTGCTGCCTGGAATACCTTGGATCCTCATCCTTCAGAGTTAGGCTTTGTACCTAGTAAAAATGCCAGTGTTCCCAGAAGAGGGAAAAGATTCAACCTAAACAGAAGGATGAAGTTTGGGACCAGGATTCTTATAGACAAGATTACCTCTGACAATATAGCTGTAGAGGCCCCTCCCAATTCAAAATCTCTGAATCTCTGGACACTAGGCCAAGGAAAAGCTCAGGACAACAGAAACAAATTTCTTCTTCATAAGTTAATCATGCCCCAGCCCAGCTGATGAGCTATGCATAAGAATGTAGACTTTTTTGAGTTGACTTGAAATTTTTTTGATGGAATTTAGCCTCAGGGTTTGCTTATTTAAGGAATGTATGGCTTGGTCCTTTCATGGATTGAAATGTCATTTTAATGTTTTTTAAAAAAGATTTATTTATTTATTTTTACCAGATCTGTGATTTCATTGACACAGGTAATTCTCAATGTGGGAACTTCCTTTAGCATGCAAATCAACATTTTCTGCACAATTTACAGTCTTAGAAAGTTGACAGTGACAATGAAAGGTTGAGTGACTCACCCAGAGTCATGTAGCCAGTGTTTTTCAGAGGTTGAATTTAAAACCAGGTCTGCAGCTCCCAAGGCTTACTCTCTATCTAATATCCTAGTTTGCCTCCTTTCTTTTTTTTTTTTAACTATTACCAAGAGAAAACAGGAAAGAAGAGAACAATTTATTAAATGCTTACTATATGCCAGGAACTATGTTTCTAATTCAGTTCAATAATAAGTGCCCACTATATGCCCAGCACTATAACCCAGCTAGGGTCACAAAAAGAGTCAAGTGACAGTTCCTGCCCTCACAGAGTTTATAAACTAATATGAGACACAACATACAAATATATACAAACAGGATATAAAGAAAATAAAAAAGGAAAGCACTGGAATTAAGAGAGGTTGGGGAAGGCTTCTTTCAGAAGGTAGAATTTCAGTTAGGACTTAAAGAAAACCAGGAAGGTCTGTAGTCAAAGTGAAGGAGGGAGAACATTCCAGGCATGGGGATTGAGAGGCCCAGATGCCTGGAGCTGGAATTGCCTATTCATGCAACAGCCAGGAGTTCAGTGTTACTGAATTGAAGAGTACAGTGGTAGGAGAGTATGGTATAAGTAGACTGGGAAGGTAGGAGGAGTCTAGGTTACAAAGGACTTTGAATGCCAAACAGCATTATGAATTTGCTTCCAGAAGCAATAGGGAACCACTGGAGTTTATTGAGTAAGGGAAGGGTGCGTGTGTAACATGATCAGACCCGGATTTTAAGAAAAACATGTTAGTGGCTAAATGGAGAATGTATTGAAGTGGGGAGAGACTTGAGACAGACAGACCCACTGGCAGGTTGTAGATGTGTAAGGAGATGAGAGACTGCACTAGAGTAGAAGCAGTGACAGAGACGAAAAGACCCTTTTGAGGAGTACAGTTACAAAGGACAGAAGAGAAATAGAATTATAGTTAGTAGGGATGAGAGGATCAAGTGAGGGTTTTTTCAGGATACAAGTAACATGCGCATGTTTGTAGGTAGTAGGAAAGGAACTGAGAGAAAGAGAGAGAGTCAGAAAGAGAAAGAGACAGAGAAAGAGAGAGACAGAGACACTGACACGGAGAGACAGGGACAGACAGAGAGAGATGAAAAAGAATTGAAAAAGTGATGTGTGAGGGTATAATCTGTTGGAGGAGATGGGATGGAATAAGATCACTTGAACAAGTCAAGGGGTTAACCTTGGTAAGGAGTGAGACCCTTTCATCATGTGAGATGAGTGAAGGAAGAGAGAGTGGCAGAAAGCACCTGAGTAACAAGAGATGAGGAAAAGGGAGTTCATCATGAATGGCCTCAATTTTTTCAGTAAAATATGAGGCAAGGTTCTCACTTGAGAGCTGGGGAAAGAAGAGCTATGAGAAATTTGAGGAGGGATGAAAAAGTCAGTTGGGAACCTGTGGAGACTGTGATGGTGAGTTATAGTAGGATTGCCTAACAGCAGTGAGGGACCACTTAAGGTTATGTTGTTTTTCCTTCATTTTCAAAGTCGATCAATGACATTACAGGTGTCTTGACTTGCATGTGAATTAGATTTAAGTGAAGAAGAGTTGAAAAAGTCATCAGGCTTGCTTTGTCTTCCAGAGTCATCAAAGTCTAGTGGCAAGACAGAAGTAAGATGACTGACTGGTGATGGTCTGGAATGCAGTGGATGACCTTGGTGTCTGATCAAGCTCTAAGCACTCCACAGAACTTACTTCAGCTGCTTTTATGGTTGTTGTAACAAATTATTCTCAACCACCCATTCTGCAGGGAAAGTCTTCACATGCTTGGGGTAGATATCCCCCTAACTCAGTTTTAGGCCTATTGGTTACTCTCAACCTTGGTTAGCCCATATGCCTAGAGGGTTGTACTCAAGTATGGCTGCTACACAATGCTATAGCTTCTTGGAGCCAAAGGTGACAGGTGAAAGGTGGACATCAAAGATAGATGAAGTTATGAAATGTAGATTTGTAAGGGCAGCTAGATGGCACATTAGAGTGCCAGGACTGAATTCAAGAAGATTCATCTTCTGAATGTGAACCCGGGCAAGTCACAGTCCTGTTTGTCTCACTTTCCTCATCTTTAAAATGAACTGGAGAAGGAAACCATTCCACTATTTTTGCTGGCAAAACCCCAAATGGGGTCATGAAGCATCAAACGTGACTGAAAATGACTGGATAACCAAAAAAAAAATCATAAATTAGTAGTGGATTGGACCCAGTCAGAACTGTTGTGTAATTTTCTCTACTTTCATTCCAGCAACATGACAGAAACAAATTGTGGGAATGATCAAGACTGGGGTTTGGCCAGGCATAATTGGTAGTATGATAGGGGTCTAGGGACCCAAGAGAGGAGGACAGAATATAATTGAATTGGTTAACCAAGGAATGAAGATGGAAAGAAGAGGAGAGAGTGACTAGTGCAAGGTAGATGGCCTGGCAGAGAATTGGAGGTTATAGTGAGGATGTAGGAGGAGAGTTATGTTAGGGAAGGCAGAGGGAAAGGTGAAAAACCAGTACATGATGGTCAGACAAGGAACTTCAGAATTCTTGAACATGGAAGTGTAGTACATTTGTGGGTGATGGCAAGGCCAAAGATATTACCATCTTTGTGTGTGGCTCAGGTGTGGTGGAGAAGAAGTTCAGAGGAGGAAAGTAGGTAGAGGAACTGAGTGGTTAGGGTTTTTGAAGGAGAATCAATATGAATGGTGAAATCCTCCAGTATGAGGGGAGGAATGGAGGAGGAAAGAAAAATTGGAAGCCAGGTTAACTTTGGTTCTTTTGCTAAGTGGGTGGGTAAATCATTTCTCCTCTCTTGCTCTCAGTTTTTACCTCTATAAAATAGGGTTGAATTTGATAGATTAGAAAATCCTCCAGTCCGTAATATTCTACAATTCTGTCATTGTTGGTGATACTAATCAGAGTTGTGCTACATTTGTATGCTTTGTTTCATCGCTAAGAATTATTTCCCTTGTGGGAAAAAAAATGTCCTAGAACTCAATGACCAGGAATTTCATGCCACTGTATAGTCTCCAGGGACAGAAGAGGACTGAATCCAATCTGACCTGACCAGAACCAGGAATGACAAACACTAGTATCTAGACCTTTTCTTGTAATAGATGAAATTAACTTCTCAAGTATCCAAAAACATGAAAATTGAGCATAAGAATAAGAATTGAACAGGCAGCTACTCTGTGTGCAGAGTATTGTGCTATGGACTGTCGGGGAGATATAAAATTTGGTCAAGATATTGACCCTGTCCTCAAAGAGCTTATGGTATGGAAAGCATCCAGTGCATTTATTATCTGACATGTTTTTCATAATAACTGCTAGCATAAATGTAGTTCTTTAGGCTTTGCCAAGCACTTTATAATTATTATTTCTCTTGATCCTCACAACAACCTTGGGAGTTAGATGGTATTGTTATTTGCATTTTACAGTTGAGGGAACTGAGGCAGATAGAGGTTAAATAACTTGCCTAGGGTCACAGCTGTATTGATTTCAATCAGCACACAGCTAAGTTGCTTCCTCTCATCATTCAGGAACCAGCTGACTAACCTTAATAGCAACTTAAAGTAATCCTAAGACACAGTGACATAGTGGATAGAAAGCTGGTCATGAAGACTTGAGATCAAATCCCACTTTTGATGCATGCTAACTCCATGATCCTGGGTAAGTCAATTAATTGACTTAATTAATTGACTTGTAGTCTCAGAGAGCTGCCTAGAATACTTAGAGATTAAGAGAAAGTGGTCTAGGTAGCTCTCTGAGACTATAAGTGGCAGAAAAGGTACATTTAACCTGCATTGCTGGAGAAATTTTCCTCACCTGGGCCTCCCTTATTCCAGAAATCACAAACCCAGTTCCTATACCTAATTAATTTGATAAACTTTCTGGAAAATTAATGAAATTCATTCCAAATCCCAATATAAATATATTTTTGGATGATGGAGTGTTTAAGTGTATACACACACACACACACTCAATTTCATGGATTTATAGAAATGTGCATATTACATATACATAATATACACGTACCTCTAGATACATATACGTTGACGTGTATGTGTATTTACTACTCACCATTCTCGTGGTGACAACTAATCTAGAGTTTCTAGGTTATAAATATTGTTTTTAAAAAAGATGGCTATGGCTGTGTTGCAGTGGGTAAAAGACTGAACTAGGCCATAGTTGCCAAGAAAAATCGATTCTGGGTTTGTTTCTTTGAATATTAGTTCACTTTTCCATGTTTTCATCCTGGACAATGGATTAATATCGTGAGGGTGGGGGAGAGGACAGGAAGGAAGAAGTTAAAGTTATTGTTTTCCCCAAGCGGCAATAATTTTGCCACAGGACATGAAAAAACAATTCTAGAGGGAATATTGCCTTCATGTAAAAATGCTCAATTTCCTTTTAAAGTTTGGGTCAGCTTTTCCATGGAGAGAGTCCCTGGGACTTACCACAGCCATTCGCCTATCAGAAGGGTTCCACTCCACTCCAGGGTCAATACTAATTCATCTTGCAGCCATGAGCCCAGGCAATCCATCAGTGAGGTCCAAAAGCTCTTAGACAAATCAGCACTTTGGTAACCTTACAAATGTTCACACAATTGGATGCAGCACAGGGTTTGCCTCTGGTTTGATGAGCCAGAGCTGGGATTAGCAGCCACCAATTTTCAACATTTGGAAAAGTCCATTGCCTAAGAAGAAATGATGGGTTTTTAATGTCTTTTTCTCCGCTATGGAGAACCGAGGAAAGAGGTGACATTGGTAAGATGTCAAGCTGGGAAGGAGAGTAGCTGAGCAGCTATCTCCTATGAAAATGACTTTATCTTACATCTTTTTCTAAGGGTTCATTAAATTGAACCATTATTTTTAGATACAGTGAAATCAATACTACTGAATTTTTTCTGAAACATTTATTATATTTAGATAGTACTTACATAAGAGGTAGCTAAAATATTTTACAAACATTATCTTGTTTTTCAAGAGCCAATTGGGAACACAAGTCAGTAGGGTTTTGATCTAAATGCTCCTTGGCCATTAGTCACTGCCCAGTGCCTACAAGAATAGGGCTTAGTGCCATATTTAGTGATCAAAAGAGGGAAATTGATTTAGCTAACATAACATAAGTCAGCAGCATTTGGTAGTGGACAGAGGGCTGCCCTTGTCATTAGGATAATTGGGATTCAAGTCATGCCTTTGATACATACTAACTGGGGCCATGGGTAATGCCAACAACTATTTAAAACTACAAGTTATAGAGAGAGTGCAAATATTAATCAATGGAGGGAGTTTCCACGCTTGTAGAATCCTACATTGATGAAATCATAAGTACAAGCCAAAACAAAATGAAATAAAATGTGTTTGAGAAGCAACATGGTAGAGTGCTGGACTTGGTGTCAGGGAAATACATGGGTTGGAATTCTACCTCATTTCTTTGTTAACTTTGTGACCCTGAGTAAGTCACCTAACCTCAGCCTCATTTTTCATATTTGTGAGGTTGTTCATATTTCATAAGGTTGTTGTCAGAAGCGTGCTAGAGCCAGCTTATGCAGGTTCCTAAGAGCTTAATTGTTGCATTTTCAGTGTGAGCATTTATACTTCACACATCCACCAATGCTACAAATCAGAAGTTGACCTATTGTTTCATTGATTGTCTAGACTTACAAAAAGTGATGGAGAAATGTTAGTAATGCAGATTACACTTAAACGTGTCTGTTGTGCATTTTCAGAGAGCTGATTGTTAAATATTGACCAGCACGCTCTTTCTTGTTGTGAAAATCAAATGAGATATGTGTAAAATGCCTTGTAAATCTTTAAGTGTTATATGTATCAATTATTATGACTTTATAACAATTCTTATGAAATGCTTTTTAGATGAAATTTAGTTGTAAGGAAACTGGAGGGAAGCTATAGTAAAGGAGATATGTGTGTGTGTGTGTGTGTGTGTGTGTGTATCCACACTCATATACATATATTTATATGCATGTTACATATAATTTTAGACTTGTATATGTATCCCTCACAATACCTCTTTCCAGAAGGTTTATCAAATTAATCAGAGATAGGGATCACGTCTATGATTTCATTGTCATAAGGAACTTTGAGATGAGGAAACTCTACCTTAATGTAGGTTGGCACGTTTTCTACAACTGACAGTTTTAGAGATCTTCCTAATACACTTACAGGATACATGCATATACACGCATATGCATATATATGTATATACAAGCATGTATGTATAATATATGTGTATAAATGCATATATGTGTAGGTATATGTGTATATAGAGAGTAATATGATATTACTATAGTAGTAAAGGAACTATAATAAAGGACATAGGCAGTATATATATACGCATGTACATACGTGTGTATGTAAACACATATGTTTGCATACATATGCACCTATTTGCATGGGGAGCTATCATAAAGGATACATATATGTATATATATGCATGTATTTACATAAATACATATATGTATCCTTTACTGTATGTAAAGAATACACTTTAGTAAATGATACACACATGTGTATGTATTCATGTATTCACATAAATACATATGTGTATCCTTTACTATATGTCTACATAGATGACTACATATATGCATCTTTTACCATAGGTTCCCACTCAGATAGGTAAAAATATATGTAAATATAGAAATTATATATAAACGGCATCTTAAAAGTCTTTGAACACTAAGACTTTTGGAACACTGTATGCACATACATATACACATATCTATTTGTGTGTATATACGTATATATTTATATGTGTGTGTATATATATGGACATATAACTGTAATTCAAGCTCATGCAGCCAATGAGTAAACATGTCAAAGACAGTTAGTTGCAACTGGCTTTGTAAATAGCAAGAATCCCTACTAGCTTCCATCCCCTACCTCCCTGACCAAGCTCTTTTCATCTCCTTTGCTGTGAGTGATAGATGAGTGGAGTGAAAAGAACAGTGGAGCAAGAGATCTGTGTTCATCTCTCAGCTCTGACTCATTGTTTTAACCACCATAAGAACGTTAACTTCTTGAGGAAGGGCTGTTTTGCTCACCTTTGTCCTTCTAATCCTCACAATGGCCCCTTACACCTAGTAAGTGACTAATAACTGTTTGAGTGGCATTGAAAAGGCCGATATAGTATAAATAGTCTGTAGAGCAGATGTCGATTCTGTTTTCCAACACTGACATTGTAAAATGTAAAATAACATATAGGACTATGATTAAATTTTTCATTTGAAGATTTTAGAGTTTTGACAAGCATTAATTAAAGGATCTTCAGAACTCATTGGTAAGATGTGGTTAAGAGTTTGTGTAAGTACATACATAATATTTCATTAAGCAGGCATACATTTATGTAGAGTTTCTAAGTCACTTTGCATTCAATTTAATTCTTCTTGACTTTAGTATAAGTGGTGCTTAGAATTAATTTTGTTCTTACCATAAACACTCATGTATTTTATAGAAACATAGGGCCATGGAGACAGTCAGTGGATCTGGGTTCGAATCCCCAGTACTGCCAATTATGAGCTGTATGACTTTGGGCTAGTCACTTAACTTATTTAGGTTTTGATCTCCTCATCTGTAAAATAAGAGGATGAAGGGTTGGATTAGATGATCTCTATAGATCCAGCTTTAAATCTCTGATTGTATCATAATAGTCTGAAGTTACTAATAACCATGACTTTTTAGTGAAATAAGATTATCAAATATTAGCACTTTATAGGTCTATAGTCTATAGTATATATGTAGTATATCTGTACTCTATAGTCTAAACTCCCTATTTCATAATTATAAAAAATATAACCAAAATGTGTCTGTGACCTGCTCAAGGTTACACAGTGGCTCAGTTTGGACAAGAGTCAAGGCTGCCTGTCCCTTCAATGGCTGTTGGTTGCTTGTTGTCTTTTGCTTTTGAAGGGCACCAAAATGAAATCACTATGTCTGACCGTGGCTGATCAGACAGTCAGGCACAAATAGTCGATGTGGACATTTGGGGTGGATTCTCTAAATTTGCACATCTTGAATTTCTTTTGAGCTATTTCAATTCTGTTTTGCTCATGGAGTACAGCAGCTTCTCTGATGAGGGCATGCCATACTGGGCAGTCCTGTGACAGTGTCTCCCATGTCATGCAATCAATTCCAAAGTTCTCAAGAGAGATCTTGACCGTGACCTTTTATCACTTCTGACCACCATGTGAATGCTTGCCCCGTGTGAGTTTTCCATAAAATAGTCTTTTAGGCAACTGCACATTTGACATTTAGATGGCATGGCCAGCCTATCATAGAATTTGAATACTTGGCAGTTTTGTTGGAGAAAGGAACTCAGTGTCTGGTATCTTATCCCGATAAGTCATCTTCAGAATCTTCTTAAGGCAATTCAAGTGGAAGCAATTCAGTTTTCTGGCATGGGGCTGGTACAGTGTCCAGGTCTCACAGGCATACAACAATGAAATCAGTACTATGGCTCTGTAGATTTTCAGTTTGGTAGTCAGTCTAATACCTCTTCTTTCCCACACTTTCCTTCAGAGCCTCCCAAACACCAAGCTAGCTCTGGCAATGCATGTGTCATCATCGCTATTAATATGTATTAGAAAGTATATTGCCAAGGTAAGTGATTTATCCACAGCATTAAAAACTTCTCCATTTGCTGTAACCAATGTTTCCACGTATGGATAGTGTGGGGCTGGCTGATGGAGTACCAGTGTTTTCTTGGTCTTAATTGTTATGTCAAAATATCATTTACTCTATGTTATACTACATTACCTCTTCCATTTTGTCAGGAGTGGAGCTGAGATTAACTAATGCTTACTAATCTTTTCCTTGATAATCTTATCGCTACAGCTAAGAAACAAAACAGGAAACACATTTCCCCAAGCTCTATATCCACCAAGTTATGGGAATACACAAAGGAATTGTCAGTGTGGGTAATTTACTCTACCAATGCAAGTTAGAGTCCATCTATGACATAGCAGATGAGTCCTAAGAAATAGCTTGGAACACATAGAGGTTTGGTAACTTGACCAGGTTCACATGGGTAGTAGGTGATAAAGGTGGACTTAAACCCAGGTCTCCAAGGTTCTAAACCTAGCACTCTATACTATAAATCATGCTAAATCTATACATATCTCCCAAATAGACTTCAGAAAATGTCTGAAAAGGCAATACGTTTAACTTTCATAAGTTCAACAAGGCTGCACTGGCTACTTGACTTTGGCAATTTCTTGTTCTGTTTTGGGTCAGTGCTGATAACCTACAGAGAGAACTTCATGGTGGTTACAGGAAATGTAAAACCACTTGTCCCCTATACAGCAGTTGGAGGTTGGAGAATGAAAGAGCTGCCAACCCTTTCCTTAATGATCATGTTTTAGGTGGCTATTTTGGGTGACTTCTCCCTGAGTATGTATTTGAAGGTTATAACATATTTTCCTGAGAGTGAGGAAGAATGGTGTTGGTTTCAATAGAATTGTAATTTGATCAGGGAAATCCTAAAGCAGAGATTGAAGACTTTTTCAGTTGTCAGTGTTTCCACTGTGCTTAAGGAATATCTTTTCATGTGTACCTATAGTGCTGTGAGGATGAATACCATCTCACAGTAATATAGGTTTGCACACAAATTTGGGCTTGATCATTGTCAGTAGGAAAGTAGAAATGCTGTCTGACTGTTCACTTTCTTTACTTCTTATTTATTTTAGTTTTTTGCTTTTAGTTCTCTTTTATCTAAGGTAAATTCCGTTTGTAAGTTTCCATTTGTAAGAATATTGGGATTTTTTAAAATCCAAAATTTTTTAGCTTAGATTTAGCCTTGGTGCTTTACTTGAATCTTGTTGGGATAGATTATGCCATTTTATCTTTCCTACTCAACCCAATCAATATGTTTTTCTAGCAAAAATATCAGAATTTTAAAAATCTTTTGAGATTAGGGATAGTTGGACCACTTACTAGCTTTGTCTCAGACTAGTCTAATAATTAGAGTTACCCAAAAGTGGAACACACTGCATTGTAAGATGTTTTGCCCAACACACACACACACACACACACACACACACACACACACACACACACACGAGTAAATGTCAGTCAGCCCCTTGTTGGAAAGTTATAGAAGAGATTCTTGACTGGTTAGAAACCATACAAGAGAACTTACAAATTAGAGATTCTTTAATTCCAAAAAGTTAGAATTGTTGATGTTGTGACATAATCAATCAGTCGCTACTATGTATCTACCACAGAGCATCCCAAAATAAATTACAATTGAGGTATGCTGTTTTTTTCCTTTTTTCTGTGCTATGAGAAGGCTCTGGGGCAGTTTCTCTATAAGTTAAGAAACTTGGTGCCATTCTGAAGACTTAGTTTTCTCTTCATTTTTGGTGGCTTTTGGAGAGCAAAGTAATTTGAGGTTTCTTCTGCTTTTTTTTATGATTCTCTGGATAGACAGCTTTCGAATCCTTTCACTTTGGGCCATAAAAAATGTTCTTGGAATAGTCACCCTTGTGGTGTTTAACTTTGATCTTCCTGGCATATATATGAGTCTTATACATAGCTAGACTGACAAATTCTTGTAGACAGAGAGGTAACAAATTACAGAAGGCAGTATATGAAAAGTGCCAAATGGATGGTAGAGATAATAACTTCTACTGGATCTCAAGAGATGGTGAAATAATTTTGAACAGAGTAAGGATTTACTTTCTTTAGCCTGAAGGGAAGCAGTCAGAAGAAAAGTGTTTGACTATATTGTATTTTACAGTAGTAGAAACTACCGCCTGCATTGTGGAACACTACTGGACAATGGAGAGGTACATGATGACTGGAAGTAGGCTGCAACACATAACAAACAAGAAACTATGAAGAAATAGAGTAAAGGATGTCAGCACTCTGTCCTGAGGCTTTCTCTTTATGCATTTCATTTTGAATCTCAATGGTTATTGTGGATTCACTTCTCTACTTACTGATTATTCTTAAATATACTCATGGAGGGCTAACCTCTTTGCGGACCTCCAGTCTTATATCTCCTACTGCCTAGTAGACATCCCAAGCTGGATATTCTGTAGACATCTTAAACTCAACATGTCCAAAACTAAACTTATCTTTCCCTCCAATCCTCTTCTCTTCCTGACTTCCCCATTACTGTTGAGAGTACCACTATCCTGCCAGTTATCCACACTTGAAATTTGGGCATCATTCTCCATTCCTCACTCTCATGCTCATATCCAATCTATATGCCATTCCCTTCATAACATCTCTTGCATGTACCCCTTTGTCTCTCCTGTTACTGTCGACACTCTGCTATAGGCTCTCAACATATTATCTATTGCCGTAGCCTGATTGGTCTGATGGCCACAAGTCTCTTTCCATTACAATCCATCCTTCACTTAGCTGTCAGAGTAATCTTCCTAAAGCACAAATATGACCATATTACCCCCCCCATTCAATAAATTCCAATGGCTCCCTATCAAATTTAAATCCTCTAGTATTCAAAACCCTTCTTTACCTGTCCCTGCCTTATCCTGTTCTCTCTCCCCTCTCTCCAGGTACTTTGCTATCCAGTGACACTGGCCTTCTTACTCTTCCTTGAATGAGATACTCCTCCCAACTCTGAACATTTTCACTGGCCATCTCTCCTACCTGGAATGCTGTCCTCATCTCTGTTTCCTGCCTTCTCAGGCTTCCTACATGTCCCAGCTGAAGTCCTACCTTTTACAGGAGCTCTCTCCCAATCCTACTTAATTCTAATATTGATTGCTTCCTATTTATCCTATATATAACTTTTTTGGACATACTTATTTGCATATTGTCTCCCCAGTTAGATTGTGGGCTCCTTCAAAAAAGGGATTATTTCTTGCTTTTTTGTTTGTATCTCCAGCACTTAACATAGTGCTAAGCACAGAGTAAATATTTATTAACTGACTTTAGATTGATTAGAGAAATGAATGCTTAAAAACTATGAGCTAGTCATGTGGCAAGAGTGAAGGATGACCAATGAACAACTTGCATATTTTTATTGTATCTTTGTCAGGAGAAATTGAGAAAGACTTTTAAAACACTGGGTTTACTCTCTGTAGTGGGCTCCATGGATGACATGGGCAAAAGTTCCACAGTATGGACAGGAATGGATTGAATGGAATCTTCAACTGGAGGGAAAACTAACATTAAAGAGATTATTATTGATCCATTTAAGTACTTGAGAGTAATAACCTCCATGTGCCAATTCTTTTCTTTCAGAAGAATCAATATGAAAACTGAGAAATATATAGGAATGAAAGAAATAGAATTAAATAGTTTCTAAATAACTAGAACTAAATGGTTTCTAAAATCCCTGCAAAAAATATCTGTAGATTCTAGACTAGAATACATATATGTGTGTGTGTGTGTGTGTGTGTATGCCAAAAGTTTTGGTACAGTTTTAAACTTTAATACCATAAAATGGCATTAAGACTTTTGGAAAACTTTGCTTCTCTATACATGCACATATATTTATATACGCATGCATATACATCTACATATATATTTAAACATACATTCACACAAATACATATATAGATATAGATATACATACACACATACACATATGTACATATGTGTATGTGTGTATATATAAATACATATATATATGCATTGGCAGCTTGGTGGCACAGTGGATAAGTGGATAGAGTTAGTGGTTCAGTGGATCTGGAGTTAGGAAGACCCATTTTCCTGAGTTTAAGTCTGACCTCAGACACTTATGAGCTGTGTGACCTTGAGCAAGTCACTTAACATATTTATCCCAGTTTCTTAATCTGTAAAAGGAACTAGAGAAGGAAATAGCAAACCACTCCAGTATCTTTCTCAAGAAGAGCTCAGATGAGATCACAAAGTCAGACATGAATGAAATGACTGAATAAGAACATATGTATTCATCTGTGTATGTATGTTATTGTTTGTCTTTCATTCTCAAGGAGGACCATGACATCAGGAAGATGATGTCATAACTTGTACTTGAACTAGATTTAAGCAAGGGAGGACTACGCACGGTCATCAACCTCACTTTCTCCTCCAGAACCATCTGGATCCAATGGCAAGATATAGATCAGGATGACTGGAGATGGCCCTCATGTGTGTGTATTCATATGCACATACTCATTTAGATCAAACTTTTCCAATTTATAATCCTCTCAACAACTCTGGCAGATGTTCAGTGACCATAAAGGCTCTACTTGAACATTTCAGGTGTAGGGTATGTTCGGGAAAGAGTAGTACCTCTGGTGTGAGGGCTGCTGAGCCCTTTTCAGGACTACTTTCCACCTTTGGTGTCCAACTGACTCCTACCTGTGGCCACATCCTGGTAAACTGTTTTAGTAGGCAGTCTCAACCAGGTTGAGGGTAACCAAGAGATCTCTAACCAACTAGTGAGCTGGGGGGGGGGGGGGTGACTTCCCTCAAGCATGTGAAAACTTCCTCTGTTGAAATAGGCAGATGATAATAATTTGTTACAACGACCATGAAAGTGACTGAAGCAGGTAATATGGAGTACTTAAACCTTGATTAGACATGGAAGATACTGAGGTCATCCACTGAATCTTGAGCCATCATCAGTTCTCTTGACTCTATCCTGCCACTGGACTGTGATGACAATGGAGGAGAGAGTGAGGCCAACAAATTCATGCAATTCTGCCTCACTTAAATTCAATTTATGCATCAATCAAAAGACATCACCCATACCATTTTTACCTCTCTCAAAGCCCTGTGGTAACCAGCAAGTGATGAATCTGCAGGTGCATATACACTGTGAGCTATAGTCACAGCCCTGCACACAGGTGGCCCAGGCCATAGGGTTGTCTTCTCACTGGAAGCAGCAGTGAGATTTGTTAGTCCCCAGGGTGTCTGAGTAGCCTTTTAAGGATCACACTGCTCACCTTTGGGTATGAAGAAGGGGCTAGAAGAGGTGCCCTAAAAATTGTCTGTTTACCCAACCTTAGACTGATTACCATGGCAGATGGGCATTCTCACTCTGCGGTTGAAACACACACACACACACACACACACACACACACACATTCACACACACAAATGTTCAAAAACATCTGCAAAGACAGTTCCACTCACCATCAGTACAAGGAATGTGCACACAATTATAGACAACACAAAATCTAATAAAACTGAAAGATGGACAACTATTGTTGCATGAGAACTCAGTAGGTATTACATCCAAATAGCAGCCATGAGGGAAACAAAGTTGACAAATGAAAACCAGTTTATTAAAGTTGGAGCAGGATACTTGTTTTTCTGGAGTGGTCATAGTTGATGAGAGCATCATGAAAATGGTTTAGGTTTTGCAATCAAAACTAATTGAGTCAACAAGCTTGGACATCTACCAAAAGGAGCAAATGATAAGCTCATGACAGTGTGATTGTTACTTGCCAGAAAACATCATAGCACCATGATCTGTGCCTATGTTTCTACCATGATGAACCCTGATGAGAAAAATCAAGAAGAAGTTTATAATTCTAGGTGACCTTAATGTTAGAGTGTGCTCAAACTATCAGACTTGTCAGGGAACCCTTGGTAGGAATGGAGTTGAAAATGCAATGGTCACTTACTAGTGAAGACAAGTGCATCTCATGACTTCTCATCACCCACACTGTCTTTAATTTACCTAAATGCAATAAAACTTCATGGATGCACCCACGTAGCAAACATTGGCATTTAATATACTATGTGATTATAAGGAGAAGGAAGAGACAGACAGGATGTGTGAGTGATACAATGTGTGGCACAGAGTGCTGGACTGATCACAGACTTATCCTCTCCAAGCTAAATAGTCACATTCAACAAAAGCAGCAGCCCCAAGGCAAAATGACTGGAGAAGAATTAATGTCAACAGATTAGAGCACTTCTCTGAGTAGGACCAGTTTGTTGTTAACTTGTAGGGAAAGTTGAATCAACACACATTTGCCAACAGTAGAGCAGAAAAGGAGGGGGCAGCTTCCAGAGATTTGGTGTACAAAACTGCATTTGCTCATCTGGGTCAGAACACTCACAAACATCAAGACTGATTTGATGAAAATGATGGGGAAATTCAGAAACTGCTAAATGAAAAATGAGAATTCCACAGGATTTATCAGCAGGATAGTTCATCTCTAAGAAAGCAGCATTTAATACCATCAAAAGTAAAGTACTAGCAAAGCTTAGATAGAGATTCAGGATTCTTGGCTCATAAAAAGGCAGATGAAATTTAGTTTTATGCTGATAGTAACAACCTAAAACACTTTTATGATGCCCTGAAGGCTATACGGGCCAAAGACATAGGGCACATCTCAAATACCCAGTGCTGATGGAGCCACATTGATTAGTGATAAGGACATGATCCTAGAGAGATGGGTTGAACACTTCCATAGTGTTCTCAACAGACCGTCAGCAATCAATGTTGAAGCCACTGACCATTTACCTGTTGTAGTCAATCCTTCCCTGGCTGACCTTCCAACTGAAGAAGTTTTGAGGGCCATTAGGCTCCTTTCATGTGGCAAAGCACCTGCTGCTGATTCTATTCCAGCTGAGATTTACAAGGCAGGGATCCACTGCTCCTACAAAAACTGACTTAATTTTCCAGATTATATAGCAAAGGTAGGTTATCCCCTAGGAATTCAAGGATGCTTCCATTGTCCTCTCTATAAATGCAAAGAAAATAGATTGTCCTGTGACAATCATAGAGTGGTAGCTCAGTCAAGATTCTCACTGAAGTACTTCTTAATAGACTGATCCTTTACCTGGAAGATGGTCATCTACCTAAGAGTTAATATGGCTTCAGAAAGGGCAAAAGAATAGTTGATACGGTGTTTGCTGCCTGGCAACTCCAGGAAAAATACCAGAAGCAGAACAGAGCTTTGTTTATAACATTTATAGATCTAACTAAGGCCTTTCATACTGTTGGTTGTGAGGGCTTATGTAAAATTATGTTAAAATTTGTTTGCTTGGAGAAGTTTATTGGCATTGTACATCAGTTTCATGATGGTATGCTTGCCTGGATTCTGGATAATGGACAATGCTCTCATGCTTTCCCAGTAACCACTGGAGTGAAACAAGGTTGTGTGCTTACTCCCATTCCTTTTAGCATGATGTTTTCAGTCATATAGTCAAATGCCTTCAATGAGATCAAAAATGGCATAAAGACCAGCTACCACCCTGATGGTAAATTCTTCAAACTGAAAAGGCTGCAAGCCAAGATCAAAGCTGAGAGAGTGTTGGTTCATGATATTCTGTTTGCAGATGATTGTGCACTAAACACAACCTCTAAAGCTAAGATGCAACAAAGTATGAATTGATTCTTTGCTGCTTGTGCTAATTTTGGCCTAACAACGAACACTAAGAAATATTCCATCTGGCACCCCCATACCATCCGTACATGGGATCATTGTTTACAGCAAATGGAGAAGTTTTGAATGCTGTGGATAAGTTTACTTACCTTGGTAGAATATTTTCCAGGGATGTACACAATGATAATGAGTTTGAGACATGCATTGTCAGAGATAGCTCAGGGTTTGGGAGGCCCTGAAGGAAAGTGTGGGAAAGAAGAGGTATTGGAATGACTACCAAGCTGAAGGTTGGAAGAGCCATCGTGCTGACTTCATTGTTGCATGCCTGTGAAACGTGGACAGTATACCAGTGTCATGCCAATGGAATTGCTTCCATTTGAATTGTCTTAGGAAGATTCTGAAGATCACTTTGCAGGATAAAATACTGGATGTTGAGGTCCTTTCTTTTCCTAAACTGCTAAGCATTTACACTTTGCTGCAGAGAATGCAACTCCAAAGAGCTGTCCATGTTGTTTGAATGTCACATATACATTTGCCAAAAAGACTTATTTTATGGAGAACTCATACAGAGCAAGTGTTCACATGGTGTTCAGAAGAAGCAATACAAGGACATTCTCAAGATCTCTCTTAAAAAGTTTTGAACTGATTGTGTGAACATGAGAGATATTGCTTCAGGACTGCCCAGCATGACATGCCCTCATCAATGAACAGTGTTGTGCTCTATGAGCAAAGCAGAATTTAAGTAGTTCAAAAGAAATACAAGATGAATGAATTTAGAGAATTCACTCCAAATGTTCACGTGGACTATTTTTGCCCAACCCCTGTGCTAGAGCATTCCAAGCTCATATTGGTCTGCCACAGTTGGATGCATTTTAATTTGACTCTAGCACAGTGATTCCATTTTTGGTCTTCTTCGAGAATGAAGGTCAACAACCAACCAACTAACCAACTTGAACATTTCCAGTGATAGGGAAGCAGCACTTTGTGTAACAACCAATTCTATCTTTGGGCAGTACTAATGATTAACGAGTTCTTTCTTAAGATGAGCTGACATTTTCCCCCCTTGACTTTCATGCACTAGTCCTAGTTCTGACCACTAGCGGTAGGCAGAAAGTCTACATCTCCTTCAGTCTTATACTTCATCCCTTGTCTTTTACTCCTTCTATGACATAGTTTCCAGACCTTTCAGTAATTTGTCTGTCCTTTTGGAATATGTTCGAGGTTATTAATATCCTTCCTAAAACATCGAATGCAGAACTGAGTATAATACTCCAGATGCAGGCTGATCACGTCCAACGGTATATTTAATGTAGTCTGAAATTGCATCGACTTTTTTTAAACAGCTCTGTCTCACTTATGATATATTAATATTGTAATTCACTAAAATTTCCATGCCTTTTTCGCATGAAATATTATTAAGCAAGGACTCTTCCACTCTGTACTTGTTCAATTAATTCGTTGGACTGAAATGGAGCACTTTACATTTATCTTTGTTAAATTTCATCTAGCTAGTTTTATCTTGTAGTTGTAGCCTGCTGAGATCTTTTGGAATCTTAAGTATATTATACTGTACAACAAATTAGCTATTTCTCCTGTCCTTGTATCATATTACCAATAATTCACATTTCAATGTGTTTTTGAGGCTGACAAAACAGTTTTCTCTTTACACCCCTATGAGGTAGATTGAGTAAGAATTATTATATTCATTTTACATAGGAAGAAATTGAGGGACACACAGGTAAGATGATTTGCCTGTGGTCATATAGCTAGTGTCAGAGCCTTGGCTCAAAACCAAGTTTCCTGAGTTGAAACCCTTTTGAACTGAATTGAAACAGAATTGAAGCTCTTTATACTATGGCATATTATTTTACCCACACACTTGCTAATCGCCGCTTCTGATATGTTCATCCAAATCATTGATAAAAATGCTGACCGGTGGAAATCAAATCCATCACCTTGTGGCTTGTCACTAGAGACTCAGTCATCTTGCAACTAACATCTTCCACTCAATTTCAAATCAAAATGATGGTTGCCTATAGACATTAAGTAGATAGAAACAAATATATATATACAGATAAAATATTGACTAAATGCTTACTCTGTCCCAGGCACTATACTAAGTATGTTTGAAGTGAAAAATAAAAGCAGTCACGACAGTCCCTGCTCTCAAAGCGCTTGTAATTTAGTGGGGGAAAATCCCCACATAAATGCGAACTGGGAAAGTGTAGGGGGAGAGCACCCAAGGCACTTGAGGAGACAGAGTGAAATGGTATGGTGGCTTAGTTCTGCGCAAGATAAGACAAAAAGCTAATCTCTAAGTAGGGAAGGTCAGAGAGCTGGACTATGGCAAGGAGATTATAAAAAGAGTTGATATCATTAGATCTAATATAATTATTGAAAGTAATAAATATGGAAAAAGAAAGAAAGCCATCTTTACCATTATTCTGTTTAGGGAGCTGTATTAGAATTCTCTTTTCTACGCTATTTAAATAAAAGACTTTCATATATAGTCCTGTAATAACTTTAATGAGTTAATGTTTGGAAGATTTATACTCATGGTGATCTGTCCAGATGCTGACAAGAGGACTGCCATCCTCTTTTTTTCTCCTAACTTCTTGGATTTAATTTTATCTTTTTTTTCCCTCTCTCTCATTTCTGAAGAGACAAAAATAGCTTTCTTTCTTCTCCTTTTTTATCTCCCTTCCTTTCCCCACCCCCATCTTCCTTTCTTGCCCTACAATTGCCTTATCCCCTTAAAGTCCAGAAAGGGTAAAATAAGGAGCAGCAGTAATTGCAGTCCTAAGTTGTGAAGTAGGAGAACTTTGTTGCTGCTGTCGCACAGTCATTTCAGTTGTGTCCAACTCTTTGTGACCCCATTTGGGTTTTCTTGGCAGAAGATACTGCAGTGGTTTGTCATTTCCTTCTCCAGCTCATGTTACAGATGAGGAAGCTGAGGCAAACAGGGCTAAGTGATTTGCCCAGGGACAAAATACAGCTAGTGGCAGAGGCTGGATTTGAACTCATTTCCCTGCCTCCAGGCCCAGTTCTCTATTCACTGCCTAAGGTGAACTTTATCTCCTCCTTTTTCGTTATTTGGCTCTTCTTTTCATACCCTCCTTTCTTCAGATAATGTATTTTTCTTATTTCTTCTCTTTGTGGATTTACGTGGAGGAAATGATTAGATACCATCCACTTACACCGATGTGAATTTGAGTCCTTGTTATCTCTTCTAGGAGTATTTGTACTATTAATTTTCTAAATGGCTTTATCTTTCATTTTTAAAAATATGTTTCAGGCAGTAACATTTAGGTAAAGGAGGTTCTGTTTGAGTAGCTGGGCCTTCCTAATGTCCATGCATATGTCTGCCTGCAGAAAAGACTGACTCTAGTGGGCAGAGTGGAGAAGTGGTGATTAGAATGGGTGAATTAACAAACATCATGGTTTCCTTTTTACCTCCTCTAAGTTTATAAAAAGTGTAATCTGTAAGACCTCATTTCATTAGGTTCTATATAAATTCCCAGAAAAGCACATTCCTTGATAGTATTTTATGTGAGGAAAGATACAAACTAGTTTATGAAGGGGAAGGGAATAAGAATTTATATAGGACCTACTATGTGCTAAGTGCTTTTTAATGTTTTTTTTTTTTTGCTAATACTGTCATATTTGATGTCATAATGAGAATTTGATTAAATTATCTGGAAGTTGGTGCCTTCACCAAAGTCATCCACCAATGCTTTGAAAGGCAAAATTATAGTGAGTGAAAGCACCAGACCTGGACTCAGGAAGACAACAGCTGTAGCATTTTTTCTCACAGAGTTTCTATGAGAATTAAATTTCACTTTTGTATGTCTACACATACATACATAGATGCATATATATGCTTTCCAAATCTTAATGAATAATATATGTTTTTTTTTCAGTTTAAACCTGTGATTTTGTTTGTATTGGAGCTTCCAGGGAATAAACTCTCCACCAATGCAGCTTTTTTTGACAGTTTCACAACATATAGTATGAGAACTGATCTGAGCCTATACTGGTTAAGTGATTAGCCAAAGTTCATGCAACTTTCATTCATCAGTGCTAGAACTTGTGTTCAAGTTTCCAAATTCACTATCTAATATACCGTGTAACCTCTTCAAAGCCTCCTAGTGTTATGTTGCTTCAAGGAGTAATAATTTATTTTGAAATTTATTATTAATTAAGATTCTATTTATTATTGTTTAGAGTAAATACAATGTGATGCATAGAGTTTTGACCTTGGAGCCATGAAGATTTAGGTTCAACTCCAAATCATGGCACATAGTTTCTGCCTGACCCCAATCAAACCAATTAATTCTTATTCTATTTTGGATTGATGCCAATGACTTATAGAGAGCCTGACTATGGAGATAAGAAAAATGAAACAGCTTAAGGCCCCAAATAACTCTCTGGGATGATAAGTCGCTAAAGAATTGCTGAGCTACATTGATAGTGGAATCTTCCTCACCAAAACTTAAGAACTCCCTACACCAGTGAAATCAAAGGTATGGAACAAATAATAAGTGTAATTATTGATGATTCCACCATTGGTATGCAGGATCTAGAAGGTTTGAGTAAGTTAGAAAAGTGTCAAGTGCAGTCTGGATGATGGATGTGTATGTCATTTGAAGATAAAGCCTAGATAAGTTTAGAGAGGATTGTCATCAGAGAGCTGGACATTGGGTTATGCATTTCTTGGTCACAACAATTCATTAAACCATCTGTCTAGTAGTGGAAGTTTTGTAGCCTATAGCAATATCTCAAGCTTCCACACTGATTCAATCATTGATTCTTGAAATATGGAAGAGATATCATTTGATAATAAGTCTCTAAATGTAATGAGACTCTTCTTCCTGCCAACGAATATGCACAATTTTTCTCTGCCCAGGTTCAGTGAACCATGTGGGAGATCTGGGTCTGGCTTCGTGCCATGTATGACTCATTCCTGGGTTCCATACTCTTAATTGGCTGTTGAAACTGGAACTCTGTGGACTTTCTAGAGGGAGGACCTATCCCTCAGCCACTGTTCTTGCTTCTAACTTCAAAGTGTGAGGATTAGTCTGAGCAGTCCAGAGAGTTCATTGGGGGTGCCATCCCACCTACTTGGCTGCAAGTTGGGAGCACAGGTCCTGCTTGCACAGGCATATGCTTGAAATAGGGCTACCTTCCCTGTATGTCTTCTTTCTATGGGCACAAGGCCTTTTGAAGACCCCAAAGGTCTAGAGATCTGCGGTCACAATACCATCATTTCCCTCTAGCAAGGCAGTGGAGGCACCCTCTGGAGTATCTTTAGCTGACAGCTTAGGGCATTTGATCAGGAGAGAGTACCTAAGCAGGGACTCAGGAGTAGGTTGGTATAAAGGGAGAAGTTGGAATGAGAAAGATGTGATGAGAATGGTCAAGCTCAGCACAGTGATCAGATAAAGCTAATGGGGGTAGAAATGTAACAAGGCTAGTGAAAACTCGTTCAAAAACTGTGTCCAATTGAGATTTGAATACTGGCCTACCAGCCAACTATAGCTATCCTAGCAGTAATAGTAGTAGTAGTAGTAGTGGTGGTGGTGGTGGTGGTGGTGGTGGTAGTGGTAGTGGTGGTGGTGGTAGTGGTAGTGGTATTAGTAATAATAAGTTAGCTATTAAAGTCTGTTCTGGTCATTCTTTAAAGTATATTATAATTCCCTTTTTCCTATCATTGGTTTTATTTTTTTCCGAGGAAGAATCAATCACTTTTTCTTCACCCGATTTATGTTTGTATGTTGAGTACCTTTTTTATTTCCCTCCTTTTGGGGAATCTTAGAACTAATCTTAGAACCTAGAACTAAAAATAGAATTGCCCCTAGGTAGCCAGGGTGGAAGTGACGAACCAATGAATGTGAGTTCCCCTAGGAGAAGAGAGACTCCTCTAACGATGAATCTGGTAAACACCTACAGAACATGCAAACCTCTGTGAGTTCCAATGACAGTTGTCTTTAGGTTACATACTAGATAAACATGTGTTAATAGTATATACTCTTCTCTGGGGTTTGGAAAATTTTAACTGAGAACAATCCAACTCCAAAATTTTGGGCTAAAAAGTTTATCCTTAGCTTTCAGACAGCTAGATTTTAACTGAAAATCCATTTCTATTAGATATTCAGGGAGCATATCTAATAGCTTTCTTTTAAAAGCTATTTTTAAAGCCCCCTAATCCTGGCAACTGAGTCTCCATTTGTCTGCAGTTTAGCACCAGATTCTAGAACTAAACTGTCCCCAGAGAAGGTAAAGAGCTATGGGTACCCTATGTCACCAGTTTGGCCTTGCTGTTGATTTTGTTATGGAAAACTGTTCTCCCAATGATTGGAGGTGTCTGGTATTACCCATTATACCCAGTGTCCAGTAGTTGAATTCTCTGCTTTGTATATTCTGTGACTGGACATCTGTTCCTGCATCTTGGTCATTCCTACTATCTGTTTCTAGGTATCCCCCAACAGTGACCACCTGCACCCTTGGAAGCTTTCCAGTTTTCTGGTTTTGGACTTCTGCCAACCACTTGTCCTGCCCCTGCTTAGATGGGGACCATGAATCTTAAACTTTGGAGCTTATCCAGTGATGTTCATGTTGAATTAATTCTTTGCCTTTTTGGATAGATTTCTTGTTGCAGATAGACTTTCTCTATTCAGGTCCCCACCTATTCACCCTTGAATAATGTTTAGGCTATGTTTACACATTCAGAAATCTTATTACCCACCCTGGACCATTAATCAGCAGATTGATCCTTAATCATAAGAGTTGATGATTTAGTCTGTATCACTCATAAGGTCAAAGATTTAGAACTGGAAGTGATCTTAGAGGCAAATGAGTACAAGCCCCTCATCTTGCAGATGAAGACACTTAGACACAGAGGGTTTAAGGGACTTGCCCAGGGTCACATAATTACTGTCTGAGACAGGATAAATCTTTCTGAGCTCAAGACCAGGTCTCTGTCTCCTCTTCTAGATTTATTCCCCAAGTCCCAATTAAATATGGACCCATCATTTCACCCACCCATTCTGGAGCCAAGGATAAGTAGATAATAGTTACCTATAACTTTGTAGTGCTTCAAAGTTTAGAAAGTGATAATCTTCTCCATCACTCTGAGGTAAATGCAACAAACTGGACTACTTGCTTCTTTTTTTTTGCATAATATTCACCTCCCATCTCCATACGTTTGCACTGGCTATCTCCCATACATGAACACCTCCCTTCCCAACCCCCCCTCTTGGAATTCTAGTTCCCTTCAAGTGCTGAATAATTTCCTCACCCTCTCTCAAATTACTTTGTGTTTACTGTTTATGTGTTTTGTGTTGACTCATCTGCATATCTGCTTTTTCCTCCCAGGAGAATGCAAGGTCCTTGATGGAAGGGATTGTTTTCTTTTTGTCTTTGTATTTCCAGCACCTAACATATTCATAGGGGAAATCTTTCTATCTGTTCTTCAATACAAGAGTCAGATTAATGTATTCTGCCTCCATTGTGTATCTTATAAAGAAGAAGAAAAATAAGGTTAGAGCAAGCACTAGAATTTATATACATATACATACACGCACATATATATATTATACACATGCATACAAATATATATGTATGTGTTATATATGTGTGTATATACATCCATAATTCTTATAGTGTGTATATGTATATGTGTATATATCTTTATATATGCATACATACAATCTATAAAAATATATCTTATGATTAATGAGTAGGTAGAGTCAGGTGTTTATGCTGTTGTTTTTTAAAATAAAAATAACTGTTTGAGAAATTTGTAGAAGTGACCACACAGACTTTCCTTTTTGGACTTACTACCTATAAACAGATGTCTTTTTATAAAAGAAGTGATTTTCTTTGAAACAAAGTAGAAAGTGGGAAATTGAGGAAATATAGCTACTAGGCTCAAGGAATAAGAACCCAAATGAAGCCATTGGGTACATGTGTTGTAAATGTGGGTCCTTTTTCTGTTTTTATAATCTCTTTGGGATACAGACCTACAAGTAGTATTGCTAGGTCAAAAGGTATGTACAGTTTTATAGCCCTTTGGGCATAATTCCAATGGGAATTACAACATAACATGTCATGTTGAAGAACTTCTATTGAGTCAGTAGGCACTTAATAAATGTTTGTTAACTTGAGTTGAATTGTAAATGTGATTATCCCCATTTTTTGTATGTGGATGTGGAAATTCACAGAAGAGTGACTCACCCAGGGACACCATCCCCATTCAATGAATCCTCAAAGTCAGACATGGGAGACAATGATATGCTTTTCACATGAATGTGACATACTAGGACAACCAAGATTTGCATGACCTTTGTTACAGACTCAGGCTACAAATTAGAGAGAATGAATTTTAGCTCCTTAGATCAGGGAAAGGAGATGGCAATGGGACATTAACCCAGGACATTTCCATCAAAGTTACAATTTGAAATTCAAGAAAATAAAAAATAAAAATTCTGAATCCAAATATTTAAAGAATCAACAAGAAGGGGGAACTTACTGAAAACTAACCTTGAGCAAGCAGGGAAACATACCACAATAAAAAGAACTCTATATTGGTATAAGGAGACCTCCATTCAAAAGTCCTGGCCAGTGACCTTCAATTTCTTCATTGGACAAATAGGGATCATAATATCTGTCTTACCATTTGTCTACTGCAAAGGATTATTGTAAGCATAGTCCTTTAAAAACCTTGAGTCACTCTAGAAACATGTGATGTTATTGTGAAGTGCAAAATGGATAATTTTGATTACAGTGAATTAAAAAGTTTTTGCCCAGACAAAGTCAACGCACCCAAGATTAGGAAGGAAGCAGAAAACTGGGAAAGAATTTTTGCAACCAGTTTCTCTGATAAAGGACTCATTTCTAAAATATATGGATGAGTCAGATTTATAAGAATACAAGTCATTCCACAACTGATAAATGATCAAAGGATATGGACAGGCAGTTTTCAGATGAAGAAATTAAAGCTATCTATAGTCACATGAAAAAATGCTCTAAATCACTATTGATTAGTGTAATGGTAATTCAAATGGGAAGATCTTTCCCATTCATTAATAGGCCCATGTGACCTGCTTAAGTCACGTGGAAGCCTAAGTCACATGAGTTTGAGTCACATGAAGCCTGGGGTGGGAGGAGTTTGCTGAAGGGATGGAGCAGAAAGGATAGAACAGGAATAGGTAGAGCTAGAGCAGAGCTGAGAGGAAGTGGGTCAGAGAGCAGTCAGAGCTAACAAGGACACTGGCAAGCAGGCACCTGGCTACTGTGAGTGAAAGAGCTTGTTTGTGATTTTGTTTAATGAAGCTAGTTGGTGGGAAGCCTAGCAGGGGGAAGACTTGAGGCTGGTGTTGTTCTCTGCATTGTTATTGTGTACAGATTTTTGTTACTGTGATGAATTTGGTTCTGTCTTCCATATGGAGAGTCTGTTGTATTTCATGATTCAGAATGGTGTCAGGATATTCCTGGCTGCCATAGGCACTGTGAATATTGTGCTGGCACCACAATTAAAGAGATGCAAATCAAAACAATTCTGAGGTACCACATCACACCTATTACATTGGCTAACATGACAAAACAGGAAAATGATAAATGCTGGAGAAGATATGGGAAAATTGGAACACTAATGTATTGTTGGTGGAGTCATGAACTAATCCAACCATTCTCCCATTGGAATTATGCCCAAAGGGCTATAAAACTGTACATACCTTTTGACCTAGCAATACTCCTTGTAGATCTGTATCCCAAAGAGATTATAAAAACAGAAAAAGGACCCACATTTACAAAAATATTTAAAACAGCTCTTTTTGTTGTGGCAAAAAATTGGAAATTGAGGGGATGTCTATCAATTGGGGAACTGTTGAACGAGTTGTGGTATATGAATGTAATGGAATACTATTGCGCTTTAAGAAATTATAAGCAAGCAGATTTTAGAAAAACCTGGAAAAACTTATGTGAACTGATGCTGAGTAAAATGAGCAGAACCAGGAAAACTTTGTGCGCAGTAACAACCACGTTATGTGATAACAGATTTTGATAGACTTAGCTCTTCTCAGCAGCACAAGGATCTAAGATAATTCCAAAAGACTCATGTTGGAAAATGCTCTCCATATCCAGAGAAAGAACTTTGGAGTCTGAATGCAGATGAAAACATACTATTTTCTCTCCTTTTCTTTGTTTGTTTTGTTTTGTTTCTTCCTCCTTGTTCCTTTCATTAGTTCTAACTCTTCTTTACATCATGACTAATGTAAAAATATGTTTACTATGAATACATAAGTAAAGCCTATATCAGATTGCATGCCATTTTGGGGAGCAGGGAGAAAAGGGAGAGGGGAAAAATTTGAAACTCAAAGATCTTATGAAAATGAATGTTGAAAACTAAAAATATATTAATTAATTAATTAAAAAGAAACATGTGATGTGATTACCTAGTAATCTCTATGTGCTTCAGAGGAAAACACATTGTATAACATCAAGAGCTAGCAGTGGTATTTGCATCGAGGAGCACTGGAAAGCAAGTTGAAATTAAAAGTTCAGTTCAAGGCCTAAAAACCAAGGTTCATTCCTCTTCCTCATTAATGTGATGTAGTGGGAAAAGAACTAGTCTGGGAGTCAATGATACTTATTTCTAGTCTGTAATTGCTTATTTTTACTTTATTTTTCAGGCCCTCAGTTTCCTTGTCTGCCAAATAGGGTTTCTAATACTTTCACTGTGAACATCTTAGCATTGTTGGGGGAAAAAACATGATGAACTTTAAAGATACTGTATATTTAAATATTTGTCCAACTGTCATTTATTACATTTTTTTGAATTTAGAATTTTTGAGTACAGTGAATAAGTTCACTTAACTTGGCAGTATGCTTTCCATGGATGTGCACATAGATGTTGAGGTTGAAGCATACGTTGCCAGAGCCAGCTTAGTGTTTGGAAATGCCAGGAACAAAATCACTTCCATTTGAGTTGTCTTATGATGAGGATCACCTGGCAAGATAAGGTACCAGACACTGAGATTCTTTCTCAAGCTGAACAGCCAAGCATTCAAACTCTGTTGCAGAGAGTACAATTAAATGGGCTGACCATGTCGTTCAAATGTCAGACATACCTTTGTCTAAAAGACTATTTTACAAAGAATTCACATGAGGCAACCTCACTTAGAGGTCAGAAGAAGGGATACAAAGATAGTCTTAAGGTTTTTCTGAAGAACTTTGGAATTTATTATGTAACATGAGAGTAACTGACAAAAGACCACCTAACATGGTGTGCCCACCTCAAAGAAGACACTGTGCCCTATGAGTGAAGCCAAGTGCAGTAGTTCAAAAGAAATGTGAGATGCACAACTTTAGAGACATCTCCACTCCAAATGTTCATGTGGACTACTTGTGCCCAAATTATAGTAGAGCTTGTGAGCTCATATTGGTTTGATCAGACATAATCTACCTTGATGCCAACATAGTGATAGCATTTTATATAGCAACCAATCAACCAACCACGTGTAGAGTACTGTTTTTGGCTTTAGGAAGATAAAAAAGAAAAAATTAGACATAGCCCATTTTCTCAAGAATCTATTTTAACACATTCCCATTTAATTTTACAGAGTTGTAAAGAAGTTACATGTATATGGTGTTTTAAGGTTACAAAGCACTTTTCATATTATTAGCTCACTGGATCCTCATCATAGAAGTATGAGGTAGATCATGCAAATATTAGTATCTCTGTCTTATGGATGAGAAAACTGAGGCACAGAAAATTAAGTGACTTGCCCAAGATCACAGAATTAGGGAGAGGCAGAGCCAAAATTTTTTTCATTCTAAGTTTAATACCTTCCCACTAGATCACCATGTCCTTTCTCTAACCTCTTTCTTACTCACTCTCTGCTAAGCATCCTACACAACATTTCATCTCTCCTGATCTCTAGATCACATAGTATCTTCTGTGTCTTCTTCCTCTCCCATTTTATGCCTTCTAAAATGTGTTCATGTAATTTTAACTGTATCATTCACTGGCCACCTTCCTCCCTCCATTCACCCATTCAGTCTCCAGGACAGAAGTGATGGGATGATGCAGCCAAAGATGGAAAATAGGGGAAATATGCGAAGGTGGGGTAAATTAGTGAATGCTAGACTGTTGGCCCATTTAGCTATCATTTCCCAAGAACTTTGGAAGCTTCTTTTCACTTCTGTGCTTTCAATCAATAAAAATTGTGGTTTTTATTTGAGGGAGGAAAATGCATCCAACCACTAGACTAGGTTCATTCTGCCAGCTAAGTGAGCCAGAGGCAACTTTATCTCATTATTTTTCTGAACCTGATTACTGGAATGATAGTTTCCAATTGTTACATTATTTATCCAAGCCACCATTCTGTACTTTCATTTTTCAGCAAACTTAATTTAAAAAAATGTTTGCCATTTCATGGTTTTTTTTGGAATTTTTGTTTCTTATTGGTAGGACAGAGATGCAATGTGTTATATCCATAAGAGTCCTAAATCCAGAATAGAGAGATCTCTGTTTGATTCTTGACTTTGTCAGTTACTTAGCTGTGTGACCTTGGGCAAATGTCTTTATCTCTCTGGTTTCCATTTTCTCATATCTCAAGAATGAAATGGTCGGACACAATAGCTAAGATCCCTTCCAACTAACTTTTATGATTAATCTCTCGTATTTTTTTGAGTAGTCCATCTTGGTCTTCTCTGTTTATTCACTTTCTTCCTCTCATCACTGTGGACATTCCCTAAGGCTCTGTCACAGAACCTTCTCTTTTATTTCTCATTTTTTTTCTTTTTGGAAATTTCAGACATCCCATTTCTAGCTATTGTCCTCTATTTTGAGGTGCAAACTGCTAGAAAAAGTCTTCTATACTCATTACTTCCCCTTCTTCATCTCAGACTAAGCAGCCAACCTCCTGCATTCTAGTTTCCTCTACCACCTGATTAAAACTGCTCACTAAGGTTATCAGCAATTTTCTATTTATAAAACCAGTGGCTTTTTCTTCGTCTTCATTATTCTTGACCTCTCTGAAACCTCTGATGCTGTTGACCACTTGCTCCTCTTTGCTAATTTCTTCTCTCCATTTTTTTCTCTGACCTTGGCCTTATCAAGTTTTCCTCCTCCATGTCTCTCCAACACTTCTCCATCTCTTTTCAGGGATCATCATCCCTATATATCATGTATACCCTATGTGTAGGTGTACCTGTTGGTTCTGTCTTGGGCTCTCTCCACTCAGTATTTCTCATGGTGATTTCATCAGCTTCTATTGGCTCAATTATCATCAGAGCAGATGATTCCAAACAGACATACTTCACCATCTCTCTTTTGGGTTGTCATTCTACCTTGTAAACTGACTGGTAGAGGTCTCTTCCTGGAAGTCCTGTAGGTATCTTGAACTCAACCTATCCAAAATATAATATTAGCTTTCTTCAAAACCTACCCTTCTCCCTAACTTCCCAATTTATTTTTTAGGCAACACTTCCACCAGTCACCCACGTTTGTAAATTGGGAGTCATCTTTGACTCCTACCTCTTCCTCACCCTCCAAATCCAATCCCTTGGCAAATCTAGTCAATTCTATCTCTACAACCTCTCTTATCTCCATGTCCTCCTTTCCATTTGTATAACCAGCACTCTATGCAACATCATCACCTCTTGCCCAGGTCACTATAAAAGCCTATTAACGGTTCTCATTTTCTCTCCATTCTATCCTACACAAAGCTGCAAAACTGTTGCTCCTAAAACACAGGTCTAATCACACTCCAGAGTTTTTCATGGCTCCTTATTGCTTCTAAGATAAAATGCAAACATTTCTGTTCAGCAATTATACTATGGCTCTATTTTTTGAAAATCTTTATTGTTGTTATCATTTTTATTATAACTTTCCAAACCAATTTCCCATTACTCCCTACCTCACATACTCAACATCCTGGCCAAACTTGTTGGTTTCTACACTTGGTGTTTTGTCTTCCAACTATGTGCAAAGGGGAGCAAAAGAATTCCCTCTTGTCTTTTTGAATCCAATTGCTGTTTAAGGCTCAGCACAACTGCAGCAAACCTTAGGAGGGCTTTCCTGATATCTCTGATTATAAACAATCCCACTGATTCCCCACCAATGGATTCATCCTTACTTTGTGTTTTTATTTATTTATCTGTGTAGCTTTCATTTCCCTGAGTAGAATACAAGCTCCTTAGGGGCAGGGTCCACTTGGTATTCTCCTTTTATGCCCAATTTAGATAGTGCCTGGAACATTGCAGGTACTTAATTAGTGCTTGTTGAATTTATTCATCTATATATATATTTATTACGTATGATATATATTTATATATATAACATACATATAATTCACACAGATATTATATATATATGCATATACATAATATGTGTATATAAGTCCAACCCTAACATTACATGGTGCTACACAGTTTTAGTACGATATGTAGTTCAATTCAATAAACATTTTAAGTGCTTACTACATATTAGTTACTGTGTGATATGAAGACAAAAATGCAATATTTCCTATCATCAAAGGGGTTACATTCTACATTTTAGCTTCTATCCTCAATGATTTTGCTTAACTGAAATCATAGGAATTTATTTAAATTTGCATTATATCAAATATCTTTCAAATTATGTGGAGTTATGATTATCCTGATTACTGGACTCAACATACATATGGAGATTATGAGAAATTTTCCTTTCCAGAGTTTTACATGATAAATATTGGATAATATTACTATTCTTGTGATCTCCGTCAATTTACCCCTGATTCATGCATGTAAGCAACAGGAGATGGTTGTCAAGGTTGAAGACTGCTAACAAATTTAGAGACTCCAGACAAAACATGTTATTCTTGTATACTACCCAAAAGACCCCTGCTACAGCTAGCTTGCCTTCATGGGACTTTCTGACATAGTCGTAGAATCATATAATGTCAGATCTGAAAGGGGCACAATCTGATTCAATCTCATCATTTTACAGATGAGAAAACTGGTCCAAATTGGTCAATTTCTTGATTGTAAGAAAACTGGCCCAAAGCTGTCAGTTTCTTGATTGTAAGAGTCTAGTAGACTCTTGAAGGCAGAGAATATTTTATTTTTGCCTTTATAGGCTCAACACCTACCATAATGCCTGACACATAATAGACAATGAACAAATGCTTAAATTTTGAGAAAAGTCTCAAAGTTCCCTAGCTAGTACTGTACACGTTGGTGTCATTGGAGACAACATTCATGGCCAACAAAATTTCAATGGAATTAGTCTGTGTAACACCTTCCCTCCTCAGTTCCCCAGGGATCACAGCACTTTGAGGACTTTATCTGATTTTTATTTCTTTCCTAATATTTAATATCTCCAGAGTATCATGCTCAGAAGGCAACTTGGCTGATGATATGTGCATGTTTTACACATGCTGTTATTTTCAGGCACAAAATTTGGCCTGCATTTAATTTGACATACAATTGGCTAATTATGATTGAATAGGTCACTTGTGGACCCAATTAACCACTTGCCCTTCATTTCATGGTGCAAGTGGCCAATTGTACCTGCAATTAGCTAATTAAAGGCACAATTATTTCCATAGGCAATTTTGCCCCGACATAATTGTGGGTCTCAAAATGGACTACAGAAAAGTAGAACTAAACAAGGTTCCTTTAAAACTTGTGTTTCATCTTTGAAATTTGTCTCTACAAATAAAGCCAGATCTAAGAGAAGACAGGTATGCAGCTGCATAGGGCATTATATCCATTAAGATGAAACAAGGGACCTATTTTTACATGACACATATTTTTAATGTATAATTTTTATAAAATTTCCTTATAAAATCATCAATTGACCCATGGTAGTTATGTTTTTTAATATAATGGAGCAAGGCAACATAGGTCAACTTTTCATTTTACCTCTATCACAAATTTTGCAAGAGGTTTTGTCCAGGTTCTATTCAGGGAGTTAAACATTTAGTGATGTTTGTCACATGTGCCAAGAAACTTTCAGTAGGGCAACCTTGCACTTATAAAATGCTCCTGAACTTTTCAAGAATCCACTGAGTCACAGAAGCTTCAGTTAGAAGGACCTCAGAGACCATCCAGAATCTGATCCATAACTGAGCAAGAATGCATTTTACTGCACATGTGATAGCTCTGGGCTTCAAGGAAAGGATGTGCATGCATGGCAACAAAGTTACAGCTGAGGAAGTTAGAACTGAAAGGGAGCTCGGTGATCCTGCAGTTCAACCTCCTCATTTTTCAGAGGAGAAGATGGAGAGATATTAGGGTACTTGGCAAAGTCACACAAGTAGCAGACCTAGACTTAGAATGCAAGTCTGCTGATTCCAAGGTCACTGATCAACCCATAGGGTTTGAAGGCTCTAAGAAATCCTCAGCCTGTCATCTTTAGCAGCAAGTTCTGAAGTGAGGCCCTGGTCTCAAAAACAGGCAAAGTTATAGCCCAAGCAGCCCCTGTTTGGAGGACAACACTAAAGGAGTCATTCAACTCATTTATTTTGAAATTAAAAATGAGCAATACTGTCTTGAATCATTGTTAGTTTCCAGTCATTTCAATTTTCAGTTACATTTTGAATGTTTATTTAGATGGCAAGGTCCTAGAGGGGGGATAGGCCATGTCTTTATCTGGATCTCAGTTTCCTTATTTTTAATATGAGGATGTTCGGCTCTATGTTCAAAATGCTTCCAGTTCAAAATTTCTACAACGTTATGATTCTTAAACTTTGGTGTCCCTCCTATTGCCTACTTCATTGAACAGAGACAGTCAGCAGGCATTTATTAAGCACTTTCTATACCAATAACTATGCTAAGCATTGGGGATACAAAGGCAAAACAAACAAACAAAATAGTCACTGCTCTCAGGCAGTTGTCACGTTAATTGGATAGATAGCAAGCAGTCAACTTATATAAATAATATACGTACAGGATAAATTGGGAGTAACCTCAGAGGCACTAAGATTAAGGAGGTCTGGAAAAGGTTTCTTGCAGAAAGTAGGATGTCAGGTGAAATTTGAAGAAAGACAAAGAAGCTAGGAGGTGAAGATGTGGAGGGAGCACTCATGGAATGGAGAACAGCCAGTGAAAATGCCTGGAGTCCAAAGATGCTGTATCATGTGTCTGAAATAGAAAGGACACCAGTGTCTCTGGATCTCAGAGTGTTTAGAGGGAAATAGTAATAAGTTATAAGAAGACTGGAAAGGGTCAGATTATAAAGGACTTTAAAAGCCTAACAAAAATTCCATTTTTGATTTTGGAGGTAACAGGAAGTCACTTTTATTGAGTAGAGGAATGATATGATTAGATTTGAGGTATAGGAAGATAATTTGACATGCTTAACAAATTCCTGTGAGTGAATGAGTGAACTATCAAGAAGGAGGAGCTCTCTAAGATTTTAAAAATACTTATTTTTGCCATGTTGAGAACAGTTCTCAAATCAAAGTCACCAGGCTGACTGCAACAGGGTCAGATTCTTATTCCAAATTAGAAAGCAACTTGGTTCAACATTTATTATATTCATATGAATATACACTAAACATATAATAGATCATATATCATATTGATAAATCTCTCTTCATTGTATCTACCTATCTATCCACCAATCCATCTATAAATTTATTTATTAATTGGAGGTGATTAGAGTTAAGTAACTTGCCCAGGGTCGCATAGCTAGTAAGGGTCTGAAGCTGGATTTGAACTCAGATCCTCCTGACTTCAGGGCTAGTGCTCTATCCACTGTGCCAACTAGCTACCCCCATTTATCAATTTATTGAGAAGTGGCATGGCATTGAACTGGTCCCAAAGTCAGAAAATTCAGGTTCAAATCTAGCTTCTGACACATATTGGCTGTGTGAGCTTGGGATAGTCACCAGATCACTTAGCGCCTCCAAGGAACACATTAAGCCTTCATGTTGCCAATGAATAAAGGGAATTTTTTAACCAGGAGTTGCCCTGACTAGTAAAATCACAAGTCTGGGCTAAGTGCATGTAATATGTATGCAAAGAGGTCATTCTAGATCCCTCTTAATTTTCATATCTTCCTTAGTTTGGTTATACTTTCACTTTATTCAATAAATATCCTTTGTGAGCATAGTTGTTTGCATGCTGTCCCCCCACCCCAGACAGTGAGCACCCTGAGATCAGGGCCTCTTTTGCCTTTCTTCGCATCTCCAGAACCTTGCTCATAGTAGAAGCTTAATAAGTGTTTCTTGTCTGACTGTATAGAAATATGCACATATTGTATGTTAATACACAAAAATTATATATTTTATGTAAAATATAATAATTATATGTTTATGTATAAATATATAATAAACTATATATTGAAATATATAAAAATTATATATTTATATATAAACATATAATAGGTTATATATTTATATATGAATATAAATATATAATAAAATATATTTCATATGAATATATTATTTACTCACTAAATGGTAGACTTAGAGTGAGGAAGATCTGACTCAGAGACTTCTTCCCTGTGTCACTATGGGCCAGTCCCTTAATCTGCTGGCCTCAGTTTCCTCATCTGTAAAATGGAGATAATGCTAGCACCTCCCTCCTAGAGTTGGGATGAAGATACAATGACGTTAATAATAATGTTATAAAACACTTTGCAAACCCTAAAGCACCATATCAATAATAGTTATCATTTAATAGATACAGATAAGACATCTCAAATGTCAAGCTCAAAACAATTGAAAACCACTTTTGTAAATGGCGAAATATTAGATGAATCTCAGTGGTTATTACTGTTTCTTTGAGAATATACATTTCATCAACCTCTGTAGTCCCTCTGTTATAACCGAAGACAGCTCCACCATGCCTCAGTAGATAGCCTTCAAGAATTGCAGCAACTAAAAAAAACCATCATCTGGTGGCCAACCTGTACCGAATGAGCCTCTGAATCTAGCTGGGTTTGTCCCTGAGCCCTTTCTCAAAATGATTTTTACTTGGGAGCGCCTGTGTGAGCTCACATTGACCAGGGTAGCCTTCAAGAACTCAAGGTCCCCTTTCCTATCATGACTTTAATGGAGAGTTCTCATTACCGTAGCTCTTACTATTGTTTTTAGAGTTATTACTCCAAGGACTTCAGAGAGAGTGCACGTAACCAAACTGTAGAGCTGGAAGAGGTGGCAGACATCATCTGGCTTTCTCCCCTCTTTTCACTGGTAAGATTCCTGAGAGACAGAGGAGTCATGAAAGACTTGCCAATGTCCCACAGCTCATCTCTGGCAGTTCCCGGAGTAGAACCATGTGTCTCCATTCCCAAGCTGATGTTCTTTCTACTCCTAGGAGTTTACAACAGTCTGATGGTTTGAAGGAACTCTGATTCTGTCTAGGTTTATGAAAGGGCTAGGTAATGAGCATCCCACTTAGAAGGTTGCTCTGAGGCCATACAGAAACTGGTAGATTCATGCAATGCATGGGGAACTTACCTCCCCTCCCTTCTAGGCCTGTCTACTATCCACAAAGAAAAGGCAGACCTGATTAGTGACCAGTTGCCTTAGAGACAGGGTGACTACTGGAATGTGGTTGTGAATTAAAGACACAGAGGAAAATGCCAGAGGGGGGGAAAGTCATCCAGAATTCCAGATTGTGTAAAATAATCTGCTTCTTGGTGAGATATGATTATTGCCAGACAAGAGTCTGCTATAATAGGATAAGGGAATCTTGAACTAAAGCATTTTTTTTTCTGTTGTTTTCTCTTGCCTGGCAGGGTGAGAGTCATCCATGGTTGTTCCTTCATAATCTCCTCTTTTGTTTGGCCCTGTGCACGCTTCACATCCAGCAGGACAACTGGAATGGAGGTAATTACATTGGGAGAGGTTCTCTTACCAAAATGCCCACAGCTCTCCACTTTGGGGCAGTTTCTCCATTACAGATCTTGGATCTGTAATAATATTTCCGGTGGGGGCTGAACACCCACCCAGGAAAGGTCCTTGCTGATGTGCCAGCTGAAAATTAAAGAGTGAGCCCAGGCTCCCCTGCCTCTGGGGGAATGGGGAGAGGGGATTTGGGTATTTAAATGGGCCCTTTGTAATAGCTCTCACTCTGTGGTTCACTGAGCAGCACACCCTGGCAGGCCTGCATTGATCATTCCCCTCACAGAGCTGGGGAGAAGAATAAGCAAGCTGTGAGAGATTTATCTGCAGGCTGGTCTTTCCTCCAGCTGTGATTTCCACAGTCAAAGAACTGCTATTATGGCTGCCACCATCATGGGGCCGGGACCCAGAAGATGAATCAGCCCTGGTGATGCCTTAGGCCCAGTCATCACAAAAACTCAATGGAGATCAGAGACTTCTCTTGGTGCAGAAGTTTTCTCAGAGGATACAAATTATGGCAGGATTATCCAGAATTGACGTGGACCAGTAAAGCATGGGTAGAAAAGTGAGGAACGTTGCTTGTGGGGAGAGATGGCATGTTGTATTAAAAAGACCACTGGAATTATAGTCTAAAAACTCAGCATTGAATCCTGGTTCCACGCCTTTCTACTTGGGTAACCTTGACCAATGCCTTTATTTCCTCTGTCTAGACCTTTATTTAGTGAAATGAATGGAGTACAGAAGCTGATCCCTAACACCTCTTGCTGTTCTAAATTCTGTGATGCCAATTCTGTAGCAGAATTCTCCCTGTTCGGTCCAGTCAACCAGGATCCTGCCCCAGCTGTGAGTCTCCGGTTCAGACTTCACATAGCTAGCTGATCAACATGTCGTTTGGAGAGCAGAGTTCTCATATTTCAGGAGCCCTGTGAGACTCTGGAATGCTGGCCAGTTAAGAATCCCAACATCAAAAGTTTCAAATGTGGTCGGAAAGCCCAAGCCCAGGAATGTCAGGAAGCAAAACGTGTTCTTTCATCCCTATTTTTACTAGTTACAGGGAAGAGTAATGCCCAGAATTGAATATAGCAATACTTTGTGCATAGCCAGCACTTTCTTTTTGGAAGATATCAAAATTCTGTAGTCTCTTTATCTCAGCTCTCACTCATAGGTAGGAAGGGTGGGAGGAGGGGAGGGAACTGTCTATACCAGAGGTGAGAAGTCTGGTGAAACAAATAGAATCAGGCCTGGGAGTCAGGAAGACAAGGGAGGGCTTCTGACAAACACTAGCTGTGTGAGTATGGGTCACTCAGAAACCAGGCATATCTCTACAACAGTTACAGAGCAGTTGCTAACATAAAGAAAGGGAGAGACCCACACCAATGAAATTACAGGTCTAGACCTCACTGTCACCACCTTCACTGCACCCTCTCTCCCCACAAAAAGTCAAGCTAGCAACTTGGCCAAAGATATGCAATCAGATGGAGAGACAAGATTAGTCGCGATCATCTTAATTTTTACTTTTAAAAAATGAATGAATATTCAATAATGGAATTATCTGGAGACAATATCTATCTGAAACTTGAGAAGTGATATGTATAGATCACTATATAAAGTTGATGGAAAATATTCTGAAAGGAAAAGGTATGAAGAACTGGAATTGAGAGGGAGAAAGGATCAAGAAAAGCCTCCTGCAGAAGGTAGGTTTGAGATAAGCCTTGAAGGAATCCAGGGAAACTCAGGAGCAAATGGAGAAGGAACAGAGTAATGCAGATAGATGGGGCAACCAGTACAAAAATAAAAAGATGAGCTGGGAGATAGAGTGTTATGTTCGAAACTCCGTAGGCTAATGTAGTTGGATCCTGTAGAGTAGAGTGTATAGTGGGGAGTCAGTTGAGAGAAGACTGGAAAGGTAGGGAGGAGCTATATTATGATGAAGTTTAAATAAACAGAGGAGTTTACATTTGATTGCAGAGATAACTGAGAGCCACAGGAGTTCTTTGAGCGGAAGGATGGACACAATCAGACCTTAGACTTGAGAAAAATCCCAGGGGGTAGAGTCAAGGTGATTGATAGAGAAAAGGCAGGGAGTGATCTGAGCTCTCCCAAATTCCCTTCCAAACATTTTAAAAATAATGTCTCAAAATGAATTTTGGAGTAGCAGAACACACACAAGGATGGGGTAAAACAATTTTCCCAGCCCAATACAACTTTGAAGGTTGGCAGGAAATGTCTGTCCCACCAGGGTGAGAGTGGAACGTAGGGCAGTCCAGGCAACACTGCAGCAACATGACAGTGGATATCTGAATCATTATCAGCAGCTTCCAAAGCTCTCAGCCCATAGACAGCAAGAAGGTCAGAAAATTGGCCAGAAAGAGATTGCAGGGCTCCCTTTGTTGGCACAGGGTGCAGGACTCTGTAGCATTCCCCATATGTGGATCCAGGTGGCAGTCCTGCGTACCACTTTCAGGGTAAAAAGGAGCACTAGCATAGCAGCATTTATCTCTACAGGGGAGAAGGGTCCCCCATCACAGGTCTAGAGCTGAAAAGAGTACTTGTATCTGCTCACAGATCAGAGCACAGATCAAGAGAGAAGTGAACACACATCTCCTTACACCTTGGAAGAACTGAAAACTTGGAAATTCCAGAACTAGCTATAAAACTAGCTGCACACAAAAAACTCAAACAAACAAGCAAACAAACCCCCCAAATCTTGAAGCTTGGGACAGTATGTCTTCTGCTCTTGGAGGAGAGTCCAAATTTAACACAAAATTAAAAGTCAAAAAATAGGATGTAAAGTGAGCAAACAACAAGAAAAGATCCTGACCATAGAAAGATACTATGGTGACAGGGAAGATCAAATTACAAACTCAGAAGAAGACAACAAAGTCAAAGCCACTATATCCAATGCCTCAAAGAAAAATGTGAATTGGTTTCAGACCCTACAAATAATTCCTGGAAAAGTTTGAAAGGGATTTTAAAATTCAAATGAGAGATAGAAGAAAAATTTGGGGAAAATTATGGTGATGCAAGAAAATTATGAGAAAAAAGAGTCAACAGCTAAGGAGGCACAAAAAAATGAAGACAGTAACACCTTAAAAACCAGAATTGATCAAATGGTTAAAGAGGCACAGAAATCCAATTAAGAGAAGAATGCCTTAAGGAACAGAATTGGCCACATGAAACACATGAAAAAAAAGAGGTACAAAAATTCATGGAAGAAAAGAACTCCTTAAAAAGTAGAATTAGCCAAAAGGAAAAGAGATACAAAAGCTCAATGAAGAAGATAATTCCTGAAAAATTAGAACTGGACAAATGAAAGCTAATGACTCCAAAAGACATCAAGAAACAATAGCACAAAGTCAAAAGAATGGGGAAAAAATGTGAAATAACTTATTAGAAAAGCAACCAACCTGGAAAACAGATAAAAGAAGAGAGATAATTTAAGAATTATTGAACTACCTCAAAGCCATGATCACAAAAGAACCTGGCTATCATCTTTCAAGAAATTGTCAAGGAAAACTGCTCTAATGTTCAGAGGGTAAAATAGAAATTAAAGAATCCATTGATCACCTCCTGAAAGAAATTCCAAAATGAAAACTCCCAGTAACATTATAGCCTAATTCCAGAGCTTTGAGGTCAAGGAGAAAATATTGCAATTATCCAGAAAGAAACAAATCAAATATTGTGAAGTCACAATATTTGTCCTGGTAGCACAAGATTTAGTAGCTTCTACATTTAAGGATCAGACATCTTGGAATATGATATTCTGAGGGGACAAAGGAGCTAGGATTACAAACAAGAATGACCTACCCAGAAATGGAGTATAATTTTACGGAGGAATAAATGGGCATGCAATGAAATAGAGGACTATCAAGCATTCCTGATGAAAAGAGCAGAGCTGAATAGAAAATTGGACTTTCAAATACCAATCTCAAGAGAAGCCTAAACAGATAAACAAGAAAGAAAAACCATAAGGTATTTAATAAGGTTTAAGTGCCCTCAAGGATCTCACATTCTAATGGAGGAAGACAATATCCAAATAACTTGCACAATTGGTTAGGCTGACTTGCCGTACTGACTTGTAGAAATCATCAATTTTCTTTCTAAATGATCACAGTCTATGTGATATTTTTACCAGAAATTGAAGGCAAGCTCACTGGTGAAGAAATCACAAATTCTATCTTGTTCCATTTTTCAAAGATGAGAACAGTATTTGTTCTTCTCCTGTCCAGAAGCAATTCCAATCCCCTTGGTGATTTTTCGAAGATTGCTGATAGCAACTCAGTGATCACATCCACCTGCTAAAAAAACTATGGTAGTTATCTGTAATGAGCACCTGAACTTGGGTGATGTCAGTGTGTATAGAAAGCGGTTTACAAATCACAAAACCATTGCTGAAATAGAATGACAGGACTTAGCAATAGATTGAATCTGGAGGCAGGACTGAAGGACATGGAAGAGACAAAGATGACTGACATTTTTGAACCTGGGCAACTGAGAGGATAGTAATGGCATTAAGAAACATGGATGAATTAGCAGGGTGTCTTGGGGAGTGGGAACATGGGAGGTTAATATTTATAATGATTTTCCAGTGGCACAACTAGGTGCAGAAGTCTGAAAAACAGTTGCAAATATGTAACTAGAACTCAGCAAGGAAGAAAACAAGTATTATTAAGTACTTACCATGTACTAGGTGTTGTGCTAAGTGCTGAGGATACAAATAAAAACAAAAACAAAACAGTCTTTGACTTCACTGGGCTGTGAGAAGACAATACATAAAAGAGAATAATAAAGTTGGATAGGTTGATGTGGATAGAAAAATGGAAATACCACTACTAAGGCTTATGTGGGGCCATGGTTTTGAAGTCTAAAAAGTCAAGAGCAAAGCCAGGAGAAGAATAAAGAATGGATCACCTGGGATTTTGCACAAAATGGGAATCATTATAGAACTGATGAATGAAGCCACACATCCCCCCACTGTGGATAACCATCTACATGATGCTCTTGTTACCGTTCTAGAATGTCTCGCCTTCTAGACTTTCCACCATTACCATCCTGCTAATCCACAACCCTGTATAACTTCTGCTATACCCTTTGTAACTAGATTTTTTAAAAAAGTAAACTATACTAATAATTTCCAATACAAATGATGTTACCTGACCTCAGCTAGCCCTCACTACTACTTAGTAAACCTTACATTAGTCTCTGACTACCTATTGTATTTTCTACAAAGGCTCTTCTAAATCTTTTCTGTTCTCCTTAAGTTGCTAGCTCCATCCTTGATTCCTTCATTTGCAATAGATGGTCTCTCATCCTGCTATTTTGAGAATGAGATCATTGGATATAAAGATCCTAAACTTTCTTTTTATGCTTAAGAATTTTAAAATATCTTTTAAAACTCATCCCATCCTTTCCCCACCTTTTCTGTATCAGATGAGCAAAGCTGCTAATATTAACCCTCTCTCTCTCATCTCTTCCAGGACTTCTCTATATTAATCATCTGTAATTCATTTGCTGTATTATTTTTTCTCTTTTTCACCTTGACTTTTTTTCCGCTACAAATATGCTCAAGCCTTCTAATAACAAAGACCTTTCTCTTTCAGTTATGCACTAAGATAACCATTCAATCTCTCTTCTCTTTTGATAGCAGAATCGTTTGAAATACTCCTCTATGCTCACTACCTCTAATTCCTCTCCATTTATTGACTTCTCATTCTCTTGCAATTTGAATTTTGTCTCTGTCATTCTTCTCAAGTTGCTCTCTTGAAAGTCTCCACGTGTCTCTTAATTGCCAAATACATTGGCCTCTCTCAGTCCTTGCTCCCCTTGACCCTTCTGTAGCATATGACACAACTGACCAACTGCACTTTCTTGATACAATTCTTTCCTGGTTCTGCTACCTCTGTAAAACTTCTATTTTTTTCACTGGTCTTAACTGATGTTACTTATGTCTCTATCCTCAACATTAAATTTTCCATTGATGGTTTGGTCCTATTTTATGCCTTTAAGGATGATTTCTCCATGTATGGCTCCTAGTTTTAGACCTGCATTTCTTGCAGCTACCTAAATTGATTATAGTCATTATACAGACTTCAAAGTTCCCCATCAATTCTTCAAGCTCAACATGCCCCCAATTAAACTTATCTACCATCCCTACTCCCTGCACCAACAACTGCTCCCTATTCCTATTTTCTTCTTTTCTGTCAATGGTGTCACCACTTCCCCATGTTCAAAATTTTAGTCATATTTCCCATCTCCTTCTCCTTCTTCTCCCACATTCAATCTGCTACAAAATCTTGTCAATTCCACCTCTGTAAAACTCTTCGATGTGACTTCTTTCCATTTCTACTGCCCCCATTTCCAGAGTCTCATTACTTCTGTTCTGGATGTTTTTTTTCCCAATAATCTTTCTACTTTCATTCTTTACTTCTTCTGTTCCATTCTTCACATCATGATCAGATTCATCTCATTAGTATATAGCTATGATCACATTACTTCACTCTCCAGAAACTTTCAGTGGATATCTGTTGCCTGAGAAATAAAGCCCAATCCCTCTAGTCTATCAATGAAAGCCATCCCCCAACCTGGTTCCAAATAATGCCCTCACACCCCTTAACTCACATTGCTCCCCTTCAGAAACTCTAAGATGAAGCCAAACTACACTGAGTTCTTTGAATTCTTCCCATTCTATTCTGTTTTTGTTCCTTCAGTTCAATTCAAGAAGTATTTATCTCCTCAGTAAATCCTTCTTTGGAATTATTTCTAGTCTTCTCACCAGTTGCCTATTAGACATCTCAAAATAGTTAAATTGTAGACATCTTAAACTCAATATGTCCTAAACAGAACTTATTATATTTCTCCCCAAACCCTCCTTTCCTCCTAGCTGCAAAGGTACCACCATCCTCTCAGTCACACAGGCTCACAGTCTATGTGCTACCCTTGACTCTCACTCTCTATCAATATCCCAGCCCCATTCAATCAATTATCAAGTGCTATGATTCCTTCTTTGTAACATCTCTTATATGTCCCTTTCTCTCCTCTTGTGCTGCAACCACTCATGCAAACCTTCTTCACATCATGTCTCAAGTATTGCAATAGCCTACTGGTTTGTCTCTCTGCCTCACATCTCTCCTCATGCAATCCATCTTTCACTCAGCTGTCAAACTGATAAAATCCAGTGACTTCTTATCACCTCCAGGATCAAATATAACATCCTCCATTTGGCTTTTAAAGCCCTTCATAATGTAGCCTCTTCAAGTACTCTGAGATCTTGTGACATTGGCCTCCTTTGCTGTTCTTCACAGTGACATTCCATCTCCTGACTCCAGATATTTTCACTGGCTGTCCCCTATGCCTGGAATGCCTCCCACCTTCATCTCCATCTCCTGGCTTCCTTGACCTCCTTCAAGTATTAACTTAGTCCTATCTTCTGAAGAATTATTTCCCAATCCTTAATTTTAGTGCCTTCTCTTTGAGAATACCCCAAACTTATTCTCTATGCATCCTGTTTGTACATATTTGTTGGTACATATTTCTCCATTAGACTTCTTCATTGCTATTTTAGGGCAGGGGCAGATTATTTTTTGCCTTTGTTTCCCCAGTCCTTAGTACAGTGATTGGCATATAGTAGTCATTTAAAAAACATTAATTGTCTCACTGTCTGACCAGCCTATTTGCCTATTCCTGGACCTATCTCAGTTTGTCTATGTCTTTCCGAGAACTAAATACAAAATCATAGATGTGATCTGTCCAGGGCAGAGTGTAAGAACTATTCCATCTCTTGGTTTTGATGCCATGGTTTTCTTATTGTAGACTTAGATGTACTTACTACGTTTGACTTCTCTTTCTGATTATGGACATTCAATTCACTCCAATCTCCAGATATTTTTCAAGTTGCTGTGTATGCAAACTTGCCGTATGCTATATTTGTGCATTTTTAAACTAAAGTATAAGATTTTACATTTACTATTAAATTTTACCTTATCAGTTCTAGCCTATCCTTCTAACATATTGAGATCTTTTGAGATCATAATTCAGTCACCCATATTCTCAGTTATCTCTGTTTGGGAAATTGGTCATCTCTCTCTTTCTCAGTCACTCTCAACATCTTTTGTAAGCCATTTCCAAATTATTTCCAACTTCTAAAATGCACAACTCTATCTCTGTCTACAGAAATCCCACTCTTTCTTTAAGGCTCAGCCTTAAAATAATTTCCTTCATGCAGTTGTCCTTGGCACCCCCACCTGAAGCTAGAGGACATCTTCCTTGCTTTGGAATACTCATAGGACTTTTTCCTCTCTTTGCATATTCTAATTTTACTTGCTCATTTTTTATATACCAATTTCAGGGTATCATTCATGAAAATGTGAGAAGGAAACAGGCAGATTTTCCCAAGCAATTTTTTTTTGACGCAGACTACCTAGTTATTGTCACACAACTGACTGAAAGATTCAGGCAATGTAAATTCTGCTGTTTGTCATTTTTATAAATTAGAAAAAGACATATGATTTAGCAGACGAAAACACAGAGTTAAAGTCTCCCCTCCAACAAGGAGTGATCTCTGCATACATGAAGATAATATGATATTCCTTCATAAATGAAACTACAGAGAAAAGGTTTCAACAAACCTTTGTTATTAACATCAAGGGCTAAAACATGAAAATATATGTTTATTAGAGCTATCACCAAGAAGATCCTATGGAAACTTCAAATGAAAGGGGAATTCCCTATAGAAGGTAAAATCTTCTAGGTGTTTCTATTTGTGGTTGATATTGTACTACAGAACAACGTGGGACACCACAAGGAGATACAACATCATGAAAAAGAAATTGACCTAACACTCCAAGGAAGAAAAACAAATATATAGAGAATGTCTATTGACAAGATTATGGCATGGAACTGAATTAATGATTGATGGAATTAGTCAATCAATACATATATCTGGGATAATGAGTTGGGCCCAGAATTGAATAGAAGAAAGAGAGATAGGACTAGACTGAATATTAGAAATTATGCTGTGCTACAAATCATCCCAAGCCACTTCCCAGAATGAAAGCCCATCCTTTCAACAACAGTGCTCTCCTTCAAATATTCTATGGTTTCAATTCTGGAAAACTACAGTCTTTGAAAATTCAGTTTCAATAAAGATACATAGTGGATCCAAGTAAGCTATTGAACTTTCCCTGGGCTGTACGGTGTGTTCAGAGGGGACAAGCGCTCTAGTGTGAGGGTTTCTGAGCCCTTTGCAAGGGCTGTTCATCCACCTTTGATGTCCATCTTTCACCCAGCTCTTACTGTGGTCCCAAGAAGCTATAGCATGCATAGCAGCTACACCCCAGTGAAACCATCTTGGTAGCTAGACTAAACTAGGTTGAGGATAACTGACAAGCCTCAAACTCATTGAGAAGTTAGGGTAATGTCTACCCTAAGCATATGAAGACAACCCTTGGTGGAATGAGTAGATGAGAACACTTTGTTTCAGTTGGCATGAATGCAGCTGAAGTAGACACTGTGTAGCGCTTAGAGCTTGATCAGATATTGAAGATGCCAAGGTCATCCAACACATCTGGGCCCATCACAGGGTGTCTCGACTTTTATCTTGCCACTGGACTTTGATGACTCTGAAAGAGAGAGTGAGATTGATGACTTTGTGCAACTCTGCCTCACATGTAAGAAAACCCATCATCTCACGACATTGTTGAACATCTTCAAAAATGAAGGACAAATAGCAACAGCAGTTTTCTGAAAGTGGCTTACACATTAGATGATAAGAGATATCACCAAGGAAATATATAATGAGGAAAGGAAGTGGTCCAATCTTGTTGAGAGAATTAGATATGAATGATAAATTAATAAACATTCTCTGGGTTTTATTGTTTGGCACAAATAGAATGGTAACTATGTCAGGGATTCCTGATGTCTAAATGGATTTCAAGGGGTCCATGAAATTGAATGGGAAAAAAATTACAACCTTATTTTCATGAACTTTTTCTTTCCTTTGTCAGCCCCCCCCTCCCCCCAAGAAACAATCATGCCACCATTTTTTTGATGTCATGGCCATCTTGAAAAATGAAGAATGAACACAGACAGACAGACAGACCTTTGTCATCCTGTGTCATCCTGTGGTACTTTATTTTAAGCATTCAAAGACATAAGATGGGTTCCACTGTCAAAGGAGTCCATGGCACTGGGCAATTTCTTTGTGTAGGATTTATGGTAAAAATAGGAACAGACATTGCAGAAGCTGAGAAGACATGAATAAGCTGCAAACTTTGCCTCTGTGCAGACACTGTCCGCATTGATGAATATTATCAAAAATCCATTGAAATATTGAATCAGGCAGTTAACAAGCATTTTATCAAGCATTATGTGTCAGGCACTGAGCTAAACACTGAAGGTACAAAAAAGGGGTAAAATAAGCCCTACCCACATAGAACGATTCAAATTTCTACATTCTAATATCAAAGCATTTGGGGATATGTCTTATTGCTTGTGATATATTGTAAGTTCTTCAGGGGAAAGGAAAAGAGAGATAATCGAATATAAATATAAACTGGACTTTAGCCCAGTTGAGTTGAGGCTGGTGAGGCAAGCTAAGGATGATGAACAAGTTTTTTTTAGCCATATTGGGAAAAAAGAACAACATAATGGGAGAAGATTGTTACTCAGGGTGGATAGGAAGATTGATGCTGGAGGTGTATAAAAGACGAGAGGAGAAGATGGAGCTGTTCAAGTATTTGATTCTTTTTTTCTCTGCCAACAGAAATTATCTCAGGATTGGAAAGAGCAAAACACAGATGACTGATAGAGAAGTGATACCAAAGATCATGTGAGAGAAAGTGAGTATTTAGGTGTGCTTGAATTTTTAGTCATTAGATGCAGACAAGCATCCTTGGGAACTGAAAGAACTTCAGGTGTGATTGCTGAGTCATAACCAATGATAGGTGGTAGATCATGTAAAACAGGAGAAACACATCAGAACTGGAAAGGGGCAAATGTCCCAATTTCCAAAAACGGGAAGCAAGAAGAGACAGCAAATATTAGAGCAGTAAACCTGACAAATTGTAAGTTACCATAAAATGTTTGGTAATTGACTCTTTACTAATTTTTTAGTCCAAATTCATAGCAAGGTGATGGAGAAAGATACATATGTGTGCACACAAACATTTACATATCTATGTATCTTTGAAAAGAAATATGAAAAATATCTCACTATTATATTCTTAGGGGGTCCTATAGCTTTGGTTATATATATTATTTGCTTCATCCAACAGACCAGAAAGGGTATTTTGGGGAAATTTCCTATTGTTCATCTACAGGGAATAATTTTATTATTCATCCATGTCACTTTTCTGACCTCAAGGAAAGAAAAGACTATGTATCAGCAGATCAAAGACATGTGAATCTATGAATAATTAAGCTTAGCTCTTGGTGAAAATGACATTGGAGTCATGTATACGAAATTCAAGAAGCAAAGTAAGTGGATTTTAAATTTGTGAAATTAGACTTAGGGAAAATGCAGATGCTTGAATTTTGTTACCTTGAGAATATCTCAGGAAGTAAATAAAATTGATTCCTGAAGACTGTCACTTTTAGACTGGTCTTTTTCCTGAACTTGAAATTTTATTGAGTTACATTCCAAGCTTTGGAGATCTCTGTTAAGTAATAACAATCCAAGGGTTAGCAACAGAACATTAGGAGGTGTTGAGGACATCTCTGTCTCTTTCTGAAGTCCAAAATATCAAATGACATTAGAGGATCATTTATTACAATTTAATCAACCAACTGTATCTCCTGGCATACCCTCTAAGAAAAACCACTTGAGACTTTAATTGTAGGGAATTTGACTTGAAAGCATATTTTATGAATTAAAATATGCATTCATACACTCTCCAGCTGTGTATATTGTGACCCACCCATCTCCTCCAATCTCCATAATGCATTGGTATAGGGAACTCCTAGGTAGGATAACTCTCTACCAATGCAGGCTACTCTTAGAGAGTTGTGAAGGGACAGTGAAAGTGATTTGTCTGGTTCACAGCCAGTATGCCGCAGAGGAGTGACTTGAATTCAGGTCTTACCGTTTTTATGGCCATCTCTCTATTCACTAATCGATGATGCCTCCAATGCTCATCCATAAACATGTGTACTGGATACATATATACATACATACATAAGTGTATGCACACACATATACACACATGTACACAAACATATGCATATATACACATATGTAAATTCACATAAATGTATATATCTCTATGTGTATATATACATGCATCTATATTTACATATATATATATATATATATATATATATATATATATATATATATATATATATATATATATATATATCAGAGTGTCATTGCCCAGCCAGAACTGAGAATATCTTCTCACACCAAGGGACATCAGATCTAGGTACCTTCACCAACCAGGCTCTATGTTGGGGGAAATCTAACCTTGAAAAAACATGTGGTTAGTCTCTTTCATTGTCTCTGCCTCTTTCTGCCCCAGGGAAAATCAGTTAATGAAATCTTATGAATGCTATTTATTTCCTCAACACAAAAGCAATACTTAACACACACACACACACACACACACACATACACAGAGGGAGAGAGGGAGGGACAGAGAGACAGAGAGACAGACAAGAGACAGAGACAGAGACAGACAGACAGAGACAGACAGAAAGAGAGTGTGTGTGTGTGTATGTGTATGTATATGAGAAAGAGAGAGAGAGAGAGAGAGAGAGAGAGAGAGAGAGAGAGAGAGAGAGAAGGAGGGAAGGAGAGAGAGAGATTATAAGTATGCATTGACAAAGATTTAAAAGATAAAACAGTAGCCCATACTTCCTATTGTCCTCTCCCAGGAGGCCAGTATTTAAAACTTCAAAACAAGAAACACTCTATGGGACTGCTGGACAGACATTTCATCTTTACTTCGTCTCTGCACCATTAGAAAAACTCCCTCAAGGTCCTCCTATTCTGGCAAGCCAGGACATGAATGAATGGATGAATGAAAAAGTATTTATTAAGCATTTACTATCTATGAAACAATGGGTATAGAAACAGAGAAACTGAGGTAGACTTCATTCTCAAGGAGCTCGTACTCTAACTAGGGGTGAGGTGTGGGGGACAACATGCAAATCTATGAACCTCTGAATGAAGGATGAGAGAAATGCTTCTAAGTCCAAATGACAAAGACAGAGGAGTTTGCAAGACCTATAGGTCCTCAGGTTATATCAGTAAGTCAGATGACAGTGCTGGGGTCTGGAAGGCATAGAGACAGGGCAGAACATAAGTGCTGTAAGACCAGTGGACACAGTGGCAGGGCAGATGTTGAGGCTCAGTGATCTTACTCCTCCTCCATAGAAGGAAGAGAGTTGGTGGACCACATTTTTTCTAAGCAGTATGAACAGTCAAGCAGTCCCAATGGATGGTGGGAGGCTAGGATCAGAGGACGAAGCAAACAGAAGGCACCAACATTTATTTGATGTCGTATGTAAGCAATAAGCACTGCTGTCATGTGGGGCAGGGTTGAGAATGAAAGACAAAAGACCAACTGTACTAGTATGCACAAAATATTAAAATAGCCAGAAAGAAGACTAACATTTTGGCAAAATACATTACGATGTATTTATATTTGTTGTGGTATAGTGGTGAATGGGGTCAATTTGACTTCAGAGAAGTTTTCATCTTGACTCTGCCAGTTACTTCCTATGTACTCTTAGACAAGTCACTTTAATCCCTCTGTACCTCAGTTTCTTTATCTGTAAAATGAGAATGTTGGACTACATGACCTAGGGAGGCAACAAAGTATGGTGGAAAGAGCAAACTGACTATGGATTCAGAGAACTGAGATTCCAACTCCAATTCTGATGCTTACTACCTGGGTTACTTCAAACAAATGACAAATTTCTTGAGTCTCAATTTCCTCATCAGTAACATGAGAAAATTAGATTAGATGGCCTCTGTGGTCACTTCCGGTTCTAGATCCTTGGTCCTATGAGCATATGCTGCCTGGCCCTTTAAGGTCCTCTCCATCTGTAAATTCGTTACCTTACAATTTATGGAAAGTTATGGATGAGTTGAACAACCTAAGAAGACTCAGATGTGTCATTCCATCCATTAGTGAAGATCACGATCCATTAAGAAATGTTAGTCCCTTACAATTCTCTCCCTCTCTTTTTGCTTTCTTTGTCTCTCTGTATGTATAGGTATATGTGTGTACACATAAGCATGTATATATATATATATAAAATACACAAATATATGAAGTACGTATGTATATACAAAATGTATATATACCCAAAATCATGTATGCGTATGTAAATATACACCACATGCATATGTATATATCCAAATGTATATGCATATGTTTGCATATCGTGTATAGGGATCTTTGCATTTTTCAGTTAGGCATATGCATATATACTAGATAGGTGGATAGATATACATACATATACATATAGTATAGACATACACATGTATATATATATATGCAGGATATATATTCTAAGTATCCACTTAAACTTTTAAAGTTTTTTCCTAACATATAAAACCTCAGCAAGCATAGCCATGAAGTGTCATCTCTTGACTGTGTGGTTAAAATTTACTCTATTTTTATATCTGTCTAGGGTTAAGATCAAGCACATTTTCTCCCCTCCAAATTTCTTCTAATTCCAGGATTGCAATTCAATTGAAAAAAAAAATCAAAGAAAGCAAAGAGCATTTTACGACTTAAAAAGTTTTTCTTTTCTTGAAATAAAAACTACTGCTGGAGATCTCTCCTACCTTATCTTATCACTACTACTACCCAGGGTGATTTGAATCACCCAATGCTCAGTACAAAACCTTTGGTAAAGTAGAGTTTCTTTGATCCTTTTCTGTTACTTAAGAAAACTCACACCGCATGTTTAACACATTCCCAACAAGCCAGAATAATGAAGCTCATGGGACAGAGAGTCTTAATTCCTTGTCTGTTTCTTTTTTTTTTTTATTTTTTTAAAACTGTGATATATGGGCCAAGGAAAGAATAGACCAGACAAGCCAGGAGCTAACAGTAAGAAGTGCTTGTGATTGCTGAGTTGGGAGATATCATTAAAAAGCAAACTGCAGAGCTCCAGTTTCGGATCTGAGAAGATTATTGATTCAAATCCTTTAAGGCATGCTTCAAAGAATGTCTTAAAATTGTGTATTGTCTGTGGAGTTTGTGTAAGGAAACGGATATGTGGGTGTGCAAGTTACTATATTCCTCAAGTGTATAAGAGTAAAGATTAACAAATAAACATTAAGGAGTATATGTGTGTGTGTGTGTGTGTGTGTGTGTGTGTGTGTGTGTGTGTGTGTTCAAATAATGTGCCATGAGTTGTGTGCAATCCTTGTTTCCAACTGGGGACTTAGTATACCTAACTACAGGTGGATGTTCAAAGAGGTCCCTGTGTGATTACTCAGGTTTTATGTTTCCGTATGTTGCATTCTCTTGAGTGATTTGCAGAAGATAAGTGTCATAGGATAGAGTGAGTGAGCCTATTTTGATCACAGGAGGGGGGTATTTGTGGATGTCTTTTTGAATGTGAAGAGTCTTAATTAGCAGTAGAGCTTAGAGGTGCTTCTGAGGGAAAATATTGAACAATGTTTGCTACCAACCGGTAACCATACATTCCATCTTTCAGGATTTTTCTTCTCCAACTGGTTTTACCCTTTTGGCTAACTTGACCATGGTGGGAAGCAAAAATATACAGCATGTATTTATCTGTTAGGGCAGAAGAGTCACAAGCCAGGTTTAGAATTTTGTGTCTGGAATGTGCTCCCCTCCTCACCCCTGGCTCTTAAACTATCTAGCTTTCTTCATGGCCCAGAATAGATGCCATATTCTACATCACGTCTTTCCTGATCCCTGTGCCACTCTTAGGTGTCAACTTGGGTGCCCTCTTGAATTAAGCATAATTTTGTATGAACTTTCTATTATCCTTTGCATGTTGTCGTTAAGCAGAATGTAAGCTCGTCGAGGACAGGGCATTTTTTTTTTGTTTGGGTATTTTCACTTCCCAGCATGGTACCTTTTCCACATGAGGAACTTAAATATCTATTGAATTGAATTTCATATGTCTTTATCAAATTCTGGCTTTTACAACAGCTCCTTAGAAGCAGATCCCATAGCCTACAACTGTTCAAGACAATTGAAACCTAGAATACCATGTATAACAACATGTACTCTTCCCTCCTTTCCTCAGATTGAGTACAATCTGTTTGTGATGTCACAATACTTCTGTGAATCACTATATATTTCAAGTACTTCCATTATGATGAATAGCCCTAGGGTCTTCATAGATAAGAAACAAAACTCATATTTCTTTTAAAACCTTAACTTAAATAAATAAGAGATGTCCTTTGGTCTTTTCCAACCTTATGTGTGTTATCTTTCACACTATTGACAAGACTTCCACTCTCTACCAGATCTGAGATCTCTGATTCTGAAATCTCTAAGTTCTATCTATATAACTGAGGTCAGCACATATCTATCGGATCCGATCTATGGGAATTTGTACTACTTGTGAAAATTCTGTTGAAGTCTCTCCCTTGCTCTAGGTCCAAGTAAAGTACCTACCACCTCCTCAAAGCCCTCCCCCAATTCTCTACTTTCACTTTTCAGATGAAAGTGGTTATATCTCTTAATATCCTTTGCTTTTTGCCGGACTTTTCCTTTGTACGTTTCTTGCTGTTTCTTAGGTCACGGTTATTCTGTAGTTGATATCTACTCTCTCTGTCTCTCTCTCTTCATCACCACATTGCAAACTACGCAGCGGAAAGGTTTGTGTTGCTCCTATTTTTGTAACTCCAGTGCTGAGTACAGGATCTTTTACAAAATAGATACATAGTACGTGTGAATTTAATTGAATTGATATTCAATGTACCCCCCCCAAAAGAAATTCTGTCTTAATTTCTGTTTGTTTAGGGAGTGATGAATGTGTTCACTGGTTAGAATGTCAGGTAATCACATGTTTTGTCTATTTAATTAATTCTGTAGACAGTTGCAACTCATAATCCATGGAAATGGCACAAAATTCCTGTATCACCATGTGAATTTTAGAAGGGTAACTTCTTCAACCCTTATATAAACTAATTGGAGAAAGAATGACAGGCCTAAATATGGGTCAAAATCTTAGCAAAAAAAATCTACTTTTTATTTACTTTTAAAATTCACTAATTAAACTGCATGAGTCTGTATGTTGAGGTGGTGAGTCAACAGAATATTTTGTTTGATGTTGGATACAACATCCTAGGAAGAATATTATGCAATATGTTCAGAGGGACGTCAACCAAGAGTGAGAGAACTCATCTGTGTCATGGAAGAATGGCAAGAACTGGAGATGCTTTACCAGGGAAAGAGGAGACTTGGGGTATGTATAATTTCTCTCTGCATATTGAACACATTGTTGTATTGAGAAAAGGAATGAGTTAATTCTTCTTGGACTTGGAGGAGAAATAGATCAGTATTTGGAAAGATATTTTTATCAATTTTAAAAAATTTCTAACAATACTATCCCAAAATGGAATGTACTACCTTAGGGGTAATGAGTTCCCTGTCACTGGAAGTATTCAAGCAAAGTCTGGATAATCACATTTGTATGTTAATGGGAGATATCATGCTTCATGTGGATATTGAATTAGATGATACAGGTTGTCTCTTTCAGTTCTTACATCTTCTGATTTTCTGATGTTAGTAGTTAAAAATTGTAATACTTCTATGTAAGAGCAATAGACTGCTAACAAAAATAGCAAAGGAATAGAATGCTAGGTTTACAGTCAGGAAGACCCAGGTCCATAACCTATCTCTGATATGCTGCTGTGTGACTCTAGGCAAGTCACTTAACTTCTCTGACCATTGGCATTTCTCTAAGACTTATCTGTTCAATGATGGAACATTGATAGTGGAGGTTCCCATGCTGATGATCTCATGATCCTTAATGGGCTGATGTATAAATTATTAATTAATCAAAAGCAGAAATGGTATCTTTTGATTATTAAAAAAAATCTAAAGCATGTTGTGGAGAATAAGAATTCCAGAAATCTTTTGTGATGATTTGGTTAAGCACTTTTGAATAGATCCTATTCAGTGAGTGCCTCCTATAGCATCCTGCTTAATAAGTATTCTTTTATAGCAGGTAGTACTTGTGTGAAAGGACTGAAATATCTTTGTGCTGAAATCCTCCACTTTCCCAGACCTTTGGAGTCCTTTGAGGGAAACATAGCCATAGTATCTGGTTTATTTGATTTGTGGGAAAATCTGCTCTGTTCCTACAAAAGACATATTCAATATTGTAGAATGTCCTAAGTTTGGATGATATTTGCAATGAGTTATGCAAGAAATGTGTCCAGTCATGTTCTAGGCAAAGATGATAAAACACTGTTTTAAAAAGAAAGGAATTAAATGGTAAAGGGGACTAACTAAGCAGGATTTATTCCCTTTCCCCTTCTCACTTCCTTGTTCACCTTTTAAGCTTCCTTTACCATTCTTTTAAATTTAATCCAAATATTCCCTTCCCACTTTCTCTTCTTTCCAAGACAGAAATATGAGTCCGACACTAGGTTTTTTTTTTTCTGCAAACTTTTATTTGATTGTAACTTCAGATTAAATCACAGACAATTCCAATTTGCATGCCCACCCCTTGCTTTCTTTCTCTCCCCCTCTCTCTCCCTTTCTCTTTTTTCTCTCCATCTTCCTATTCTATCTTCTCTCTCTTTTTCTCTCTTTCTCTCTCTTCATTTATCTTTCTCTCTCCCTTTTTCTCTCTCTCCTTCCTATCTTCCCCCGCTCCTCCTGTATCGCCCTGTCTGTCTTTTTGTCTCTGACTTTTTCTCTATCTGTTTACCTCTCTCTGTCTGTCTCTTTTTGCTCATTGTCCTCCTCCTTCTCCTGTGTCTCTGTCTCTGTTTCTCTCTCTCTCTCTCTCTCTCTCTCTCTCTCTCTCTCTCTCTCTCTCTCTCTCTCTCTCTCTCTCTCTCTCTCACACACACACACACACACACACACACACACGCACACGCACACACACACACCCACAGAGTTACTTGCATTTGGCCTTGATTCTTATTTAGTACTTTGGATTTCTTCACCTCATCTTCTCTCTAGATGTAAATAGACAGCAGCTTGTTCCTTTTGTAAAGAGGAATGACAGAAAAAGTGTTATGAATTTACATATCTATAGCATTTCAATGCAAGGCATCTTGCAAAAGGTAGGATTTTAGTTGAGACATGAAGTAGGAGATAAACTCCTTAAAGAGAGAGATACCATCGTGGGAAAAAGTACTGGACCCTCTTTATAAAAGACCCGAGTTCCAATCCCATCTCAGATTACCTCTGTGATCCTGGGCAAATTGATTAGTCTCCTTCAGTTTCTTTTTTTTCTTCCATAAAACAGTGAGAATAATAGCTCCGCCCTTCAGGGGTTGTTGTGAAGAGCAAATGAGATAATTACATAAAGTGCTTGTCAAACCTTCAAGTGCCATCTAAATGCTAGCCATTAGAGTTTGTCTGTTTCTCTCATGTGTAGCATTATGCTCAACAAATGACAGACACTTAATAGATGCTCCCATATCGAATTGAATTGGTCACACAGCTGGACCAGGGTCAGATTTCAAATCAGGATCCATAGCAATAGATAATAATAACAGTGATAGGACTAATAATAATTCCCATTCAGCTTGAAGGTTTGCAAAGCCCTTCGCTTATATTCTATCTGAAGACAGAGAGATGCTAGCGACATGAGGTTGGTGATGCAGGAGCTACAGAACTCCCTAGCTTGGGGATTGAAAATTGGGCAGGTTATTATGGGATGAAGTGGTAATAAAGTGTGGCATAGAGCTTGTTCACATATCCATAGAGTAGGTGAAGTCTATACTCTTCCCCTACCCTTTTGAAGAACACCTTGCCTGCCTCCCTTGATTTATGACCTTGGGAAGAGGAGAGGGGCACGAGATGAAAAGGGAAATATGGGAAAGCTGTGATAAAATGGATAACACCGAAAGGAATCTCTCCTGGCCAGAGACAAGGCAGATCTTACAGGCTACAGAAGAGAGGCAAGCTCCTTTCTATTCTTCACAACGTGAAACTCTGTGTCTGTTCTGACTTCCCTATGGTTAGGACTATCAGAATCTGTTGGAGGAGTCTGCAAAGAGAATTTTGTCTTGAGAATCGATTTCTGTGCACAAGTAACCTTTGTCTTGAGATTGAAGCGAACTGTGCAATGTCCCAGTTCAACCAAAACACCTATTTGTGTGCATTTTGGTTCGGGCCACGATGAAGATAATATATAAAGGGTGGCTCTGCTGATCAGCCTGTCCTCTCTCCTACTGCCAAGCACATCCAAAGAGCATCCCCCACCTCAAAACAAAAACAAAAGAAAACGTTTGTCAGTGCTCTAAAATGAAATAGAAAATGGGAAAAACAGCAACTTATTTTTAAAATGCCTGAGGAACTCAGGAAGGAAAAGGGGGAAAAAGTATATCATTTCACAGTTCAGTTAACTGTAACAACAATAATAATATCCTAATGCTATACAGCACTTTGATATTTGCAGTGGTCTTTATCTCTAATATCTCATTTGAACCTCACAAAGACTTTGGAGGAGGTAGGAACTTGGGATATTATTATCTTCATTTTACTAATGAGGAAACTGAGGCTCAGAAAAGTTTAATCAGTTTCATGACCCTAGGTCCAATGATCTTTCCACCTCTTCTCCCTTCCCCCCACAACAGTGGCTTTGAAACCAAACTAAGCCTCAGATGCCCAACTCATAGGAATTCTTTACCACCCGGACCTCAAATTGTTGGCTAATTTGTGTTGAAATGAAATGTGGATGAGAAAGGACATGAAAGAGACCTGCTGTAACAAGGCTGAGGTTCAGAGAATGTGTCTGAACTTATTCAAAAATACATTCTGTCTCCTATCAATAACAGATCAGTTTCACCCTTAGTTGTAGCCTCAAGGCTGAAACACACAATGCTCTGAGAGATGTGTGACTTTTGTCAGGTTTGCCAGTATGCATTTCTTCTTGGGCCTGGATTCAACCAACAATCATAATAGTAATTGACATTTATGTAACACATTCCAGTTTAAAAAGCCCTATACTTCCATTGTCTCATTTTAGAAAATGTCTGCTTGCATTTCTATGTTTCTCTCTCCAGCTCCCAGGTCAGTGCCTGGAACACAGTACATGCTTCCAAATGGTGTTGTCCTGAATTCGGTTGATTCTCCCCAGAACCTTATGAGGTACACAGTATCCATATTATTATTTCTCTTTCCCCAGATAAGGAAAATGAGACTCTTAGAACTGATTTGTCCAAAGCCACACCAGTAGGTAGCAATCGCATGAAATTCAGGGTCTTCTGATTTTATATCAAGTACTGCTCCATCAAAACAATGGCTAAACCAAACCTCTGCCTCTGAAACTGACCATTTGCTGGAGAAGGCACTGATCAGAACTTTCTCTAGGTAGTCAACTCGCAAGTGAGTTCTTTCTTTCATTCTTTCCTGCATTTTTGGTTGGCTGAAATCCCTCTGACTCAGGAAGATGGGGTCAAGTTAGTAAGTCAACCAACATTTGCTGAGTACTCTCTATATGCCTGGCATTATGGTGCTGCAGCAGCTGTTTGTCTGTTCTCCAAGAGGATCAGGGTTTCAGGCTGTTGATGCCATGACATGCAAGTGAATTGGATATAAGTGAGGAAGGACTGTGCAAAGTCACCAGTCTCACTTTATTCTCCAGAATCATCTGGGTCCAGTGGCCAGATATAGATCAGGACAATTGGAGATGTCCCCAGATGCAGCAGGAGATCTTGGCCTTTTCAAACTAAGGTCTTAGCAGGTCTCAGTTTGTTTAAGGGAGTGATTAAGGCACTGTGCTAAACACTGAATATAAGAAAAATGCCGACACAGTTCCTGCCATCAAAAAACTTAAGATCTAATGAGGGAGAACATACAGACAACTAGGTACAAGCAAGATAGGGCTATGGTGGAAAGAGAAGGAGGGCGAGGCTTGAAGACTATTACTAGAGAAGTTACCTGAGCATATTTCCAGATTTGAAACAACCATTAAAGCCAATGACTACAGTATCATTTTAGGGAATTTATTATTATTTTAGTTCTAGTATTAATAATAACAGCTCATATTTAGATAATGCTTTAATGTTTGCAAAATACTTTACAAATAATCTCATTTAATCTTCATAACAACATTAGAAGGCAGGTACTTTCATTATCCCTAGTTTACAAATGAGGAGACTGAGGCAGCCAGAGGTTAAATGACTTGCCCAGCGTCACCCAGGTAGTAAGTATCTGAGACTGGATTTTATCTCAGGTCTTTCTGATTCCAGGTCCAGAGCTCTATCCCCTAAACCATATCGCTGCCTCATTAGGGAGTAGTGATACTACTAAAAGCAAAGGAAGCCCTCCCCACACTTGCAACCCACAATCTTTCTTTCTTACATGGAAAAGACTGATGAAATTTTGCTTTCATCACAGGAAGAACTCTTCCTAGATTCCTATCCCCTAAATCTCACCCCTAAGCTTGATGTTTTTATATTCGCTCTCAAGTTATAGTGATGACAACATGCCTATGTCTGTACGACTGAAGGTGGAGAGCAAATGTTACAAACATTAACACAACGTTAACTGTTAGAGTCCCTTGCCAAGAGCTCCTCCTGTGACAAAAGCGTTCTTGTTGCTGACCAGATCTCTGTGGAAATATTAAAGGGGTAATCCTTGACCCTACGGATATTCTTCTTGCCAATTGCAGAGCATGAGAATCTTAGGGGGGCGGTTTGGAGGTTTTTGGAGAATTGGGTGGGGAAAGGCACTTGTATGAGGTGTTTAATATAACATCTAATTCAAAAATTTCCGCCACAGAAGGATCTGGAGTTATCATTGTTAAAAGAAACAGCCAAAAAACATTCAAGCCTTATCTGAAGAAGGGTTAGTGGGTGAGGGCATGGCAAGGAGTATCAATCGAAAGATCCCTCAGTCACATGCTCCATGTATGCTTACCCACTAAAGTGGCACATCCACTGAGCATGCCACAAGAGAGGCAAGGAGAGGGCACTACATAGTCATTACCATTTTGGAGACAGCTAGATGGCATAGTGATGACAGCATTAGACTTGAAATCAAAACAGCCTGAGTTTCAATCTTGCCCATTTCCTGTGTGACCCTGGGCAAGTCAGTGACTTTCTCTTTTTCTTCATCTATAAAATAGGGATAATCATGCACCTACCTCATTTGTGTGTTGTGAGGATCAAATAGGAATATACATACATGCATATACATACACATACATATATGCACATACATATATACACACACATTTATGGACACTATATATACAGAATATATAGAGTATATATAATGTTTATATATTCTCTCTATACATATATGTATGCGTACTCTAAAATATTATTATTGTTATTATGGTAATTCTAGGAGAAGGCACTTAACCACAAGTGAAGATACTTGAATATTGGTCACAGATCCGATACTAAGTAATGGTGGCACCTTAGGCATATTACCTCACCTCTCTTATTGTTAGATTCCTCATCTTGAAAATAAGGAGTTTAGATCATGAATTTTATGGTCCAATGTCCTGCCTGCATTAAAGCCATGAGAGCTTATGAGTACTGGAAATGCATTTGGATCACCTGCATTTTTCGTTTCAAGTACAAAGGTGACTGGGGTTCTGCTAATAAAAGGTTTCAGCTTGTGCCCTTCTGCTATAGTGTTGCAGTGTGTTATCCTCCCAACCTCCCACTGCCCAAAAAGAAACTAACAAAAAAGCGAATCAAAGGCATTTATATAGCATAATAAGAAAATTAGCAAAATAATACTCAAATACTCTATTTTAGAAGTTATTTTATGTTTGCAAATCTACATTTGCTTATACCTCAGGTTGCTTTGGGGGCAAGGCAGAAACTACGATTTTATTAGTCTGATGAATTTCTCTTGAGCAAACCCCTTTTAGCAGTACTCTTCAGCTTCTGCTTTAGAGAGTTAGTTATGGGGCACTGAAAGATTAAGTGACTTCCCCAGGATTACTCAGCAGTACTTGTTAGAAGCAAGGCATGAACCCAGGAATTCTCAGTCTCTGATCTTCCCTTTACCCACCCTACCATGCTTCCTTTCACCTTTGATGATACAAGAATGTATATCTACATACAAATTAGGTATATATATGTGTGTATTTAGCTATACATATATCATATCTATCAATATGAACAAAAATCAATTTTTAAATAGATATTAGACATAGGCGATAAATGTTTATGCGTATGTATAGGTATGTATGCATGTATATATACATGTATATATCACCTATATCTAATATATAAATATAGATAGATATAGATATTTAAGCCCTAGTCGGATGTAGGTAAAGTCAAACACACAGAGATTAGATAGATAGGATTTAAGTATTTATCTCTCTCTATCTGTCTATCTATCTATCTATCTATCTATCTATCTATCTATCTGTCTGTCTGTCTGTCTGTCTGTCTATCTATCTATCTATCTATCTCTTTATCTATCTATCAGATGTATTCTCTCTTAAAAACAGAATTTGAAACATAGGAGCTGAAAGTCAACCTGCAATTTTTTTAAAATACTGTTACCAACAAAGTAGCTAGCAGGGCAATACACAAAGCATGGAATGGGTTTCTAATACGGCTTGGAAGCCACATTGCATAACTGTTAATAATCTAAGAAACTCTTTTAGAATAAGAATATTTATCTTGTTACATACTCCCCTAATCTTAGTCTTCATTTGATAATATTGAGCTGTGGCATAATGGGAAAAAAATGCAGTCTTTGGTTGAGAGAAATGAGTTCTAAACCTGACTCTAATATTTACTAGCTATGTGACCACATGCAAATGATTTCACATTTCAGAATCTCATTTGCTTTATCTCGAAAATGGGAATGATAATACACCTACTGTCAGTCTCATAGAGATTTTGACAATGAAGGGAGTTAATGCAATTAAATGCTTGGTAAATTTTAAAGCACCGTAAATGCATGCCATTTGCCATTTTCATCATCATCACCAATTCTTATTTTGTTTGATGGAATTCAGGTGGAAATAGTGCTTGGATTAATAAGCACTATTCTGTTACTTTCTTTTAAACCTAATATTCAGTAGACTGCTGCACAAATGGATAAAATCATAGCTTTTTGAATTGGAATAGAAGCCTCCAGAGCTCACAGGACAACAGGAAGGATGCCTACTCATCTTGTCCTCGCATGATTTTGATTTCTTCTTCTAGGTCTCTATGTTTTAACACCTTTTTTTTTGTTTTACGAAACTTGGAGAATTTGAGAATTTGGTGTTGCAATATCTATTAAAAACATTGTTCAATATTTTATGGATCTATGTTACACCCAGTCTATGATTATAGTCTGGCTCCAGCAAAGTTTATAAATTGAGTTCTCCAGGATGTTTTGAGGTCTGTATTTGTAGCATGGGGATTTGTTGACTGTCAGTTGATAAAAGGTAGTGATTCTTCTGATATATGATTTTAGCTGTTGAGACATGTCTTCCTAGATATTCAACAGGTACTACATTTTTGTAGCAAGCAATAGCACCTTATACCTCAGTCTATATCACTTATTAACAATAGTAATTTCATCTTTTTCATTTTTTCAATGGAGTTAGGGAGAAATGATCAAGGGAAAATAATAACAGCTAGCACTTATATGGTGCTTTAAATCTTGCAAAGTTCTTTACAAATATTATCTCATTTTATCTTTCTAACAACCATGGGCAGTAGGGGCTATTATCCTCATTTTGAAGAAAAGGAAAATGGAACGTGTTAAGTGAATTGCCAAGGATCAGGTTGCTAGTAATTGTCTAAGACTGGATTTGAACTCAGGCCTTCTCAACTCCAGGTCCAGCACTCTATCCATTGCACTATCTATCTGCTCACTAGTCTCACATCATCCTTTTAATTTACATTCTTTAGGCCAAGGGTGGGCCCATGTGGCACTGTAGATCCTCGACTGCTGCTGCCCTTGTGGCCACATGTGACCTTGAGGCTGCAAGTTCCCCACTCTTGCTTCTGGCCTATTGTACAAGTAGGTAAAATAACTACTTTCTGTAACCGATTAAAAATATTGTGAAGAATGCTCAAAATTAAAAAAAGAAACTCTCTAAATATTCCTCATTCATTGAAAGCTCTTTCATTCTTACTCCTAGTGCCTAATGCCCAGGCCACGCCAATTGCCTTAAAACTTGGATAAGCATCTGTGAGACATTTAGAAAGACTGGAAAGAGAGAAATAGTGCTGGCAAGTTTCCTCCTGCATTCCTGCCATCATGGCAAAAAGTTGCTGTCCTCCTTGCACTCTTGGCAATAAGGGACATGCATTTTGGCCCTAATTATAAGGCAAAGGGGGATGGCAAATGATATTTTTCTTGGGGCTTCCCAGCAGCTTACTGAACATTACAGTCTTCATTTGACTAAACTACAACTAAACCCCATGGGTGATTTTTCCCTTTTAGTAGGACAGAAGCATTGATAGTCATCTGTCCAGTTGTCCATTTAGCTCAAACAATATGGCTAATAACAGGAAACATGGCTAACTCTTCTATTGTATAGCAGACAACAGTGAAGTCTCTACGGGAAGCTTCTCAGCTTTTTATTATTGCAGAGTGGTGACCCTGGAGTGTGTTATTAAAATGTTCATCTTGTTATTAAGGAACAGCAACGATAACAATAAATTAATCAACAAATGTTATTAAGTTCCTGTATAAGCAGAGCACTGTACTTGGTGGTTGGGGAGTTAAAAAAGTTTGGATATGATAGGTGTCTGCTGTTCCGTTGTTTACAGATTGGAAGGACAAGATGAACACAAATGATTATAATACATAATATTATATGAAAAATATATTAAAACGTAATGAATAAAATTCTCTGAAAGGAACAAGGGAAAAAGTCAGTCAATAGGGGGATCATGGAAGGCTTCTTGGAGGAAGTGGCTCTTGTGTTGAGGTTTTAAGGATTATTAGGAATTCTAAAGACAATGAGAGAAAGAGGGAAGTGTATGAGAAAAGTCACACAAAAAGGATACGTAATAATAACAATAGCATGAAATTATATAATGGTTTAACTTCTGCAAAGCTCTTTATATATGATTGTATTTTATCCTTACAAGCACCTTGGGAGATAGGGATGATTATTTCCCCCAATTTACATTGGGGGAAACTGTGACCTGCCCAGGATCACACAGTTATTAAGTTTTTCAGGTTGTATTTGAACTCATTTTCCTGACTCCAGGTACAGCACTCTCTACACTGTGCCACTTCATTAGGATGTTTAAGGGTAGCAGTATCAGATACTCATTTGGTTTGTCTGAAGCACAGAATGCACGAAGGAGAATAATATCACATATGACCGGAAATGAGGGACGAAACTGAATTGTGGATGGCTTTGAATGTCAGATAAATTAGTCTGAACTTGATGAGGAAGTCAGTAGGAAGGCATTGAAAGTCTTTATGCAAAGGAATGACACAACTAGACTTACATATAAGAAGATTATTCTGAAAAGAGTATGAAGGATGAGTTGAATGGTAAAGACATTGTAGGCAGAAAGATCCGTTAGGTGACCATTGCAATAGTTCAGATGGATGGTAATGAGTTTCTAAACTGGCAAATGGGAGGAGGAGAGGAGCTCAAACAAGACAGATGTTGCAGAAGTGGAATCAACAGAACTGAACAAATGAAAAAATATAGAAAAGAAAAGAAGATTACTACCACAGGAAAGGGTTAGCCAGAGGATGTAACATCAGAAAAGAATACAACAAAGGAGGGATTTGGAGATGTAGGAGCACAGGGGAAAGTGAGGTCTCCCAAGCCATCAGAAAAGAGGGTATTTAATAGGCGGGAATAGTCAACTACCAGAGCTGACTACCAGAGCTACAGAGCAAACAGAAAAGATGATAAATTAAAAAAGGCCGTTGGATTTGATGAAAATGAAGTTATCGGTTACCTTTGTAAAAGTGCATTTCAGTAGATTTAGTGGGAATTGAAGTCAACTTACATGTTAACAAGGAAAGTCTTTGATGAAGAAGTGGAAATGTCAGACATAGATAACTTTTCACTCAGTTTAGCAGTGAGGGAAAGATATGGGGAAGTAGCTGGAAAGGGAAGAAGTTAGATAATAGAGAGATAACAAAAAAGGGATTAGCTTTGCTTTGGTTGGTTTTTTAACTCTGTTCTTTGTTTGTAAATTGGATCTCCCTATTTCACCCATGCTGGAAGTGAAGCAACTACTCATAGGACCAGTCCCATTGTGGATTGATATGAAAAATTTGAGTTGCTCCTTCTGAAATGCGCCAGTTTCACCTGTCCTTAGATTCCTCGATCATCTCCCCCAACTCTCAACCCCCAGGCTTTCAAGGTACTCTCCTAGTAGCAGGGATTAAAAGCACGAGAGTCATCATGCTTCAGAGTGGAAGGTTTAAGAGAAAGAAACTGGGATCATAGATATAAAGCTGAAAGAGATGTTTGATTTCATCTAGGCCAAACTCATTATTTTATGGATGAGGGAACTAAGGCCCAAAGAGATGAAAGACTAAAAGTAGAGGCAAAATGGGAACTTAAGTCCTCTGATTTCTGAAAGATCAGTAACCCTTTCCCCTGCACCATGCAGTTTGTTATTGTTTGTTTAGGGTTGGGGATATTATGCAACATGTGTAGTTTGTTCTAATGTGCACACTTTTAATAGAAAGAAGATGCCATGCCTATTTATGCATGAGACATTGATTTTTAAATAATTTTTTATATTTTATATTTCTTACATCACTGTAGTATTCCCATGTATCCTTCATCCTGCAACCCAAGAGCCATCGCACCATAACAAAATGTTTTTTTGTTTTTTAGAGAGAAAGAAAATCAGCACAGCTGATTGATACATTGAAAAAGTCTGAAAACATGTGCAATGTGTAACATCCCATCTCCACAAAGGGGTAGGTCGGGGATGTCTTTCATATCTCTTCATTTGGGTCCAGCTGGATCTTTGTAATTTTGTTACATTTACTTTTGAGGTTTTCGTGTATTGTTAATTTTTCTATTTACATTGTTGTGGTTACTGTATATATTATTTTTTTGGCTCTGCTTACTTCACTCTGCATAAGTTCATAGAGATCTTTTTATGTTTCTCTATATTGATTACACAACATTTCCTTTTTAAAATTTATTTATTTTTATTTTTTTAGTTTCATTTTCTTTTTTATTCTTATATAATTTATTTATTTTCAGTTTCCAACATTTATTTCCACAATATTTTGAATTCCAAATTTTCTCCCCATCTCTCCCCTCCCCCCACCCCAGGACATCATGTACCCTAACTACACCTTTCCCCAATCTGCCCTCTCTTCTATCATCCCACCCCTCTTCTCATCCCCCTCCCTTCTATTTTCCTGTAGGGCAAGATAGATTTCTATACCCCACTGCCTGTACAACTTATTTCTCAGTTGCATGCAAATGCAATTTTTAACAATCATTTTAAAGTTCTGAGTTTCACATTCTCTCTCTTTCTCCCTCCCCACCCACCCTCACTGAGAGATCAAGTGATATGATGTAGGTCATACATGTGTAGCCATGCAAAACACTTCCATAACAGTCATGTTGCAAAAGACTAACCACATTTCCATCTATCCTGTCCTGCCCTCCATTTTAAAATTTGCTCTCCTGGATCCATTTTCGAGGTCAGTTCTTTTTCCAATGAGATATTTCACATTATTTTCTATTTTTTTCATTCTTTTGGTTTTCTTTTAAAATTTCTTGATTTCTCATAAAGTTATTAGCTTCCATTTGCTCCATTCTAATTTTTAAGGAATTATTTTCTTTTTTTGTTGTTTTTTTTTGTTTTTTTTGTTTCTTTTTTTTATTTAACTTTTAACATTCATTTTCACAAAATTTTGGGTTACAAATTTTCTCCCCTTTTATCCCCTCCCCCCCCAAACCCAAGCTTTCTAATTGCCCCTGTGACCAATCTGCTCTCTCTTCTATCATCCCTCTCTGCCCTTGTCTCCATCTTCTCTTTTGTCCTGTAGGGCCAGATAGCATTCTATACCCCTTTACCTGTATTTCTTATTTCCTAGTGGTAAGAACATTACAGCTGATCCTAACACTTTGAGTTCCTACTTCTTTACCTCCCTCCCTCTCCACCCCTTCCCTTTGGAAGGCAAGCAATTCAATATAGGCCAAATCTGTGTAGTTTTGCAAATGACTTCCATAATAGTCGTGTTGTATAGGAATAACTATATTTCCCTCCATCCTATCCTGTCCCCCATTACTTCTATTCTCTTTTGATCCTATCCCTCCCCATGAGTGTCAACCTTGAATTGCATTCTCCTCCCCATGCCCTCCCTTCTATCATCCCCCCCACCCTGCTTGTCCCCTTATCCCCCAGTTTCCTGTATTGTGAGATAGGTTTTCCTACCAAAATGAGTGAGCATTTTATTCTTTCCTTTAGTGGAATGTGATGAGAGTAGACTTCATGTTTTTCTCTCACCTCCCCTCTTTATCCCTCCACTCATGAGTCTTTTGCTTGCCTCTTTTATGAGAGATAATTTGCCCCATTCCATTTCTCCCTTTCTCCTCCCAATATATTTCTCTCTCACTGCTTGATTTCATTTTTTTTAAGATATGATCCCATCCTCTTCAATTCACTCTGTGCACTCTGTCTCTATGTATGTGTGCATGTGTGCATGTGTGTGTGTGTAATCCCACCCAGTACCCAGATATTGAAATGTTTCAAGAGTTACAAATATTGTCTTTCCATGTAGGAATGTAAACAGTTCAGCTTTAGTAAGTCCCTTATGACTTCTCTTTGCTGTTCACCTTTTCATGGTTCTCTTCATTCTTGTGTTTGAAAGTCAAATTTTCTTTTCAGCTCTGGTCTTTTCATCAAGAAAATTTGAAAATCCTCTATTTCATTGAAAGACCATTTTTCCCCCTGAAGTATTATACTCAGTTTTGCTGGGTAGGTGATTCTTGGTTTTAGTCCTAGTTCCTTTGACTTCTGGAATATCCTATTCCATGCCCTTTGATCCCTTAATGTAGAGGCTGCTAGATCTTGTGTTATCCTGATTGTATTTCCACAATACTTGAATTGTTTCTTTCTAGCTGCTTGAAATATTTTCTCCTTGACCTGGGAACTCTGGAATTTGGCCACAATGTTCCTAGGAGTTTCTCTTTTTGGATCTCTTTCATGCAGTGTTCTGTGGATTCCTTGAATATTTATTTTACCCTCTGGTTCTAGAATCTCAGGGCAGTTTTCCTTGATAATTTCATGGAAGATGATGTCTAGGCTCTTCTTTTGATCATGGCTTTCAGGTAGTCCCAAAATTTTTAAATTGTCTCTCCTGAATCTATTTTCCAGGTCAGTTGTTTTTCCAATGAGATATTTCACATTATCTTCCATTTTTCCACTCTTTTGGTTTTGTATTGTGATATCATGCTTTCTCACAAAGTCCTTAGCCTCCATCTGTGCCATTCTAGTTTTGAAAGAACTATTTTCTTCAGTGAGATTTTGAATCTCTTTTTCCATTTGGCTAATTCTGCTTTTGAAAGCATTCTTCTCCTCATTGGCTTTTTGAACCTCTTTTGCCAATTGAGTTAGGCTAGTTTTCAAGGTGTTAATTTCTTCAACATTTTTTTGGGTCTCATTTAGCAGGGAGCTGATCTGCTTTTCATGCTTTTCTTTCATATCTCTCATTTCTCTTCCCAGTTTTTCCTCCACCTCTCTAACTTGATTTTCAAAATTCTTTTTGAGCTCTTCCATGGCCTGAGCCCATTGGGTGGGCTGGGACACAGAAGCCTTGATTTCTGTGTCTTTGCCTGATGGTAAGCATTGTTCTTCCTCATCAGAAAGGAAGGGAGGAAATGTCTGTTCTCCAAGAAAGTAGCCCTCAATAGTCTTATTTCTTTTCCCTTTTCTGGGCATTTTCCCAGCCAGTGACTTGACCTCTGAATATTCTCCTCACACCCACCTCGCCTCCTGGTCCTCCCAGCCAGCGTTTGGGGACTGAGATTCAAATGCTGCTTCCCGCCTTGGGGCTTTTGGCGGGGGCAGGGCTGCTTATCAGTGTGAGAATTAAGTTCAGGTGGTCAGGTCGGGGCAGGGCTGCCTCTCAGGCTCAGTTCCCTCAGGGGGTTTATGCACAGACCTTCCACAATGGATCCAGGCTCCCGCCCGCTTGGGGAGCCCTGGTCTGCAGCCGCCTCTCAGCTTCTACCTCCCGGGGGGGCCCGAATCATGGGGGCACCCCACTCCCCTCTCGACCTGCCAAAGAGACTCTCTCACCGACCCCCATCACCTGTGGGCGGAGAGACTTGTGCGGCTACTGGAGATTCTGACCCTGAAGCCTGCTCAGGTCTGTTTCTCTTGGTGCTGTGGCCGCAGCAGGTCTGGGCTGGGCTGGGCTCCGCGTCTGCAGCGCGACGAACCTTTTGTGAGAGGTTTGCAGGTCCCTCTGTGGGTGGAGGGACCCGCGTGGCCGCTGGAGGTCCCGTCCCTGAAGCCTGCTCGGATCTTATCCTCTCGGTGCCGCGGCCGCTGCAGGGCTGCCCTCTGCTCCCAGTCCCAGCCCCCAGTCCGCAGCTTGAAGGACCCCCCGCGAGAGGTTTGAGGGTCCCTCTGGAACAGAAATCTCCCTCACTCCAATATTCCGTGGCCTCTGGGTGCAGAATTCGCCGTGAGTTACTCCCCTGTAGCCGTTCTGTGGGTTGTGGGTTTGGAGCTATGTGTATGTGTGTCTTTCTACTCCGCCATGTTGGCTCCACCCCGAAGGAATTATTTTCTTCAATGAGCTCTTGGACCTCATTTGCCATTTGGCCCATTCTGCTTTTTAAAGCATTCTTCTCCTCATTGACTTTTTTGGACCTCTTTTGCCATTTGGGTTAGTCTATTTTTAAAGGTGTCATTTTCTTCAGCATTTTTTGGATCTCTTTTAGCAAGCTGTTGACTTGTTATTCATGATTTTCTCGCATCACTCTCATTTCTCTTCCCAATGTTTCCTCTACTTCTCTTACTTGATTTTCAAAATCCTTTTTGAACTCTTCCATGTCCTGAGGCCATTTCATATTTTTCTTGGAGGCCTTGGTTGTAAGAGCCTTAACCTTGCTAACTTCCTTTGCTTATATGCTTCGATCTTCCTTGTCACAAGAAAATCCTTTTCACCAAGAAAGTAACATTCTATAGTCTTATTTCCCCCTTTTGGTCATTTTCTCAGTCAATTACTTGACCTCTGAGCTCCTTGTTAAGTGGAGGGTGCAGTGTCCCAGGTTTTAAGGGCTTTGTGCAGCTGATTTCAGAGATATCTTCAGGCACCTGTAAATTCTCAGCTACTCCAACGTGGTATAATCAAAAGAGAAGTGTTTACTCTTCTCCTGGCCTGCACTCTGGTCTGTGAGCAACCACAAGTCTCTTTTTAGCCCTGCAAATAAGATTCCCTCTCCACAGCTGCTGCCAGCTCTGTCTCACCAGTACTCCTCCTTGCCCCAGCACCACCACTTAGGACTGTGACTCAAATCAGTCATTCGATTCTCCCACCATCTAGCACTCCAGAAGCAGCTAGCTGCTACAGCAGTGGCTGCCACTGCCCTGGAACTGAGGCTGGGCCTGGGCCCAGACCAAGTTCCTCTCTCACCCAGGTGAGAGAGCTTTCCTACTGATCTTTGAAGCTGTTTTTGACATTTGTGGGTTGAGATGTCTGGAAATCGGGGTGCACTAATTCAGTTCCCTGAGGCCTGCTCCAGTCCTGTCTATACCAGCATGACCCATGCTGTACTGTGCTCAGCTCAGAGCCTGGTACAATAGATCCCTTCTGTTTGCCTTCCAGATTGTCTTGGTCTGGAAATCTGCTTCATCCTGACATTTTGTGTTTTCTGATGCTCTAGAATTTATTCCGAGTAATTTTTACATATATTTTGAGGGGTTTGGGTGGATAGCTCAGGCAGGTCCCTGATTTTACTTTGCCATCTTGGTTCCACCCCCTATTTTTAATTTTTAACATTCATTTCCACAAACTTTTGAGTTTTAAAATTTTTTTCTGCTTTCCTCCATTTCCCCTCCCCAAGATGGCAGGTAATCTGATATAGGCTGTACATATATATTCATGTTAAATATATTTTCACATTAGTCATGTCATTCTGCATGATTTCTTTCAGAACTGTGGTAATCCATTACATTCATGGACAACAATGCATTCACCATTTGCCAGTTAATGGTCATCTACTTTGTTTCCAATTCTTAGCCATCAGAAAAGGTGCTTCTGTATTATATTTTGTATATATTTTGGTGTGTATGGGAACTTTCTTCAAATTGATGGCTTCCTTGGCATATAAATTCAGTAATGGAATCTCTGGTTTAAAGGGAATGAATAGTTTACTCAATTTATTTTCGTAATTCTAAATTACTTTCCAAAATGGTTGTAGCATCTCATAGCTCCAACGATGTATTAGTATGCCTATTTTCGCACAATCCCACAAACATTGACTGTTGCTATTTTTGGTCATTTTTACCCAGTTAAAGAATGAGAGGTGATGCCTCAGTGTTGTTTTGATTTGTATTTCTGTTATTATTAGTGATTTGGGGAGATTTTTCATCTGATTGTGAATGCTTTGCAGTTCTCCTGAGAAATATTTCTTCAAATCCTTTCCTCATTTATCTATTGGGGAATGGCTATTAGTTTCACATACATATATATATATATATATATATATATATATATATACACACACACACACACATACATACATACATACATATATACATACATTCATACATAAACATATATGTGGGTATGTAGTTTTTCTATCTTGGAGACCAAACTCTTATCAGAGCAATTTGATACAAAGATTTTTTTCCTCATTTGACCACTTCCCTGTTTATCCTAGGTGAATTAATGTTGTCTGTGCAAAAACTTTTCAGTTTCAAGTATGCAAGATTATCTATTTCATTTTTCACAATTGCTTCTATCTCTTGTTTGGTTAAAAATACATCTCCTACCTATAGTTATGAGAGGTATATGGACTGTTTCTTTTCTATTTTCTATAGTGTTATCTTTAACACTAAGATCACATATCCATTTAGAATTTATTGTGAAGTGTTTTCTGAGACATTATGTTGTTATGGAAAAAAGTATTGAACTTAGAACCTATGCTATGTTACTTACTGTTAGCCTCAGTTTTCTTATTAGCAAAGTGGGAGAGAATCTTCTCTGAACTAACTACCTCACAAAAGAGTTGTGATGATCAAATAAAAGATTGTATACAAAATCCTTTATATCACTAGCTGTGTAAATATAAAATATTATATTGTATATTTTAGAAGTATAATTGCAACCAGGAGTAAAGAAATGAAACATTACCTAGAACTCTCATTAAACTGCCCCCAGGTACCAGTGATTCTTGCCCCAATTTAATAAGAAGTTTAAGGGCAAGCAATGTAGTCCCTGGAGTTAGTCTCTCTGTCCAAATATTCCATCGAGTTAGATGAGAAAAGGGACTTGCTGTAGAAAATCTTGGTTGGCTTGGGCTTAATTGGGTCTTAGGCCCCAGAGCCTCACTGGACTATTGATGTGTGGTTCAGTGTGAGCTTAGCTATACTTTTCTGTTTTAAGCTCTAAGCTAGCTAGAAAGCACCAGTTACCAGGGGGTTTCTGCTCAGGGAAACTCCCTTTAGGTAACCTCAGGAGAATGGACTGCTTAGCCTCTTGAGTGTTTGCTGGCCCATGGGATGCATCACTTATTGCCAAATTTCTGTCATGGTAGCTTGAACTAATTGGCCATAAGTTAGCATTTCTAGATATAAGGAAAGCTACATTTTTATCCAAAGGGACTCTTGAAACTGAACAGTGTTATTGTCTGTCCTTTAGTCTCAAAGAGGATCATGACTTCAGGAAGGTGATGCCATGACATGCAAGAGAATTGCATTTAACTGAGGAAGGGCTATTTAAAATCACCAGCCTCACTTTCTCCTCTGGAGCCATCTGGGTCCAGGGGCAAGATGTAAATAAGGATAACTGAAGATGTGCTCTAACCTGAAAACATGTGTAGATGGAAACAATATCCTGTTACCGTCTGTTACCAATTTACAACCGAAATCCAGTTGGTTTCCAGTCTATTAGAATGGCAAGCATTAATAGTCCAATGATGGTAAGCATTAGTCCAACGAGTCGCAAGGTTTTATTTTGGATAGAAAGCCACTTTGGACTTGGGAAGACCTCAGTTCAAGGCTGATTTCCCATACCTACTAGTGTGGTGACCACAGAAAAGCTTAGTGCTCTGGGAAACTCTCAAAGACTATCCCTTATAGCTCAGTTGCCAGGCTATCAAGGGAGGGTGTTTCCAGTCATGTAGTTCCACTTTGGTAGATAGTACATCATTGACATCAGAGATCTGCTTCTACCCCTTTCAAAAAGTATAATAATACTTGCATGGATCCATGATCTCTTTCCCTGGGGCAGATCTCACTTCTTCCTGTTCTCTCATCTTGTACCATTCTTACACGTCTTTTTGTAAATCTCCACTGGTAAGCCAACAAATACACTTCTTCTAGTTCTATTAATATCATGTGGACATCATTGTAGAAATGTGACTTACTTCATTTTCTTGTCACAAATATCCTTGATGATATTTCTTTATATTATTTCTTTCATCTTTACTCACCACTGATTACGTGCTTCAGCCTATTTGTATCTGCCACATAATATTCCAGTGCCTTTTGGATCACCTGTAAATGAGATTTTTCTTTAAATGGTGATGTTCCTCAGTAATATAGAGAATGCTAATGCTTGTGATCATTAAAACTGAGTTTTGTACATCAATATAACCCTAAATATCATCCTTTTATAGCATGCTACCATCCTTCACCTACTCTCTGTTTCTGTCTCTTTCTTCACATCTCTGTCTCTCTTTTTTTTATTCAGAACTTAGACAATGAAAGTATACTTATACTTTTTAGTTTTTAGTAATTTTAGTCAGATTCCTATTATAAACCTCCTTACCATGACAAAATCTTGAGAAACTCCTAGCATTGCTACTTTATGACTTTTTCTAAGGAGAATACATCCCTGGAAGTTGTCACAAGACCTGGGTTCATCTCCCAATTTTGCCACTAACTATCACTATGATCTTGGGCAAATAATTTCACCTTTTCTTAAATTTATTTTCTTCATCTATAAAATGTAGATGATAATACCACTTCAAAGCACCCTTGTGATGTTTAAATGTGTGTGTGTGTCCTCATTAAAAACACTATAGGAATATGACTCCTTTCCATTATTAATATTAAACCTTTCTTCAGGAAGCCACTTTCCTAATCATTCAATTGTTAATTACTAGATCTGAACAGCTCTGAAGAATTCTAACATCCATTTCAATGGACAGATTATAAAAAGTGCCCACACTCACCAAATGCATTAATTATTTTCATGTAGAAAATGGTATTGTTTTGTTCAGTTTTGTTTATTTTTATCCAGCTAAAATAGCTTTTGCCACAACTTTTGCCACAACTGTTGAGCAGGGTGTGTTGTCTTGAGGCCTTCATTTCTCTAATTTGTTGCAATATTTTTCATGGGATATAAATATTTAAATACTTTATCTAGGTTGGATTTCTTTGCTCTTGATAGACTCATCAGTGACAGCTAATACATTTCTTATAATGCATTTACAAAATGGAATCCTTAAAGAGTTGCCTAATTTTATATATCTGAGACTCAGTAGGACATTCTTTATCACATTGGTTCAAGGCCAGGCTTTATCACTGATCTTCATAATTCTTCTCTCCTAGTTAGTCTTATATTATAAGAGTATCCAATTTTAACAAAGCTTTTGTATGATTCTGGGATTTTTCATCTATTCTGCATTTGCTGTGTAAATTTCATGTGCTATTAACATTCTTAGTCTACAGATATAGAAGTACATCTTTCCCTGGTGGTACCACTTTCCTAAGCTTCAGTCTCTTAACCTTCTGGGACCCTCTTTTGGGAACAGAGTTTTATCTCAGTGGATTAATAAGAATATAAGAAATGCCACACTGGATCAGGTCCAGGGTTAAACCAGATCAGTATCCTTATTTCTTCTTGTATCCCTCTCTCTGGTGAAGTAAGTTGTGGGAGGACATGATTGTTCTCTATGACTTCCTTATAAAAAAGTTGGAACAGTCCCTGAAAACACTGTAAGTTCTTTTAAAAACCTATTAATGATCCACAGACACCTGTCAGGAGTAAAATTTGAACTCATGCCTCCATACAAAGACCAATGACTCCCAAATACAGAGAAAGCTCACACTTGAGTCTGGAGCCTTAGACCGCTCGGCCACTCTGCCACCCCTGTTAGTTGTGAGGGCTTATGGAAAATTATGTCTAAATTTGGTTGCCCAGAGAAGTTCATCAGTATTGTTTATTAATTTCATGATGGCATGTTTGCCCAGGTTCTGAATAGTGGAAAATGCTCTTGTGCCTTTCCCATCACCAATGAAGTGAAACAGGGCTGTGTGCTTGCTCCTATGCTTTTCAGCATGATGTTTTCAGCCATGATGTCAAATGCTTTCAATGTGGATGAGCACAGCATCAAGGTCAACTACCATACTGATGGTAAGTTCTTCAATTTGAAGAGACTACAAGCCAAGACCAAAGTAGAGGGAGTGTTGGTGCATGATTTTCTGTTTGCAGATGATTGTGCACTTGATGCAGTCTCTGAAGCTGAGTTGCAACAAAGTATGGATCAATTCTCTGTTTCCTGTGCTAATTTTGACCTAATAAATAACACCAAGACAACATAGGTTCTCTATCAGCCACCACCACACCATTCATATGCGGAGCCATCGGTTACAACAAATTGAGAAGTTTTGAATGCCATGGATAAGTTCACTTACCTTGGTAGTGTACTTCCCAGGGATGTGCACATTGACAATGAGGTTGATGCATGCATTGCCAAAGCTAGTTCAGTGCTTGGGAGGCTCCAAAGAAAAGTTTAGGAGAGAAGAGGTATCAGACTGACTACCAAACTGAAGTCTATAGAACCGTTGTGCTGACCTCATTGTTGTATGCCTGTGAAACATGGACAATCTACCAGCACCATGCCAGGAAACTGAGTTGCTTCCATTTGAACTACCTTAGGAAGATTCTGAGGATCATCTAGCAGAATAAGGTACCAGACACTGAAGTCTTTGCTCGAGTTAAACTGCCAAGCATTCAAACTATGTTTCAGAGAGCGCAACTCCAATGGGCTGGCTACATTGTTCAAATACAAAATGTACGCTTGCCAAAAAGACTATTTTATGGAGAACTTGCATGGGGCGGGCGATCACATGGTGGTCAGAAGAAATGATACAAGGACACACTCAAGGTTTCTCTCAAGAACTTTGGATTTGATTATGGGACATGGAAGACACTGACACAGGACCACTCAGCATGGCATGCCCACTTCAGAAAGGGTGCTGTGCTCTATGAGCAAAGCAGAATTGAGACAACACAAAGTAAACATAGGATGTATGAATTTGGGATACCCACCCCAAACATTCACATGGACAATCTGTCCCCAATCTGTGGTAGAGCATTCTGGGCTTGTATTGGTATGATCACACACAGTTGGACACACTGAAACTTGAATTTATCATGGTGATGTCATTTTGTACCTCTTGGAGAACGAAGGACAACAATCAACCAACAAATGATCCACAAGTTCATTTAACCCCTTTCTAAACATAGTTATATTTTTAGCCTATAGAATTTCTTAGCATAAAGCAGTTTTTCTTAGACTGTGCTACAAAGAACACTGAAACACACCCCAAGTTTTTTTTAAATGATCTTATGCTGATTGTTGATAGCTATTAAGATGATAATTTTAGAGAATTATATTATGATGGTTTGGCCAAAGTTTTGTTTAAACTGAAGGGTTCTAACACTAAAATTTTAGAATCCCTGGAAAAATAAATTCTTTATGTTTACTCACTAAAATAGTAAATTTGTTACACTAGAATACAAGCAATAATCTTTTTCTTATCTAGAGCACTTGACAACTTACAAAGTCACTTCACATACATTATCTTGTTTAGGCCTCTCAACAATTTGGGACTTCTAGTCAACAAATGTTTATGTAGTCATCACTATTTGTCATTCATTGTGCTAAACACTGAGAACATGAATATACTTGCAAATAGAAAACCAATTCTTGACTTCAAGAGCTTACATTCAAGGGGAAGTTTTTTGGGGGGTAGGGTAAGGAGGGAGTAGGTTTAGGTACCAAAATGGAGGCATGAAGGAGAAATCCAGAAAGGCAGAAGTTGAACCCTGTTGGGAGGGAAGGAGTTGAACACAAAGCTGCTCTGGGTACTTCCTCAAAAGAGAGGTTCTCAGATAAATTCACCAATCAGATATAGGGCTGTAGTAAAGCCCTATTTTCAAGAAGAGAGCAAACAGGTGAAGAAAGTGAGGTTCACAGCTGGTAAATGACTTCATCCATTCACTTTTTCGACACTAACTATGTTCAAAGCACAGTATTATAAATTTGTGGTGGGTTGTATAGAATGCTTTACAATTCCGAGACTCTTGAATTTAATCTCTTAACTCCTCTGTGGTGTTCTTCATACCATATAATGCTACAAATGATACTTCTAATCTAGCGTATATCTATGTACTAGTACACCTTGCATAAGTATAAAGTTCATAACCTTTTCTTCTTTAGTCCATGTCCTTGGATTCCTGGTCAATGCACCAATTAAATGCCATGGTAAAAAGGAGCCACAGCTCAAAGTTTAGTGTCTAAGTCAATATTAAAATCTTCATTGACATTACAAGCCATCACATGAAGAGACTTCTATTGACTCAAATAGAAATTCTCTATAAACCAAATGGGGAACTATAAAAAAATTCAGCCATTATATATAAGAAGATGAAAATGAATGAAATATAAAGAACAATTATTCCAGACTGCAAAATATTCCTAAGTGTAAATTGACACTGTTCCATACAAGGAGAGATCAATAGAACACACAGTTCTCAATCCTGGGTTTATAACTTATAACTTAGTTCATTATTGTGAGAACACTGCTAATGATAAGAATATATTATGAAGGTTTTAATTTTCAAGGGGTATAATGTATGTATTCTTCAAACTATATAGTTATAAATGATAACCTTTAGCCTTTAAAGGTGGCTGAATTGAGAGAAAAATCCACTTTACACTTTGAACACTCAGGTATTTTTCTCTATTAGAAGTTAATGAAATATGGCATTAAGCTGCCATTTTGTGATGATAAAAACATTAACTAATGAGACAAAAATCCTGAACACCATCTCACAATTATAATTTCCATTTGTTATAAACTTCACATTTTAATTTGATGCTAAAAATAAAAGCACAACATGTAAGCACCATGTTCCAATGATGAAACTATGAGAACTTTATCTGTCCCTTTTCTATCTAGGTAGAAGGTTCCTGATCTATTCTGAGGAGCTTACAGCATGGCCCTTACCACCTCCAAAAACCCACAGGGCAAAGACTAAATACATGAAACCTGTCTGTGAAAACATGATGGCTTCTTCTAAAGTAGATACTGATTAGCCCCAGACTCAGAATTTTAGTCATTCAGATTTACTTAGGCTAAGGGGTTGCAGAAGAGAGAAAGGAGCTAATTCAAGTTCATGCCTACACCATGAATGCCTAAAGTATAACTTTTTAAGCTTTTACAAGACCATTTTGGCCTCAGTTTCCTTATCTCTCAAATTTTGGTGAGAAGAAGAAGACTCGATATCTAAGATCCTTTCTGGCTCTAAATCAATGATCTGAGATAACGAGGTGGCACTATAGATAGAGCATCTAGAAAAAATAAGATAAGAATTAAAATCCAGCTTCAGATACTTACTGTCTGACCCTTGACAAGTCACTTGACCTCTGACTTCCTGAGTTTCCTCATCTGTAAAATGGAGATAATAATAGCACCTACCTCCCAGGGTGGGGAGCTAGGTGGCACAGTCTGGAATCAGGAAGACTCAATTTTCCTGAGTTCAAATTCACCCTCAGATACTTTACTATCTGTTTGACCATAGACAAGTCACTTAATCCTGTTTGCCTCAATTCCTCATCTGCAAAATGAACTGGAGAAGGAAATGGGGAATCGCTCCAGTATCTTTGACAAGAAAACTCCAAATGGGGTCACAAGGCACATGACTGAAACAACTGAACAATAACAACCTCCCAGTGTTGTTGTGAGGATTAAATCAGATAATACTTGTAAATCTCTTTGCAAACCTTAAAAGTGCCATATAAGCACTAGCTAACTATGTGATCCCATGACTAGATGTTCCCTTAGGTCTCTTCCAACTCTAAACACTGTACTTTGTTGATATTCCATATCAAAGAACTTATCATCCTTGCAATTATGATGGGTAAAATCATAATAAAATAACTCACATTTTATAATGTGTAAAGCTTTTTAAAAATCAGTTTCCTCATGGTAACATGGTGAAATAGATATTCTAATTATTACTCAAATACATCAAGGTTCTGTGATTGTGTCAAAAGCAGATCTCAACCCTTCTGTGCTTTAATTGAAAGTATTCATAAGTTGATGTGACTGAAAATATTAATTACCTGGTGGCCAACTGTTTGGTGCTAAAATCTTTTATACTGAGGAGTTATTCTTGGGGAACACAGTTTACCACTGTGTCTATACTAAATGTTTTTCCAGCTTAGTAGGATTTGCTGGAATCTGAGCTTTTCATACATAACTTTCAAAAATGGAGGCTCACCTTCATATCACAATGAAGCATTGGAGAAGAGCATTGGTGAAGTAAAACATGTTTCATTATTCTTTTTAAGAAAAAGGGAAGCTGAGACTCCAAAAATATTTTAAATGACTTGAAGGCAATGTGGTGCAGTGGAAAGAACATTGAATTTTGAGTCAGAAGATCTGGGTTGAGATTCTGGATTTTTTCCCACTTATTACTCATAAATCTTTAGACAAATTATTTCTTTATTTCTAAAGTAAGAGTTTTGGACTATCTGTCTTTTTTATATTGCCTCAACTTCTAAATCTCTGATCTTATCACTTTCCCAAATTTACACAGCAAGTAAGTGTTAGAACTGAGACTCAAAGTTAGATCTCCTGGCTCCAAGATTAATCAATATTCATTCTACTACAACATGCATTCTCTCTCTCTCTCTCTCTCTCTCTCTCTCTCTCTCTCTCTCTCTCTCTCTCTCTCTCTCTCTCTCTGTCTCTCTCTCTCTCAGTTATTAAAAGAATCAGATTCTTGTTATCCCTATAAGCAAATGAAGAAACTTTTTCTCATTCATTGATATAGACCAGTGGTATCCAACATGCAGCCCATAGGACTCGTTTGGCTCATAGCACTCCTGAATGAGGCCTAAACTATTTTAAAATGTAGTTTTTATATGATTTTAATGTGTTGATGTATTCTTTAAAAAAAGAAATTCATAAACAAGTGTGATTTCCTACATCAGAGTAAAGTTTGCAGGAATCCTTATATATGCTCTATTGGTCTCCATTTCCATTAAAATTTGACACCACTAGTATAGACAGTAAACTTCCTTCAAAATTAAAAAAAATATTTTTAGTTTTTCAAAGTTCTTTCCCATGAGAGCCCTATGCATAGAAAGTCAGCATTTCATTTCCTCTGTTTTACATGGGATGAAAGTGAAGTAAAGAGAAGTAAAGTTAGTTACATGTAATCACATAGCTGGTAGATATCAACATTGAGACCTGAAAAGTCTCCTGACTCCTTCCACAAACCACAATAAAGTAAGCAAGACGTTGCAGATGGCAGAATTAATAAATGCAACCAAATTTATCATTTCAGTTGGACTTACTAAACTTGATGAACAGTGAGAAAACTAGCAAGGCTCACCAGTAAATCAGCTATAGATAAGGCAGAGAAAAGGAATTACAGACTTTTAAAAAAATGGATATTGAAACAAAAATTAAAAAAAAACTTTTTTCACAGAGATTAGAACTACATATTAAAATGATTAATCGTAGTCAAATTATACTTACACTAGGAATGCAACAATGTTTTCCTACTAAGAAATAAATAGCATAATTAAAGATATTAGTAAGAAGAAAATAAAAATTTATTTTACCAACATACACAAAAAATGTCTTTGATGTTCATTTCTATTAAAACCTATTTTAAGCAAGCAAAGGTTTTACCTAAATATTGTCGGAATAATTTATCAGAAGTAAAACACTAGCATTATTTTAAAAACTGGAAATTTTTCCACCAAGTTTAGGAGTGAAAGAAACATATCCTCTTTCCAATCTAATTTGATATAGTACTAGAACTTCTTGTTATAATAAGACAATAAAAAGTGACTGAGGGAATAAAAATAATCAAAGAGGAAACAAAAGTGTTAATATTTGCATATGATAATATAGTTTACTTAGAAAACTCTAATGAATCAACAAAGAAATTAATCAAGACTCTAGCTTCAGCTAAGCAGGAGAATAAAAATTATTCCCATCAGCATTTCTATGTAATACTAAGAAAAAAGGGAATATTCTGAAAGAAAAAGGACCCTTAAAATAACTACAAAATTAATAAAATATCGAGCCTTGACTAAAAACTATTTTACGTTAGGGAAGAACTCATCTAAATATAGATATATTAATATTTGTGACCGAGAAATATTCAATATAATAAAAATAAACATTAGCTAAATTAGTAAAGAGATTCAGTCCTATAAAATGAAATACTAAGTGCATGGTTTTATAGTTCTAATAAACAAAATCAAAATTCATTTACAAAAAAAGAAATGGTCAAGAATTTCTAAGGAAAAAATATTTTAAAGAATGAATGAAGTTGGCACAGTGTTTTCCCATCTCTAATAATATTATTAGTTAGGTGGTACAGTGAATAAAACACCAGGCTTGAGGTAGAAAGACTTATCTTCCTGAGTTCAAATCCAGCCTCAGACACTTCTTGGCTATACGAGCCTGGGCAAGTCACTTAATCATGTTTACCTCAGTTTCCTCATCTGTAAAATGACCTGGAGAAGTAAATTGAAAACCACTGCAGTATTGTTGCCAAGAAAACCCTAAATTGGGTCATAAAAAGTCAGATAAATAGAAGGGAATATTGCTGCCAGATTAGCTAAAAGAGTCTAAGCCATGTATGAATACTACATGAAAAAGGAAAACAAATCAACACCCAAGGACCAGAGGACCAAGAGGTCTTCCACAAGAAAATGAAACCACAGCATTGTGGTTTCAAGAAAATGAAACTACAGTTACTGTAGGTGGAGTGCACGCAGAGCAGCCCAGGAAGTGCGGACCCAAAAAGTGCTGAAGAAATTAACACCTTAAAAAAATAGAACAACTCAAATGCAAAAGAGGCACAAAAAGCCAGTGAGGAGAAAAATGCTTTAAAAAGCAGAATTAGTCAAATGGAAAAAGAGGTTCAAAAGCTTACTGAAGAAAATATTTCTTTAAAAATTAGAATGGAGCAGATGGAAGCTAATGACTTTACGACAAAACAAGAAATTACAAAACCAAACCAAAAGAATGAAAAAATAGAAGATAATGTGAAATACCTCATTAGAAAAAACAACTAACCTGGAAAATAGGTCCAGGTGGGACAATTTAAAAATTATGGGACTATCTGAAAGCCATGATCAAAAAAAGAGCCTAGACATCATCTTTCATGAAATCATCAAGGAAAATTGCCTTGATATTCTGATATTCTAGAACCAGAGGGTAAAATAAATATTGAAAGAATCCGCCAATCACCTTCTGAAAGAGATCCAAAAAGAGAAACTCCTAGGAATATTATATCCAAATTCCAGAGTTCCCAGGTCAAAAAGAAAATATTGCAAGCAGCTAGAAAGAAACAATTCAAGTATTGTAGTAATACAATCAGGATAACACAGGATCTGGCAGCTTCTATATTAAGGGGTTGAAGGGCTTGGAATATAATATTCCAGAAGTCAAAGGAACTACAATTAAAACCAAGAATCACCTACCCAGCAAAACTGAGTGTAATATTTCAGGGGAAAAATGGTCATTCAATGACATAGAGGATTTTCAAGCATTCTTGATGAAAAGGCCAGATCTGAAAAGAAAATTTGACTTACAGACACAAGAATCAAGAAAAACATGAGAAGGTAAACAGGAAAGAGATGTCATAAAGCACTTTCTAAAGTTGAACTGTTTACACTCCTACATGGAAAGATAATATTTTTAACTCTAGAGATTTTTTTCAGTATTAGAGAGTTGGAGGAATTATACACACACACATTCACACACATTCACACACATACACATGCACATATATATACGTATATATATACATATAGAGAGCATAGGATGAGTTGAATAAGAAGGGATGATATCTAAAAAAAATTAAGGGGTGAGAGAATTGAGAGGAGAAAGGGAGATATGGAATGGGATAAATTATCACTCATAATAGAGGTAAGAATAAGCTTATTCAGTGGAGGAGAAAAGGGAGGAGGTGAGAGGGAAAAAGTGAAGCTTAATTTCTTCACATTTGGATAAAGGAGGGAATAACATGCTCACTCAATTTGGTATGAAAATCTACATTACACTACAGGAAAGTAGGGGAGAAGGGGACAAGTAGAGTGAGGAGGATGGTAAAAGGGAGGGCAAATGGGAGAAAGGAGTAATTAGAAGTAAACACTTATGGGGAGGAACAAGGTCAAAAGAGAGAATATAATAAATAGGGGATGGGATAGGATGAAGGGAAATATAGTTAGTCTTACACAACATGACTACTATGGAAGTCTTTTGAAAAACTACACATATATAGCCTATATTGAATTGCTTGCCTTCTTGGTGGGGATGGGTGGGGAGGGAGGAAGGGAGAGAAGTTAGAATTCAAAGTATTAGGAATGATTGTTGAGAAATGTTTGTGCATACAACTGGGAAATAAGAAATACAGGTAATGGGGTATAGAAATCTATTTGCCCTACAAGAAAAGAGAGAATATGGAGATAAGGGAAGGGAAGAGTGTGATAGAAGGGAAGGCTCATTGAGGGAAGGGGGTAATCAGAATGCAAAGCATTATGGGGTCAGGGAGGGAAGAGATGAGGAGAAAATTTGGAACTCAAAATTTTGTGGAAATGAATGTTGAAAACTAAAAATAAATAAATAACCATTTACCCCAAAAAAAAAATTTGATACAAATAGGAGAAATAATAAGAATAGGAAAAAAAATCCATAGTATCAAACATCACCAAAGAAACAAAAGACAATAAATGATTAAGAATTCAAATATAAGGAGTGAAGGGCATATGAAAGAAGAGAAATAATGAAAAAAAGCATGGTGGAGAAAAAATTTACAGATAGGGTTCTTAATTTTTCATGTGAAATGAACCTCTGTGGCAATCTGGTAAAGCCCATGTAATCCTTTTCAGATAATGGTTTTTGAAAAATTAAAGGAAATACTAAATTACCATTAAAATTAATAAAATAATTTTTCATCTAAGTTCATGAACCCCATGGTTTAGATCAACATTTAATAGTGTTAAATAATTTGTATTTATCTCACAACAGTGGGAGATGGGTGAAGAAACTGAGTCTAAGTGACTTATCCACTGTCTGAGTTCAGATTTGAACTTCGTAATGCTAGGCACATTATGTCCACTGCACCACCTAACTACCCAAATACCAAATACCAAAGTTATATTGGAAAACCATTTGCATTAGTATAAATTAGTGAATGAATATCAACAAAAAACTGTAAATATAGACTATATCTGTTGATTGCAGAGTATTTAAACAAATTGTGGCACATGAATTTAATGTAATATTACTTAACTTTAAGGAATTGTAAATATGAAAGATTTGGAAAAATATAGTACAACAAATGAATTCTCACGAAACAAAGAAAGTGCAGTCAAAAGAATAATATTCATAGTGACTACAATAATACAAATGAGAGTAACACTACCAAACAATATAAATTTGGTCAAATACACAGAGGTTCCTCCTTTTCCATTAGAAACAATAAACTATAAGAACAGAAAGTTTCATGTGCTGTCAGTTGCAATTGTTATATTAGCTTCTTTTGCTTAATTTCTTTTAAAAAGATGATGATCCTATGTGGGCCATTGAATGTTAAGAAGTTGTATTGTAGCAATACCAAGTGAGTCAATAAATACAAATTTTAAAAGATATAAAAAAGAATTATTTTCATATTGTGTCAGGAATGAACCTTAGAGGCTTTCTAGCACAATCTTCATCCATTCAAAAATTTAAAATGATTATATGGGAGAGCTGTAATAAGCCCTATATGTCTCATCCCCCTTCACCCACTCTCCAGTCAGTCAATAACTATTAATTAAGCACATGCTATATGTCAGGTACTGTGCTAAGTACACAGATACAATAAAAGGCAAATTAACTTTCAATTAACTCATAGTCTGGGGGAGAAACAACGTGAAAATAAATATGTTCAGACAAGCTATATACAGGATAAATTGGAATTAATAGAGGGAAAAGACTAAAATAAAGTGGGATTAAGATGGTCTTTTTGTAGATGGTGGGATTTTAGTTGGTCATTGAGGGAAGCTGGGAAAGCTAGAAGGCAGAGATAAGAAAGGAGATAATTCCAGTGATGGGAGAAACCAGTGAAAATTTTCAAGATATGAAGTATCTTTTTCAAGGGACATCAAGGAAGCCAGTGTTATTCAATCAAAGCGGATGGAGTTTGGAGGAAGGTGTAAGAAGATTGAAAAGGTGTGTGTGTGTGTGTGTGTGTGTGTGTGTGTGTGTGTGTGTGTGTGTGTGTATGGGGGGCAGGTTATGAAGAGCTTTAAATGGTGAACTCTGACAACAACCTGTCTTAAAACTCATATAAAAAACAGTAACATCTGAATAAGGTGTTTGGAATTTTTTATACAAATTTTAAGAAGCTCAAAGGCAGTGCTATACACAGGAAGACATTTGGATATTACTAGAGATTGAGGACAATGATGACTATGATGATTTTATTTATTGTCACATTATTTCTTATGTGAAAATAGCAGGATAACAGACCCATTTTACAGACACAGAAATAGAGGCCAAGTAGATCATACCTCAGAATCAACTAAAGCTGGAGGTGGCAGATAAAGACAATAAAGAGTTTGTTTTTGCTTCTGTTTTAAATGAGCTGCTAGAGGACAGAGGACGACCAAAAAAAAAAAATAGGACGTCAACTTGGTATAGTTAGAATGCCCATAACAACAAGAATATCAAGCTTCCTGATATCTATTTTGTTTCAGTCTTCTTTGCCATGGAGACTGATCTTTGAACAGGAAAGGATGGAACCAAAATGACTATTAGGGAGCTGATACCCAAAATAAATAAGGAGATAATAAGAGAGCACTTGGCTGTCCTTGAGAAATTTAAGTCACTAGGTTCAGATAAATTGCATTCTTGCAGACTGAAATAAATTACTGAGCCATTGTTAGTGATCCTTGAAATATTGTGAACAGGAATAGTAGTGAAAAGCTCATTGAATTAATCAGGCATGTAAAAGATACTTGAGAAAGCCCACAAATTAATCTTGCCCTAATAAATTCAAAAATAGAAATTCTGAATATCAAAGAAGAGATCAACAGAAGAGAAGCAAAGGAAGGAACAGGTTCTGCTGATTTAGAAAAGGGCAAATATACATTTTTAAAGGACTAGTTTGCAAATTATAAACAACTGAGGTTTACTTTGGTTCCTAACAAAATAAAAAATAGTGTCTTTAAATTGATATGTTTTACTTTACATGATTTTTAATACATCCCTCTCATCTCCTCTACCCAGCTCACTATCCCTTGTAATAAAGATGAAATCTACCTCCTCGCAAAACAAACTGATGTAACAACCAATTCTAATCATATGTGTAATAGCACACCATTTTCAAAGAGATTGTTAAGAGTGTATACAAAAAGGATGGCCACTTAAACAAGACGTCATACTAAACTAATCTCATTTCCTTTTTGACAGTATCACTATTTTTGTAGGTAAAAGTAAGGTTTTACCCAGATTTCAGCAGAACATTTAATAGTGATTCTCATTCTCTTCTTGTGGGAAAAATTGGAGAGATGTCAGATAGATAATAACTCAATGTGGTTGATTAAGAATAAGTTTCATGACCAGGTCATTTATGGTTTGCTGCCAGATTGAAAAATAATTTCTACAAATATAGATTTGTGCACAAATCTATGCTATTTTAAATTTTTATCAATGACTTGGATAAAACATAGATTATATGCCTATACATTTTCAGAGGGAGCATAGCTCTCATAATGACAAGGGGTATGAAATAACAAAAAGAGCATGGGATTTAGAAGCAAAGGACCTAGGTTCAAATTCTGGTCTTCTACTTAACTATATATATATATATATATATATACACTCTCCTGGGATTTTAGTATCTACCTAAAACCTTTAGCAAGCATTATATACAATGGGGATAAGCTAGATGCATTTCCAATATGATCAGGGGTGAAACAAGGATGTCCATTATTGCCACTATTATTCAATTTGGTACTAGAAATGTTAGCTACAGCAATAAGAGAAGAAAAAGAATTGAAGGAATTAGAATAGGCAAAGAAGAAACTAAGTTATCAGTCTTTGCAGATGATGTGATGATAGAGAATCCCAGAGACTGAAGTAAAAAAAAATAACTTGAAATAATAAACAACTTTGGCAAAATTGCAGATTAAAAAATAAACCCACACAAATCTTCTGCATTTCTATATAGTAGTAACAAAGCCCAACAAGAGATAGAAAGAGAAATCCCATTTAAAGTCAGGGTAGACACTATAAAATACTTGGGAGTCTACCTGCCAAAACAAATCCAGGAACTATATGAACACAACTACAAGATACTTTTCACACAAATAAAGTCAGATCTAAGTAAGTGAAAAAACATCAGTTGCTAGTGGGTACGCTGAGCCAATATAATAAAAATGACAATTCTACCTAAATTAATTTACTTATTTAGTGCCATTCCAGTCAAACTATCAGATAATTATATTCTAGAGCTGGAAAAAATAATATCAAAATTCATCTGGAAGAACAAAAGGTCCAGAATATTCAGAGAACTAATGAAAAGAAGTGCTAGAGAAGGTGACCTAGCTCTACCAGATCTCAAATTGTATTATAAAGCAGCAATCATCAAAACCACGTGGTACTGGCTAAAAAACAGAGGGGTAGACCAGTGAAATAGGTTAGGTACTCAAGACACAGTGGTCAATGAATATAACAATCTACTGTTTGATAAACCCAAGGACCCCAGATTCTAGGATAAGAACTCACTGTTCAGCAAAAATTGCTGGGAAAATTGGATAACAGAGTGGGGGAAACTAGGCATAGACCAATGCCTGACACCATACACAAGAATAAAGTCCAAATGGATGCATAATCTAGGTATAAAGATTGATACTATAAACAAATTAGTGGAGCAAGGAATAGTGTATTTATCACATTTATGGAGAAGGGAAGAATCTTTGACTATACAAGAGACAGAAAACATTATGAAGTGCAAAATGGATAATTTTGATTACATTAAACTGAAAAGTTTTTGCACAACCAAACCCAATGCAACCAAGATTAGGAGGGAAGCAGAAAACTGGGAAAGAATTTTTCAACTAGTTTCTGTGATAAAGGCCTCTTTTCTAAAATATATAGAGAACTGAGTCAAATGTACAAGAATACATGTCATTCTCCAATTGATAAATGGTCAAAGGATATGAACAGGCAGATTTCATAGGAAGAAATTAAAGATATCTATAGTCATATGAAAAAAGTGTGCTAAATCACTATTGATTAGTGAGATACAAATCAAAATAACTGTGAGATACCACATCACACCTATCAGATTGGCTAACATGACAGAACAGGAAGATGATAAATGTTGGAGAAAATTTGGGAGAGTTGGAACACTAATTCATTGTTGGTGGAGCTGTAAGCTGATCCAACCATTCTGGAGAACAATTTGAAACTATGCCCAAAGGGCTACAAAAATGTGCATACCCTTTGACTCAGCAATACCTCTTCTAGGACTGTATCCCCAAGAGATCATAAAATGGGACAGGGTCCCACATGTACAAAAGTATTTGTAGCAGCACTCTTTGTGGTAGCCAAAAACTGGAAATCAAGAGGATGCCCATCAATTGGGGAATGGCTAAATAAATTATGGTAAATGAATGTAATGGAATACTATTGTGCTATATGAAATGATGAACAGGAAGACTTCAGAGAGGCCTGGAAAGACTTACATGATCTGATGCTGAGTGAAAGGAGCAGAACCAGGAGAACTTTGTATACAGCAACAACCACGGTGTGCAAGGATATTTTCTGGTAGACTTAGAATTTCATTGCAATGCAAGGACTTAAAAAATTTCCAGTGCTCTTTTAAGGCAAAATGCCTTCCACATCTAGAGAAAGAACTCTCAAATTCATTCACAGAATATAGCAAATCATCTTCTTTTGTGCTATGTTTTGGTTTGTTATACGATTTCTCACATTCATTTTAATTCTTCTATGCGACATGAGTATGGTGAAATTGTATTTGATAGGAATGTGTGTGTAGAACCTATATAAACCTATATAAAATTGTATGCAGTTTTGGGGAGGGAGGGGGAAAGGAGAAGGAGGGAGAGAAAAAAATCTAAGTCATATGGTAGTGATTGTAGAACAGTGAAAATAAAAAAAAGAAAAAAGAAAAAAAGAAATTACAAAGCTGCAAGGTAGGGTGCTTGGTGGTCCCTTTCCCCTGACTCCCAGGATCGCTTCCTTCCATTGTGGGGCAACCATGCAGGTCGCTACAGGTGAGCATTGTGCAGCATCTGCAGAGTCACTGGAGTGGAGCTGAACCCCAACCACCTCCCTGGATGATTTTTCCTCTGCCTGATCCTCTTTCTGTGGTCAATGAACTTGTGCTCATGGCACCAATTGTAGCTTGTGGGAGTGTCCATCTTGAGAGCCTTCTACTGCACAACATCCAAGTACTTACCAAGACCCACCAGCACTTATATATTCTGCAAACCACCCTGAGTCCTAACCTGCTAACAGTGGTTGTCAGGAAGTTGTCAACTGAGGAGTCTATTCACCATAGAAAGGTTATGTGTGACAGAACGATTGCAAGAGGCAACACTTATGCTCTACATTCACATCCGCCATGCCATGGAAATACAAATGCCAAACTACAGAAACTTGCTGAGGCTTCATCAGGAAGCACCCTGGTAGCACTCTACTGAAATAGATCTCTACAGAATAGCAAGAGGAACAGAGGGACCAGACAGTATACATCTATGCTTGAACTACAGCTCAACCTCACACCCTAACCCTTCTTTTACTCCTCCTAGAACTTCAGAAATCCAAACTACAATGGACAGAAATTAACCCTATAGCATGGCCACACTCTTAAGTGCCTAGGCAGGTAACTGAGGAACAGAGGGAACAGTAGAGTGGATTGGACTATGTGGCACAAGTCTAAGCAAAAGAACCAGTTCTATCCTCCTAAAAGTAACTTGGGACAGAGACCAAGGTTAATGAACATTGAATTGTCCACTGTGGGAGGAGACTGATCCAGTGCCTAGGGAGAGACAGAGAGAAAGTGAACAATAGAGGAAGGTAAGGGAGGGGAAACACTGAAGTTACCAAGAATCTCAGAAGGTTGAAAACTCAAAAGACTTAGTGCATAGACAGATAAATCAACAAAGGAATTATTGATTCAGAAGAAAATATGGACTCCAGATTTAGTAAATGAATTCAGGACTCTGTGATAACCACAGCAAAATGAAGAAAAAACATTACTCAACACTTGAAAACATAAAAGATCCTGTAGAATTTGAGAACACAGAATGACAACACCCTGTTCCTAAATGGTTTAAAAAGAGAAATGACAATGAGAGTAGGATTTATGGCTTGCATAGTAAAAAGAATGGGAAGAAAAGAAAACCTGGAGTCTGTGATGGCAAGTCTTATTGAAGAAACAAAAGAGAGCATGACTGGGAATAAAAATACACAGAAGTAAAGGAAAGTATAGAAGAAAAACAAAACTAATAACATTAAAGAAAACATTTCTTTATTCAAGTAAAAAAGTTCTGGAAGAAAGATGGAAAGAAAAGAAACTTAAGGAGTATATGTCTCCTAGAACAGTAAGACAAGTCAAAAAATTCAAACACCATACTGCAAGAAAATTCCCAGAACATCTGAACATAGAAAAAACAGTGCCATTTGAAAGAATGAATAAATTACCTCCAAAACAACAGCAAAAATAACAAAAGAAAGCAAGGCTCTAAACTCAGACACATAGAACTTAACCTTAATGATTCCATTTAGAAACAACAAATTCTTCAAATAACCAAGAGAAAGACCTTCAAATACAATGGAAAGGGAATTAGAATAACACAAGTTTATTCTGCACCCATCAGAAAACTCAAGAATGGAATGTGTTCCAGAAAGCGATGGGTGCTGCTCAGAGTGAATTGCCCTGCAAATCTGAGCCCAACTATAAATGAAAAAGATGAGTATTCAATAATAAGGAGGTATCTGAAACATTTTTTAAAGAAAATCAGACTTTTAGATATTTATTTCTCGAACATTTCAGTCAACTGAAATGTAGGGGGAATGAATGAATACAGTAGCCAGCGACAACAGCAACAGAATGACTGCAGAGAGACCAGTAAGAGACTTCTTTCTAAATGTACACAAGGAGATGAGATGAAAACAGAAGTCAGGTCTGATGGTGAAGAGTGAGAGTGAGGCATTATGAATAGAACATTGAGACCCTCTCCTTACAGACTTCTCAACCTCATCCATTTGAATTCCAAAGAAAGCAAGAAGCCAAGAGGAAAGCCCTTGCCAGGAAGTGAGCCAGAGAACATCTTCAACTAAGAAGTCCTGAACCTATAGAAAGCAGAAAGCATGCTGATGTACAGACAGGGTGATGTCAAAGAACACCAAGTGAAGATGGGATTTGCCACCTAATTGAAAATAACAAGAGAAATGTGGTACCCTGACCTTTCCCCATGAGAAGGAGAATGGTCTCTTCATGAGATTCTTCTGGACCTTTAGCACCTAAATAGAAACCTTCCCTATTTGACCAGCCCATGTCAACAATCTGTCGTAATGATGACATCCTTCCCCAGCCCATTCAGGAAATTCTTAGTATTCTTTGAAGCAAATGAATATTCAGACAAGGTGCTAATGAAAAGGCCTAGAAAGAGCTCAAAGAAGACATCAACTCTGGGGCAATACACACCATATCTGTGTATGTATTGGCTGCAGTTTTTAAGGATTTCCTTAGGGGTATCCCACTCAAGTTACTTTCATCAACTCTGTCTGAAGAATGGATGGCAGCCCTAGAGAAATCAAATGAGGAGAACACAATTTACAGCCTGAAAGAGGTAAAAAAAAGAATCTACTAAGGGCAAATTTCTTGCTGCTCAAGCATTCGGTCTGCATGCTTTATGGCATCAGCAAGACGGACTCATCAATCTTACCATTTGTATTGGACCCAACATGCTGACCCTCAACACTGACCAAAGATTGTCTTTGAATGCCCAGATCAAGTTTAACAACAAGATCAAGACATCAGTGGAATTTCTCATTGATAACTGCTCTGAAATATTTGTCGAGGACATCCCAGGGCATTTCCCCAGTATCACTTCTGATGACTCATTGAAACACACTGACTTCAGATACGTCAGCTTTGCAAAATGACATAACCTGTGAGAGAAAAGACGATAGAAACTATCAACAGATGAGACTAGGGTCCTTTGTCTCTTATACCATCTTACTAAAAAAGTTCACTCAGTGCTCAAGAAAAGAGGTTGTCTGAGCCCAGCAGACCATCCTCAAAAGACTTTCCCAGAGACCAGGAGAAGGACCTCTAAAAGAAGAGCCAATTCACCAGAAGAATTATCCAGGAAAGCTCTGCCAAAGCTATGGCTGATTACTAGCCAGCTCCAGAATGTCGGGGTTCAAAGTCATGTTTCCTCTCAGCCAAAGAGGTATTTCAACTTGTGGATCAGAAAATCCCTGGAAGCCTACAGTGCTATGAGAAGGCAGACTAATATTGCTGCATTTCCAAAATTCTCCCCTATGAGAATGGGACAATCCAAAGTATAAAAGACACTATAGTAAAGCCAGGGCTCTAAACTATCATCTCTTTTACTTTTTAACTATTGCAGGCACACCAAGAACACAGAGAAATGGCAGAGAAATATTCAATAGAGACAGTGCATTACCTGTTTGTGAAACTTGGGCACAGAGTGGGGATTCCAGTATATCTGGGGAAAGGAAAGGACACATGGCAAGGTGTGAGTTTCAGTGGTTAAGGGTCTTATCTGAATCTTTGCTAAAGAACAAACAGGACTATCTCACTGGAAAGTGTAGTTGACCAATATTTGATGCTGACCAGGTCCTATATGCCAAGGAATTCTATGTTTCTTTTTAAAATTTATTTATTTTCAGTTCATTTTCACAAAATTTTGAATTTCAAATTTTCTCCCCATCTCCTCCCTACCCCCACCCCAGGATAGCATGTATTCTGATTACCCTTTACTCCAATTTGTGCTCCCTTCTATCACTTCCCTCCCCTTACCTCCTTCCCTTCTATTTTCCTGTAGGGCAAGATAGATTTCTATAGCCCATTGCCTATATATTTCCTAGTTGCAGGTAAAATCAATTTTTATTTTTAATTCATTTGTTTTCAGTTTTCAACAATCACTTCCATAAGTTTTAAATTTTCGCTTACATCTCCTCCCTCCATCTCCAAGACAGCATGCAATATTGTATGGGTTCTACACATGCATTCCTATCAAACACATTTTCACATTTGTCATATTGTATAGAAGAATTAAACAATATAAAAAAAGAGAAAATAGTCTGCTTCATTCAGTATTCTGATTCTATAGTACTTTCTCTGGATTTGGATGGTATTTTGCATCAAGAGCCCTTTGGAAATGTTTTAGGTCCTTGCATTGCTGAGGAGGGCTAAATCTATTAGAAACAGTCCTCACACACTATGGCTGTTGCTGTGTATAATGTTCTCCTGGTTCTGCTCATTTCACTCAGCATCAGTTCACATAAGTCTTTCCAGGTTTTTCTGAAGTCCATCTATTCATCATTTCTTGTAGCACAATAGTATTCCATTACATTCATATATCGCAACTTGTTCATCCATTCCCCAATTGATGGGCATTACTTTGATTTTCAGTTCTTTGCCACCACAAAAAGAGCTGCTATAAATATTTTTGTACATGTAGGTCCTTTCCCCATTTTTATGATCCTTTTGGGATATAGCCCTAAGAAGGGGAATTGCTGGGTCAAAGGGTATGCACATTTTTGTAGCCCTTTAGGCTTAGTTCCAAATTGCTCTCCAGAATGGTTGGATGAATTCACAGCTCCACCAACAATGAATTGGTGTTCCAACTCTCCCAAATTTTCTCCAGCATTTATCATCTTCCCGTTTTGTCATGTTATCTAATCTCACAGATGTACCTCAGAGTTGTTTTGATTTGCATCTCCCTAATCAATAGTGATTTACAGCATTTTTTCATATGACTACTGATATCTTAAATTTCTTCCTCTGAAAACTGCCTATTCATCTTTTGATCATTTCTCAGTTGGGGAATGACTTGTATTCTTCTAAATTTGACTCAGTTCTCTATATATTTTAGAAATGAGGTCTTTATCACAGACGCTAATTGTAAAAATTCTTTCCTAGTGTTCTGTTTCCCTCCTAACCTTGGTTGCATTGGCTTTGTTTGTGCAAAAACTTTTCAATTTAACATAATCAAAATCATGTGTTTTGCAATTCATAATGTTCTCTGTCTCGTTTGGTCATAAATTTCTCCATTCTCCATAAATCTAACAAATACGCTATTCTTTGCTCCCCTAATTTGTTGATAGTGTCAGCCTTTATACCTAGATCATGTACCCATTTGGACTTTATTCTTGTGTATGGTGTCAGGCATTGGTCTATGTCCAGTGTCTGCCACACTGTTATCCAGTATTCCCTGAAATGTTTGTCAAACAGTGACCTCTTATTTCAAAAACTGGGGCCCTTGGTTTTATCAAACAGAATACTGCTATGGTCATTGGCTACTGTGTCTTGAGTACCTAACCCATTTTACTGAGCTACCACTCTGTTTCTTAATCCATACCAAATGGTTTTGATGATTGCTATTTTATAATACAATTTGAGATGTGGTATGGCTAGGCTACCTTCTCTAGCATTTCTTTTCATTAATTACCTTGATATTCTGAAACTTTTGTTCTTCCAGATGAATTTTGATATTTTTTTTCTAGTTCTAGAAAATAATTTTCTGGTAGTTTGATTGGTATGGCACTGAAAAAGTAAATTAATTTAGGTAGAATTGTCGTTTTTATTATGTTGTCTTGGCCTACCTACCCATGAGCAACTGATGTTTTGTCCAATTACTTAGATCTGACTTTGTGCAAAAAGTGTTTTGTAATTGTGTTCATATAATCCTTGGGTTTGTTTTGGCAGGTGGACTCCCAAATATTTTATAGTATCTACCAGAGCTTTAAATGGAATTTCCCTTTCTATCTCTTGCTATTGGGCTTTGTTAGTAATATATAGAAATGCAGAAGATTTATATGGGTGTCCTGCAACTTTGTAAACTTATTTATTATTTCAAATAGTTTTTTTACATGATTCTCTAGGATTCTAGATATCTAGATATATATCTACTCTAGTATATCATCATATCATCTGCAAAGAATGATAACTTAGTTTCTTCTTTGCCTATTCTAATTCCTTTTATTTCTTTTTCTTCTCTTATTGTTTAAGCTAACATTTCTAGTACCATATTGTTTAACAGTGATGATAATGGACATCCTTGTTTCACCCCTTATCTTATTGGAAATGCATCAAGTTTATCCCAATTTCATATAATGCTTGCTAATGGTTTTAGGTAGATACTACTTATTATTTTAAGGAAGGCTCCATCAACAGAATGGGTATTGTATTTTGTCAAAAGATTTTTATGCATCTATTGAGATAATCATATGATTTCTCTTAGTTTTGTTGTTGACATGATAAATAATATTTATTGTTTTCCTGATATTGAATCATCCTTGCATTCCTGGTATAAATCCTACCTGATCACAGTGTATTATTTTCATGATAAATTGCTGTAAATGTTTTGCTAGCATCTTATTTAAAATTTTTCTATCTATATTCATCAGGGAATTTGTTGTATAATTTTCTTTCTCTGTTTTGTCTCTTCCTGGTTTAGGTATCAGCACAGTATTTGTATCATTAAATAAATTTGGTAGGACTCCTTACATTACAATCCCTTCGCATCCTTTATTTATGTTTTTATAATCACTTTGGTTAATTTATAGCTTCTCCCTTTATTTATGTATATATCTTTAAATGTTATAATAGATATATAGTTCTCAAGATTAACAAGTATCATCCTCCCATATTGGGATGTAAAGAGCTTGCAGTATTGAATAACAAGATTTTTTAAATCTTTTCTTTTCCCTGTTTACCTTTTTATGTCTCTCTTGAGGCTTGTATTTGAAGATCAAAAGGCTTGGGCCTTTTCATCAGGAAGATCTGGAAATCCCTTATTTCATTGGATGTCTATCTCTTTGCCTGAAAGATTATGTTCAGTTTTGCTGGGTAATTGAGCCTTGGTTGTAGTACAAGTTCCTCTCCCTTCTGGTATGTCATTTTCCAGTGCCTTTGATCTTTTAATGTATAAGCTTCAAGGTTCTGTGTGATCCTGAGTGCAGTTCCTCAATATCTGAATTGTTTCTTTCTGGCTGCTTGCAGTATTTTCTCTTTAACTTGATAGTTCTGGAATTTGGCAACAATATTCCTTGGTGTTTTCAATTTGCGATCTCTTTCAGGAGATGATTGGTGGATTTCAATGACCATTTTGCCCTTTGGATGTAGGACTTTAGGGCAGTTTTCCTTGATGATTTCTTGGAAGATACTGTCCAAGTTCTTTTTTCATCATGGCTATCTAGTAGGCCAATAATTCTTAGATTTTCTCACCTGGATCTATTTTCCAGGTGAATTGTTTTTCCAGTGAGATATTTTACATTTTCTTCTATTTTCTTCATTCTTTAGATTTTGTTTGACTGATTCTTGATGTCTTATAGAGTCATTACCTTCTACTTGCCCAATCTAATTTTTAATACATTCTTTTCTTCAGTTAGTGTTTATACTTCCTTTCCCATTTGTCCAATTTTCCCAGTTACGTTTTGTACCTTTGTATCTTATCCATTTGGCCAATTTTACTTTTTTAATGAGCTGTTCTCTTCAGTGATTTCTTTTTTTCATTTTGTCAATTGCATTTTAAAAATCATTGGCCAATTTTTCTTCTAACCCTCTAATTTGGCTTTTAAAATGCTTCTTGAGTTCCTCCAAGAATGCTTTTGGACTTGAGATCAGTTCATATTCCCTTTTGTGGTATCAGATGTGAGTATATTGTCAGTGCTGTTCACTTTTGAATTCATATTTTGGTCTTCTCTGTCCCCCTAGTAAGATTCTATGGTCTTTGTTTTTCTGATTTACTTCTTACTCATGGAGATTGCCTTTTTCCTGGCTTTTAAAGTAGATCTCTGCTTTTGGGACACAGGGGACTCTGTCCAACATTTCTGAGAAGTTGAGGCCTTGTTACTGGCTTTGTGTGTTGTGGCCTCTGGTTCTTTCAGCTGGAAGCTATGTAATGCTGCAGCTTACCTGGTGCTGAGTTGGCTAGTGTGTGCCAAAGCTGAGGCCAGGTTAATTCTTTCTTAATTTCCCCTGGGTTCCACTGAAGTTTAGGGCATGAAGTATGGGGGAGGGGTGGTCTGGCAGCAGAAGTTTTCCTCCACCTCAGGGGCTGAGCTGGAGCACAAGCAGTTTCAGTGGCTGGTGAACCCCCATGTGCACTGGTGTTTATTCAATTCTACTGGCTGTGCTGAGGCACACTTGGGGTCCTGGTGTTGGTGCTGACAGGCTCCAACCCCCTGGGGCTCATGATCTCCTCCTGGTCTGCTGAATTGAGGCTTGCTATGATGCTTCTGGTGTTGCACAGGTTCCCTTCAGCAATAGCAAAAGGTCCTCTTCTCATTGATCTCCCTATCCTCCCAAAAGCAGAGGTTGTTGTGCCCCTTCTGCTGATTGTACTATTCCAGGATTTTTCTTGGGGAAATATTCTCTAAGTTTTTCAAGGTCAACAAGGGGAATGGAGACCACCTACAGTTTATAGTGCCATCTTGGCTCCCAGATGTTCAAGTACGGGACTTTCAAACATTTAATCTGTGAGCTGATAGTCTCAGGAGTGACTACTGCTGTTACCAGGGGCCCTGCGCTTCTCTCTCACTCAGTTCTGTTGGACTCCTGTCTTGTGCTAATATGTTTGAGAATCTGCACTGCTGCTTCTGCTTCAGTCTGCCCAGGGCTGTTCCCACTCTGCTCTGCTATGGTGGAGTCTATGTTAGTGCAGCTTCTGCTTGGAATTCCTCTATTTCACTGAAATTCAATTTTCCCCCCAAAGCATTACACTCAGTTTTTCTGGGTAGGTGATTCTTGGTTTTAATACTTTCTCCTTTGACCTCTGGAATATCATATTCCAAGTCATTTGTTCCTTTAGGGTAGAAGCTGCTAAATCCTGTGTTATCCCGATTGTATTTCCATAATACTTGAACTGTTTCTTTCTGGCTGCTTGTAATATTTTCCCTTTGACCAGGGAACTCTGGAATTTGGCCACAATATTCCTAGGAATTTGCCTGTTGATATCTCTTTCAGGAGGAGATTGATGGATTCTATCCATTTCTATTTTACCCTCTGGTTCTAGAATATCAAGGCAGCTTTCCTTCATAATTTCTTGGAAGATGATATCTAGGCTCTTTTTTATCATGGATATCAGGTGATCAATAATTTTTAGATTATCTCTCCTGGATCTATTTTCCAGGTTAGTTGTTTTTCCAATGACATATTTCACATTGTCTTCTATCTTTTCATTCTTTTGGTTTTGTTTATAATTTCTTGGTTTCTCATAAAGTCATTAGCTTCCATCTGTTCCATTCTAAGTTTTAAAGAACTATTTTCTTCAGTGAGGTTTTGAACCTCCTTTCCATTTGGCAAATTCTGCTTTTTAAAGCACTCTTCTTCTCATTGGCTTTTTGGACCTCTTTTGCCATTTGGGTTAGTCTATTTTTAAAGGTATTATTTTCTTCAGCATTTTTTGGGTCTCCTTTAGCAAGCTGTTGACACACTTTTCATGATTTTCTTGCATCACTCTCATTTTTCTTCCCATTTCTTCCTTCACCTCTTTTACTTGATTTTCAAAATCCTTTCTGAGCTCTTCCATGGCCTGAGTATATTGCATATTTTTTGGAGGTTTTGGATGTAGAAGCCTTGACTTTTAGGTCTTCTTCTGGCGTGCTTTGTTCTTCCTCATCTGAAAGGATGGAAGAAAATATCTTTTCCCCCAAAAAAGTAACCTTCTATAGTGGCAGCTAGGTGGTGCAGTGGATAGAGCACCAGTACAGGAGTCAGGAAGACCTGAGTTCAAATCTCACCTCAGACACTTGACACTTACTAGCTGTGTGACCTTGATCAACTCACTTAACCCCAATTGTCTCATTCTGGGTCATCTCCAGTCATCCTGATGGATATCTGGTCACTGGATTCAGATGACTCTGGAGGAGAAGTGAGGCTGGTGACCTGCACAGCCCTCCCTCACTCAAAACAAAGTCAAGTGCAAGTCATGTCATCATTTCTCTGATGGCATGATCTTCTTCAGCAATGAAGGACGAACACACACAACCTTCTATAGTCTTACTTTCTTTCCCTTTTTTGGGCATTTCCCCAGCCAGTTACCTGACTTTTGAGTCCTTTTTCAAGTGGAAGGTATACTCTAGGGACCTGTGAGTTCTCAGTTCTTCCAAGGTGGCACAATCAAGGGAAAGGAGTTTACTCCTCTCCTGGCCTGTGCTCTGGTCTGTGCACAACCACAAGCACTCTTTTTTGCCCTGGAACTGCTAGTAGGTTTCCCTTACCACAGCTACCACCAGCTTCACCACACCAATGCCAGTGCTCTTCCTCACCCCAAGACTGACATTCAGGACTGAGATTCAGATCAGCTTCTCGATTCCCCAGGGTCTTTGTGTCTAGGGCTCCAAAAGCAAACACCGCTGCTGCAGGTGAAAAAGCTTTCTTACTGACCTTTGAAGCTATCTTTGTTGTTTGTGGGTTGAGAAATATGGAAACAACAGCTGCTACCCATGATTCCACACCCTGAAGCTTGTTCCAGTCTTGTCTGTGCTGTGTGGTCCACACTGGGCTGCACTCTGCTCTGAGCCCAGAGTGATCTATCTTTCCTGTCGGCCTTCCAGGCTGTCTTAGATTGGAAATCTGTTTCATTCTGTCAATGTGTGACTTCTGCTACTCTAGAATTTGTTTAGAGTCATTTTTTCAGGTTTTTATGGGCTATGAGTGGAGAAATAAAGCAAATCCATCCTTCTACTCTGCGATCTTGGCTCTGCCCCCAAACAGGTCTGGGTTAGTGTAATTTTAAATGCGTTATTTTCTTCAGCATTTTGGGGTCTCCTTTAGCAAGTTGTTGACTTGTTTTTCATGATTTTCTTGCATCACTATCATTTCTCTTCTCAATTTGCCCCCTAATTCTCTTACTTGATTTTCAAAATCCTTTTTGAGCTCTTCCATGACCTGAGCAGTTCATATTTTTCTTGGAGGATTTGAATGCAGGAGCTTTGGCTTTGTTGTCTTCTTCTGGTTGTATGTTTTGATCCTGTTTATCACCAATGATGTAAGAAAATACTTCTTCACTGAGAAAGTAAGAATCTACAGTCTGTTTTTTTTTCCCTTTTTGCTCATTTTCCCAGCCAATACTGAAATTTTGAGCTCTTTGTTAACTAGAGGGCTCCAGAGGCAGAAGCCCAGCCAATTACTTGAATTTTGAGCTCTTTGTTAAATGCAGTGCTCCATAAGTAGTCCAGCAGTGGCTGCTGCTGCCCTTGGACTGGGGCCAGGGCTGGGCCTGGGGTTGGGCTGGGACTGGGACTGGACCAAGCTCCCTTCTTATCCAGGTGAGAGACTCTTCCCATTGATCTTAGAAGCTGTCTATGGCTTTTGTGACTTGAGAAGTCTGAAAACCGTAGAAGGCACCAGTGATTCAGTCCCCTAAGGCCTGTCCAGCTCCATCTCCTCAGGCTCTGTACTGTGCTCTCATCCTAGCCTGATCCTACGTTTTAAACACTCTTCTATGTACTAGTGGTACAAATATAAAAGTGAGTCTCAGGAGACACAACACATAGTTTTACTTGACGTATTCATTCCTTTCATCTAGGTAATTGTCTTTTTTCCCTTTTTTTTGCTTTCAAGTAGCCAAATAAAATCCCCCTTCCTCTCTTCCTCTTCAATTTATTTTACTCTTTAGTTTTTGTAAATTTCATTTTCTGTACCTTAACATCAAAAAGATTCCTTTTCCTCTTGATCTACATAATTTATATTCTCTTTTGGCATATTCCAGACTTTATTCTTTTATTAATGGCCATTAAACTTATTTAATCTTTAATCTCTATGGATGCAAGTTAGGTTACCTTGTGTTGCATCTTGAACACCTTTGCTCTTCTGAAGACATTATTCCATTCCCTTCTAGAGTTTCTAGTAGGTACAGAATAGTCTTGTCTTTTCAAATTTCCTTTCCTTTATATTTGAAGCTCACTCTTCTGGCCTTGCAAGATTTTTTGTTACTCAATAGAATTGTTCAGTTTAATTATGATGTGTGTCTTGGAGTTTGTAGCATAGTTTGTTTGCTTTTTTTTTAATGGAGACAATTTGCACATTCTTTCAATTAGTATTTTTCTGTGTTCAAGTGTTCTGGTCAATTTTCCTGTATTATTTCTGGCATTATAGTGTTCAGGGTTTTTGTTTGTTTTATTTGTTTTTATTTATGTTCTTGATGACTTTTAATCTTTAAGTGGTCTTTATTTGTACCCTGTGTTCAAGGTCAGCAATTTTTTTGAGAGTGTGGAAAACATTTTTAGTACTACTGCTTTTTATTTTCATTTCTCTTGATTATGCTTCAATTTATTCTCATATATGTTTCTTTGTTGAGACTTACTACCACAAATTTAAGAGTTTCTGTTCTGCCAATTACTTTTTGTTATGCAGGACACAAATTCTGCTTTCATGATTCTTATTTCTCTTTTAAAATATTCACAAATGTCCCACTGTGGTTCCATGCTCTCATGGAAATTTATAGATTTCTCTACCTTATCAGGCATTGATTCATTTTCATTTGTTTTGCAATATTTATTCACAGATGGTTGAACTCATCTGGTTTGGAGAATGTATTCCCTTTTGTTATTAATATCTTCCCTATTGATTTCTCCTGTTTATCTGACTATACTCAAGGTCTTTGGGTTTTCTTTCTTCCACAATCTTTGGATCTTTGTTAATTGCCTTTTGTTTTGATTATATTTCCCTACATTCACTTTCTGACTCTTTCCCCTTTGACAATGGTTTCCCTGGGTGGTAGAATCAAAGTTTTCATATGGTATTTCATATGTCCCTGTTTCTACCCCAAATGACTTCTGGGAGCACATAAATGCTCCCCATTGGATACTGGGCTCTTTCTTTCAAGTTTGATGCATTGCCAGGCACACACACACACACACACACACACATATCTATTTTACCTCTGTTCCTTGTGCTCTTAAGTTCTCCTACAGTTCTATTGCAACACAGAGTACTTCTTTGCTATTGTCCCAGTCTAAGCAAGCTTCTCTTGATTTTCCTCAGCATGGAGTTGTAGTGTGTTCTCTTGCAAATCCATGGATCAAGGATCAACTTGTGCAAATTTGTTGCCAAAGCAAAGCATGGTGATTGGTGGAAGAGGGGATACTGAGTGACTAGGTTCAGGATTCAGGATTAGCCTTCTCTGTTATCTCATTGAAATGTTATCAGGTTAGCATTTCTAGTATACTAGACTGTGGATAGAGTGAAATTGTTTTATCTCTTAAATATAATTCTCATTTTGTAGAGGTTTGAGAGGTCACAAAGATTGGAGAAAATATCTAATCCTTCATCTTGTTTTTTACATTTGTGGTTCCTTCTAATGCTAAGATTTTGTAATTTCCATCAGCTCCCCTATCACAACTTGTTTGTGAATCAGGAAATGGAAATGAAACTTACAAGTATTATAGATATTGAAATATGGGGTATTTAGGGGATAGAGGCTGGCAAAAAGAGCTAGAGATAAACAAAGGAAGGTCAGACTGAATTTTTCAAGGTCTTGTGGTATCTTATTATCAATTAAATCCCATGTGTCTAGGGATTTCATGCCAGTTCTGCCAGCTTCTCTAGTTGAAGAGATTAATATCATTGATTTTAACTATACCTTGCCATATTCTCTAGCCCAATCTCTCAGACCTCATGTTCTTTTTTGCTGAATTCAGTTAAAATATCTAGATTGCTTCTGTTTCTATATATGATTACTACTACAGGGCTTCTTTTATCCCTATTCTTTTGTCTTTCCTTAGCTTTCCTTTGGTACTTCTTGGCTCTTAACAGTAATTCCAATCCCATGTGCATATACACACAGATTCTATTATGGTGATTGTTCTGTACTGAATGAAGACTAAGACTTCCCCGAATATAGTGAGGCATAGTCCCTGCCCATTGGGCTTGCAATCCAGTTTCATCCTTTTTATTGCTAGGGTCTCAAGAACAGGCTTTCATGAGATCATTACAACTTTTCCTGCAATGAAAGTTCAAATGAAGTTGGAGGGTATGGAAGAGGAAAGGAAAAGAGAGAAGAGAAAGTGACTCAGAAAATGAAAGATAAGGTAGCTTGAACTTGCTCTTTATGTTTCTTTATCCCTTCTGCTTGAATGCCTTTCCTATTTCTCAATTCCCCTGATCCTTTATTAAATTTGTTTTTTGAAGTATGCATTTTAATGTTCAGATGGATAATTTTGAGTATTAGAGTGTTTATAGGGGCAAGCTCACATTGTTGAAGTGATCTATGTGGGCAACTGTCAATGACCACAGTCATGCGCCATTTTCTTTCAGAAGAGGAGAACATAAGTCCAGAAACACTTTTGACTGCCACATCTATGAGTAAAAAGATAATATCTCCAAATCACCACCACTGATTTCCCCTAAATAGCCATGATTCTATCATACCTGATTGCTAAAATAAACTTCTTAGAGGTCTTTCTTTGCTTATAATTTTGAATACAGCCTGAAATCAAGCTTTAGAGAGTTGAAGGTTTCTCCATGAAGTAGACAGGAAGAAGCATCTCTGGGATATTTCACCTTCCTCCACTCCCCACTCCTCTAGAATCCTGAATGTCATTCTTCATTAGTTTGTAACATTCCTGACTCACTAGCTCCCTAAACCATCTAATATTCCTTTAATCCCCACATAATGAAACACAATGGAACACTCTATCCTAACAACTGGTAAATATAGCTAATTTTGTTTTGAAAAAAAAAATCAACCCAACCATCTTTCTGACATGGTATAGTCCAATCAGTCAGTTGACTGACTACATATGTTACTTTTCAACAGGATGTAGTAGGATTGCATAACCACCACCTGAGAATTTCTGTACCTTCCCCTTGAAATGATCTGGTCTGTGTTTCATTCCATTTGCTCTCCTCTTCCCTAACCCCCATTATCATCCCACCCTGCCAGTAAAAGAAAGTCTCTGCACGATTACTTTCTGGTTCGATAACTTTGGTAATAGAGACTAAGATGTTCTTGGAAAATGGATTACAAAATGGTCTTGTAAGAAAACTGTACAGAAAAATGTAGAAGACTAGTTGGTTGGGTTGGTCCAGCAGGGCTAGTAGTATCAAAGGAAAATAGACAAGGTCTGAGGCCTCTGTCTAGGGTTTCAATAGCCTTATGCCTTCTGAAATCACCTTCTTTCATAAGGAAAGCAGTGCCACACCAGGATTACATTGTTTACAAAAAAGCACTTTTATTATCCATTTTCATGGTTCTCCACAGAAGGAATCTCATAAGAAAATGCTTGCATTCTGAACTGGGGCTATGGCACAGGGGCAGATTTCAGCAAGGAGACATGAATGAATATGCTGGTAGGGGGAAACGCTTTCAGTTTCTCTCCACCCCAACAATTGTTCTTAATAGGGGACAGATGGTGGAGGTCTATTTAACCTCTGTGTGTTTCCAGAACGTGACATCTCTCTGCTCATCATGCTAGCAAAGCCCTGAGACATAAGGAGGAGGTGGGGGAAGGGGAATGGGAGGAGGAGGGAAGTAGGTGATAAGCCAAATTTATATTGTCAAGGGTAAACCTTAAAATGAAATGTTAACTTCTACCATCTCTGCCATATTCCTTCTTCTTTCAGCAAAAGATAGATAAAATAGTACATTTCTCCACCTCTACCAAAGGAAACTGAGTCTCTCAGAGAAGGTCATTAGTGGTAGGGAGGTATTAAAAGCAGCTTCTAGATTTGAAGCTTCTATCATATGAAGCAGCCACTCTTAAAACCCAGTGGAGATGATCATGTGGATTCCTGGGTTTCACTAATGTAACTTTACACCATTCAAAATGCAGAAAGTCTCATACTCAGTGTAATTTACCTTTTATTTTCATTTTAAGCACTGTGCATCATGCAGCTTCAGCTCTGGTCTCTGATACTGGTCTTTTGGCTTCTCTCCTCCAAAATGTGTCACAGTGGGTGGCCACTAGACTAGCTATTATAAGCTGACTGTTATTTCCCATTGACACCAGGAATGCACCTATCTCCTCCCTAAGTCTAAACTCAAATTGCAATGTTTACATTCATTGGGTTCCCAACTAATTAGCAACTTGGCCCAGCAGACAAGTTTTAATTTTAATGTTATCGGCAAATACCTTCAGATACCTTAGCGCAATAAACTGTCTCCAAAGGCAAGGTTCCTTTTAATATAGATTTTGGCAAAAAGAAACCAATTGCATTTCTCATAACTCTTCCTTGCCATTTCCTCTTGGAATCTCTATAGTATTCCTCAGGCTATACTTTTGCCTAATGAATCAAGGAGTGACATCATCCTTCCCTCCCATCTCACCCAGCAAGGGCAACTCCTGTGAAGATGCTTCAATTGATGTCAGTCTAGTTCATCTTCAAAGAAACAAAAAGATTGTCTGATGCAAAATGGGCTGACTGGCATGCTAGGCAGGGTTGTAGGCTATGATATCATGGGGATGGAAGTCCTAGTGACCACATCTGGGACTCTGGAATGAAATTCTGCTCTGACACAAAGAAGAACCATTTTATTGATTATAAGAAATAGGAAGGCAAATGGTTTCCCTTTGCTACTCACTGAAATACAGAGCACTGACTTTGATTCCAAAATCGTGGAGTTATTGGTGGTGTAGTTTGTGTTCAACAAAATAGTATTGTATCTTTATTAATCACACATGTTTCTCTATTTTTAGTGATGCCTACTGTGTATTCAGCCTAACATCTCTTGATTCCCTTCCCCCCTCAAATTTCTATTTATGCTTTTCAGATTAAATGCATTTTTTTTGTCTTTGTAATTTTGAATCCCCCACCAATGAGTCCCAACTCATTTCTCCAAAAGACCTGAGTTCCTTGGAAGGCTAATATTTGAAGTACCATTAATTTCACCAGGTATTTGTTTGTGGGGGAGTTGAATTTCGGGTTGCTTTGAATTCTTTTCCGCATGATGCAAGGTTTTATGGTTTTTGTAGATTCACTTAATCTTCTGCAACACATGAATGATCCCACTCATTCTAAAGGCCACATGCTTGATTTGGTAATTACTATAGGTCTGTCTCTCACTGGTTTTCCTTTGTCCCCTTGTTCCTTTTCTGTTACTTAATTATTTCATGCGATTTTGCTCTACTTTATTTACCACCACCAAGAATGCAGCCCATCATTGTTTTTCTTCAGGCTTAGAGGTCTGAAACCTGAAGAACAGTCCCTGGTTTTCTCTAGATGGATTTGTATGTTATACTTTTCTTGTTAATCAAAACACAGACTTGGAATTAGACAGCCCCACACTCCATGGGATCATTTGCTGGGCTTGCTTCACGTTCGGTTTTGTCCCCAGAGACCTCATTCCCTGAAAACCAGAGTGTCATGAAGGATGGAGAGAGTGGCCAAAGGTCACAGGTTGGAGAGAAAACAGGCTGGGCAAGTGTGTGTGTGTGTGTGTGTGTGTGTGTGTGTGTGTGTGTGTGTGTGTGTGTTCATTAGTTGGTCTGGTTGAAAAAAAAAGATGCTTTCTAAGACACCTCTCTGGAAGGTTTAAGCCTCTATTACAAAATGAATATTCTCTTCAGTCCCTGGCTCAGCAAGTACTCTTTTGATACTAATGTATGTGTGTGTTTGAGCATGCAATCTTTTTGTTTTCCTATTGTTGACGAGCATCTTAAATCCAAAACATAACATTTATGCCCAGAGTTTTGATTTAAAATTGAGAGTCCAGTTAATTGGACAATATGATTTTTGCAAAGGTGAGGTGCAGCAAATGTTAAAAATGACAATATAACAGGAGCTAAATGCTACATTCTTGAAATACTGGCTCCTCTCCATGCGTCTCTCCTTGCTCCAATCCATCCTCTATATCACTGCCAGATGAGTTTTCATCATAATGAAAGGCTCTCATCACGTCACTTCCTTGCTCATTAACTTTCAATAGCTTCCCATATTCTACTGAATTAAGTGCAAATTCCTTACTCTGGAATTTAAACCTCTTCAAGTTCTGGCTGCAGCCTACCTGCTCCACCCCCAATCTATCTAGCTTTATCTTCAAATACTTCCCCACATTCCCACAGTGCTCTAGCAAACCTGAACTTTCCTAAAATATGCCCCATCATGTTTTGGCTTTTGTTTTTTTTGCCTTAGTATAAGTAGCTCCTGTTACTATTATCCTAAAATGTTCTACCTCCTGATTTTCAATTGTTGAAATCCTATCCATCCCCTAAAGGTCCAAATTCTATGGGAAGCCTTACCTGATTCCTATGAAAAGAAGTTATTTCTACCTCAGTTGAAGCCCTGTAACACTTTGTATGATTCCTTTTATATTTTCACATATTAGCTTATAACTATCAATGCTCATCCTGCATACCCCCTTCTAAGCTATAAGCTGCACGAAGGTAGAAATTGGGTCTTATTTGTAGTGCCATCCATAGCATATAAGAGAGTAACTTTTGTATAATAAGAGCACAGTAAATGTTTTTTGAATGCAACAGTGAATCTATAAATAGATGACTAGGCAAAAGAATGAATAGGTAGAAAAATGGATGAATGAACAAATGAAAAGATGAATAAATAGATGGATTATTGTGTAAATGAATAAGTAGATGGATAAATGAATTAATAGTTGAATGAACGTGTGAAAGAATGGTTAGATTTATGAATGAATCATTAGGGAGATAAATAAATGAATGAATGCTGCACCTGATGGCCACTGCACCTATGTCAGACTTGATTGACATACATTTCATTTGTAAGATAAGAAATTATCAAATTAGCTTTGATAGTAACATCAGAGGACCAAATTCATATAATGTTGTTTTTTCACTGATGTTTTGTTTTCTGTCTTTTTTTTTAATAAAAAAGTAACAGAAGAAAATCAAAATGTTAAATTCCTATTCATTTGTAACAGAGCAGTTGTTTAAATTCCTATCTTTTAATATACATTGTATTCTCATGTACAAATAGCTCTGGTTCCATAATACAATCTGAAATTTTGAAGATTGTTGTTAGACTGAGCCTTTTGGTTTGTGAAACCAATACAGGAATTGAACAACAGTAAATTGGTGCATAGAGCAAGCTATTTGCAACAGCTAAAATAGTATAATTTTTTGTGACCAATAAGATGAAAAAAATGTGTTATAAAATCCTCACAATTCTTTCCATTCTTTAGTCAAGATTTGAGTGAAATTACATGTTTTTCTCAATTTATTTAGCTTTTCTTAAACACTATATCAATAAGGCATCTTAGTTACATCATAATTTTCACATACAGGAATTTGCATTGCCTCCACTCACTAAATGTCCATTGTTGCTAATGTATTTATTTACTACCTTAAATTAACCTAATATTTCCCTAATTTGCACTCACTTCTTATAGATGCTTAATTTCTATTTGTTAAGCTCTGGAGAGTAGACACAGGTTTCTACAAGAGCTACTAATGAATGCTTAGTGTGTGCGTTAGAAGCCCAAAGCTTCCCTCTTGGAATCCTGCTATTTAGGGGTTCTTTTCACCTCAGGAGATACCTCCTGGGCTAAAGCTCAAGTTAAAACTGTGGAGGAGGCTATACAAATCTTGCTTTTTGAGAGAGCCCTGCCTGAAACAAGGAAAACTTGCTACTATAGACAGCTTTACTCAGCAATAAAGTTTACTGCTTTGTGATCTCATCAATGTGGGAACTCCCTCCCACCGTGCAGATTGGAAGCCATGCATGCATTCTCATCTTAGGCAATTCTTATCTGTGTCCCCATTGGTCCTCCACATTAGGTCCACACAAATGCTGGGGGCCTTCGTCCAAGTCTCTTCTCATGATGTGGGTACCAAGACAGCACGTGTGAGCTGTCCATCTGTTACTCCTTACTCTAGCTGCATGATTGCCCCATCTTGTTTTCTGGTCATACATCTTTTTGATGATATATTTTATTCTGTATTTGTTTGCAATCCATTGTTGGGAATATACTACAGCCTATTTATATGTGCCATGTGTCTCTCCATTGCCCTTTGGGTGACCTACAATGTTGATTCCTCTGAGACTGGGGATATTTCATTGTTTAAGGCATACAGAATCATTAGAAAAATATTCATGATAAAAAGATGGATTTTGCTTCAGGAAAAATTTGGATCATTCAAATCATTACATGTTTACCTATATTCAATCCTGTATATTCCTTTTTTTATATTCAGCTCTGAGTCCAGACCATTTTCTACCTGTAGTGTCTGTTCAATGCACACACACACACACACACACACACACACACACATGCACACATTGCAAATGTCTGTAGATATCTACATACATATGTTTATATACATATATCTAGATATTTTTGTCTATAAATTATATATACATATGTAACACATATGTATACACACAGACATACATATATGTACATGTCTGCATGTATGTAGGTTATTTATCCAACTGCATATCATTGCCTGGACAATAGACATACTTTCTCTACTTGCTTTTTTGTTGTTTTTCTTCTGAGTGATTATAGCAATTACTTCTTACAAGTATAATGAAACTTGTTTGCAGAACTGATTTAATGGAGAGCAAGACTGATATCTAGAGGCAGCATGGTATAATGGAAAACATGCTAGATTTGAAATCAGAGAACTTGAATTTAAATCTCAGCTCTGAAATTTACTAGATGTGTAACATTTGGCAAGAGATTTCTCTTAGGGCTTCACTTTCCTCTTCTATTATGTGAGAGATTTACACTATATGATCACAAAGGACCATTTTAGTCCACATCTATAGTCTTTTGAATTATTGTATAGGCTTTCTGTTATGTGTCAGGCTTCTAATGCATGGAGTCCTATTTTAAGGGATATAGTTTCATCCATGATATATTTGAACACCTATAATAAACAAAGGACTAAAAAAAAATCACGCTGAAATTGAAAAATAGGAATAGGTCAGAAATAATATTATGTATGATGGCTATCCAGGATACTTCCATGAGTAATCCCATTTTAACCAGCATAAAGATCTGTGACCTCATCTCTGAATCTTGGCATTCCATTCTTGCATGAGGAGCTAGTCTTTGGGGAAGATACTTTCCTTGATGCCAGGTTTCATGAGAAGCAATCAAAGATTTCAAATTTCATGTAACTGACAGGTTCAGACATCCAAAGAGAAGAACAAAGACAATTCATGTGGGTGGGAAATGTGAGTCAGCTCTCTCGCTGACTAAGAGATACAAGAATACTGAGCCATAAATTCCAGGTAGAGTCCTGCTTCCTTTCCATTCAGAGGCTGCCTAATGAGTCACTCCATAGCCTGAACAAACACTTCATGGCTGCCAATGGAAACAGTCCTTTTTCTGGTTGAAGCTTCTCTCTAAACTTTACTTGCTAGGACCTCTGGGCCAAACTGGAATGAGAACAAGATTTTTTTTCATAATTTTTAGTGCAAATGAATAGATCACTCAGAATTTACTGTAATGGGTATAATTTTTCTCCTTTACTTAAGTCTTCTTCTTTCAGTGATGAATCATGACAGGGAGGCAAACCTAAGTTCTCAACAACAATGTTAGCAGGCCTTATCAGAGTAGTAAGACTTCACCTATGAGTTGGTATTGGGACTGTAAGATGATGATCTCAAAACCAGTCTACCTAATAAAGAGACCATTAGAAGGAAGACTTGTGCTCAGCACATTTGAATATTTTTGTCTCCAACAGCATTTTGTGATCAAGATGGGGGGATATGGGTTAGATGATAGTATAATTGGAGTGATAAGAAGTCTATTGAATAACCAGTCATTAACAATTCAAAACTAACATTGAAGAAGTCACTAGAAGAATGATCAGGAGGCCATGCTTGTTCTTGAACCATTATCTTTTTACAGTTAATTATTTGGGTAAAATCATAGTTGACATGTTTATCAAAGTCAAAAATGACACAAATGTAAGAGAGAGAGAGCTCTCTTATCAGATGAAAAAGTGGGGCTTCAAAAGCATTTCAGTTTGTGGTAGCTTGCTCTTGAGTCCTTCTAAAACTACGGAAATTGGTCCTAGGAATCAAATACACTCTCCATCATTTGACTCATCTTTGTAGAAGAATCTTAAAAATGTGAATAGGAATAAATGTTGAATCTTATGCTTGGTTCTGAAATTTAGCTTCACAGCTATGATATAGGAAAGGCATGGTTAAACAGCAATCTTTTAACCCAAAAGACCTAGGGGTTTTAGTGGTTCATGAGATCAATATGAGTTAACATTATGAGATGGCAATGAGGGCATTTTACATTTTTAGGAATTTAAAGAAATGCAAAATTTAGAAAACACAATTATAAACTGAATAGCACACAAAGGAGAATGGCCAAAATGGTTCAGGATTCAAGTCCATGCCACGTAAATACTGTTTGAAGGAAGAAAAATGGTTAGCATGGAGAAATCTTAGGAAGGTGGGATATGTTAGCTGAATTCTATTATTTGAAGGAAGAGTTGTCATTTAGAAAAAGGAATAGACATGTTTCACTCAGCCTCAGAATGCAGCAAAAAAGGAATAATAAATGAAAATTGTAGAAAGGGTGATTTAGGTTTCATGTAAAAGAAAACTTTTTCTCACAGTTTGAACTCTTGTGGCATGAACTGTCTTTGGAAGTACTGAGTTCCTACGCTCCTGAGCACTTCTCAGGAATGTTGTAGGAGGGACTCTTGTGAAGGTATGGGTTGTACTAAGGAGCCCTTGAAATCCCTTCCAATACTTAGGTTCTATGGATTTGTAAGACCATTTATTCTGCTTTAGAGAAGACAGAATCTGTGACAGTGGAGTGGACACCCACACTGATGAAATGAGAACCCCTTGAAATATTAAAGAAGAGAGATTATATCTTTCTTTATGCTTCAATACTCCAAAAGACCTATGATTCCTGTGTGGCTTCACCCTCTGTCACAGGTAACAACTCCTTTGCAATTTAGCAAATGATCTTTGAGAGTGGCTGTGGCTTAGAAATTTGACCCTCTGTAGTCGACTTAGTGCTGAGGCTCTCCAAAATTACCAAGGTTGATACTAAGAAGCATACTTGAAGCCTTTCCAGCTTGGCAAGACCTGCTAGAGCTTGTGTTCTGTTTTCATATTCTTTGAGACCCCAGATTCACCCACACATCCCAAAGAAACATCAGAACAGGACTTTTACAGAGTCCTTGAATTGGTCATCCTTCATGCCTGGAATGAAGTCTCTCCTCACTCTATTTTATTGACTCTCTGTCTTCATTCAAGACACAGGTCAAGCACCACATGAAGACTTCCTTTGTCTCCTCAACTATGATTACCCTCCCTCCCTAATTACCTTGAATTTCACCACTATATATTCTTTGCGTATTTACTTGCATATGAACACAACATCTCTCTGCTAGAATAGAATGTCAGTTCTTTGAGACAAAGGATCGGGTCTGGTTTTTCTGTCTTTATGCCCCCAGAGTACATCTAGTACAGTGCTCAGCACACAGTAGGCACTAAATAAATGTTTATTGATTGGAGCATCATATTTCTAACAAGTTAATTTCCTTTCTAGGTTTCTAGATTCTTGACTATGAGCCTTTGCTTACTGAGAATGAGTATGTCCCAAGCAAAACATGTTTAAGGGACAAGAGAATAGTTTTTCATGGAGATTAACTTACTTCAATATTTCTGAGATAAAGCTTGAAGTAAGAAAAAAAGGTCCTATTAGAGCTAGCTAAATGTGGAATAGAGATTCCTTGACTTGACCTGAGTCTGTCCTTGAATGTGTGAATCCCAATGCCTTCCATATCTTAGTAGATAGCATTCATGAGTTTTTATGGACTGTACCCCAAATAGGTCAAAAAAGAGGAAAAATTACCAATGTGTACAAAATATTTATAGGAGCTCTTTTGGGTAGTGGCAAAGAATTAGAAACTGAGGAAGTACCCATCACTTGGAGGAATGGCTAAATAAGGTATGGTATATGCACAGTATGGAATACTACAGAGCTATAAGAAATGATGAAAGCACTGGTTTCAGAGAAATCTGGGAAGACTTGTGTGAACTGATGCAAAATGAAATAAGCAAAATAAGGAGAACAATTTATACAATAACAATATTGCAAAGATAATTTTGAAAGGTTTAGGGATGTTGAACAACCCAATAACAAGACACAATTCCAAAGGACTCATGATGAAATCAGCTGTCCACCTCCAGATAGAGAACTGATGGGCTCAGGATACAAATAGAAGCATTTTTTTCTTTCTTTTTTTAGATATGACTAATGCATGATTTTATTTTGCATAACTATAGATATTTATAATTAGATTTGTTTTTTTCTTGCCTTCTCAATGAATGGAAGAAGGGAAGAGGGAGAGAGAGAATTTGGAATTGAAAATAAAATAAAACTAGATGATAAAAATTTAACATCTAGTGATGAAACTCTGAATTTAACTTGGCCAATTCTCAGACAGTAGTCAATTATCAGGCCTGTATTTGAAGTGGGCTTAAATGTTGCATATTCTTCTCTACTCTCCAAGAGACAAAATTCCTGAAAATAGGGTTAGTTTTTCATTTTGCCTTTGTATCACTAGCCCCTAGCATGGTGCCTTGCACATGATAAAAAAACAAACAAACAAAAAAAAAAACACTTAACAAGTGCTTATTATCCTGGAGTAGTTTGGATTGGATTACAATCAACTGGATATGATTCAGTTCAATAGAATCAGTTTAAAAAGAATATGATGGGAAGCCAAGATGGAAGAGTAGAAGAAGCACTACAGCCAAGTTCTCCCACTATTCCCCTCCAAACCACTTTAAAATCATGCTTCAAATTGAGTTTTTGGGGTGGTAGAGACAATGAATGGTCAGAGTGAGACATTATTCCAGCCCAAGACAACTTGAGAATTTGGAAAAAGAGATCTGTGACATGGGTGTGGAGGCTGGCCTGGAGCCCATGGGAATGACACACCAGTGGTGGGACAAGGTAGTGGTGACAGAAACAGTTTCAGCTTCATGAACTCTTAAGCCAAAGATAGAAAGGAAACCTGGAAGCTATTCAGAAAAAGATCATAGGGGTCCTCGTGCTACCACTGGATGCAAGACCAAATGCTGTTTGGCAACTCAATTGTGTATCTATCTACGGAAAGAGAGAGGCATTTCTGGATCGCAGTTACAAGGCAGGCAAGAAAGCTTGTCATCAGTCACGAGGAGGCAGAGGACCTGGTCACAGTTCCAAGGCAGAAAGAAGTTCTAGTGCTTGTGGCTTCAGGAGAACAGGAGACCTTCCTGGGTGAAGAGAAGAGTGCAGAGTAGGAGAGTAGTGATCACATTTCTCCCCAGATCACACCACTTTGGAAGCGAGCAGACTCCTAGAGCTAGTTCTGAAAACAGCAGCATACAAAAGCCTGAAACTTGATATAGTGCCTCCTCACCCCTAGGTGAGCAGAATCCAACTTTAACATAAAGTTCAAAGTCAAGAAATAGGCTGGGAAAATGAGCAAAAAATTTAAAAAAAGGAATCTGACCATAAAAAGCTACTACAGTGTCAGGGAAGACCAAGACACAAACTCAGAAGATGACAATAACATTAAAAAAGTTATACGCAAAGCTGCAGAGAAAGATACTCAACGAAAATAAGCCCAACGAAAATTCCTGAAAGAGTTGAGTGATAGAAGAATGATGAAAAATGGTATCCACCCCCACAGAAAGAACGGAAGGTGTCTGAATACAGATCGAAGAATTATTTTTTTAAACTTTATTTTGCTTGACTGGGTTTTTGGTTTTGATTTATATTTTTCTTCACAACATGACTATTATGGAAATGTTTTGCATGATTCCACATGTATAACCTACATCAAATTCCTTGCTCTCTCAATTAGGAGTGGGGTAGGGAGGGAGGGAAGGAGAGAATTTGGAACTCAAAGTTTAAAAATGAATGTTAAAAATTGTTTTTGCATGTAACTGGGGGAAAATAAAATATAAAATTTTTAAAAATGAAAAAGTGGTAGAGGAAAAACTGGGAAAAAACTTAAAAGAGAATGAACAGCTTAGTTACAAAAGAGACCCCCAAATACTGAAGAAAATAATACCTTAAAAACATAATTTGGAGGTTGAGCTAAGACAGTGGATTAGGGACAATCACCCGGCTGAACTCTCCCAATGTTCCTATCCAAAAAATTTTGAAATAACACCTCAAATCAAATTTTTGAGTGGCAGAGCCAACCAAAGGTTGGGATGAGACATTTTTTCAAGTCTAAAAGGTCAGCAGGAAAAGTCTGTGATACCAGATCCGTGACACTGGGAGGCCTATACAGAAGCCATATTTGATGTGGTGGCAATAGGGCCACATTAGCTTTGGGAACTCTCAGTCTAGAGGCAGTTAAGAGGCTGGAAAGAGATTACCTGGACCATTTACTGGCACTATGTAATGCTGGCAAGGAATGGAAACTCTGTTGCCCATATGTAATTCATGGTCACAATTCTAGGACAGAGAGGAGCACTGCGGGTTGGTCACAAGAAAATATGGGTCCTGGTAACAATCCCAAAGCAAAACAAACACTAGTGCTAGTAGCTGCAGGGGACTAGGAACTCTTTCTGGGCCAATACCAGGGTAGGGACCAGGAGAACAGTGATGATACTTTTTTTCAGGATCACACCACATTGGAAGTACCAAAAACTTACACACCCACAGAGTTAGCTCTGAAAAGAGCTGAATGAGCAAACATGAATCTTGAGATCCAGATTTCACCTCCTACCTCTCCTCCCCCTTCTGAAAATGGTCAGCAATTGGAGATAGTTTATATATATACTATCATGTAAAACATATTTTCATATTAGTCAAAGTTCTGAAAGAATAAACAGATCAAAAGGAAAAAAACAGGAGAAAATAAAATAAGTGAGAAAAAAATATGCTTCAGTCTGCCCTCAGAGTCCATCAGTTTTTTATCTGTATGTGGATAGTATTTTCCTTTGTGAGTCCTTTGTAATTGCTCGGATCATTGTATTGTTATTAAGAGCTGAGTCATTCAAAGTTGATCATCACATGGTATTTATGATACTGTGGACAATGTTTTCTTGGTTCAGCTCATTTTACTAAATTGTGCACCCATTCTGATCTCATCTTGGCACACAGTGTGAGATTATCTATAACTTATTTATGTCTTATTATTTTACAGTATTCCTAGCATTTTTTATCAAAAATGAGTTTTTATCCCAAAAACTAGGGTCTTTGGTTTTATCAAACACTAGGTTATCTAGTCTGCTATTCATTTCTGTTTTATGGGACAGTTCACCCCATTCACATTTGTGGTTATGATTGCTACTTGAGTGTTTCCCTCCATCCTATTCATCCTCCTGCTTGTCCCCTCTTCTTTCACTTTTTCCCTCCTCACCAATGTTTCACTTCCTTCTATTACCTCCCCTGCTCTACCCTTCCTTCTGTTACTCCTCCCCTCCCACCCCCACCTTAACTTAATCTCCTCCCTCCTACTTCCCTGTCAGGAAAGATAGATTTCTATATTCAGCTGATTGTGTGTACTATTCCCTCTTTGAATCAATACTGATGGGCAAGTAATGCCCATCACCCACCCTCTCATCATACTCTCCACTGTAATAGGTCTTTCATACTTCTTCATATGAAATAATTTACCCCATTCTATCTCTTTCTTTCTTCTGCATGCAGTGTGCCTCTTTTTCTCATCCCTTAATTTTTTTATGTCACTCCTTCAAATTCACTTTATACTCATTCTCTCTGTGTATGTATATTTCTTCTATCTGTACTGTTAGTGATACAATTTTTAAGAATTATAAATATCATCTTCCCATAAACAATCTAGCTCTTTTGAATCCCTTATGTTTTCATTTTACTTTTTTCTCCTGTTTTTGCTTCTCTTGGGTCTTGATATTGGAGGTAAAATTTTTGACTTACTTCATGTCTTTTCATTACGAAAGCTTGAAATCCTTCTATTTCATCAAATGGCCATTTTCTCCCTTGATATATTATGCTTACTATTTGCTGGCAAGTGATTCTCGGTTGTAGTGCTAGATCCATTGCCTTCTAAAATATCATGTTTCATGACCTCTTCTGAGTGTGTGTTTTGGTCTTTTCCGTCACCACAATAACTTTCTATGGTCAGATGCTTTTTTTGCTGTTGTTTCGGTTTTTTGTTTATCTTTCTTTGAGGCCTTTTTCCTTTCTTTTAAATTTGAGCTCTGCTCCTAGGGTAGAAGGGGTACTGTCTCAGGCTTCTTGTGCTAGTGGCTGTAATCATTGGCTGTTTATCTGGTGCTGTGCTGATGTTACCTTGAGGTCCATGGGGACCCTAGTGTCTAGTGCAGTGCTGCCTCGGTGGCAGTAAAGGTCAGGCAGCTTAGCTGGTGATGAGCTAGTATCCTAGTGGTGGTATCTGGCATGTGCTGGGGCAAAGTGGGGTGCTTCTGCATATCCCCTGGGCTACCCTGAAGCACATGGTCTAACTTCTGGAAGCTGCCTGTTTGCCTGAGGCCATGCTGAAGCATGTGGAAGTCTGGTCACTGGGGGATGCCTATTTGCTTGGGGCTACCCTGAATACCAATCAAACTACCAAAGAATTATTTCATAGAACTAGAAAAAAATAGTGACAAAATTCATCTAGAAGAAGAAAAGGTCAAGAATATCATGGGAATCAATAAAAACTTGTGGAGGAAGGTGATAAGGCAGTATAGGATTTCAAACTCTGTTACAAAGCAATAATCATGAAAACTTCCTGGTATTGGCTATGAAACAGAGTGGTGGATCAGTAGAATACATTAGGTACACCATACACAGTAGTAAATGACCATAATAGTGGACTGTTTGATAAACCCAAATATCCAAGCTTTTGGGGTCAGAACACATCATTTGACAAAAGTTGTTGGAAAAAACTGGAAAGCAGTTTAGCAGAAACTAGTCATTGACCATTATTTTATACCATATACCAAAATATAACCAAAATAGACAAATGATTTAAATATAAAAGATGATGTATATTAATTAAATTAGAGGAGAATGAGAAAATATACCTGTTAGAGATATGGATAAGGGAAGAGTTTGTGACTAAACAAGAGATAAAGAGGCTCATAGGAAATAAAATGGACATTTTTGATCACATGAAAGTAAAAAATGTTTTACAAAAACAGAACAAATGTAACCACAATTAGGAGGAAAGTAGGAAACTAAGAAGTGTGGGAGGGTGAAATTTGCAGCAATTTTCTCTAATAATGCCCTTATTTCTTAAATGTAGAGAGAATTAAACCAAATTTTTAAAGATAAGAGCCATTCCCTAGTTGATAAATGATCGAGGACATAAACAGGCAGTATTCAGAAGAAATCAAAGCTGTCAATAGTCACATGAAAAAAATGCTTTAAATCATACTAACTAGAGAAATGCAAATTAAAACAACTCTGAGATATTACCTCATACCTATCAGATTGGCTAACATAAAAAAAGGAAAATGACAAATATTGGGGCAGATATGGGGAAAAAGTTGGTATACTAATCTATTATTGGTGGAGTAGTAAACTAATCCAACGATTATGGAGAACAATTTGGAACTATGCCCTAAGACCATGAGACTATGCATACTCTTTGACCCATCAACACCATTACTAGGTATGTATCACTAAGAGATCAAAGAAATGGAAAAAAGCACCTATTTGCTTAAAAATATTTATAGTAGCTCTTTTTGTGGTGAAAAAGAAATAGAAATTGAAGGGTTGCCCATCAGTTGAGGAATGGTTGAACAAGTTGGATAGAATACTATGTGCTATGAGAAGTGATGAGCAAGACGATTGCAGAAAAACCTGGGAAGATTTATATGAATTGATAAAAAGTCAGGGAGCTGAACCAGGAGAACACTGTAAACAAGAATAGTAATGTAGTAAGGAAAATCAACTGTGAAAGACTTAGTTGCTCTTGTCAAGATGATGATCCAAGACAGTTCTAAAGGACCCATGATTAAAAAAAATGCTATACAGAGAAAGAGCTGATGAACTTTTTTAAACTTTATTTTTATTTTGTTTTGTTTTTGGTCTGTGTTTTCTTTTGCAACATGGCTAATATAGAAACATGTTTTGCAAGACTTCTCATATTTTATCAAAATCATATTGTCCACATTCTCAAGGAGGTAGATGAGTGGGAGAGAAAGCGAAAATTTGGAACTCAAAATTAAAAAAAAAATGATGCTAGCAGTTTTACATATAATTGGGAAATATTTAATGAAATAAATACAAATATATTTTAAAAAGAAATATGTATGCTTCCCTTCACAAGAAGGGAAGCTTTAATATTTTGTATTATTCTGTGAAGCACTTGGAGTTCTTCAGAAAAAATGACATTATGTCGAAGAAAATAGTATTGCTAATTTAAATCATCTGATAAATGGGGGAGGCACAGTAGCTAGGCTTGATTCTTTAGAAACGTAGATACACTGAAAGGCCACATTCAGGGTATACAGTCTAGAAGGTGAATATTTCTGGTGGGTATCAGTTTTGTTCTTATTTCACTCAAGAAGTAGTAGCCTCCAAACCTTAACTGCTTGGAGTTTTTCAAAATATCCCAATTGGTAATTAAACATTTGATAGTACTGTGCAAGGATTTCTTTTTTCTAGGTTCAGAGGAACTATATTTAAATCTTGTCTCTAATGCTGCTAACTGTGTGACATTAGGCAAATTGTGACAGACTCTCTGGGCCTCATTTTCTTAATATATAAAATGAAAGGTTGGATTACATGCTTCTGAGGTCCCCTTTAGCTCTGTGACTGATACTGGGCTAGGTATTGGGATAAGGAAGGGGAAGGGACATGGTTTAATAATATTATCTGAGCCATGGTCCTTACCCTCAACCTTCTGGGGGATGGTGTACTTAAGAACAGAAAATTCTAAAGCATTTAATGATTAGAGAAGTAATTATTTAGCTGTGGCATGCTCTTGTTATGTGTCTGGAGTTCAGAGAAAGGAGATATCAATTTTGGAGAATGATTGACCCCCACCTTCTGACTCAAGAACTCTTTTAGGGAAATCCACATTACATAGTGAAAAGAGTTGTATATTTGGAGTCAGGAGGACTTGGGGTGAAATTTTGTCTCAAACACTTAGAAGCTTTATGGCCATAGAAAAGTCAATTAATCCCTCTAAACCTATATTTCCTTAGCTCATGGAAATAATAATTGTACATACCTCATGGGGTTGTTGTGAGATCAAATGTGAGAATATATATGAAGATCTCAGCAAAATTTGGAGCAGTAGATGTGTAGATGTGAACCATTTTTATTTAAGAAGGAAGAGTGATATAGACAGCATGTCCCATTTCTCCCTTTAAACAGTATGTGCTATGTGCATCAGCTGTCATTTTCCTGGGACAATCCTGACCACTCACTTGTAAGTGGTTCTGGTGTTTTAATTGCAGCTTGCTCTTTCTTGGATTTCCATTATAGAAGAGAGGAAAGAGCACTGAATTGGGTCAATGGTTCAAACTCCACCTCTGCCACTTACTAGCATTATGACCTTAAGGAAATCATTTACTCTCTCTGAGTTTCCTTAACTTTAAAGCAAGGGACTTGAACTAGATGACCTCTTAGGTCCCTTCCATGGCTATATCTGTGATCCATCTTCATTCATCTCTGCTCCTAACTGAGAACTAGCTCCTGATTAACTGAGATAATATACATAAAAGATTTTGTAAACTTTAAAGCATTCTATAAAAGTGAGCTGCTTTTATTGTATCTTGTTATTATATTTTATCCTAATTTGCCAAATCAGCATCTCTCCTCCACACTGGGAGTAGCTATCAATTTCTTACCCTGAGAAAATTTTGACCCTTTCTAGGTATCTTTCCCAGAATTTCCTTCTATTTGCTGATGGGACATGACATTTTAACTAGTGTCCCCAAAATGACAGAGTATAAACCCAGAAGCAAAACCAAAGTAGGAATTTTTTCAACTGAGTCAAAGTCAATTGAACTGGATGTCCAGACGAGTCTGTTGTGAAACTACTGTAGAAGATAATCCAGTTACTAAGAAGGGATAATCTGGCCCTCACTCCCAAAGGAGTTGAGGAGATAAGAGGTGGGCCCCAGAAGAGGAGCGCCATGGTAATAGAACCCTGGAAATCGTGGCCTCAGTTTCCCTGTGCTAGTTACACCTTTGTCCTATAACCACTATCATATTTTACGCCAATAATACAGGTTTTTACAGTGAAATGGGGGAACTCAAGAAGGAATATGAAGAAAGTAGCTCCTCTGTGAGACTGGGTGATTCCTGTCTAAGGAGGAATTGATTGCTCCATGAATGAATGGAACAGGCCACTTAAATGTTTCCCATGAGGCTCCTGGAAAAGTTTAGATGACCTCTTAATGTTTCTGGTACAGCCTTAGTTATTTATGAATCCACATCTTTGATGGACTTATTTTTTATCCACTTTTCAAGAAAACCAGTCCCATGGATCACCCCATTTACAGTGAAAGATAGATCTCCACCTACCCTTCCATTGAATAAGTAGGGGGACTTTCTGAAAGGTATTTGGCAAAGAGGTTGACATCTGGCAAACCAAGAAGCTCTCTCAAGAAAGGTCAGTCCTAGATTAAAATAACTTAACACTTCAAAGGTGTTCCAGGATTTATAAAGCATTTTCTTCACAATAGCCCCACGTGGCAGCTTGTACTTTTGCCTTGAGTTAATGACATATCATTTATTTATCACTTTAAGGTTGCTATGGGTGGCTAAGTGGTATAGACTATGGGATCTGGACTCAGGAAAACTCCAGGCAAAACTCATCTTCATGAGTTCAAATATAGCCTCAGAAACTTACTAGCTGTGTGACCCTGGGAAAGTCACTTAACTCTGTTTGACTCATTTTCCCCATCTATAAAATGAGCTAGAGAAGGAAATGGGAAACCATTCCAGTATCTTTGCCAAGAAACCTCAAATGAGGTCATGAAGAATCCAACATGATTGAAAGACAACTAAACAATAAGAACACAAGTTTACTAAGATGGCAAAGTGGCTACAGAGTTAGACATGGAGCCAGATAAAGAAACTAAGGCTGAAGAAGGTCATGTCATACCTTGGGTCTTACAAGGAACAGAGGACATTGTGAGGACTCAAATCCATGCCTTATGACTAAGAACAATGTTGCTTTGTGTTCTCTTTGTGCTATACTGCTTTGGGCAATTCCAGGGTCCTTTTTCAGACAATATCTGTCCTAAGGTAAGCTAGCATTACCTATACAGTGCAAAGTGGAACTATCATACTCCCCCTTTAAAGAGCTGGCCTACATCAAAGTACCAAGCTCTGTTGTGGCATATGTTGTACTTCCTGGAAGGGCTTGGGGGAGCACGGGATCACTGGGAAGTAGATCCAATATTTCTATAGTTAAATATGTATATTTTGAAGGACACAGAGCCAGAGGTGCTGCACTGGAGTCAGAGTCCACTATTAAATTTTCAGTGTGAGCATTTGTACCTCAGCAGTCAATATCCAAATCAGGACATGATTTATTGTTTTCTTGATTGTCTACACTCAAGAAACTGCTAGTTCTGCAGATTAAGCTTAAACGTGTATTTCAGGCAGGAGTAGAAGGCACTGGGAATGAAGTCATCCCTGAACTGGAAGCTTGGTTACTGTAGGCTGCTAAAAATAAAGACAGCAATAATAGCAAACGGTATTTATGTAGCACTTTAAGCTTTGCAGTGCAAAACTTTATTCCACCATCTTGGCTCTGCCCCCTCCTCAAGATGAGAGTTGACTTTCTTGAGGAGAAATAGTCACAATCACAAGTCAGGCAGGCTGAAAACAGGTCAAATCCTCTGGGAAACCGTTGGAAGGTGGCACCCAAACTGTTGTAAAGGGCATTTGGTTTTCATAGGGTTCTTATCGGAGTCAAGCAATACTAGTTGGGGGAGGAGTGAGTAGGAAGCACAGACCTCACCTGCAAATCAAGATTCCTGGACTGGTGGAGGTTCATGCTAGGGGGAACTCATGGAGAATCAGCGACTTGGAACTTTCACTTGGTCCTGCATGCCTTATTTTGGTGAGTTGATGGGGGATTTGAGTTTCCCAGGCAGTTTCTCTACTTAGCAGGATGGAAAAAACTACTGAAGTTCTTATAAAAGCCTATTGAAATAGTTCAAGCAAGGAATAATATGTGTGTGAATGATGATGGGGATCAAGTGAATAGGAAAAAGGAGATACAGATGAAAAACAGGATATTAATTTCTCTTAAATTTCATCTTATTAGATTTTGGTCATCTGTAGCTTGCTAAGATCTTGTATACTGAATTTTTCATCCAATATGTTAACTATGCCTTGCAGCTTTGTATTATTTAAAAATGATGCCACATATGCCTTTATTCACTGAAAAAAATATTAAACATCATAATCTTATAAATAGATCCAGAGAGCATTCCACTACAGAGTTCCTTCTACATTAATAGGATCTGTGATTTCATTGACATAAGAAACTTTCTGGTGAGGAAATTCCTGCTACCAATTACAGGTTGGCTCCTTCTCCACAATTTATAGTCTTCCAGAGTTCACTGAAAGTACTAGAGCCCTGAGAGGCTCCGTGATTTGCCAGTCACACAGCTAGTAGGTGTCAGAAGCAGAAATTGAACTCGTTTTCCTGATTCCAAGGCCAGTTCTATTACGAACCACTACATCATGCTTCCTTCTTTCTGCACTGATATCAACCTATTCATGATTATTTTTGGAGTCCATTCATTAATTTCTTAATTCCTTTAAATGTATTATTTCCTACTTTATCTTCTTGTTCACTAGGATAGCAATAGCATGAAAAAATTGAGAAATAATTTCCTGAAATTTCAGTATTTATATCTGGGTTCCTTTTACCTATCTAGATAAAAAATAGGATTAAGTATGTTTTGTTGTTGATGAGGTCGTGTGACCACTCCTTTCCTTTCTAAATACTAACAAGCAATACATTTAATAAGAGATTCTTTTCTTTTTTTTTTTTTTTTTGGCCCAGGCCTCATACTCAGTTCATTTACCTATGATCTCTAGATTCTATCCCTTTTATTGAAAACCAGGACATAAGCCTTTTTCCCCATCTTGTTTCTCCTCTCTTTTTCATTAAGAAAAGATTACTGACAGTGACAGATCAATTTCATTTTTCAGCTCTTTCACTATGCAGGCATAGATTTCATACATGCCTCGTCACTTTAACTCGTTGACAGCAGCTAGTTATTCTCTTAACCATCTCCTTATTTATTCTAGTTTATAAAACCTTTTAGGCAATGTACAATTTGGTAATCTGAAAAGGAATTAAGTTGAAGACCTCATTTCAAACCTAATATAGGAAAACTGAATATACATTACTGCCATCTGATTTAACTCAATATCACTACTATGTTCTAGTTTTCGTGAAATGAATGTAGAAAGTAGGTACTGAGATAACAACTGAGGGCAACTATTGTTTGCATAAAAACTTTGTCAAGAAATTACTCACTATGCATCAGATACATTTATAGTCATGGGTATGCTGACAAATGTTTATTAGTTAGCTCTCTAGAAAAAAAATAGTTGATGATACACTTTCAAGTCTAATCTGTAGTATTACTATTTCTCTCTAATTTTCTTAAATCTAAACAATCAACAAAATAATAAATCAATAAGATTTATGGTATTTGCTGGTTTCTGAGATATAAATGCTTATACTAAAAATTTAACATTAAGTTCTGTTTTGAGTTGGTTACAGCTCATGTCTACTTGTAGTATAATATTGTTTTTTTAAATCAATCAACTAGTTCATTTTGTTTTTTCCATCCCACTACCTTTATTCAACTACAAAAAAGCAATTATTTTGTCACTTGCACTTGCACTGCTGAACACTGAAAATCAAAGAACAATAATAGGATAGAGATTTGCTTGAAGGCTGGGTTTATCTATTGTTATTTTTTTCAGTTGTTGAGTATTTGGTGTTTTTTTTTCCTGACCTTCCACCTCCCCCTACTGAAAGAAAAGAAAAGAAAAACTCTTTTAAAAAGTGTTGTTAAGTAAATAAATTTTCATTTTGGCTATGTATGATAATGTTAGTATAATTCTGCATTTTATTCCCTCACTTCTCAGGAGAGTAAGTGGCATTTTCCCTCATTGGTCCTCTAGAATCATATTTGATTGTTACATTTATCAGAGTTTTTAATTTTTTCAAATTTTTAAAATGTTTATGTTATAGTATAAATTGCTCTCCAATATCTGTTCACTTCACTCTCCATCAGTTCATACAAATCTTCCCAGGCTTTTCTGAACTCATCCTTTAGTAATTACTTACAGCTCAATTTGTTCAACTATTTCTCTAATTGATTGCCACTACAAAAAGAGCTGCTATAAACATTTTTGTACTTATTGGACCCTTTCTTCCTTCTTTTAACTCTTTCATTATAGCATAATTTAGTAATTTTAAGGCATAGTTCCAAATTGTATTCCAGAATGGCTGAAACAATTCACAGCTGTATCAACAGTATATTGAAAAAACCTGTTTTTCGAGCCTCTCCAACATTGGTCATTTTCTTTCCCAGTTTTCTCAATGTGATAAGTATGTATAATAGAAATTCAGAATTGCTTTAATTTGCATTCCTAATGATAAGTAATTTGTAGAATTTTTATATGGTTGTAAATAGTTTGTCTTTCTTCCTTTGAGAACTTCATTTCATAATTGTATCAGTCTACCAATGGCTTTTATTCTTATAAATGTGAATCATTTCCTTGTATATCTTATAAATAATACCTTTACCACAAGATCGTGCTGCAAAGATTTTTCCCTCAGTTAATTCTTATTCCCTTTTAATTCTAGTTGCTTTAGATTTGATTTGTACAATAACTCTTTAACTACTTGTAATCAATTTTTTTTATTTTATCTGCTGTGATCCTCTATCCATCATTTGTAATGAAACTCTCTCTCTCTCTCTAATCCCTTCTTTGTCCCTATAATTTTTTTTAATGAAGTGACCTTTTATATCTATGTCATAAATCCATTTGGAGCTTAACTTAGCATATGCTATAAGATGTTGGTAAAAATCCACTTTCTGCTAGAGTACTGTCATGTTTCCCCAACAGTTTTCATGAAAGGTAAGTCTTAATCTCTGTGTATGCATGTACATATACATGTATGTGTATGTGTGAATAGTCTCTCCCTATCCCAGTTCTTCCTCCACTTAGACATCAAAGGAGTTTTTCTGAAGGGCAGGTATGTCATTCCCTCTATTCAAAAACTTCAGTGTATCCCTCTTAACTCCAGAATTAAATATAAAATCCTCTATTTGACTTGTAAAGTTCTTCATAACCTGTCCCCTTCCTACCCTTCATTCTTCATACACATTATTCTCTTCCATGTCTCTGTGCTACAGTCATACTGGTCTTGTTCTTTGTCACAAAAGACATTCTATCTCCCAACTTGGTGCATTTTCCTGGTTATCTTCCATGCCTGAAATACTTTTCCCTCATCATCCCTGTCCCTTGTCTTCCTGGGTTTTCTTCAAGTCTCAGGAAAAATACCCTTTTGGCTTCCGTAAGAAGCCTTTCCTTCCCTCTCCTCTTGCCTTCCCTCTGAGATAATCTGTGTATTCATCTTGTAACAAGATGGATAGCTGTTTATATGTTTTCAACTAGATTGTTATTATTTCTGCCTTTTTATATTTTTTGCACCTTGATTTTTACAGTCAATTAAAAAAATTTAAATGGTACTGAGAAAGTTTTATTTTCCTTGGCAGTTCCATTTAGAAGATTCTATGTCATTTACCTCAATTTCTCCAAAAGTTTTTTAATTCTAAATTTTCCTTTTTGTATTTCATTAGAATGATCTAAGACTAAATCTAAATCCATTTTCTAATTTAGTACCACAAAAATAATATATCTGAAGGTGAGATGTTGTGAGGCTTAGTCTATGTTATTTCATTCCAATTTCTCCATTGTCCCTTCTATTTGATTTCAGATCTGACCATTGTTTTCTTGGAGTTTAAGAAGAAATCTCTTAATTGTTCCTCTGATATTATTTTCATGTTTTCATGCTTTGGTTGCTATATTTGTGTCTGAGATATTTGAAAAGCATTTTTTCCAGGTGTGGTTTCCTTCCTAGCAATGTTTTGAATATTTCTCTCTTTTTTTAAAAATTGAATGTACATCTTTTTTTTTTTTTTCACTAATTGAGAGGTTCAAATTTCCAGGGCAAATCATTTAATGTCGCATCTACAACTCCTTTGCTCATCTTAACACATTACATTCCTTTCCCTGATTTCAGGTGAGTGCAGGACAGTCTTGTCTATTTCTTCCCTTCCATTTGTTTTTGAAATATTTTCCTGGTCCTTATAGGATTTGTCGCTTGTTGATGGATAACTAAATTTAACCAGCATGTCTAGGAGTTTGCAGTAGCGGTTCCCCACCCACACTTGAGATGATCTGTGGATTAGTTTGATTAAACTTTGATTTCTGTCTTTGCATACTCTGGACAATCTTCTTGCATTATTTTTTTACAGAAGGGTAGTCAGGTTTTTTTTTTACTTACATTCTCCTGGGAGTCCTGGGATTCTTAAATTGTCTCTATGTGTCCTTTCTGCAAGGTCAATTGAATATTTGCTTATTAGTTAATAATTGCTTGTATGGAGAGCATGTCTTCCTTTAACATTTTTGCTTCTCTTCTAGATTGTTCTTTGCATTCCTATCACTTATTCTCCCATTTGCATTTTTGGTGAGACTTTTTAATGTGCATTTTAGTCTTTTAATTATGCCAATTATTTCTGCTATATTAGAACACAAAATTCTGCTTTCAAAATTACTATTTCTCTTTTAAACTATGAACACCCTTCTGTGATTCCACAATCTCCTGGGAATTCACAGGGTCCTCTGTCTCATCAAGTATTGAATATTTTACCTTTTCTTTGCAATATTTATCCATAGTTGTCTGAACTTTTTTTTTTACTGGGGCTGGATGTCATAATTCCTTCTACTATCATTTTCTCTTCTGTTGATTTATCTATTTATGCTCATGATCTTGAATTGTTTTCTTTTTCCTGAGATGTTTGGTAACTTCAGGTGTTTTTTTTCTTGTACTCTCCTATCATTCATTTTCTAACCCTTTCGTCTTGGAATGTGGATTTTCCTGGAGGCTGGACCTCAAAGCTTTCTAAGAATCTTCCCATGCCAGTCCATTCACATCTCACAGACCGAATCTCTGCCACAAATGAGTACTGGAGGGACAGAATTGACCCCACATAAATACTGGGCTCTTTCAGTTTTAGTGGAGTGCCACAGAGCTACACAACTATACACAAACACATTCACACACACACACACACACACACACAGGTCTTGCCCTGTTGTTTCATTGTTCAGTCATGTCCAGCTCTTTGTGATCACATGGACCATAACACTCCAGGCTCTCACCTCCTCCACTATCTCCTCAAATCTAATCTCATGTTTGTTGCTTCCATCACACTATCTTTCTATTTCATCCTCTACTGAGTCCTTTTACCTTCAATCTTTCCCAACATCAGTTTCTTTTCCAATGAGTATTGTCTTCTCATTTTGTAACCAAAATATTTAAGCTTCAGTATTTGGCATTCTGATGAATAGCTTAAATTGATTTTTTAAGTATTGAATAATTTGATTTCCTTAGTGTCCAAGGGATTCTCGAAAGTCTTCTCCAGAACCGCAATTCAAAAGCAGTGATTCTAGGGCATTCAGCTTTCCTTATAATCCAACGCTTACAGCCATACATTGATAGTGGGAAAATCATAGCTTTGACTATGTGGAACTTTGTCAGGAAGGTGATGTCTCTGCTTTTTAGTATTCTTTCAAGATTTACCATAGTTTTCCTTCCAAGAAGCCAGTGTCCAAGGAGCAAGATTAACTCTATAAGTCTCTGCCCTGCTTCATTTTGTAATTCAAGGACAAACTTGCATGTTATTCCAATTATCTTTTGATTTCCTATTTTAACATTCCAATCTCCTATGACGAATTTGACACCTTTTTGGGTGTTATTTCTAGAAGATATGGTAGTGTTTCATAGAAATGATAGACTTTGGCCTCTTTAGCATCAGTAGTAGGAGCACAGACTTGTATTACAGTGATGCTGAATAGTTTGCCTTGGATTGAAACAGACATCATTGTCATTTTTGAGATTATACTCCAGTACTACTTTTCTCACTCTCCTATGTGTTATGGTCACCTGAATCAAATCACCCATTCCATATGTTTGAGTTCACTAATACCTAAGATGTCATTGTATAAACTTTCCATCTCTTGTTTAACCACCTCTAGCTTACCTTAGTTCATAGATCATACATTCCAGGTTCCTATGCGATATTGATCTTTACAGCATTGGACTTCCATTTCAGCTTTGACCCAATTGCTTCATTAGCAGTGGAACTACTTGTAGTTTATCCTCCACTCTTTTCTAGTAGCTTATTGGACACTGTCTGACCTGAGGGACTCATCTTTTGGTCTCATATCTTTTATCAATTTAATACTGTCTCTATGATTTTCTTGGCAAAGATACTAGAGTGGCTTGCCATTTCCTTCAGTGGATCAACTTTTGTCAGAACTCTCCACTACAACCCTATAACTCTGCATGGCATAGTAGTTTCATCTAGCTACTCAAGCCACTCCATCATGTCAAGGCAGTGGTCCAGGAGGGGTGTCTTGCCACAGCTCTCCCTGATTCTCAGTTCTCTAGTTGGATTTTGTTGTAGCATAGATTGCTGCCTCACTATTGTCCAAGTCTGAGAAAGCTTCTGCCCTTTGGATTTCTGTGGCATTGTTTCTTGTTGATCATATCACTCTGAAGTCCCATATCCTTATTTTAAAGCCCATAATGTTGTGTTTAGTAGACCTATCAGAATAAGAGGGAAAAAAACTATTTGAGACGATTAAAATTAGGAAATAATAGAAGAGAAATTTGATTCCAAATGCCTCCAAAATAGTTTTCTGAGTCAAAATAGCAAGACACAATCATTATTTATATAAATATAATTAAAAGCACTCTTTACATAAATAAAAGAAGATTCAACTAATTGAAAGGTTAGTCATTGCTCATGATTGGATCATTCCAATGTAAGAAAAATGATAGTCCTAACTAAATGAACTTATGCATTCACTGCTATACAAATGAATCTATGAAGGAGTCAATGTACATAGCTAAACACAATAGTATCAAAATTTCTTTCAAGAAAAAAGGTCTAGAATCTCAAGGGAATTAACGAAAAAAGTCGAAATTAAAGGAGAGAAAACTTTAGATTCTCAGACTATACTGTTAAGCTATATACTATAAAACTATTTTTCACTGTTTTAAAAATATAAACTAAAAAGAGTACAACAATATAAATAGACAAGCATCAGAAATAATTAATATCAATAGACTGGTCTTCAATAACCCTAAGAAAATCAAATTATTTGAAGATGATTCTTTATTTGATATGAGCTGGTGAGAAAACTTGAAAACAGTTGAGTAAAAAAAAGTATTTACCCCTTGAATCATAGACTATAATAAGTGCTAAATGGACATGTGACCTAAATATAGAAGGCCACATCATTTTTTAATCAAAGAAAATCAATGGAAGTAATTTTCACTGTTCTATCTTCAGGGAAACTTCTTTATCAAACACATAATGGTGGGAAGAGAATAAGCATTTATGTATTACCTGCAACATGCTAGGAATTACCCTAAGCACTTTACAAATATCTCATTTGAGAAAACATAATAGAGGATTGTAAAATAGATAAATTTGATTATATGAAGTTTAGAAGTGTGAGCAAAAGCAATGCAGTCAGGTTAAGGAAGAAAATGGAAATTGGTAAAAATATTTCATATCAAATATTTCCAGTAAAATTCTGATATTTAAATATGTGGTGAATAAGCACAAATGCATAAGATCAACATCAATTCTTGATGGTTATGTAGTCAATTGATAAGAATGAACCATTTTAAAAAGCATTGCAAACTTTTATGAAGCACAGAAATTGCTCCAAATGATCAATAATTAGAAAAATGTAAGTTAAAACACCTCTGAGTGTGTGTACATATCTATATCTATATCTATACATATATATATATATATATATGTCATATTCAAGAACTGGCAAAGATGAAAATAATCTATGCTGGAGAGAATGAGGGAGAGTTGGTTTGTTATCATATTGTTTTTGGAATTGTGAATTAATCTAATCACTCTGAAAAACAATTGGGAATTATGCAAAAAAAAATTAAACAGTCCATTCCCACTGATACAGATCTAATTACTAGGCATATACTCTGAGGGAGTCAGAGGCAGAAAGAAAATCATATATCAATATATTTATAGCATCATTTTTGTGCATTAATGGTCCATAATTTGTTCATTCATTCACCCATTCCATAGCCAATGGGAGCCCAATTTGTTTCCTGATCTTTGCAACCACACACACACACAAACACACACACACACATACACACACACAAAGTTAAGATCTCTTTATGCTCTGGTGGCAGACATATTCTATAATTTTTGGTAAACCTCCCTTTCCCTTAAATTCTCAGTTTTGGTACTAAATGTTTTATACATACATACATACATACATACATACATACATATACACATATATAATTTATATATGTGTGTATGTAATTTTACAGTTTCTTTATTGTGAATTACCTTGGTTTACTTTCAAAAAATTGTAATTAGGTTTTCCTATCTTTTATTAGAATTAGTTAAAATTTTTTTTACTTTACAAATAATCAGACTTTAGTCTTTAATCATTTCTGTAAACGTTTCCTCTTCATCATTTCTCTTCTGTTTTCAATATTTCTCTGTCTTATGTTTGTCAGTTTGATTCTCTATTTTTGTCTTGAATATTGAGGTCAATAATCCTCTATTTTTCAAAAGTTTTTCTTTTCTTCCCCTGCAGAAGACTTTTTAATATTCTTCTCAAAATGTTTGTTATTGGATCATTTTGATTCTATATCATACTATTATTTTTCTCTGAATTTTTAACAGTCCCTTCTTTTGGTATTCATTATTAAGTCTCCATTTGTGTCTGCATCTTTGGTTGTCTTCCTAGTATTAATAAAACGGTTTGTTATATTGTAGTTTATAAAGATATCTATTCAATGTTCTTTACTTTTCATATTTATTTAGATTTTTTCTGAATACATGGTCTATTTTGTAAAAATTATAAGTATACATATATATATATATATACATATATTGTAAATGTGTGTGCACATATACTTGCATATTACCATTCAGAAAATGTTATGTCTTCCAAATCCAATTTCTCCAAAAATCTGTTCAGTTTTACTTTTGGACCGTTATAGAGTTACTTGGTTTTGCTCCTTAAGCTCTCGTACTCTCTCTCTCTCTCTCTCTCTCTCTCTCTCTCTCTCTCTCTCTCTCTCTCTCTCTCACACACACACACACACACACACACACACAGACACACACACACCAAACATAAAACCCCAGTAATTTATATTTTCTTTGTAGTATCATATTTATTCAATTCATTATGACCAGTTTTTGAATTTGTACCTATTTTCTTTCTGTTTTTATATATGTATAACTATCGGGTTTTCTGCTTGAGATCTAGGCCTTTCTCTCACAGACATTTTCTCTTTTAAATTTTTTATATTTCCATGCTTTTACCATCCCCTTTTCTTTCTCTATGATTTTTCTTCCACCAAGATCCTTGAAATTCAGCATAGTCAGTTTTCTTGAGTTAGAGAAATAGAAGGATCATACAGAGTGTCAGTGGAGAAGAGACGAATACCAGCTAATTTATTGTTTCTTTAATCTTAGTCAAAAAAGCCCCTTTCATTCCAAACTGCTTTGTACGACTTTATATTTCATTCCATGACTCTCTTCATCCCAAATTGTACTCCTTTTCCTTCTTCGGGTTTCACAGAATCATTGTTTTCTGTTTCTGGTAGAGTGGGTGAGTATGTGAGGGAAGGTGATGAGTTCAAACTGAATGATGGCTCTGAGGAAGACTGGATCCTGATGCCCTGTACTGTGAGATTCCTAGAATTGTCTTCCCCTGGCATGCACTTTGAGCTAGGTGAGTGAACAGTTGAACCTTTAAGTATTCAAGTTCCTTAATGTTTTAAAAGCCTTTTACTTTATGTAGTGTTTCTATCCAATTATGAATTCATCTTCAATTACTTTAGTTGTTTTGCATATTTCCTTTGAGGCTGTTAGGTAGGAGAAAAATAGATTACATATTTAAAAAGTAGGTTATTATATAAGGAAATTCAGGAACAAAAGAAGGAAAGCATGATGTAGAAATCAAGCTCAACAGAGGTAATATTATGGGAATATTGTCAAGACTGCCTGAATGGAGGAAGAAATGTTTGAGAAAGTGAGTAAACAGATCATACACATGGCATAAAGGCGTTATCTAGCAGCAATCTCTTTGGCAAAAGCTAATAATTCCTTGGCTTGCCTTAAAGATGTTCTATTTCAAAAGTTGAAGGAAGTAATGAGGGGAGCTGCTAATCCACAGGTGACCTTCACCAACAAAGAAGAACTGGTTGCTACAATAGAAGTAAGAGGCACTCCACAATTGGCTAGTCTTGTCTTGGAATTGGGATAGAGAAGAGGAAAGGTCAGCAAAGTTTACCATAAACTTACTTTAACTTTTTGGGATAGTATATTTCAAATAATGAATATGTAAGATTGTATGGTCTAACATTTTATTCTATTAGGTAAGTCAAGCCAGTAATAATGGGAAGTCTCTAAGAAGATGCAAAAAAATTATATTGAAGATGAAGTACGGAGGGAGTAGTCCAAAGATATCGGTATGTATGAACTGGGCTTCATTGACTTTAGCTAACAGATTTTTATACAAAAAAGACATTCAAAAAATGGAAGACAGCAATGACAATGCTAATATAAAACCATGATACAATTCTTTAAAATAATGCTAAAGTAGGACTAAAACTCAGTAAGAGCTAAGACTGGGGTTGAATGCTAAGGACCACAAGAAGAGGTTTCTGTAGTAATAGTTCGAAAAAATCAAAGATCTTATAGTACAACACTTGGAATGAGTGGAATGAAAATAATGAACAATGAAGGGGGGAAAAGGCAGAAGTACTAAAGTTTCATTCTGCCTCTCTTTCCTTTGATTTTTAAAATCCATTAATCTTACTTCATCTTAATTCTACAGTTGCATATGGTAACAGGAATGGGTTGGTTAAGAAATCTATGTGAAACAAACCCCCACTGCTGTTTTGAACTAGATTTTTCAGGTAAATATACTTTTTCTCTACATGTTCTTCTAACTCAACTGACTGTGACAATGGATCGGAGACAACTATTCCTTACCTAATTTTCTACTGTCATTCTCCCAAGTGAATGGAAAAGGAAACACTGGAATTGTTTGTTGGGGGATAATAGCTGTCAAAATACTTGAAGGCAAAATGAAACACAATGGGTAGAAGCTGCAGATAGTTTTTGTCTTGATATAAGGAAAAATTCTTACAAGTAAAACTTCACAAAAGTAGAATGAGCATTATTACCTGAATTAGCATTCAGGCAGTAGTGTAGAACTCCTGTTGAGTGTGTGACAGAAGGATTTTTGTTTGGGTACATCTTGGATTCATTGGTCCTTTATAACTCTGAAAATCTGTGAGTTTGTGGAATTTCTGATTTATAACTTGACTCTGGATCCAAGAGAAACCCAGTACATAATAATTAATGAGCCTAGGAAGATAGGTAAGGAACCAGAGATTTTATCTGATTAAACCTTTTTCCACATATAACACCATCAAAAATGCCTACAGAGTTTTGTGCATGGTCAAGGAAGCACTGATACAAGACCACAAAGTTTTTACAATGTGGAAGCTAATGCCACATTTGCTTTCAAGCAGGGATATAGTATAAGAAGAGGAGAAAGAACTTGTTCAAGGCTTTGAAATCGACTCTGGTGTCATTTTTCTCTCTAGACTAATCATAGAATAAAGCCTTGTTTTGAAATTAGAGATACCTTTTAACCCCATGCCAAGCACTTGGTCAACTTGTGGAATCAGCAGCAAGCTGACCAAGGCAGGATTTAGAGGGTAGTCAGTTTATTGATCTGCAAGCATTTCCTTAACCTTTAGGAATAGGGTTGCAGAAAATCAGAAAAAACATTAAATATTAAGAAATCATGCTTTCTATTACTATAAGGAAACTTTATTACTATGAGGCACCTTATAATGAGGAAACAAAAGTTAAGAAAAGTGACTTCACCCAAGGTCACAGAAAGTAATAAGGCTAGAGTTTGGATCTAGGCATTTTGACTATAAGTTAACTTCTCTTTTTTCTACTATGCCATGCTAAATATTAAAAAATGTCCTGACTATGCCTGCTAGTTATCTTGTGTTGTGTTTGTCCTTTGTTGCCAAAGAAGACCATGCCATCAGAGAAATGATGACATGACTTGCACTTTGTTTTGAGTGAGGGAAGGCTGTGCAAGATCACCAGCCTCACTTCTCCTTCAGAGCCATTTGGATCTAGTGACCAAATGTTCATCAGGATGACTGGAGATGGCCCAGGATGCCATGGGAGACTGTCCCCTTTAGGTCAAAGCCCATTCAGGTACTCACTTAGTGTGAGGTAATGCCCATTCAGTGAATAGGCCTGTTAAAGAAGTAGTCAGGGGATGGCGCCCTTTAATGAGGCAAAGAAAAATAACTAAATCAGACTAGGAGGGAAACAGCAATAGTTACTATTGATAATCACTTTAAGCCAGAAGGGTCCAGAAAATAGCCTTTAAGAGGAGCTTGGGCAGGGGTCTAGTGTGGTACAATCTATGGGCCTCAGAGTGCAATGGGTTTAAGGTTTTGGGAAAGGGAAAGGAAGGGAAAGGAAAGAAAGGGCAAACAAAAGGGAAGGGAAGGGAGGGGACAGGAGAGGAGGGAAAAGGAGGAGAGGGGAGGGGAGGAAATGGAAGGGAAGGGAAGGACCTAGCCAGTAAAACCCAAGTTAACTGGGCATCCTCTAGCCATCCAAATTTACCTTTTTTTGGATAAAAGAAGGAAGGGGAAGGGGAGACAGACAGGGGAGGAGGAGCTGAGTTACCTAGCTAGCTACATCCCCATTCAGGCAGCTGTGTCTACTCACAGATTGTTATGTCTGTCTTTCATTACTGAAGAAGACCATGTCATCAGAGAAATGATGACATGACTTGCACTTGATGTTATTTTGAATGAGGGAGGGCTGTGCAGGTCACCAGCCTCACTTCCCCTCCACTAGTTATCTAGGTCAAAGAGAAAGGTCCAAACAGAACAATTCAAAGAAAAAATCAGGTTCTGCAGTAAAGCAAGCAGGAATAGCAATACAATCATATTGAAGTAACATTGGAGATCATCAACCTTACCAACCACTAAGTTATTGAACTTTGGAACCAAAAGGAGCATCTCCCCAAAAGTCCATGAAGCCTAACTGGGATCTGACATCATTTGCATATTTTAGATGAACTGCATTTCACAACACACACACACACACCACCACCAACAATGGGTATATGTAGATATACCCTGAATTTCTCAATATTTTCTTAATTATCTTTTATGATTGTATCATTCATGAAATTATCTAAATCCTGCTTGATCCTGTTCGTTTCCACATTAGGTGCCATCCCTAATGCCTACTGGGGCTTTGTGGATGGTCAAGGTGTCCCATGATCTGATACTATGAAATTTATGCAGTGTAGCAGCTAAGTAAGACTTCAAGTAGGGAAACAGTAGAGCTGGAAGAAAAAAGTAACTTCCTTAGTGCTTTGAAAAGAACTCTGGTGTAATTTTTTCCCCTAGACTAATCATGAAGCAAAGCCTTGTTTTGAAATTGGAGAGGCCTTATAACTCAATGCCAAGCACTTGGTCAGCTTGTTGATTATGGAAAATGGTGCATTCATGGCACATTTTCCAGATGTTTCCATGGTACTTAGTTCTCCAAGTGATCTTTTCCTATGCCAAAGCATCATTTCTATCTTCAGAATTGAAGTTACTCAGATCATCTCTGGAATGGGTGGGGAAGTATCTCTGAAGTTTGGCATAGCATATATCAATATTGGGGTGGTAGGGGAGAATCATTGAGCTTATTAGTTCATTTCAATACTTTGATGGATTCTTAGTCTCACAGTGGAATGATGTGCCTTTCACATAACAGATGGTGACCTACTTATTCTTTCTCATCCCATAGAATTTATCTATGTCTTTCAATATATCCTTCACAGGGGATCTACCAAACATATTAGAAATTTTTCTTTGGTTCTGTGAATATTTCTTGAATGGTAGTGTAGCACTCAGACTATTCATACTCTGTTTTCCCTGACTTGTACTACATATGCATTCTACTTTCTTCTCTCTTCTTACCTGGCCTTGATGCCTTTTGTGCCACTCTCTAAATAAAAATCATTATTATTCCTATGCTAGAATTTATTTAAGACAAGGATCTTTCTCTTGACTTTTGTGCTTCTTCAGTTTTGCATCTTTTGAGATTATGGCATTCTCCAATTCTTATCATATCCTGGAACAAGACAATCTCAAAAGAAGTACAACAAAAGAGATTTTTAAAAATAAAATAATTTGCTACAACTTACATTAAGTCCATAAGTATATTCCTTTTCATGTCTTCTTCTATACAGAATCTCCATTGATTTGGAATTCAGTGATAATACTCTGTGCAAGAAGAAAGTGTATAAGACATCCCTAGAAAGTTAGTGCATCTGCCCTTGTATTAATCAAAAACAGATAGTGTGAGTTTTTTTAAAAAGGTTAAAAAAAAGAGTTGAAGCGAATCATATAAGAAATCTATTAATTGATAAACTCAATACAGAAACAAATGAAAAAGACCTTAAAGCAATATGGGCAAATGGATGAAGTTCTCTTGATAAAAAATCAAAACCAATATACCGAGAAATTTTCCTTTTTTTATTTTTGAAAGTCCAGCTATTGAAAAAATTTTGCAGGAGACATGAATGGAAAGTCCTTAAATAGAAAACAAATTAAGGTGAATCAAGCTACCATCATTTGAAAAGGTTGTAGTCAAGAACCACTACTCCCTCCAAGAGATTTGAGTTAGAAGAAGAGAAAGTGGTAGAGAAAGGGGATTATTTTCTCTTGGAAGACACATGAATAATAATAGATGTTCTCTTAATTTCAATGTGGGCTCTTCCAAGTGATTGTTTCCTGTTAATGGGGGTCCACCACCATGAAGTGGTATTATTCTGCCTGTAAGCTCTATATCCTCTATATAATTGTGAAGAATAATGAAATTGGAAGAAAAAGTCCAATGTTCTAGAAAGAAATAGCTGTGGAGATCCTGTAAGAATGCAAATTTATCTCTTGCATATGAACATGGTATATAGGGCACCAAAAAATAATGGCTACATTACTAAAGAAAGTTATTCAAGCATGGATTATCAAAGTCCCCAGGACAGACATGGCCATTTAATATACACAGATTCAGATATTTTTATCTCTTGTGTAAACTCCGGTCTGACATCATCAACCTCCCACTGGATATTTTAAACCAGATGTCTCACAGGCACTTCCATTGATCATGCCTAAAACAGGATTCATGAGTTTTCCCTCAAAAGCCACCTTCCTTCAAATTTTGTGATTTCTGCCAAGTCCCCCAGCGTCTTTCAATTACCTATGCTCACAATCTTGCTGTGTCATACTTGACTCCTCACTCTCACTCAGGCTACATATCCAATAAGTTACTGAATCTTATCATATTTTTTAACCTCCATAACATCATTTCATATCCATCCCATCATCTCCTATCCATCCCTTTTATCTATCCACATGGCCTCCACCTTAGTTCTGGTTCTCTACTCTCCTTGTCTAAATTATTTTAGTAACCTTCAGATTTATTTCCTTTCCTTGGCTCTCAATCTACTTAAATATGTCTTTATCCCAGCTACCTGAATGATTTTCCTAAATATAATTCTAATCACCTCACTCCCCTTCTAGATAAATTCTAGTGACTTGCTATTTCCTTTAGGATCAGATACAAACTCCTATATATGGCATTTAAAGCCCCTGACAACCAGATCCTAGTTTACTCCCTGAGCCTTATTAGACATTACTCCTCTTCATGAGCCCCACTTCAATCAATCATATCCATTCCTAGATGATTCTGGTCCCAACCCTTCGTATTCTATGTCTTACAAGTCCTTCCACTTCCCTTAACTGTGCCTTTATACTGACTATATTTGTATAGCATTCAGCCTGTAGTAGGCAATATTTTGGTGTTTATTCCTTCCCTTCTCCCTATCCCCCATGCATAGATGGCACTTTTTCCTGTCTTCTGTTTCTTGAAATAAATGTCCTTCAATATTCAGGCCATCGGCCACCTTTAATCTACACCAACTTTCTTGATCTCTTTATCTGATATTATTGTCAATCAGAATTTTTAAATGAAATTTTAAAAATGATTTTTGCTTAACTTGCTTCCTGTGTAGTCAGAACTTAAGATCCTGTGCTGCAGAAAACTTCCTGCATCTAATAGGTCCTCTTCTAACAGGTCCATTATGATAATGTGTCCCTGAGGTCCCCTTTAGGTCCTTCAGTTCCTCTACACAAAGGTTAGAAAGGATATGAGTATTATGAAACTCACCAACTTGATCAAAGGTGCTTTAAGCTGAATTTTAAAGTGGAGGAAGAAATGTATTCCTGATAAATCTGTAAAACTAGATATTATGTAGGAAAATGTGGATGACGTAGAGAAAATGTTAAAAGTAAGGCATACAATAAGTGCTTTGTTGACAATTTCTGTCAAAAGGTAGAGGGAGAAATGAGGAAATTCTATTCTAGAATTGTGGAAGAACTGGTTGGGAATTTATTTATTAGTGTGTTTAGTTTTAATGATTTATTTTGGCCTTACATTTACACATCAACAAATTAAATTTACTTTATAATGTAACCTGTAGATCCAGGGCCCCGAAAGGAAGCTCATGGCTTCCATCAATTATATCCATTCCTAGATGATTCTAGTCTCAATTATTCTTTCTTTGTATTTTTTTCCAACCTGGAGCTGATCCAGGAAAATCCCCAAAATAAAGCTTAGACACTGGTTGTTTTGATTTCCCTTGAATATGGGTAACAGGGTCCCCAACTCTTGTACAAGTATTTAATATACAATATAGGTATTGGGCATGTTATGGCCTTTAATTCAGCCAAAGAAAAAATCGTGAGAAGATAAAGACTCACAGAAGTCCATGAACTAATAAAGAACCAGAAGCAAATGAAATAGCCTCTAAGCTTCCCATGGAAAGATGCTGAGCTTGAGGTTATGACCTCTGGATTAAAGATTTAAGTTGAAAGGGACCTTATAAGTAATTTAATACCAAACCTTCATTTTATAGAGGAAACTGAGGCACAGAACTGTTAAATTATTTTTACCAGGTCTTACAGAAACCTTTTGTTATGCCAGTATATCTTTCTTTTATACATAGTACTGCACTATCTCCTTAAAATTTGTTGTACGACCATGTGGATTTAGACATTCCCTAGATACTCTGGAGGTTGCTGATGAAGCAAACCCCTTACCATGGAAACTGCCTGTTCAAGTAACTCATTGTTCTTGTTCTCCAAGTAAGGTACTGCACAGGAAATATGTGAGCTAGTCTCTTCATTCTCTAAGGAGCATACTATATCAGGAAATTTTTCTTCCTTAGGAGGTGTAGTGCCCAAACTCTAAAAATAATTATCTATTGAATTTGGGAGTACCCATGAGTCAATTCTGAAAGTTGGTGTTCTCCAACAAATGTCCTTTGTCTGGCAAGAAGGCACATCAACAAAATTATTTACTTCTTTTCCTTTGGCTCTGAGCTTCAAACCTTGCTTGAGCCTAAAAGCTTGAGTTGTGCTGGTACTATTTTCTTTTATTCTATGTGATTGTGAATGTGTGTGTGTCATATAGTTACTCTAAACAAAATGTGCACTCCTTTTTTGTGTCTCTTGAAGGAGTACACTTTTGTTGTTGCCTTTTCTGAAACTATCAATCAAACTTACTTTTCTTATGTCTCCTTTAGCAAGCTGCTGACTTGTTTTTCATAATTTTCTTACATCACTCTCATTTCTCTTCCCAATTTTCCTCTACCTCTCTTACTTGATTTTGAAATCCTTTTTGAGCTCTTCCATAACCTAGGATCAATTCATATTTTTCCTGGAGACTTTGGATGTTGGAGCTTTGACTTCATTATCTTCTCAGTGTCTGTTTTGATCTTCCTTGTCACCATAGTAACTTTCTACTGTCAGATTTTTTTCTGTTGTTTGCTCATTTTCCCAGCGTATTTCTTGACTTTTAACTCTGTTAAAGTAGGTCTCTGCTTCCTGGGTTGAGGGCACACTGTCCCAAGCTTCAGAGATTTTGTGCAGCTGTTTTTATAGATACTCCTAGGGATCTTTAAGTTTTCAGTTCTACTGAGATGGCATAATCTAAGGAGGGATATATTTCCTACTCTTCTAAACTGTGCTTTAGTCTGTGTGTGATCACAAGCACTCTTTTCTTCTCTGGAACTGTAACAAGGGTACCTGCTCCAAAGTGGCCTCAAGGTCTGGTGTGCCAGTTTTCTTGCCCTGGCATTGCCAAATAGGCTTGTGACCTGGATCCAAGTATGTGCAAAGTAACAAAGTCCTGCCTCAGTGCTAGAGAAGCCACCCCTGTAATTTCCTTCTAACCATTTTTTCTACCTGCTTGCTGTCTCTGGGCTGAGAGCTCTGGAAGCAGCTGCTGCCACTGCTGATTCAATGGCTCCCAAGACATGCTCCTATTTTGCTGGGACCAGCCTATGCTGGACTATGTTCCACTCTCACCCTGGGGCAACAGAGCTTTCCTGCCAACCTTCTAAGTTGTCTTTGGCTAAAAAATTATTTTACCTTGTCCTTTTATGAGTTCTGCCAGTCAGGAATTGTTTTACAGCATAATTTAAAGGTTTTTGAAGGGGGGGTTGGGTAGAACTCAGGTGAGTCACTGCCTTTTCTCCTCCATCTTGGCTCCACCCCTCCCATGAAGAGGGTATATTCTGGCCTATTGCACCAGGAATGGAGTGGAGCACAGCCCAAAGAGCAAAGCACAGACCAGCTTTGGCCTTGCAGTTTGCAGGGACAGTAATGGAGTAGGCTGAGGTATGGTATCTGGGGAAGCAGCTGCGGTTCCTAGATTTCTCACCCCACAATTACCAAAGATAGCTACAAAGGTCAGAGAGAAACTTCTTTCACCTGGGTGAGAAGGGAGCAGGGTCCTCCCCTAGCCCCAGGCCACTGATAACAGAAATCACTGTGGCCTGGCATCCATTTTTGGAGCCCTCTACCTAAAGACCATAAGGGAATTGAATAGATGATCTGAGTCTCAGTCCTGAGTGGCAGCCCTGGGGAGAAGAGGAGCACTGGCCTGGTGGAGCTGGTGGAGGCTTTGGAGAGAATCCTAGGCAGAAAGGCTTGTGGTTGCTCTCAGACAAGACGGCAGGCCAGGAGAGGAGTAAACACCTCGCCCTTGATTGTGCCATGTTGGAGAAACTGAAAACTTACAGGTCCCCAGAGTATACCCTCCTCTTGACAAAGGATTCAAAAAGTCAGGTAACTAGCTGGGAAAATGCCCAAAAAAGAGAAAAAAAATAAAACTATAGAAGGCTACTTTCCTGGTGAACAGGTATTTTCTTCCATCCTTTTAGATGAGGAAAAACAATGCATACCATCAGAGGATGACATAAAAGTCAAGGCTTCTGCATCCAAAATCTCCAAAATAAATATGCAATGGTCTCAGGCCATGGAAGAGCTCAAAAAAGGATTTTGAAAATCAAGTAAGAGAGGTGGAGGAAAAATTGGGAAGAGAAATGAGAGCGATAAAAGAAAATCATGAAAAAACAAGTCAACAGCTTGCTAAAGGAGATCCAAAAAAATTCTGAAGAAAATGACACCTTTAAAAATAGACTAACTCAAATGGCAAAAGAGGTCCAAAAAGCCAATGAGGAGAAAAATACTTTAAAAAGTAGAATGATCCAAATGGAGGAGGTTCAAAAGCTCACTGAAGAAAATAGTTCATTAAAAATTAGAATGAAGCAAATGGAAGCTAATGACTTTATGAGAAGCAAAGAAATTACAAAACAACACCAAAAGATTGAAAAAATTGAAGACAATGCGAAATATCTCATGGAAAAAACAACTAACCTGGAAAACAGATCCGAGAGACAATTTAAAAATTATGTGACTACCTGAAAGCCATGATCAAAAAAAGAGTCTACATATCGTCTTTCACGAAATTATTAAGGAAAACTACCTTGATATTCTAGAACTAGAGGGCAAAATAAATATTGAAATAATCCACCAATCAACTCCAAAAGAGATTTGAAAAGAAAAACTCCTAGAAAAATTGTAGGCAGATTCCAGAATTGCCAAGTCAAAGAGAAAATATTGCAAGCAGCTAGAAAGAAACAATTTGAGTATTGTGGAAATACAATCAGAATAACACAAGATCTAGCAGCTTGTACATTTAGAGATGGAATATGATATTCCAGAAGCCAAAAGAATTGGGATTAAAACCAAGAGTTACCTATCCAGCAAAACTGAGTATAATCCTTCAGGGGAAAATGGTCATTCAATGAAATAGAGGACTTTCAAGAATTTTTGAGGAAAAGACCAGAGCCAAATAGAAAATTTGAATTTCAAACACAAGAATCAAGAGAAGCATGAAAAGGTAAACAGAAAAGAGAAATCATAAGGTATTTAGTAAAGTTGAACTCTTTACATTCCTACATGGAAAGATAATATTTATAACTCTTGAGACTTTTTTCAATATTTGGTTAGTTGGAGGAATTATATATATAAGACAGAGGGAACAGGGTGAATTGAATAGGAAGGGATGACATCTAAAAAATAAAATTAAGGGGTAAGAGAGGAATATTTTGGGAGGAGAAAGGGAGAAATGAAATGGAGCAAATTATCTCTCATAAAAGAGGCAAGAAAAAGCTTTTCAATGGAGGGAAAAAGGGAGGAGGTAAGACGGAAAAAGTGAAGCTTACTCATCACCTTTGGCTTAAGGAAGGAATAACATGCACACTCAATTTGATATGAAAATCTATCTTACACTACAGGAAAGCAGGGGAGAAGGCGATAACTGGGGTGTAGTTGGGATGATAGAAGGGATGAATGGGGGAGGGAGTAATTAGAAGTAAACACTTTTGGAGAGGGACAAGATCAAAAGAGAGAATAAAATAGAGGACAGGAAAAGGTGGAGGGAAATATAGTTAGCCTTTCACAATATGACTATTGTGGAAGTCTTTTGCATAACTACACATGTACAGCCTATATTGAATTGTTGACCTTCACAATGGGGATGGGTATGGAGAGAGGAAGGGAGAGAAGTTGGAACTCAAAGTTTTAGGAACGAATGTTGAGAATTGTTTTTTCATGCAACTGGGAAATAAGAAATACAGGTAATGGGGTATAGAAACCTATCTTGCCCTACAAGAAAAGAGAGAAAATGGGGATAAGGGAAGGGAGGGGTGTGATAGAAGGGAGGGCAGATTGGGGGAAGGGGTATTCAAAATGCACGATGTCAGGGTGGGCAGAGGGGAGAGATGGGGAGAAAATTTGAAACTCAAAATCTTGTGGAAATGAAAGCTGAAAACTAAAATAAATGAATTAAAAAAAACTTTGAGTTCCAACTTCTCTCCTTTCCTCCCTCTCCACCCACCCCTACTGAGAAGACAAGCAATTTGATGTGTTATACATGAGTAGTTATGCAAAACCTTTCCATAACAGTTATGTTGTGAAAGACTATATTTCTCTCCATCCCATCCTGCCCCTCCATTTATTCTATTCTCTCTTTTGACCCTGTCCCTCCTAAAAATTATGTTTACTTCTAATTAACTCCTTCTCCAATTTGCTCTCCCTTCTGTCATCCCCTTATCCCCCACTTATCCCCTTCCCTCCTACTTTTATGTAATATGATAGATTTTCATACAAAATTGAGTTTACATGTTATTCCCTTCTTAAGCCAAATCAAATGAGAGCAAGGTTCACTTTTTCCCTCTTGTCTCTGCCCCTTCCTCTCCACTGAAAAAACTTTTTCTTGCCTCTTTTATGTGAGATAATTTATCCCATTCTATTTCTCTTTTTCTCCATATCCCAATATGTTCCTCTATTTCCTTAATTTTATTTTTTTAGATATCATCCCTTCATATTCAATTCACCTTGTGCCCTCTGTTACAAATATTATCTTTCCATGTAGGATGTAAACAGTTCAATTTTAGTAAGTCCCTTATGATTTTTCTTTCCTGTTTACCTTTCATGTTTCTCTTGATTCTTTTATTTGAAAGTCAAATTTTCTATTTTGCTCTGGTCTTTTTTATCAAGAATGCTTGAATGCCCTCTATTTCATTGAATGACCATTTTCCCCTGAAGTGTCATACTCAGTTTTGCTGAGTAGGTGATTCTTGGTTTTAATCCTAGCTCCTTTGACCTCTGGAATATCATATTCCAAGCCCTCTGATTCCTTGATGTAGAAGCTGCTAGATCTTGTGTTGTCATGATTGTTTTTCCAGAATACTTGAATTGTTTCGTTCTTACTATTTGCAATATTTTCTCCTTGAACTGGGAGTTCTGAAATTTGGCTACAATATTTCCAGGAGTTTTCATTTGGGGATCTCTTTCAGAAAGTAATTGGTGGATTCTTTCAATATCTATTTTGCCCCCTAGTTCTAGAGCATCAGGGCAGTTTTCCTTGATAATTTCTTGAAAGATGATGTCTATCCTCTCTTTTTGATCATGGCTTTCAGGTAGTCCAATAATTTTTAAATTGTCTCTCTTGTATCTATTTTCCCAGTCAGTTGTTTTTCCAGTAAGATATTTCACATCGTCTGCTATTTTTCATTATTTCTGTTTTGCTTTACAATTTCTTGATTTTTCATAAAGCCATTAACTTCCATCTGTTCCATTCTAATTTTTAAGGAATTATTTTCTTCAGTGAGCTTTTGCGCATCCTTTTCCATTTGGCCAATTATGGTTTTTAAGGCATTCTCTTCATTGACTTTTTGCGTTTCTTTTGCCATTTGATTTAGACTATTTTTAAGGTGTTATTTTCTTCAGCAGTTTTTAGGTTCCCCTTAGCAAGCAGTTGACTAGTTTTTCATGACTTTCTTGCATCACTCTCATTTCTCTTCCTATTTCCCCCTGTATTTCTCTTATATGATTTTCAAAATCCTTTTTGAGCTATTCCATGACCTAAGACCAATTCATATTTTTTCTTGGAGGCTTTGGATGTAGGAACTTTTGACTTTGTTGTCTTCTGTTTGCATGTTTTGATCTTGCTTGTTGCCAAAGTAAGATTCTATATTCTAATATTTTCCCAGTTTTGCTCATTTCCCCAGCCAATTACATGACTTTTAAGCTCTTTGTTAAGGTAGTAATCTGTTTCCTGTGGGGTTGGGGGGGGACGTATACTCTCAGCTTCTCAATTCCCCCACAATCTGTAGTCCTAGGGCTCCAGAAACAGCCATTGTCACTGCCCCTACCATTGCTGTGACTGCTGCGACCTCCTCCATTCCTCCATTATTCTGGGGCTGAGGCCACACCTCTCTATTCTCTCTGCTCCTAGCCTGATGTGTCAACCTTCCAGGCTGTCTTGGGATAGAGATTTGCTTTGCTCCATAATTCTCTGGGTTCTACAACTCTTGAAGTTGTTTAGAGTAATTTTATAGATATTTTGCTGGGTTTGGGGGGAGAATTCTAACAAGTTCTTGCTTTTACTCCACCATATTTAGGTTACATTTCTTAATCTACCTTTTGACTCTTGTCCATTTTATAGGGAACCTGTCATTAACATTCAAATTATTATTATGGTTTCCTCCCATCAAAATCCCTCTATAATATCTTTTAAAATTTAGCACTATGTATCTTCATCTTGTTCTCTTCAAAGCAATCTGGTTCCATCCTTCTCTTTCATACATAAAATACCACCTTCTTCCCTTGCCTAGCCTAGTCCTACATTCTTGCATCTTGTCTTTCAAATGGTCCCAGGTATTTAAAGTTTATATTTATTAATTAAATCTTATGCCAACCTCATTGATCATGAATAAACAACTCCCTACTCTATCAATCATAGAACCACAGTTCTTGATTCTACTTTTAGTATTTTAAAAGTATATTTATTTATAATTATGGAAAGAGGGGAGAATAAACATTTATATAGTACCTACTATGTGCCAGGTATTGTACCATGTACTTTTTATAAATATTTCCTCATATATACATAAACATACACACAATATGTATGTATATACACATGTACCATATATATTAGGCATACTTCCATATATACTTATTTATTTAGTATGCTTATTTAAAATTACATAGTGAATATTTGAAGTATAAATTTTACACTTCCTTTACAAAGCCTAGAGAAGAATGCAGTTTATGAATCTCCCTCTTTAATCCTTCCCAGCACATCTTTGTTTTAGTTGCCTGGTTTTAATGGCCTTTATTAACTTAAAAAAAAATCCACTTTTCATATACACCTCCTCATTCCTTCTCTTCTCTAAGATATTTCTTTATGAAAATCAAATATATTACTAGCCTATAAATATTCTCAATCACCTTCAACAAGCTGCAACTAAGGGAGACAATAATCTTGTTGTGTTTTTATAATGTATAACGATGCCTTCTCTAAGCTATTTGACACTATTTAGACTTGACTATTTGGAACTCCACTTCATCAGTATACCCTGCCCCTGTGACTGGAGGATAGGGCCACAAAATCCAAACTCCACATCCAAGGAGGGAATTCAGCTCACTTCTCATTTTTCATCTGGCCAGGCAGCTTTTGGGTTTTTCTGACTTCTTTACTACACCCCCATGTTTTTCAATTTCATTTTGTCTGTTATCTTTCTTCATTATTTTGTAAATTCCTTGAGGGTAGAGACTTTTTCTTTTTGTATTTGTTTAACACAGTGCCTGGCACATAGTAGTATGTACATAACAGATATTTCTTCACAATTATTCCATTTTTTGCATCTTAAGTTTGCCTTTCGAATACCTTTTCTATATTTTATTTTATTTGAAGCAATAATTGTGTAATTTATTAAAGGTCCATGTTTTTTCATGGCAGCTAGGTGGCACAGTGCATAGAGAGCTGAGCTTGGAGTCAAGAAGACATGAATTTAAATCTAGCTTCAGACACTTACCTGTATAATCCTAGGCAAATTATTTAGCCTCTGTTTGGATCAGTTTCCTCAACTGCAAAATGGGGACAATGAAAGCATCTACCTCACAGGATTCTTGTAAAAGAATCTCATAAGATAATAATTGTAATGTGCTCAACAGGAGCTATGTAAATGTTAGTTATTGTTATTATCAATGCTAATAATATTTCATGTAAGAGTTTGCTAAGCTTTTAAGGATATGCTACCTTGAAGCATAGGATACTTTCTTTAAAGTATGTACTGTTACTTTTTGTTAAAAATCAATTTCTATTTGTAATATGTCATCTGCATGTTTAGAATTCTTGATCTCTGAAATGTGGGGTGCCTTTCCTGACTACTTTCAGACTCTTTACTTAGAACTGAAGTTCTGAAACTAGATTATTTAAAACTTTTTGTTTCATCATATTTTGTAATGTAGACCCATGTTTCTGAGCTTCTCTCACCCAACTTTCTTTACACAATGAGTTGCTTTGTTTTTGTTTCTTTCTTTTTCTTTTGCTCTTGTTTGTTGTGAATTTTTTCCAGTACATTTTTTGTTCCCATCATTTCAGTCTTTTTCCCCCCAGAAAATTCACTTCATCAACAGTATTTTTAACATTTTTTTTCTAATTGTTGATTCTCTTTTTGGTCTTCTGGAATTATTTTTAATGTATTTTTCTTTAATTCCTTGATAGTCTGTCAATCATTATAAGGGGTCTGGTAGTTGTTCTATTCTCCCTTCTAGGGTTTAGATATTTTTGCAATATTATTCCTTTTACCTTCTAAATTTATTCCACCCTGTAGTGTTAGTTTATTGGATTTGAGATTCTTTGTGTCTATTCTATATCCATTCCTTCAATCTCTCTACTGACTTCTCCCTAAAGTATTACTTGTTCTGATTGGATGTTTAGCATTCTCTGCCATCTTGAGATAATGAAGAACTGGTCTTAAATAGGATAAGTCACTTGTTCATTTTGCTGGAAATTTATGTTTATTTTTTCTTGGGTTCTGCTATTCACTCTAAAATCATTCATGGCTTTCCATTTAAAAAAAAAATCTTTATGCTTATTTTTTCTTATGGTACAAAAATCAGCCACTCCGTGAGCATTTATTTATTAGGCACCTCTTGTTAGGCAATGGTAATACAAAGAGAGAAGTAAAAAACAAGCCATGACCTTGAGAATCTTATATAGAGTATGGAGATATATCATGTATGAATAATTTCATACACACTTCTACATATATACATATATGTACACATATATACACACATTTACAAATAGATAAAAATCTAGTATATAAATAATGTATAGATACACATCTATATTTGTGGATATGGATGTATATAAATGTATATAAAATATATAAAATAAATACAAATTTATTCATGTATATAGTTTATTGGAATGTTCATTTTATTAATATTATTTTTTATAATAAAAACTGCATTTTATAAATCAATGATTTTTCAAATGTTTATGTCAAACTTTACTGATCCTCAGGCTCATATTGTTTCCTCTCCCATAAATAAGTATTTATACATACGTATGCATTTTATTACAAGCAATAAATAACAAACATGAATGTTTCAATAAACAAATAGTAGAAAGGAAACTCAGATTTGAAGCCTAAACTTCTGTTATATACATTTATTTTGAAATATATATTAATTTTCACATGATAGTAACAAAGTTTCCTTTCTCTTTAATGTGTGTTTTACATTATCTTTTCTACTTTGCCATCTTTCATCACTACCCACCAAACTTACCTTTCCCAAATAGAAGCTCTTCTTCATAACGAATGATCACATTACGCTAAATAAATGAACATATTAGCTACAACTGAAAGTGTATGTTTCATTCTGTAACTCTTTTCTAAGGGTTGATAAGAGTTCTTAAGTCTGGATTCACAGCCCAGGACAGACTGGAAGGTGGACAGGAAGGGTCTGTTCCATGGGGCTGGAGGTGTACACATTGCACAGCACACAGGCTGTACCAGCACGTCCCTGCCTCTGCAGGGCCAAGCAGGAAACCCCATGTACTCTGAGGCAGTGGCTGCACTGTGGAATCTCAGGCATATCAGCCCAGGATGGGAGTCCAGTGGAACCAAGCAAGAGAGAGCCGCAGAACCCCAGGTATCTGTAGGAGCTGCTCCTGAGACTATCAACTCACAGAATAAATGTCTATAAGTCACCTACTTGAATTTCTCGGAGCTAAGATGGTGGAGTGATTGGTAAATGCTCTCTCCCCTTCCCCTTGTTCACCTTGAAAGACCCATAAAATATTTTTTCCAGAAAAATCGTGAAAGAGTGGGATCTGCAGAAGGGGCAAACAGTCTTTTAGTACATGAGGCTAGGAAATCACTAAGGAGGGGCCCTCTTGCTGTGGCTAAAAGGGACCAGTGCAGGACCAGAGCTGTCTCAGACAACCCCAGCTCAGCAAACCAGTAGGAGATCCTGAGCTCCATGGGGGTAGAGCCTGCAACCACCAACACCAGGACCCCAGGTGTGCCTCAGCACCCCAGGGGAACTGGGAAGACACTAGCTCAAATGGGATCACTAACCCCTGAGATTCCCTATGCTCTAGGGAGGAGACTACCCCTCCCCTACACTTAACACAGCTAGCTCCAGGGCACCTCTGGGGAAACCCAGAAAGACTTCACCTGGCCTCTGCTTTCTCACACCAGCCAGCTCAGCACCAGGTAAACTGCAGAATTTTAGCTTCTAGCTTAAAGACAACACATAAAGCCTCAAGTTCAAGGCACAAGAACTGTATGTGGATAGAACCCCATGTGCCCTAAAAGCAGAGATCTAATTTAAAAGCCAGGAAAAGGGTGATCATCATCATCATGAGGAAGAAGCAAAGCAGAAAATACCATAGAATATTTCTATGGGGATAAGGACCAAAACACGAATCCCAAGGAGCTCAGCATTGAGACTGTACTCCCATCTGAAACTTCAGAAGGGAATGTGAACTGGTTGCAAGCACAAAGATTACTCTTGGAAGAGCTGAAGAAGGAGTTTAAAAGTCATATTAGATAAATAGAAGAAAAAATGACCAATGATTTTAAAAATATGAAAAAAGAATTCACTGAAGAGAACAGCTCCTTTAAAGGAAAATTGGACAAATGGAAAAGGAAGTACAAAAACTAACTGAAGAAAATAACTCCTTAAAAGGAACAGTTGGAGAGATGGAAAAGGAAATGAAAAGTTAACTGAAGAAATCAATTTGATAAAAATTAGAATTGGACAAGTAGAAGCTAACAACTCTATGAGACATCAAGAATCACTCAAACAGAATCAAAAGAATTAAAAGATGGAGGAAAATGTAAAATATCTAATTGGAAAAACAATGGACTTGGAAAACAGATCCAGGAGAGAAAATCTACGAATTATTGGTCTACCAGGAAACCATGATGACAAAGGAGCCTGACCAATATCTTCCAAGAAATCATCAAGGAAAAAGTGCCCAGAAAAGTGTCCTAGATTCAGAGGATGAAATAGTAATCGAAAGAATCAGCTGTTCACCTCCCGAAAGGGATCCCAAACTAAAAACACCAAGGAATTTGTTGCCAAATTCCAGAACTATAAAGTGAAGGAGAAAATACTACAGGCAGACAGAAAGAAACCATTCAAATATTGAGGAGCAACACTCACAATCACACAGGACCCTGCAGCTTCTACATTAAAAGATCAAAGGAATTGGAATATGACATTCTGGAAGGCAAAGGAGCTGAGACTACAACCAAGAGTCAATTACGCAGCAAAGTTGAGCATAATATTTCAGGCTAGGAGATGGACATTCAATGAAATAAGGAATTTCCAGACCTTCCTGATGAAAAGTCCAGAGATCAATAGAAAATTCAGTCTTCAAACAGAAGTCTCAAGAGAGGCATAAAAAGGTAAACAGGGAAAAAATCTTGTTATTCAATTATAGGCACACTGTTCACATCCCTATAAGGGAAGATGATACTTGTTAATCTTGAGAACTGTATATTTATCATGACATAAAAAAGGGATATACATAGATAGAGGGAGTGGGTATAAAGTAAATAATGTGATGATAAAAATGTGTTTTAAGGGTGTGAAGGGATTGTAACAGGAGATGTGAAAAGGAGGAGGCAGAAAATGGTCAATGACATCACAGGAAGAGGCACAAAATTATATTACAGTAGAGGGAAAGAGGGGAGGGATATGAGCATTGTTTGATATTTACTTTTATCTAATTTTGTTCAAGGAGAGAACAACAAACTCAGTTAAGTATAGAAATCTAACCAGCTCTACAGGCAGTAGAAGGGGAAGGGGGAAAGAAAAGAGAGGGGAGCCTAAAAGGGAGGGAAAAAGTAGTAATGGTAAAGGGGAGTAAAAGGGAGGGGGGAAAGAAGGAAGGGAAGACTGAGGGAGGTGCTGGTCAAAAATTAAAACACAATTTTGGGGGGAAGGGAGAAGGGAGAACTAAAAGCACAAAGGGGGGGAAAGAGGATGGAGGGAAAGACATAGATGGTAATCAAAACTGTGAATGTGCATGGGATGAACTCTCCCATAAAATGGAGATGGATAGCAGAAAGAATTAAAAACCACTATTTGAAATGGGGGGATACACAGGTTAAAGGTAAAAGCCTGGAACAGAATATATTCTGCTTTATCTGATGTAAAAAAGCAGGGGTAGCAATCCTAAACTCAGACAAAGCAAAAGCATAAGTAGATCTAATCAAAAAAGATAAGGAAGGAAACTACCCTGCTAAAACAGACCATAGACAATGAAGCAATATCATTACTAACCATATATGCTCCAAGTGGTATAGCACCCAAATTCTTAGAGGAGAAGTTAAGGGAGTTACAGGAAGAAATAAACAGCAAAACTATACTAACGGGGGACCTCAAACTTCTCCTCTCTGAACTTGATAAATCTAACCTCAAAACAAACAAAAAAGAAGCTAAGGAAGTGAACAAAACTCTGGACAACATAGATATGATAGATCCCTGGAGAAAATTAAATGGGGATAGAAAGGAATATACCTTTTTCTCCATGGTACATGGCACATATACAAAAGTTGACCATGCACTAAGGCATGAAAACCTCATAATTCAGCGTGGAAAGGCAGAGATAGTGAATGCATCCTTCTCAGATCATAACAAGATAAAAATTATGTCATAAAAGGCCATGGAAAGACAGATCAAAAATTAATTGGAAAGTAAATAATCTAATCATAAGGAATGAGTGGGTTAAACAACAAATCATAGAAACAATCAACAACTTCATTCAGGAGAATGACAATAATGAGACAACCTACCAAATCTTATGGGATAATGCAAAAGCAGTTCTTAGGAGAAGCCTATCTTTTAATGCCTACATGAATAAAATAGAGAAAGAGATCCATGAATTGGGCATGCACCTGAAAAAGCTAGACAAAGAACAAATTGAAAATCCCCAAGTAAATATCAAATTAGAAATGAAAACCAAAGGAGAGATTAATAAAACTGAAATTCAGAAAACTATTGAACTAATATATAAAACCAAGAGTTGGTTTTATGAAAAAAAAATGAAATTGATAAACCTTTGGTCAATTTGATTAAAAAAAGAAAGAAAAAACCAAAATACCAATATCAAAAATAAACAGGGTAAACTCACCTCCAATGAGGAGGAAATTAAAACCATAATTAGAAATTACTTTACCCAACTGTATGCCCATAAATTCGACAATCTAAATGAGACGGATGATTATTTTAAAAAATATAAATTGCCCAGATTAACAGAAGAGGAAGTTGAATACTTAAATAACCCCATCTCAGAAAAAGAAATTGAATAAGCCATCAACGAATTCCCTAGAAAAAGATTTCGAGGGTCAGATGGATTTACAAATGAATTCTATCAAATATTTAAAGAACAGTTAATTCCAATACTATATAGACTATTTGGGAAAATTGGGGAAGAAGGAGTCCTCCCAAATTCTTTTTATGATACAAATATGGTTCTGATACCTAAATCAGGAAGAGCCAAAACAAAGAAAAAAAATTATAGACCATTTCTCTAAGGAATATAGATGCAAAAATTTTAAATAAGATATTAGTAAGAAGAACACAGCAACTTATCACTAGAATGATACATTATGATCAGGTAGGATTTATACCAGGAATGCAGGGCTGGTTCAATATTAGGAAAATTATTAGCATTATTGATCATATCAACAACAAACCTAACAGAAACCATGTGATTATCTCAATAGATGCAGAAAAAGCTTTTGACAAAATACAACACCCATTCCTATTAAAAGCACTGGAGAGCAAAGGAATAAAGGGAACTTCCCCTAAAATAATAATCAGTATCTACCTAAAACCTTCAGCAAGCATTATATGTGATGGGGACAAGCTAGATGCATTTCCAGTAAGATCAGGGGTGAAACAAGAATGTCCATTATCATCAATATTATTCAATATGTTACTAGAAATATTAGCTGTAGCAATAAGAGAAGAAAAATAAATTGAAGGAATTAGAGTAGGCAAAGATGAAACTAAGTTATCACTCTTTGCAGATGATACAATGATATACTTAGAGAATCCCAGAGAATCAAATAAAAAACTAGTTGAAATAGTTGAAACAACTTTCGCAAAGTTGCAGGTTACAAAATAAACCCACACAAATCTGCATTTCTATATATTACTAAAAAAGCCCAACAGCAAGAGATAGAGAAATCCTATTTAAAGCTAATGTAGACACTACAAAATATTTGGGAGTCTACCTGCCAAAACAAACCCAGGGACTATATGAACACAATTACAAAAACACTTTTCGCACAAATAAAGTCACATCAAAGTAATTGGGAAAACATTAGTTCCTCATGAGTAGGCCAAGCCAAAATAATAAAAATGACAATTCTATCTAAATTAATTTACTTATTCGTTACCATACCAATCAAACTATAAGGTAATTATTTTCTATGGCTAAAACAAATAATATCAAAATTCATCTGGAAGAACAAATGGTCCAGAATATCAAGGGAACTAATGAAAAGAAATACTAGGGAAGGTGGCCTAGCCCTTCCAGACCTCAAATTTTATTATAAAACAGCAATCATCAAAGCCACTTGTTACTGGCTAAGAAACAGAGGTGTAGATCAGGGGAATAGGTTAGGTACTCAATACACAGCAGTCAATGAATATAGCAATCTACAGTTTGATAAACCCAAGGACACCAATTTCTGGGATAAGAACTCACTGCTCAACAAAATTTGCTGGGAAAACTAAATAGCAGTATGGCAGAAACTGAGCATAGACCAATGCCTGACATCGTACCCAAGAATAAAGTCCAAATAGGTACTTGATCTAGGTACAAAGATTGATACTATAAACAAATTAGTGGAACAAGGAATGATGTATTTATCAATTTTATGGAGAATGGAAGAATTTTTGACTGAACAAGAGATAGAAAACATTATGAAGTGCAAAATGGATAGTGTTAATTACATTAAATTGAAAAGTTTTTACACGAACAAACCCAATGCAACCAAGATTAGGAGGGAAATAGAAAACTGGGAAAGAATTCTTGCAAAAAGTGTCTGTGATAAAGACTTCATTTCTAAAATATTTAGAGAAGTGAGTCAAATGTACAAAAATACAAGTCATTTCTCCAATTGATAAATGGTCAAAGGATATGAACAGGCAGTCTTCAAAGGAAGAAATTAAAGCTATCTATAGTCATATGAAAAAATGTTCTAAATCACTATTGATTAGAGATGCAAATCAAAACAACTCTGAGGTACTACATCATGACAAGACAGGAAGATGATAAATGTTGGAGAAGATGTGGGAGAGTTGGAACACTAATTCATTGTTGGTGGAGCTGTGAGCTGATCCTACTATTCTGGAGAGCAATTTGGAACTAAGCCCAAAGGGCTACAAAAATGTGCATGCCCTTTGACCCAGCAATACCTCTTCTAGGACTGTATCCCCAAGAGATCATAAAAATGGGAAAGGGACTGACATTTACAAAAATATTTATAGCAGCTCTCTTTGTGGGGGCCAAAAACTGGAAATCAAGGGGATGCCCATCAATTGGGGAATGGCTGAATAAATTGTGGTGTATGAATGTAATGGAATACTGTTGTGCTATATGAAATGATGAACAGGAAGACTTCAGAGAGGCCTGGAAAGACTTATATGATCTGCCGCTGAGTGAAAAGAGCAGAACCAGGAGAACTTTGTACACAGCAACAACCACAGTATAAAAGAAATTTTTCTGGTAGACTTAGGACTTCATTGCAATGCAATGACTTAAAAAATTCCCAATGGTCTCTTGAGGCAAAATGCCTTCCACATCCAGAGAAATAATATCAAATTCGATTGCAGAATGAAGCAGACCATTTTCTTTTATATTATGTTTTGTTTTGTTTTGTTTTATGGTTTCACCCATTTGTTTTAATTCTTCTATGCAACATGACTAAGGCAAAAATGTGTTTAATAGAAATGTATGTGTAGAACCTCTATAAAAACTTATGCCATCTCGGGGATGGTGTGGGGAGGGAGGGGAAAATAATCTAAGATATATGAAAGCAATTGTAGAACACTGAAAACAAATAAAATAAAGCATCCTGGAAAAAAAGAAAAGAAATAATTAATTGATTTTTTAAAAGAATTCTTAAGTCTTTCAATATTGTTTTCTTTTACATTATTATAGTCGTTGCCAAAATTGTTCTCCTGGTTTTGCAACAGGTCATAAAATTCTTGTCTAAATTCTCTACATTCATCTAATTATAATTCTTATGTAGGTATATATTTCATTATAATTATATATCATAATTAGTTCAGAAATTCCCTAATTGATGGGCAATCACTTTGCAATTCTTTGCTTCATTAAAATATTTTAATATTATCTAAATAATAATAGTAATATATATATATTTGTGTATATGTCTTTACTCTCTATCCTTGAACCTCTTTGGATTATATGCCTAGTAGTGATATCCCTGAGTCAGAGGAAATGATGGTTTAGTGACTTTGGGGAATAGTTTAAAATTGATTTCCAGAATTGTTGAACCAATCCATAGCTATACCACAAGTGCATTTGTGTACGCGTCTTTTCATGACTTCTCTAACAATTTCCATCTTCTTCTTTTGTCATCTTTACCTGTCAGATGGCTATGAGGTGAAACTTCTGAGTTGTTTTAATTTGCATATTTTTTAAGATAAATGAATTGGGGCATTTTGTGTAATTGTTGATAGTTAACATTTCTTCTTTTGGTAACTGATCTATAGGAAAAATGATACTTGTTGTTTGTTTATAGCATTTTTCTACATATTGTGGATATAAGTCCTTTAATTGATAAATAGACCATAAAGACTTTTTCCAGTTAACTATTTCCTAAGTCTGAAATCATTTTTATTTTTTTATCTTTCACATTCATATCTATCATTTTGTTTCCTTAAGCATTCTCTTTATGCATAATGGAGGAAGCTATCTCTTCCCATCTGAGTCTAGTTTTTTATTATATGACTTGCTATATACAGGTCATTTATCTATTGTACTTGAGTCCTCAGAATTGTTCTAATAAAATGATTATAATAATAGAAGCAGAAAAAATAATTAATAAAATAACAATTAGTTCTGTTAAAGACATTAAAAATTATAAAAATAAATAGACCTGTCCTCAATAAGGTAAACAGTATTTATCTAAACCAAAGAGCTATCATTATCTTTAATGGAGAAATTCTGGAAGCCTTTCCAAAAATATTGCAGTACTCCTTCTTGGTGTTATAGTTAGACATCTGATCCTGCTAGGCTCTCTTCATACCTGCATCTCCCCCCCTCCACCCATATTTCCCTAGGCATTCTTAACCTTTGCTCTTTTAGGTTAAATTTGTTATTTTGTCTACTTCTGTCAAGTAACATCTTGGTAGTTTGATTGGTATGGCACTGTCTAAAAATCAATTCAACTAATATTAACCTTTTCATTAAATTAGCATGGCCCAAGTACAAATAATTAATATTCAATGATTTGAACCTTCTTTTATTTCTATCAATAGCATTTGGCCATTGTATTCAAATAAATCCTGAGTTTATTTTGGCAGGGGCATTGCTAGATATTTTGTATAGATTTTAGTTATTTTTAATGGAATTTTTTTTCTCTTCCTGTTGAGTTTTCTTAATAATAGGTAAGGCTGATGATGTAATTTTATTTTTTATCTTGACATAATGATAGCTCTTATTTTATTGCAATAGGTAGCAATTCTATAACTATATCAAGTAATTCTGGTAATGATGGACATCTTTGGTTTACTGCAATATTTTTATGTCCATAGTATTATGAATATTAACTTATATGCTTATTATAGTTTTCCTAATGTTCAACTATCCTTGCAGTCCTGATGTAGTTTCAACCTCATCATAATTTTTTGAATATTTTTTATCCCTTTTCCTAATATTATATCATATTCAATATGTGTATCTATAGTCATTGTAAGCATTAATCAATAGTTGTGTCCCTTGCTCCACCACTCTTCATTTTATCTCTTCTTAGTTTGGATACCAGAACATGAATTTGTCCCATACAAGAGGTTTGGTAGGATGTCTTCTTCCTGCCTATTAAAAATTTTATGCAATATTGGAATGAATTTTACTTTGAATATTGGATAGAATTAACTTCTGTGAATTCTGGTGCTTTACTAAAATGAAAAAAAAAACAACTACAATTTGTCATTTCTACTGGACCTATTTTTTTCCCTTTTGGAGTTCATTTAAGCCTCATCTACTTCCTTTTCCTGAGACTGTATTATTTAAATTATCTATTTCTTCTTCTACTTACCTAGGTATTTTATATTTTTGTATTATGTGGTATGTATGTATGTATGTATTATGTATGTATGTATATTTTATGTATTCATCTATTTCATATAAACTTATGATTTTGTCACCACATATTTAGACCAAATAATTTGTAATATTTTCCATTTTTCCCATTAATATATTAAATGCCCCAAAAAGGGAAAGACATAAGACTTATAGAAGGTTACTTTCTTGGTGAACAGTTCCCTCCTCCCCATGCCCTCTCTTCCATCATCCCCCCCACACTGCTTATCCCCTTCTCCCCCACTTTCCTGTATTGTAAGATAGGTTTTCATACCAAAATGAGTGTGCATTTTATTCCTTCCTTTAGTGGAATGTGATGAGAGTAACTTCATGTTTTTCTCTCACCTCCCCTCTTTATCCCTCCACTAATAAGTCTTTTGCTTGCCTCTTTTATGAGAGATAATTTGTCCCATTCCATTTCTCTCTTTCTCCTCCCAATATATTTCTCTCTCACTGCTTGATTTCATTTTTTTAAGATATGATCCCATCCTCTTCAATTCACTCTGTGCACTCTGTCTCTATGTGTATGTGCGTGTGCATGTGCATGTGTGTGTGTGTGTGTGTGTGTGTGTGTGTGTGTAATCCCACCCAGTACCCAGATACTGAAAAGTTTCAAGAGTTACAAATATTTTCTTTCCATGTAGGAATGTAAACAGTTCAACTTTAGTAAGTCCCTTATGACTTCTCTTTGCTGTTTACCTTTTCACGCTTCTCTTCATTCTTGTGTTTCAAAGTCAAATTTTCTTTTCAGCTCTGGTCTTTTCATCAAGAATGCTTGAAAGTCCTCTATTTCATTGAAAGACCAATTTTTTCCCTGAAGTATTATACTCAGTTTTGCTGGGTAGGTGATTCTTGGTTTTGGTCCTAGTTCCTTTGACTTCTGGAATATCCTATTCCATGCCCTTCGATCCCTTAATGTAGAAGCTGCTAGATCTTGTGTTATCCTGATTTTAGTTCCACAATACTTGAATTGTTTCTTTCTAGCTGCTTGAAATATTTTCTCCTTGACCAGGGAACTCTGGAATTTGGCCACAATGTTCCTAGGAGTGTCTCTTTTTGGATCTCTTTCAGGAGGTGATCGGTGGATTCTTTCAATGTTTATTTTGCCCCCTGGTTCTAGAATCTCAGGGCAGTTTTTCTTTGTAATTTCATGAAAGATGATGTCTAGGGTCTTTTTTTGATCAAGGCTTTCAGGTAGTCCCATAATTTTTAAATTCTCTCTCCTGGATCTCTTTTCCAGGTCAGTTGTTTTTCCAATGAAATATTTCACATTATCTTCTATTTTTTCATTCTTTTGGTTTTGTTTTGTGATTTCTTGGTTTCTCATAAAGTCATTAGCCTCCATCTGTTCCATTCTAATTTTGAAAGAACTATTTTCTTCAGTGAGCTTTTGAACCTCCTTTTCCATTTGGCTAATTCTGCCTTTGAAAGCATTCTTCTCCTCATTGGCTTTTTGAACCTCTTTTGCCAATTGAGTTAGGCTAGTTTTCAAGGTGTTAATTTCTTCAACATTTTTTTGGGTCTCCTTTAGCAGGGAGCTGATCTGCTTTTCATGCTTTTCTTTCATCTCTCTCATTTCTCTTCCCAGTTTTTCCTCCACCTCTCTAACTTGATTTTCAAAATTCTTTTTGAGGTCTTCCATGGCCTGAGCCCATTGGGTGGGCTAGGACACAGAAGCCTTGATTTCTGTGTCTTTCCCTGATGGTAAGCATTGTTCTCCCTCATCAGAAAGGAAGGGAGGAAATGCCTGTTCACCAAGAAAGTAACCTTCTATAGTCTTATTTCTTTTCCCTTTTCTGGGCATTTTCCCAGCCAGTGACTTGACTTCTTCACACCCACTTCGCCTCCAGATCCTCCCAGCCAGCACTTGGGGTCTGAGATTAAAATGCTGCTCTCCAGCCTCAGGGGTGGGGGCAGGGCTGCTAGTCAATGTGAGATTAAATTCAGGTGCTCAGGTGGGGGCAGGGCTGCCTCACAGGCTCAGTTCTCTCAGGGGGTTTATGCACAGGCCTTCAACAATGGATCCTGGTTCCTGCCTGCTTGGGGAGCCCTGGTCTGCTGCTGCCTCCACTGCTGCCTCCTGAGGGGGCCTGAGTTATGGGGGCACCCCACTCCCCTCTCAACCCACCAAAGAGACCCTCTCACCAACCCCCTTCACCTGTGGGTGGAGGGACCTGCATGGCGCTGGAGATTCTGATCCTGAAGCCTGCTTGGATCCACTCCTCTCGTGGCCGCAGCAGGGCTGGGCTTGGCTCCATGTCTGCAGCGCAATGGACCTTTTGCGAGAGGTTTGCAGGGCTCTCTGGAACAGAAATCTCCTCTGCTCTGTTGTTCTATGGCCTCTGGTACTCCAGAATTCTCCAGGAGTTCTTTTTTTACAGATATTCTATGGGCTGTGGATTTGGAGCTATGTGTATGTGCGTCTTTCTACTCTGCCATCTTGGCTCCCGAGAAGAATGTTTTAAAAAGCAAGATTATCCAAATGGAAAAGGAGGTTCAAAAGCACACTGAAAAAATAGTTCTTTAAAAATCAGAATGGAGCAGATGGAAGCTAATGACTTTATAAGAAACCAAGAAATCACAAAAGAAAACCAAAAGAATAAAAAAAATAGAAGATAATGTGAAACATCTCATTGGATAAACTACACCTGGAAAATAGATCCAGGAGAGACAGTTTAAAAATTATGAGACAACCTGAAAGCCATAATCAATAATAGAGCCCAGACATCACCTTTCCAGAAATTATCAAGGAAAACTGCCATGATATTCTAGAATCAGAGGGCAAAATAAATATTGAAAGAATTCACCGATCACCTCCTGAAAGAAATCCAAAAAGAGAAACTCCTAGGAATATTGTAGCCAAATTCCAGAGTTCCCAGGTCAAGGAGAAAATATAAGCAACTAGAAAGAAACAATTTGAGTACTGTGGAAATACAATCAGGATAACACAAGATCTAACAACTTCTACATTAAGGGATCAAAGTGCTTGAAATATGATGTTCCAGAAGTCAAAGGAGCTAGGATTAAAGCCAAGAATCACCTACCCAGCAAAATTGAGTATAATACTTCAGGGGAAAAATGGTCATAATGAAATAGAGGACTTTCAAGCATTCTTAATGAAAAGACCAGAACTGAATTGCAAATTTGACTTTCAAACACAAGAGTCAAGAGAAGCAAGAAAAGGTAAACAAGAAAGTAAAATCATAAGGGATTTTCTAAAGTTGAACTGTTTACATTCCTACATGGACAGATAATATTTTTAGCTCTTGAGCCTTTTCTCAGTATTTAGGTAGTTGGAGGGATTATACACCACACACACACACACACACACACACAGACACACACACACAGACACACACACACAGAGCACAAGGTGAATTGAATAAGAAGGAATGATATCTAAAAAGATAAAATTAAGGGGTGACAGAGGAATATATTGGAATGGGGAAATGGAATGGGGCAAATTATCTCTCATAAAAGAAGCAAGAAAAAGCTTTTACCATGGAGGAGAAAAGGGAGGAAATGAGAGGGGAAAAGTGAAGCTTACTTTCTTTACATTTGGCTTAAGGAGGAAATAACATGCTCACTCAACTTGGTATGGAAATCTATCTTACACTACGGGAAAGTAGGGGAGAAGGGGACAAGTGAGGTGGGGAGATGATAAAAGGGAGGGCAAATGGGAGGAGGGAATAATTAGAAGCAAACACTTTTGGGGAGGGACCAGGTTGAAAGAAATAACAGAGTAAATGGGGGACAGGATAGGATAGAGGGAAAGTTAGTCTTACATGTCTATTATGGAAGGCTACACATTGAATTGCTTGCCTTCTCAGTGGGGATGTGTGAGGAGGTCAGAAGTGAGAGAAGTTGGAACTCAAAGTTTTAGGAACAAAACTGGAAAATAAAAAATACAGGTAATGGAGTATAGAAATCTGTCTTTCCATACAAGAAAAGAGAGAAGATGGGGATAAGGGAAGGGAGGGGTGTGATAGAAGTGAGGGCATATTGAGGGAAGGGGTAATCAGAATGCAAGGCATTATGAGGTGGGAGGAGAGGAGAAATGGGAAGAAAATTTGGAACTCAAAATTTTGTGGAAATGAATGTTGAAAACTAAAAATAAATAAATAAACATTCAAAAATTAAAAAAAAGAATGTTCTACAGTCTAAACAATATGTAATCACAAATATTACCACAAAGAAATTAAGCAAAACCATTTTAGCTCTTATGACTGACAGCATATGAAACTTTACACTATTAGGTTTCACCGTTTACTAACAAAAACAAAACTACAATGTTTTTACCAGCCTGAAACCAACATTCGTCCTTTTATTTGACATAAAAAACTTGTTTCTAATCCATGACTTTTTTCTTCTTAGTTTAAATGGATTACTTTTTGTAAACTGTCTTTTAAACCAACAAAAATTTGGGAAAACTGGAAAGCAATTTGGTAGAAATATATGTTTATCCCAAAACCTTATGCTATATTCCATAAAATTTTGCGAGGTACAAATGAATAATAAATGTCACACCACAAAAAGAGGACAATAGAAACTCACATCTTTTGCAGCTGTCTTTACTGAAGGAATAAAACTACAAAACAAGGAATAAATGAATGCATAAAATAGAAAATAGACAATTTCAATTATGTGGGTTAATTATTTTTTCAAAAACCTTTAAATTGTATATGATTCAAAATTTTCTATTTTGGGGGCCTGAAGTCAGAAAGACCTAGGTTCAAATCCAACCTCAAACACTAGCTGGGGGACTTTGGGAAAGTCATTTAACCCTGTTTACCTAGTTTCCTCATCTATAAAAATGACCTAGAGAAGGAAATGGCAAATCACTCCTGAATCTTTGCCAAGAAAACCCTGAATGGTGTCATGAAGAATCAGACATGACTGAACAACAACAATTTTTCATTTATTAGGAATCTCTGCTCTCCTTAGCCATAGTAACAGATTCCTCTTCCCTTGAGAGCAATAATGAAATAGTCAAGAAAACCATTTATCCAAAATGGTAGCAAAACAGAAATCAGAGAAAGAACACATAGGATAAGACATACTGGAGGGTACAGAGTATAGGAATTCTCCCATCATGAGTTAGACAATTCAGTCCAATCCAAGAGAGAGTTTTTAGATCTCACTGAAGGGGAAATTTTCTGAAGCCTCTACTATGGGAATCTAAGGAAAGACATATATTGTTGAGGCTGCCAGATCTTCTCACATTTTTTCAGAGTCTGCCTTCAGCAATGCTAAATAGGGTTGAATTCTTCCATCCTCCCTCTCAAAGGTGGATACCCAAAGCATACAAATGTTTCAAGGCTTGAAGAGTCCCAAAGAAGACTTGAGAAGGCTGGACTACTCCCTCTCTTGCTAACTCTGCCCTGCCCCTCGTGAAGAGTAGGGCATTCATCCTCGCCAATAAGGAGATGGTACCACACTAACTTGTTATATTCATTTGACACTGGCACAGTCCTATTTTTATTTTTTTTAAAACTGTTCTCTAGTTTTTCTAGATGTTGTTGTTCAGTAATTCAGTTGTGTCTGACTTCATAACCTTATGAACCAAAGCGTGCCAGGTCTTCCACTATCTCCTAAAGTTCGTCCAAGCTCATGTTCATTGCTTCCATGAACCTACCTTTCTCATCCTTTGCCATTCCTTTCTCTTTTTCCCTTCAATATTTCCTACATCAGGGTCTTTTCCAATGAGTTCTGTCTTCTTATTATGTGGCCAAAGTATTTATGTTTCAGCTTACACATTTATCCTTCTAATAAATAGCCTGAATTAATTTCTTTAAGTATTGACTGATTTGATCTCCTTGCTGGTCAAGATACTTGCAAAAGTCTTTTCCAGCCCAATTCAAAAATGTAGATTCTGCAGCACTCAGCTTTTCTTATGGTACAGCTCTCACAGTCATGCATTACTACTAGAAAAACCATAGCTTTGATTATATGGACTTTTATTAGCAAGATGATGCCTCTGCCTTTCAGTATGCTGTCCAGATTTGACATAGCTTTCCTTCCAAGGAGCAAGAATATTTTAATTTCATGGCTGCAGTTGCTATCCACAATGATCCTTAAGCCCAAGAAAATAAAATCTGACACTGTTTTCATTTCTTCTCCATTTATTTGCCAGGAAGTAATGGGACCAGTTATCATAATCTCAGTGGGTTTTATTTTTCATGTTAAACTTCAAGCCAGCTTTTATACTCTTATCTTTTACTGCCATCAAGAAGTTTCTTAAATCCTCTTCCCTTTCTGCCTTCAGGGTGGTATCATTTTCATATGTAAAATTGTTGATATTTTTCTAGGCAACCTTAATTATTCTGATTTTTGATTTATCCAGCTTGATACTTTACATGATTTACTCTTCATATAAGTTAAATAAATAAGGTGAAAATATATAGCCTTGTCATACTCCTTTTCCAATCTTAAATCAGTCAGTTGTTCCATGTTTGGTTCTAACTATTACTTCTTGATCCATACACAGGTTCCTCAAGAGATAGGTAAAATGATCTGGTACTCTAATTTCTTTGAGTACTTGCCATATTGTGTTGTTATCTAAATGATTAAGGGCTTTAGTGTAATCAATGAAGTAGCAGTATTTTTTTTTTTTCTGGAACTACTTTGCTTTCTCCATTAACTCAGTGAATGTTGGCAATTTGGTCTTTAATTCCTCTGCCTCTTTGAAAACCAGCCGGATTTTCTGGTGTAATGAGAGTTAAAGATCTTCCCCCACCCATTAATAGGCCTCATGTGGAGCCCATTAAGGGAAACCTGATTAAGGGAAGTTTGCTTTGTAGGAAGGCCCATATCTTTTGTTAATTTCTAATAAGGCACTGAGTCACAAGGCTCCTGATGCCCTCTGACTCTGAAAAATGTACATATACTCTGAGGTGAGGTTTTGCTTTGGGGGATTACCCTTTGGAAGAAGGTGCATGTGCCAGATGAGACTCTGGGTAGCCATTGAAGATACCCCCTCCCCCAACTTTGGTGCTTATTTCTTTGGTAACTATGTATGTAACGGTCAGGTAGCTGGATCTATCTGTTGATCTGTGATGTATGTATAGCTTGTGATCAGACAGAAGCTCTGTCTGTTAGTCTTTATTTCTCTGCTTGTATTTTCTCTGTTGGTATATGTGATTAAAGAAGATTGTTGACTCCTCAAAAGTTGCTTTCTTTTTTAGAAAAGCAGATCTAAAAACCTGTGCTGACAGGTCATCCTGCATGTGTCAGGGTGCTTGCTGCTATATCTGGTAACTTTCAGTTCACGTATTGCTGAAGCTTAGCTTGCAGAATTTTAAGCATGACCATTCTGACATGTGAAATGAAACCCAATTGTTTGGTAATTTGAACATTCTTTTGCATTGCCTCTCATTAGGAATGCAACATAAACTAATCTTTTCCAATCCAGTGGCCATTTTTGAGTTTTCCAGATTGGATAGCATAATGAGTAACCAATGTTTCCTAATGCCTACTTGATTTCATTCTCCAGGTTGTCTGGCTCTAGATCTGTAACCACACCATCATAGTTATTAGTGATGTTAAGATCTTTCTTGTAAAGTTCTGGATATTTTGGCCACCTCTTCTTACTTTCTTCTTCTTCCATTAAGATCCTACTATTTTTGTCTTTTATCATAAACATTTTTGCATGAAACATTTCCTTGGTATCTCTGATTTTCTTGAAGAAATGTTGTCTTTCCCAACCTGATTGTTTTATTGTACTTCTTTATATGGGCTCTTTGAAGAAACCTTATTATCTCTCTTTGCTATTCTCTGGAATTCTGCTTTCAGTTGGATGTATCTTTCCCTTTCTTCTTTCCCTTTTGTTTTCATTCTTTCCTCAGCTATTTGTAAAGTCTTCTCAGAGAGCCATCTTGCTCTCTTGTTCTTTCTCTACTCTGGAATGTTTTTGTTGTTAACTGCTGCTGCTTCCTATACAATACTGTGAATCTCTGTCAATAGTTCTTCAGGTACTCTCTCTACCAGATCTAATCCTTTAAGTATATTCATCAGTTCTACTTCATATTCAGAAGGTATGTTATTTAGATCATTCTTATATGGTTTCAGGGTCTTCCCTTCTTTCTTCAATTTAAGCCTGAATTTTACAGTAAGAGGCTCATGATCTGAGCCACAGTCAGCTCCAGATCTTGCTATAACTGACTGCGACATTTCTGACCTTTGATTGCAAAGTATATATTCAATCTGATTTCAGTGTTGACCATCTGATGATGTCCATGTGTAGAGGCACTTTTGGGTTGTTGAAAAAGAGCATCTGCTAGGGCCAGTGAGTTATCTTGACAAAACTGTTATTCTCTGCCCTGTTTTGTTTCATACTCCAAGGCCAAACTTGACTATTATTCTAATTATCTATTTCCTATTGTATCATTCTAATGCCCTATGATGATGTGACATATTTTGGTGTTATTTCTAAAAGATATTATAAGTTTTCAAAGAACTGATCAACTGTGGCCTCTTTGGCATCAGTGGGTAGAGCATAAATTTTTATTACTGTGATGCTGAATGGTTTGTCTTGGATTTGAATAGATATCATTCTGTCATCTTGTTTTTAGATTATACCCCAACACTGCTTTTCTCATCCTTTTATTGATTCTGAGGCCTACTCCTTTTCTTCTAAGTACTTACTTACAGTAGTATATATAATGATCATTTGAATTAAATTCACTCATTCTCATCCATTTAAGTTTACTGACACCTAAGATGTCTATGTTTAAACTTGTCATCTCCTGTTTGATCATATCAGTTTGCCTTAGTCCATAGATCTTACAGTTTTTCTAGCAGTACTTGGTAAATAGGAGGTCCTTCCTCCTGTAATTTATGTTCCTGAAATAAAAAAAAAAACAAACTTGAGTACTGTTTCTATTTTCTGCTCATTCTTGCTTATCTGAACAGTTTAACTAATCTAAACTATTCTAACTAATACTTTTAATCAAGTACTTTTGATAATTACTCCTTTATACTATAATGGAAATTAGTAATGCTACACCTCTTTTATTTCTACTTTTTTATTATTTCCCTTGAGATCATAAACATTTTATGCTTGTTGAATTAAATTATTCTCTCTGTAAAGTGTTTTGTAGGTGTATTTATATAGGTCCTTAGTGAGCCTTGATAAGTTAAGTCACAGATACTTTGTTCCTTTTGTAGCTATTTTGAATGGAATTTCTCTTATCATTTCCTTCTGTTTTGTCAGTACTATATAGAAATTCTAATGATGTTTGTCGATTAATTCTATAGTCTGCTAATTTGCTGAAGTCATTAATTGTCCCAGTTTCTTCACTGATTCTCTTGGGTTCTCTAAGTATACAACTTTTAGGATTGTTTTTAGCAAATGGTGATTATTTTGTCTCCTCTTTACTGATGTTTATGCACTTAAATTCTCTCTCTTGTCATGTTGGCTACAGCTAATAATTCTAGAATGGTGTCAAGCAATAGTGGAGAGAAAGAACTTCCTTGTCATACCATCTTTGTGTTGAAAATCTTGCAGTATTTCTCCTTTTAAACACTTCTATCTCTTTATTTTAAAGATAAACTTTTGATTATATTAAAGAAGGTCCCTTTTGTGTCTTTACCTAGGGGGCATAATGGCATATCTATTATTTATTCTATGTAACTGCGAGGAAGATGTTGATATTATGTGTGTAAAATGTTATATAAATTTCAAATATTATCATTATTTTCTATGAGATAGGCAGTAATGTGTACTTCTAACTTTTGAGTCAGGGAGACTTTGGTTAACTTTTGTCTCACTTTTGACACTTATTGACTACATGACCCTGGAGAAGTCACTTAACAACTCAATGCTCTAGGCAGCTCTGTAGGACAGGGTTTCTTGGCCTTTTTTCTGTTAAAGGATCCCTTCAGCAGTCTGATGAAACCTATGGACTCCTCAAAACAATGTTTTTAAATGAATAAAATAAAATACATTGGTTCACAAAGGAAACCAATTATATTGAAATGCCATTATCCAAATACATGAAAAATCTCCCAAAAATCTTTGTGCAGGACAATGACTTTTGGGAGACACTGTATATATATTTTTAAAGAAATTAATTCAAAGGCCATAGCTTAAGAATTTGTGCCCTAAGGTTATGAATTGTAGTGAAGGAGTAAATCTACAGTGGTAGTAGTAGCTTCATCATCAAGGAATGCTTTACACCAGTTATATCACTGGTTTAGTCCCTATCCCAATTATTAGCAATGAGGAAGTTGTATTAGCTGTTTGTGCTCACTCTTTCCTATTCTAGATATTGACTAACCACCCCTTTATTAAAGATCCTAGAATTTTGCCAGGACTCAATCAGTATCATTGCTTATGTCACAAACTCAATTCTTTTCTTTTTATTGAAAATATGAACATTTACTCTTTTCCAATCCTAAACCTCTCTTTCTCTCTCTCTCTTCCTCTCCCTCTTCTTCTTCCTCTTCCTCTCACTTTCCTTCCCCTTTCCCTCACTCATTTTATATGATCACTTGAAAATTTTTAATAGTAACTCAGCAGCATATCTATTGTTTCCTTTGAGTAGAACAGCCTTATTTACAAGGATAAGGAAACAAGCAAGCAGCAATTGAACCCAGAAATTAACCTGGACATTTCAAACAGGGAACAATTTAAAATAATAGAAAATAAACTGTTACCAAAAAAAAAAAAAAATGACCAAGAAAAAAATCTGTTCCTTTTGACCCAACTACCTACTTTTTAAACGTTAAACTTATTTAAAAACTTAGTCTATCTGTGTCTCAGATGTCGTTGTACAGAGGAAGGAGCACTGGATTGCAATCAGGAAAACCTCTGATAATCAGTTAGATAACCATGAATAAGGCATTTAATATTTCTGGCCTTCAGTTTTCTCATCTTGAAAATGGGGTTAAGGAAATCTCTGATGCCTTTACAATACTGATATTGGAATGAACAACTGAGAGTATTTATGCTATACAAATTTCAGCTTTTATTATTTTCAGTTACACATAATGAAAAAATGGGATGAAACAAGATTATAGAGATTTTTGCTATATGATAGCCCACATTTTTGCAATCCTATAATGGACAGAGTTGTAGAAATTTAAAAATCCAGCATTTTAAAAAATTTGTTCTTAACAAAAAAAATTTTTTTTAAATTAGTAGAGCAAAAATAATCTCAGATGCTTTCCTCCTCACATCTGTTATCTTTTATACAAGTGGCAAAGCTAAACAAAATTTATTTTTTGTTGCATCTACAGAGATAACTTGCCTCAACAATATCTGATTATCATCATCAACTGGAGCATAAAGTAGGCAGATATGTCATGGCTAAATATGTTCAGTTTTGTCATGGAGGCCTCCCTATACAAAGTACAAATGTCAGATGGATTCTCTATAGATTTATAATTCTTCCAGTGTTACTGTTTTTGGATGACTATGTACTCATTTAATTAGACCTGGAGTCATGGTCACTCAAAAGAAATTATCCTAGTGATGCATGTAGAGGAAAAAAATGGATGACAAATACATGTTTCTTGGGTTATGATGTACAGTTGAATGAGAATCCTTAAGTTATATACTAGATATAATTAAGTTTGTGTGCATGCGTGTGTGTGTGTGTGTGTGTGTGTGTGTGTGTGTGTGCGTGTGGTGGAGAACCCCTTTAGGGAAATAATGAACCAGACTGAAATTTGAGTAATGGGAGAAAGGGAAGCAAGCTAAGGTGGATTGTTACCACCTAAACCCACATCCTAACACCACCATTTTCACCATAATGTGGTAGGGTTGTGAATCATTGAATATCATGATCTAAGAAGTATAAAAATTACAATTAACTTCAAGGACAACACATTAGAAAAACCCATGGTGGTTATAAGTAGGCTATGGTATCAACAAGGACTGACATATAAAAAGTGAAATAAAAAACATCAAGTGAAAAAAATAATATTTCAAATAGAAGGGGTGAAAGAGGGCACCTTTGTTTTATACCCCTTTTTAGTAGGAATCTAATTTAATATTTTTTCCATTGAACATAAAGGATAGCTCTAAGTTTCAAACAGATATTTTTTATTGTGTTGGGGAAAAAAATCCTCTTACTCTTCCAATTTTTTTTTTTTATCATGAAGGAGTATTGGATTCTGCCAAAGGCAATTGACACATTTAATGATATGTTCAAATATTTCTTTTTAACATGATAAATTTTACTGGTGGATTTATTTCTAATACTGAAGCAGACTGGCTTTCCTGGTCTAAATACTGCTTAACTTTGATGAATCTTTGAAAAATGTACTTCTGAAATCGTGATTGCTAATATTTTATATAGAGTGTATTTATACTCCTAAAGGAAACTGTTATACAATTTTATTTAGTTATGTTGCTTTTGCCAGATTTTAGAACTGGCACTCTATCTCCTCTAGGTAGATATTAGTTGTTCCTAGAAGATTAAAAAAAAATTCCCCATGACCCAACTGGAGCCAGGTGTTTTATTTTTTGGCTTTGTGTGGAGTGATGTATGGATAAAAAGATTTAGTTCATTTTTTGAGATTAGTCTATTTAAAATAATAATTTCCTGGTTTCTCAGTCTTGGTAATTGTATTTTTGCAAATAATTCTACATTTCCTTAAAGTCTTTTAATCTGTTAACTATAATACTCCTCTGTGATATTCCTATTTTTGCTATTGTTATGATCTCTACTTTTTCAATTCAAATTGATTATTTGGGTTTCTCTTCTTTAAAAAACAAACTTGAACAGAGTTTGTCAATCATAATGGTCTTTGAAAAAATATCTGCTATTCATTTTATTTATTTCCATTGTTCTAGTATTCTATACTATGTATTTTTGTTCTTTAATGTTCCATTCTTATCATTTTTACTTTCCTTTAGACAGTTAATTTTTGTTTTCATTTTTCTAGTGTCTGTAAGTGCTAACTTCATTCATTTGATCTTTTTCCCCTTTGATTTGTTTGACAATTTGGAAAGGAAGTTATCACAGTGTGTTGGAATTTATAACATCAAGGAAATGAGATGCTAGGCATAGATGAATGTATGTTCTTGAATCTGGGAAGCTGGTTAGACCAAGTTCAGAGAAAAAAGAGAAATTATCTCATGACTTCAGATTTGAAAAACATTCATGATTCACCAAGGATCCAAGTAAAAAAAAAAATGAAAGCAGTAGATGCATAAGAAACCAGTTTAGCTACACAAGGAGCTCTCTAATAAACTCATATTCTAAATGGACTTATACAAAAGATGAATGTTAGGGAAATACATTATTGCAACATTTCAATGATTTTTTTATTTCATCTTGTGGCTACTCCATCTATTGAAATAGATCCTAACTTCTCTATGCCAGAGTAGATAGCCTTTTCTTAATTTCCATACCCAAATATCTTTCATGATTTGGTATTCAATATCCCCATGATTAAGTAACAAGCCATACTTGAACCTTTTTTTAACTTAGGAGCATCTTTTGGATCAGAGGCATCAGACACACAGCAAGTTGCCTACAATATTCCTAAGTGCCATCCCAACCAGACTAAAATTAAATCGAGAAACATTTAACAATACAACATAGATAATGTTGATAAGTGTTTTTCTAAATCAATCTGTGGTCCTCAGGGATCCTCATATACATTTTAATGGTTCATATTTCTATTTGAGTTTGACATCACTGTTCTAGGCTTATTTTAGCTCTATTGTATCTGTTGTATCAGAGGAACATAGGTTTAGAAATAGCCTTCAGGGTCACCTTGCCAACATCATCCGGTTTAGGACAACTATGTTGGTGACTGGGGTGCGAAGGGGTGCCATAAAAACAATGATAAATATAAAAGCACATGAGACTCTTGAAATTCCTTCAGCTAACACTAAAGCTCAGGATGAATCAAGGCTTATAAAAAAGAAAAGCAAAAAAAATACTTTTAATTTCTAGCCTTTGCTTACACAATGTTTCAAAGTTCACATGTGTTTTGTTTTTATATGTGTGTACATACGTTAATATGTATATGTCTATCATATATACATATATACATTCATATATACATATAAAAAGAGAGAGTGAGCGAGAGAGAAAGAGTATTATCTTCATTTTATAGATGAGTGGTCTCCAATTTCAGTTCTTCAGAGACTGCAGTATTCAGTGTCTAGCAGCCATATAATATCATTGGAAGAACATTGGTATTAAAAGATGCAATTTCCCAAAGGCAACCCTGCCTGCTTCTCCTCTCTCTATTCAATTCAAGGATTGATTCCCTTAATATATTTTAATCTCATTTAAAAATTGTATGTGTGTGTGTGTGTGTGTGTGGTTGTGTGTGTATGTAAAGAAAGTGAGCAAATGAGTTGGTAGTTATAAAGGTCAACTTTTGTGTATGGTAATAATAATAAGGCCCAAAATTCTTCTATGATTTTGGTATTTTCTCCTCCTTTAGAGACCTTGAAAATCAGTCTTTCAGCATTTTGTCCATCATGCACCACTGCTTTACATGGTTGGTCTAGGTCATTTGCTTTTTTTTATATTTGTTTTCTTCAGTCTCAGTTCCGTTTTCTTAAGAAGCATGTCTGGGATCCAATATTAGGATCCAAACATAGTGACTTCATTGACTTGATGGCCAAAAAAAATATTATAAAAAATTCCTTACAGATCTTTTCCATTTTTCATATTTGTTTCCCTCCTTCCACTTTTATCCACATGTAACTTTGAATGACTTTGTATAGCTAGGGAGCCTGCTAAGATTTATTGAAACTTGTTTTTTTCCTTACTATTTCTCATTGGTTTATTGGGAAATTCTTCTCATAATTTTCTATCACCATATTTTCTTCTTGGCAAGAGATCAAGTGTTTGATGACAGAGGAAGAATTTTGACTCGTTAGATCTCATTATGGACATCTATTTACATTGGTTTTACCATTTGATTTTACTAAAATTTACCATTTGGTTTTACCAAAATTACATTTATACCTCACTTTAACCCTGACAGGAAACTTGACAATGGTAGGAAGAATGTTAATCAACGTCAAGGTTTTTTTTTCTTCTTTCATCCATTTCTCATGAACAATAAAATAGGTCTTGTGGAAGTTGTTATAGATGCATGCCATAACTTTTTCATGGTTTTGATCATCCTGGTTTCGTATTGATTTTCATGTAGCAACACTTGACTATACAGAGGAAGCTGATTCAGGAATGAGAATTTTCTTTTAAGTTATAATTAACTTCATTTCTGTGATATCATTTGGTTTTCTCCAGGAGAAGCACCTTCCAATTCATTTCTCAAAGTATTTGTGATCTATAGTTTTGCATTTCTAAGTAGTCCACATGTCTTTGATCTCTGTCATTCCTCATCCCTGAGCCACATTATATTTTTCCAAAATATTTTTCAACATAATGACTGGGCTCACTTTTGAATTCAAGTGCTTGAGAATGACATTATATCCTAATTTAATTTGGAAAGTCTTATTGAGTTCTTCATATAATTTATCTGTCCTTGATCCTCTACAATGGATGTTGCTACATAAGAAGCAACTATTTTGATGATGGCCCTTTTTTCCCTAATATTTACCATGAGTACTGAATTAATGACCAAAATTTCTATGAAATAATATTTTATAAAGCCTTTGTACACAAAACAAAACAAAATCTGTCAATTTATTTATCTGCATTTTCAAAGACAGACTGTGAATCATCCTTCCATTTAGTATAAATCTCTAATTGTGTTTTTGGTTTCATTTATGACAAGAATCTCAAGAGTGACAGAATTCAGTTCCTCTATGAATATACCTACTTTGGGGTCACTGAAAAATGTTTATATATTTAGAGTGAATTTGCAACTGCTTAAATAACTTTCACTTCAGAATGACAATTAATGGCTCATTTTCAATCTAGGCAGAAGTTTTCTGTGGATTGGACTCTGTACTTGGATTCATTGAGTTTAACATTTTTCAACAATTTATACAAATATGGTATAATATTTAATAATGAATATCTAAATATCATAATAACAATAACATTTTATAACCTTACACATCAAACAGAACAAGAGATATCCTAATAAAAAATTGCTTTATAATATTAATCCCCCAAAGTGCTCCTTACCTAAGAAAGTTATAGAAAGATAAACCGAAGGACGGGGAAGAATCTTCAATATTCTCAAGGATTTTCCTATAAAAGAAGGAGCATACTTGTACTATGTGATTTCCAAAGGCAGAAATAGAACAAATAAGGAGAAAAGTAAGAGGAAGGAGCTTTTAGGTTAATGTAAAGAAGTAGTTTTTAATAACTAAAGTTGCCTAACGTTATGGTAGGCTGGATGCCTATCGAAGTACATGAGCATGTTATCAATGGACTTTTCAAGATGACACTAAAAAATTACATTTATTCTTCACTTTACGGCAGAGAGAAAATTTGACAATGGTAGAAAGAATTTTGAATTTGGTGATAGAAACTAATATTTTAATATCGGACCTGTCACTGGACGGCTCTGTGTTCTTACTCATTTATCCTCTTTCTGAATCTCAATTTCCTGTGAAATAGGAATTATAGCACTTAACCTACCTTGGGACCAATCTAATAAAATGAAATTTAATAGAAATAAATGCCATATCACATATGAGTTCAAATATCAGCTTCACAATAACAAGATGGTGGGAAATCACCATCACGGGGAAGAACCTCAAGGGAAAAAGATACAAGATTTTTAGTGGATGACAAGATCATAAACCCACTTTGTGATACAATGGTCAGAAAAATTAATTTGGGCTTAAATTATGGAGAGGGAGACAGACAGAGACAGAGACACAGAGAGACAAAGACAGAGACAGAGAGACAGAGACAAACAGAGAGACAGACAGAGGAACAGAGACATAGAAAGAGCTTCAAAGGAATAAGAAGTTAATCAGTTATTAATCCTAATATACTCTGCTCTAGTCAGATCACATCTGAAAAAATATTTACATGTTAGGATAGAATTTGAAAAGTAAATAAAAATAAAATAAAAAATAAGTGAAAGCTCACAAGTGACATGCCTTGTGAAGTTGATTTGGGGAAATTATGACTAGTCTGTAGAAGAGAACAGTGAGTGAGACAATCATGAGAAAGATCTTTAAGTGCTTACAGTCATTATGTAAAAGAGGTGTTAGACTCTCTCTTTTTGGACTCTTAGGATGGAAATAGAAACAAAAGGTAGAAATTTAGACTTGATATATGGAAGAACTTTCTAACATTTAATACTATACAAAAGTGGAGTAGGCTGATTCAGGCAACAATAATCCTATTTACTAGAGGTGTTCAGGTAAAGAATAAACAATTATTGGTTAATCATCTTAGAAAAGGAACTTTTTGTAGATATGCTAGACCTGGAGTCAGGAACACCTGAATTCACATCCAGCTGCAGACATTTACTAGCTATGTGACCATTGGCAAGTCACTTAACCTCTTGCTTTCTGTTTCAACTGTAAAATGGCAATTACCTCCCAGGGTTGTTGTAAGAATCAAATGAGATCATATTTGTATAATGCTTAGCACAGTGCCTGGCATATAGTGATTAATAAATGCTTGTTTCCTTCTCCCTCCCTAGTTTTCCTTGGAAGGCCCTTCTAACTCTGTGCTTTCACAGGGTATAGACCTTGAAATCCTGCAGAAATCTGACAAAAATGCAAGTTTGCATTCTTCTTTTCGCTATTAATGCTGTCATTATTGTTATTATTTTAATGTGGTGCTATTGGATTGTTTTCCTTGCATCTACTTCAGCACCTTGTTCCCATCCCTCCAGAATACTTCATTTAACCCTGTTCTACTATTAGTCAGTGAGACTGGGACTGTTGTGTTGAAAGAATGACCTGGAAGGAATTCAGACAGCAGAAGCCACACAGAAATATGTCTGGGCCTGGAATATTTTAAGAATGTTGACCCAGAACCAGAAGGGACCTGAAAGGGACATCAAAGATAATCTTTTCCAACATAGATGAGGAAATAAGTCACATCGAAGTGACTTGATTGGATAATTGAGAGTAAAGCTAATGAGGGAAGGTAATGAAAGGATATTACTTATACTACTATATATTTTCCTAGTATTTAATTTTTTTCAAAATACTTTTTTATACATTATCTCATTTAATCCATATATCAATACTATGGGGTGAGGGGTTGGTTGGTAGCTATTCATCTCACGTTACTGATAAGCAATATGAGGGTCAGAAAAGTTAAACATATTATCCAATATCACCTGGCGGTTTCTGCTGGGTCTTAAATTGAATTCTAGTCTCATGCCTCCTAATCTAAGGATCTTCCATTACAACAAGCAGTTTGCAATATTTCTAGAAATCTGACCAGCAAAGAGAATACTCACAGGGTAAGTTCAATCCATCATCTTACATGCTTTTTTCCCCTCTGAATCACAGAATCCTAGAGCTTGAAGACATCTTAGAAATCACCTAAAACAATTATTGCTTAAGAAGTTAGAATTAAGAATTCCATAGAATTGCAGACAAATAAGAACCTCTAAATTCCCTTTCTTATTGTAAAGTCTATAATCCCCCTCAGTGATCATCCATCCTCTTTTTGAACACCTCCTTTGATGGGAACTCTGCTATCTCCCAATGCATCCCAGTCTACTTGAAGGAGGAATCCTTTCCCCCTTTGACTAAACATATGGTGATCTGGGCAATCTCTATTGAATACCATTTTCCAAATGATAATTGTTCTAAGAAGACTGTCATCAAGGGGTCTTATTATCTAAGCCTCTGTAATTCTCTGTGGTAACTAGAGGAGGAGTATTATATTCACATTAAGGTCTTTTTATAATTATCCTAGGAGATGCTCTAGTTGGATGCTACTTTTATGTTGCTTAGGAAGAACCTTGGAGTGTATGTTTTTTCTTCTTCTTAAAACATTTGCTAGACCATGAACAATACTTTCTTGAAATCAGACCAATCACATTTAGAAATCATTCATCATCTTGAATCTTAATTGACTCTGAGAATCAGGCGTATATCCTTTCATAATCCCTTGACTCATTTTCTAGACTGTTCCTCTTCAGTAGGTATCTAAGAGCAATATTTTTTAAAGGTATAAGGTAGAGGGAGCTATTAAAGAATTCTCAATACCTCTCTAGTGAGTGTTATAGGATTACCAGAGAAACTTTTAAAAATTCCTGTAGAACAGACTCTTGCTCAGACAAAAGAATGTCTAAAGTCTGGTGTTGAGAATCCAATAAGAGTTGGATGGATTCTTTGAGCATTAAGGTAGCTTAGGTTAGCTTCTCATTTACTTGGAATCCTAAGACTTTGAGCAGATGGAGTGTGGCTTTCATCTTGAAACTGAGAAGGTCCTTCTTTACTCACCAAGCCTATCATGATAAATCAGTAATTTGATCAACAAGTCTCCTAATGAACTGGGCAATTTACATGAAGTAAGAGGTTTGCATATGTCTTTCAGAGTGACAGTTCAGATAAAAGGACCATCATTCACCTCCTCTGGTAAATCATACCTTTCCATGCAAACATAAAGCCTTTGTTTGTTCCTAGGAATGTGTTTACAAACCTACAGGCTCTGTGTAGAAGAACACTCTGGCTCAAAGAGAATGGTCCCTTTGACCTGAACGATGTCCAAATACTTCACTCAAAATGGTTCTGTTATCTGACCGAGATGTAAAATTTTAACACAGAAGTTAGACACCCTGGATAGTTTTGAAAGATGTTTTTTTATATCTGTAGCATGTCAATGGGTCTGAGGTCCTTGAACTTTGATGAAAAATAACAGAGGTAGTGGTTCACTAATGGGATAGCTCCTTGGGGTTTAAGGCATGATTCTACTGTAAACTACCTTTTTGACTTTGAAGAAATCACTTGATTTTTCTGAACCCTAGTGTCCCTATCTGTAAAATGAGAAGGTTGGACTAGATTATACTTAAATTCCTTCTTGACACAGAGGGTTTATTTCTTCATTCTGGTGTCTGGATGATGACAAGAAATGATGTAGAAGGTAACAATAGTAGCTCCTTTTTCTAAATTACCATAGGGTTTAAAAATTGTCTTCTTCAAGCATTTCTTTTGGCAAAGATAGCAAAAATGTTATTATTTTCTTCATTTTACAGATAGGGAAACTGAGGATTTGCCCATCATCTCAGTTAGCATAAGTATTGGAGGATATATTTAAACCCAGATCTCCTGACTCTAACTCCTGTACTCTTTCTACTATATCAAAATTGAGCATCAGTCATTTAAAATTTTAATTTGATCTATTTCAATCAATCAACAAACATTAAGCAACTGCATTATTCTAGGCACTATGCCAAGTGCTGAGCAAGGAGCTACTTTTTGAAGAGTAATATTCTTAGCGGGTGAATTTTCCCTGGGCCTCTAGCCCAGTGACACTTTTCTTTTGAAAGAATTGGGGGAGGGGCAGATAGGTGGTACACTGGCTAGAACACTGGTCCTGGAGTTAGGACCTGAATTCAAATCTAGCCTCAAATACATTACCTACGGGACCCTGGGCAAGTCACTGAACCCCAATTGCCTTCCAAAAGAAAAAAGAAAAAAAAGAAGAAAAGAAAGGGGGTTTGAGGGAAGACTGGGCAATACTGACTGACATCCAGAGAGAGGAGACAATCTTCTTTTCTTCTAACATTAAATTCTTAAGTATCAATGAAAATTTTCCTTCAAAATTTCTCATTTTTAACTGGACATGAATCCTTCATGATCTCAATATTTACTTATTCATCAGTATTTATTAAGCACCTCCAATATTAGAATACTAATAGGGACTGAGAGGCTCTATACATAAAGACATGATTCCATATTCATGGAGTTTATGATCCAGAAGACATGAGTAGATATGTTCACAAATACAAATAATGCCAACTATAGTTATGATATTCATCCATTCATAAAGTGTACATAGGAATATAAAATGCTATAAAGTCTTATGAGGAAAAAGTCACTTCCAACAGCAGAACCAGAAACAACTTGATCTGCTTTAGAGATGTAAAGGATCTTGGAAAATGTTTGATTGAATAAATTGTCAATAATTGGAAATGGGAGATAACTGTGGGAAAAGGTATCCTGGGGTAGGGAATATTGTAAATAAAGTCATGAAAATAGGTTAAGAGTAGATTACTTTTAGGGGCTGGGAACAGGTCATCTTGATTGGAATGCAGATATATGATAGAAGTATGAGATAAGACCGGAAAGGTAAACTGGAGCCAGATGATGGTTCCAGTAGATTTTATATATATATTATGTTACATATTATATATAATATAGTATAAATGTATAAATTATAAATAGATATTATAATATATACATAATATATTATATATTATATAATTATATTTATGTCTGTATCATATGTATTTTATATATGTTATGTATTGTATTTCTCTAAGTCAGCCATTTTTGTTGACCACCGTCAGCTAATATTTATTATTTTCCAATTTTTTTAACACTTTTCTTTAAAGTTGTGATTTCCAAATTCCATCCTTCCCTACCTCCCCTCCTCTCTCTTCCTGCCTGAGATGACAAGCAATCAGATATAGGTTATGTGCAATTATGTAAAACATTTCCATATTAGTCATTTTGAATAAGAAGACTTAAATAAAAGAAAACCAGTGAGAAAAAGAAAGTGAAAAATAACATGCCTTTAAAATATTTTACCTTAAAGATAAGTAAAATTACCACGTTATTTGCCAATTTTCTGTAGCAAGTGTCCTGCATATATTTAACATGTAGCTGTATATCTTGAGTTAATATTATCAAATTATTCTCATATTGTATTTAAAAATTTATCCCATTCAAAAAAAATAAAATGCTTCAGTCTATAATCGATCAATATCAGTTCTTTCTCTGGAGGCAGATAACATGCTTCATCGTGAGTCTTTTGGGATTGTCTTGGATAATAGTATAGCTGAGAATAGCTAAGTCATTCGCAATTTTTCATTGAACAATATTGCTGTTACTGTGTACACATTCTTCTGGTTCTGTTCACTTCCATGTTCATCAGTTCATCTGAGTTTTTCTGAAATCCAGGTTTTTCTGAAATCATCCTGCTTGTCTTTGCTTATGGCACAATAATATTCCATTATAATCATATACCACAGCTTGTTTAGCTACTCCCCAATGTATAGACATTCCTTTGATTTTATGGAGGGTCTTGGAAGGTTAATCCAAGAATGTTATGGTGGAAGGGGCACTGTATCTGGAGTTCCAAAACTGAGTTGACATCTCACCTCCATTACTTTCTATTGTGTGAACCTGGGCAAGTCATTTCACTTCTCTGGGCTTCAGTTTTCTCTTCTGTGAAAGAAGGTGGTCAAACTAGATGTCTATAGTCTCTGCAACTCTAAATCCTATCATGCTATGATATGAGTCAGCCAAAAGATAATTATTTAGTGTTTTTTAGCAGTAGAATCTTTGAATAGCAAATTTTGATGATGAGATCCTATAAAGTTTGATTGATGCTTAGAAACCAAGTCATAGGAGATCTTCTCAGGAAAATAAATTCAATCCCAAAGTCACATAATTATAGTTCTTGAAGTTGTATGGCCAATGAGACAATAAATTCTATATGATTAGGGACCATGTATCAAATAAAAAGAAAATAAAAGAATTCGTGTATTCATCTATACATTCAACAAACATTCTCTAAGTACTTTTTGTATACAAATACTGTTCTAGGTATGAGGGATAAACTTAGCATTGTGCTCTGTATACAGTAAGTGTTTAATGGTTTTTGAATGAATACATCTCTCTAAATGAGTTTCCCTTTTATTCTAATGAAAAAAATTAACATGTTAACCAATTAGATTTGTGTTTATTTGCCTTTTCCCCTCTTTGAATTCTTAAGTCTTCAAATACATCATTTTGAGTCTCATAGGGATGCCATTTATACCATTTATTTTTTTTAAATATGGCATCCACATGGAAGCCACATTTTCCAGTTTCCTATTTGGCTTTTCCAAGAAAGAAATCAACTGCTAGATTCAATATGCTCTTGTATGAACTTCTAGGAACAGAGTCATAGGAACATGATTGTAGGATTTAGAATTGGAAGTAAATGTTACCTATGATCTAACGCAACACCCTTGTATTTCAGTTGAGTAATCCAAGACTCTGAAGGGTAAAGAGGGAGGAAAGTTCAAGCACTGGATATTTTGAGCCAATCAATTGCTCATCAATAGCTATAACTATTCCCTTTTCAGCGGCATTCATTAAAATTATATAGGGATCTGAATGAATAAAAAGTGAATCACATAGCTCTCTAGTCATTACTTCTATCTTTTTCATCCTGGGGTCTGGTTTCCACATGTCATCAGTATGCCAGAAAGAAGAGTGGTTATTTCTCAGGTAGGGCATGTTACTTACCAGAACACCCACTCAGTACATACTATAGAGAATGAAAAGTATAAATGACAATGGTCAGTACATCATCAGGAAATTCAACAGTATTACACATGGCAATGAGTTTTTTACGGCATGGTCTACCTATTTTTGGCAAAATTTGGTAGCCCACCAAGTATGTCCCATTCATTCATATCTTTATCATCACTCATATCACTCATCTTCATTTTGTAAGAAATAATAAGACACAATTTATTATTGTGGAAAATATAGATTTTAAATGAGAAGACATGAGTTTAGGTCCTTTTTTTCTGTTTTTGTGCTGTCTGACTTTGGGAAAATCCCTGTCCCTTTCTGGGCATCAATTTCCTCATCCGTAAAATGAGGGTGATAATATTAATAATAATGAGGATGGCTAGCATTTATATAGATCTTTACCTATGTGAATTCTCTTATTTTCTCAACAACTTTGTGAGGTACATATGATTAGTATCCCCATTTAACAAATGAGGAAACTGAGGCATGTAGAAGTTAAGCAACATAGTTAGGGTTACCCAGCTAGTAAGTGTTTGAGGCTGGATTTGAATTCTGGTCTTCTAGACTCCAAGTCCTAGTCCTATCCACTGCACCATCTAACTTCCTACAGATATTATAATCGCTATAATATGTACATCACAGGGTAACTCTGAAGGTAAAATGAGATCATTTATTGGTATCACATTGCAAACCTTACATTGTCATATAAATGCCACCTGTCATATATTGTTAGTATTGTTAGTATTATTATTACCATCTATAAAATGATAGGGTTGGACTAAATGATCATCAATATCCTTGACAGCAGTAATTCTAAATTAAGTCTAAGCTCTGAGCTAATGATTAAAAATAATCCACATTAGTGAACACGGTATTTTGTAAAGGTAATAATAATTTTTTAAAAAATTACTCTGTTACATGTACACCAGAAACACAGGCACAAACATCTGAATTCCCAAGAGACACTCATTTTGACATAAATGTTAATTACAGATTTGTCTCAGAATTTTAAACTGATGTCAAGAAAACCCTCACAGAAACACCTGAAAGAGGTTAAACCGCCACCCTTTCTGTCATAATAGCTTAATAGGATCGTGCTATCCCTGTAAAAATTTTGGAAATTGCAGCCTCTTGGTAACTGAGGGATCCTGAGTGTTAGTGAACTTGGTAAATCATTCTAGCAGCAGCAAAAGCAACATTTTCAAAGAGTTTCCTCTCCGACTTTCTGAATGAAAACCGAAAGAAGAAAGCCATAGAAGCAGCGCGTGTGTGTGTGTTGGGGGGAGGTTATGGGAGAATGCGAATAAACATACCGACTCCTCCTTCTTCTCCCAAGTCCTTTAAGAGCCTCTGGTAAATTGAAAACGTTACCTTCCTTCTGTGAAACTCCTGCCCTCCAGATGGTTGGCTGGGATGACATACACCTGTTTAGCGTCAGCAATTACCCATAGCAACATATGGCAGCTCACATCTTGCTTGGGCTGCGGGATGGATCAGGGACTCTGGTCACCTGGGCTCTGTTTTCAAGTGGTGTGACAGCAGCTGTGGGAAACGCGATGACTGACAGAACATTGCTGCTCCTAGCAGGGGAAGAAAGAGAGAGGGGAAGCAAGAGATGTTTTCATACACCCAGCAGCTCTGACTTGACTCCTTTAAAAAGAACAAGCCGCCTGCTAGTTTTCCCAACTGTGAGCCTGTGTGATGGAAAGGCATTCTGAATTTCTAGAGCCCTGGGTTTCAAACCCCCCTGAAATAGATATTCTGCCTGATATTTGGGACCAGATGCAAACTAGGAATTGGGATTCTGGGGTGGAGGGGAGCAGTGTGGGGGAGTAGAAGTTACACTGTCCTAGAATCAGGAGCCTAGGGGTGGGTGAAGGAATTTGATAGCCTCAAACTTTCTCACTCACCTTCAAATGAATTTCATTTTCTTAGAAACTTTGGACCATTCATAAACAAGCTCACTCTATTATTATTACTCATTATTAATGTGGTTCTTTAAACACCTAAGCCAGGAAGAGTTATAGGACTGAGATCAGAGAAAAGTGTAGTTCCCTTGGGCAAGACAGTGACCTTGAGAAAGGCAAGATTTCTTAACTTGAGATTTCATTTGACACCAGCCCAGGACTTGTTTTCGCTGTATTTCATTCCAGTTTAATTGAGTTCAATTCAATAAACACATATTAAGTACTTAGGATGATAGACTAGAGCTGGAAGAGACTTCAGAGTTCGTGTTGTCTGACCCCTTCATTTTACAGATGAGAGGTAAGTGACTTGTCCAAGGTGCCCTAGGCTATGAGGAGCATAGTATACTACTTTTCACTAGTGGAGAAAGTTCCCATCTCAGGAATCCTACAAATTGTTGAAGAAATCATAGTTCCTTGGAAAATGAACAAGACAAAATGATAGGCGCTGTAGATATCAAAGATAGTTATATAGATATATAAATATGCTCTCTCATATTTTATAATGTAATGGTTAGTAAGAGCAAGTATAAAAACATGATGCAAAGGAAGTAAAATAAATGTTAAGAACAGGCCCAGGTAATATGTTCCTTTGAGAAGCCACTTCCCTGAGGTGGAATAGGGGTAGTAAGACTTCACTGAGGAGGAGACATTCAAGCTGAGCCTTGAAGGAACTTCAATAGATGGAAATTAGGAGTAGGAAAAGTCTATTTCAAGCCTGCGAGATGACTTGAGCAAAGGCATAGAGTCAAGAGAGGACAGAGTAAGATTAGGATGGTAGAAAGTAGGATAACAGCATTCTAGATTTGGAGTTTGAAGGCACCTTCAGTGTCACTGAGTCTAACCTCCTCATTTGGAGAACACTGAGACTTAGAGGGAAAAGTGATGTGCCCAAGGTCACAAAGTAAAGTGCAAAGACATAATGTGAATCCAGGTCTTCTGATTCCAAACTCAGTGTTCTTTCCTTGGTACCATATTATCTGCCCGGGTCAGCTTGACTAGAATATAAACTCTAAGGTAAGGACAGTGAGGTTGGAATCAGAAAGACCTGATTTCAAATCTAGCCTCAGACGCTTTCTGGCTATGTGACTCTGGGCAAGTCACTTAACCTTGTTCGCCTCAGTTTCCTCTTCTGTAAAATGAGCTTGGGAAGGAAATAGCAAAACAATCCAATATCTTTTCCAAGAAAATCCCAAATGGGGTCACAAAGAATCAGATGTGACTAAAATCAACTGAAAAAGAAAATTAAAAAGATAACAATGAACAAGTATAATAGGTTCAAGGGAGAATGTGGAGTCATAGCTTGTCATAGACAAGCTGTGACTTTCTAAAAACTATGGTCAGGAAATAAGAATAATATTCCAGTTGTGGTCTGAACATAGCAAAGGACCCTAGAAATAGTTTGACCCTGATTCTGTGTGCCATGTCTCTTTTAATGCAACCTAGGATGCTACTAACTCTTTTGGTTGTTCCATCACACTGAGGATTCATATTGACTTTTTAAAACCCTAAAACCACCAGGTATTTATGTGTTTCTTTTACAGGAAGCGCTATTTGTCTACACCTTGCTTCTCCATCTTATACCTATAAAGCTGATTATATGAGCATAAATATAAAACTTCACAGTTAATTATCAAATGTAATTATAAAATTTGGCTTAGTGCTTTGGCCAGTTAACAATGGTTGGGATCCTGATTCTATCACTCAACTTATTAGCTATGCCACCTCACATTCATATCATTTGCATACTTGAAAAGCATGCCAAATATACTTTTATCAAGTTATTGCAAGGCCAAGGACGGATCTCTTAGGCCCTTTTTGCTAGAGATCTCCTAAGTTGACGTTAAAAACTACCCTGATGCAGCTAGGTGGCACAGTAGATAGAATACCAGAACTGGTCAGGAAGACTCATCTTTGTGAGTTCAAATCTGTCCTTAGACACTTACTAGCTGTTTGATCCTGGGTAAATCACTTAACCCTGTTTGCTTCAGTTCACTATCTGTAAAATGAGATAAAGAAGTAAATGGCAAACTATTCTAATATCTTTGACAAGAAAACACAAAATGATATCATGAAGAGTTGTACGTGATTGAAATGACTGAACAACAATAAAAATTAAATCAGTTCTGCATTATAATTTATGATAAATCTCTACATCTTGTTCATAAGAATAATATGAGAGCCTTTTGTAAGAAGCTGAAAAGGAGGGGCTAGGGGAGTGCGGAGTTGGTTTTATTTTGAAGAATGATGAGTTTCTAGAGATCATGAAATCCAGAAGATCATACAAGTGGGAAATGATAAGGGGAATCCCATAGGTGTCCCCTCAAACAGATGGTCTAGGAGGAGCTCCCAGATATCCACCCCACTCCCCCCTCCACCAAGAGTGGGGAGAGACCCTAGAGATAGGAGGTATTGAGAAGATGTGAGTTTCAGAGTTGATTTTATGTTGCAGAAAGATGAGTTTCTTGGAGATCGGAAAACCAGGTTTGTATATCCCATCATTATCCTAGAGTTGAGTATGTTGGAGACAACTCAAATGGTTTATGAAAATTTTCAAGCTACAAATCAGTTTTGTGGATTATCATTCTGGATTTAATTAGGTGATGAAAAACATGTTAATACTATAGATTAAACTTATAGGTGTGGTCATGCATACATTTTTCTTTCTGAAGAGATGGATGTTAAATACTTACCAGTACTACCCTAAAGTGAGGTCTATCTGTGCCTGGTGAGTCATCAGGGATGCTTTGGAGTCAAAGAAGGTTCAAAGGTCATGATCATGACTGAGTTGAAGAATACTGGGGCCATTAATAGAGAATTAAAAGGGATTCATCAGGTTTGGGGAAAAGAAGATGGATCCAGTTTCAGATGTGTTGAGTTTGAGGTGATGGTGGTTGGGACATAGAGGCCTCAAACAGCTGAAAATACGAGCTTTTCAATAATCTTCTTTTGTTTAGGACTTTAGATAGTGACTGAGATGGTTGGTTTTTTTTTTTTCCTTTACCACTCTAATAGCCAAACTGTCTCTCCTCTGCTCTCCTCTCTCTCTCTCTCTCTCTCTCTCTCTCTTTCTCTCCCCGTGTGTCTATATATACATATATATATATATATACACATATAATATATATAAAGACACACATACACACATACACATATACATACACATATATACATGCATACATACATATATATGTATGTGTAGATAGATAGATAGAGATAGATATGATATCTCTGATCCTAGAATATTCTCTGAATGACTGAAGTCTTTTGATTAATTTTGACTAGAGAGACCAATGTTAGTAGTGAACAGGAATGGAATCCTATTATATTTACATGATAGGCCAGGATCTTATTACTTCTGGACAGACAGAGACAGCCTGGTACAAAAGTACAAACTTTGACCTGAGTGAGAGACAAGAACCTTGGAGGTTCAAGTCTTGTCTCTCTTACTGACTAGATAATTGACTTGTGCAAGTCAGTTCAACTCTGTGAATCTCAGTTTTCTCATGGTGAAAAAAAGGTCATAGCTTGGATCAAGACAGGTGTTCTTAATCTTTTTTTGTGTGTCGTGGACCTTGATGGCAGTCTGATGAAGTCTCTAGACCATTTTTCAGAATGTTTTTTAAATAAAATGAAGTATATAGGATTAGAAAGGAAATTAATCATATTGAAATAAAGTTATCAAAATATTTTTAAACCAAGTTCAAGGCCCCCTTGTTAAGAACTCCTGGATTAGGAGATTTCTGAGATCTCTCCTAGCACTAAAAATTAAGGGCTGTTGCTAAATTTACACAGAACAGAGTAGATCTAATGTTATTGTCATATTATCAAACATCAAAAAAATTAGGATGCATTTGAGTGCAAGAAGAGATAGCATTTTTGGACTTGGCATGGTCATGGGCTATTTAGCACTTAATTGTTTTCCTTTCCACCCTCCTCTACTCAATCTGCCCCACCTGTGATAAATTTCCTGCTGTAGAAACTCCACATCTGTAATTTATATAGTCTGTAAGAGTCACCTGAGGGCACTGAGAGATTAAATGACTTGCCCTTGGACACAAAGCCAGTATCTATCTGAGGGAAGACTTGAACCTGGGTCTTTCTGCTTCTCTAATAGTATTTTAAATTATTTTAATTATTTCTACCTGACATGTAAGCTCCTTGGGGCAGAGACTATCAAAGATATTTGTATTTTCCTTTCCTGGGTTTAGCATGGTGCCTTACACATAGTCGGTTGTTGTCCTTTGTTTTCAAAGAGGACCAAAGTGACATCACCATGATAAAGTGAAATCTCAGTGTGCTGACTCTGGCTGATCAGACCAATATGAGCTTGGAATGCTCTACCACAGACTGGGCACAGATAGTCCATGTGAATATTTGAGGTGGTTACTCCAAATTTGGACATCCTATGTTTCTTTTGTGCTGTCTCAATTCTGATTTGCTCATGGAGCACAGCACATTTTCTGATGTGGTCATGCCACGTTGAGTGGTCCTGCACCAGTGTCCCCCATGTTACACAATAAAATCTAAAGTTTTTACTTACACATAGTAGGTGTTTAATAAATCCTCATTGAATTGAAATTTATTGAATTGAATCATAGGTATTTAAAACAATATTTGTTGACTTGAATTGAACGTATGGTATCTCTGATTCCCTAGCTGGATTAAGAGATTCCCCTAATGCAGAGACCAAGGCATATGATTTGGGGGAGGGAAAATGGGGGAGATTCCTTAGAGTTTAGCAAAGTATTTAATATTGGGTATGTGGTAGGCATTCAATAACCACTTCTTAATTAATTGTGCGGTAAAACAGGCAGAAGGACGAAGGTATATTTAGCTGGGTCTTCCTCTCTTTTCTAATTCTCTTTCAGTTTAAGGGAAATTAAAGTGTGTTTGGCTAGAGACATTCTTTAATGTTCATAATGTTCATCTTGGCTTATGGTGTGTGTGGGGGAGCGGTAGTAAGGCAGGAAGCCTACAGCAGGTGGTTGCATGGGTGACAAACAATGTAGAATACAGATTTATTGGAGCAACTTGGCAGGATACTCCAATCATTGTGATATTGAACTATGCTGCCAGTGGCCATTCCTCCATCATCTCAGCATTTATTTTCAATATCTTCCTTTTTACACTCACTAGTGACTAAATTGTCATTATTTTTATTCATAACTTTCAGGGTTTGTCAGTTTCCAAATGTGAAAAGTTGCGAAGGTGCCCCTGTGTTAGCCAACTGTCTGGATGTAGATTCCCATCAAGGACAGAGCTACTTTTAGATTTCTTGCTGGAAGCCAGAAGTCCTTTGGCACATGGAAGTACAAGACCTCATGCTCTTTAACTTTAGCAATAGCTGGGGACTAGAAGAGTCTTCTTGCTGAAGGTGACATCTGGATGAGTCATGGAGTGGCCACCTCACTGAACTCAGAAACAGCTCCAAGGAGACTGAAGACATAAGACACTAGCCTCTAGCAATTTGTGGTCTGGGAATTTGGCACTAATATCTGAAGTAGAACAAGTCCGGCCTCAGAGCTCTGGGCATTAGAATGAAGAGAACGCCCATTTCTATTCCCATTTTAAAATGTAGAAAAGGCTGCATGGGACAGAGGTTAGAATGCAGGACTGGTAATCACCTGGGTTCAGACCTGACCTCTGACACTTGCTAAGTGACCCTAGCTAAGTAATTTAACCTGTACATACTTTCAGGAAATTCCTTAAAATTTTTCCCCACTTAATAATAGGCAGATTGTAATCTGTGTTGGTGAAGAGAGTTTCCATACTGGAAGATGACACAATCACCTGATCCTTCTCTTATTAAGGCTTGCTGTTATTTAGTCCTTTCACTTGTGTCTGTTACTCTTTGTGACCCCATCTGGTGTTTTCTTGGCAAAGATACTGGAGTGGTTTGCCATTTCTTTCTCTAGATCATTTTACAGATGAGGAAACCAAGGCAAACAGGGTTAAGTGACTTGCCTAGTCGCACAGCTAGTAAATGTCTGAGGACAGATTTAAACTTAGGTCTTCCTGATCCTAGTCCAGTGCTCTATCCTCTGTACCACCTAGATGCAATTAAATGAAAGAGCATTTATTAAATGCTTATTATGCACAAGTGTCATTATTTTTATTTTACAGATGAGGAAATTGAAGAGGTTAAAGATTTGCCTAAGTTCACACAGGTAGTAAGGGGTAAAGCTGGGATTTGAACTCAGACCTTGTTACCCCCCCCCCCCCATCTTTCTGCTTCAGCATTCCTCCTTCTTCCCTGAGGGAAAGGACTAACTTTTACCTCTTTTTCTATCACTGGCACTTAGCTTCATGCCTGCCATGTAGTAGGCACATGCTTAGTGACTGATTGATTCCAGATCATGGAGCTAATAATTGTCAGAGCTCAAATTAGAATCTAGTGATCCTTAGTTCGACATTCAAGGCCCATTCTATAATATCCATGTCTTTGAATGCAGTAGTGACATCAGCACCATTATTTGCCTTCTACAACATGAGAAAAATCCAGCCCTGGACCTAAGGTTCTTATTAGTCAACTTCCTGCATATTCCAGCTACTCCTTGGAGGAGATTCAGGGAACCTTTGCCTTTGGCTCCAGGACTACACAAGGCTTCTTCTGCTTTCACTCCCTTCCAACCCTTTGTTAATGCTCTCACGCCATCCATGTAATCACTTTATATTTATATGTACTTCTTATTTACTGATTTCTGCATATGTTTTTCCTCACTAGCCCTGCTCTCTGGGAAAAAGTAAGCTCTATGGAACAAAGGCTATTTTGTTGGGGTTTTTTTTCTTGGTATGCAGCAAGTACTTAATAAATGCATATGAAATTAAAATTGACTATGCCTTGTCCAAAAGTTCCTTTAAATGAAAACCTAAGATAGATCTTCTATTTTTTCCTATGTACATTAATATATAATATAATAGTATATTTTTAAAGTTAAGAGAAAACCTTACAGAAGGTTGTTTCTGAATCCCAGCTAATGTGACCATTAATTTCAAATCTCCATTCCTTTTTCTCTAACAATAATTCTTAATACCAGAATATACTATCACTTAGGCTTTTCACTCTTCCATGAGGCTGTATATGAATCTCAGTTACTAAGCCAAAGCAAAAATTATCTTCCTAATGTCCACCTCCTTTCAGCAACTCAAAAACTTTCAGTGGCTCCCCATTATTTAACAAAGCTGGTCAGAACTCCTTAGCCTGGGATTCAGAGCCCTCCACAATCTGGTTCCCATTTCTATTTCTCTAATTTAACAGTACTTACCTTCTTGAACTCTATGTTCCAGACAAATTAAACCATTCCTTTGATGCCCTCTCTGACCGAGGTGTGTAAGGTCTCATGTCTGGCTGAACTAACCTCTTTCCCAGCCCCACCATCTTTGCCTATTGACATTTCCCCACTGCTTCTAACTTGGGCACCATTTTCTTCATAAAACTACCCTGACGCTAACCATGATAGCTCCCTCCTTGAATTTCATGGGCTCCTGTGTATGATTGCTTCTACACGTGTAGTCCTTCTCTATATTATGATGTTCTTTGTATTTCTGCTGTTTGATTAGCCCTGGCACAGTAGAAAGAGTTCTTGGTATGGAATCAGAGGACCAGGGTACCAAAAATGGCTCTGCCACTATTACTCATGCAGTACTGATAAAATCACTTAATTTCCCTGGGTGTCTGCTTCTTTATCCATAAAATGAAGGGACTGGCTTGGTGATAGACCAATGCCTCCTCTACTTTTATAGGTATACCCTATGTTCTAGAAGCACCTTAAGGACAGAAATTTTATTTAGGATCAATGATAGATGAAGAGCTAGAAGAAACTTCACAGAGTACATGATAAAAATTATGATGATAATGATGATGGTAGAATTCATATAATGCCTTGAGGTTTTCAAAATTGTTTTAAATCTCTTTTTATCCTCACAGCAACCCTGGGAGGTAGTGGCAATGGTGTAAAAAATTACCATTTTTGCAGATTAGGAAACTGAGGCAGACAGAGGTGAAGTGACTTGCACAGGATAACATAGCCAGTAAGTATCTGAGACTGCATTAGAACTCGGTTCTTCCTGACTCCAAATCCAGTGCTATCTCCTGTACCTCTTCTTTGTCTCATCTAGCCTAGACTCTCTCTGCCTTTCATTTAACATATGAGGAAATTGAGACCAAGAGAGTTTTAAGTGAATTGCCCAAGGTCTCACAGGTAGTAAATTTCAGGGACGGGTTTGAGCCTAAGGTACTCTGATTCTAGACACAGTACTCTTTCCACCATCTATACCTCCCCAATTCTGAGCGTAGTACTTGACATAGACTGGGGGCTTCATAAATATTCATTTATTATTTTAACCTTCCCTCTCATGACATCCAAGGCAGCACCTGAATTGTATTGCATGAATTACACCATTAGCATGAAGATTCATTAATTTCTAGTCTCGCTAAATAATAATAATAACCAATATTTATATAGTTTTTACTCTGTGCCAGGAACTATTCCAAGCATTTTACAATTATTTTATCTGATCCCTACAACAACCTTGGGAAGCAGTTGCTATTATCTTGATTTTATAGATAGGGAAACTGAGGAGAACAAAAGTTAAGTGACTTACTTGCCTAGAGTCACACAGCTAATAGGTGTCTGAGGCTGAATTTGAACACAGATCTTCCCAACTTTAGGCCACATGAGCTTGCTGTGTGATCATGGACAAGTCATTTGACTTCTTAGTGCCCTAAGCCCCTCTTAAGGGAGGTGTTTTAAGTTTCAAAGAGGTTGGCAATCTTCATCAGAGAGGGAATTTCCTCTTCTGGGAGTCCCTGCTCCTCTTCCCCATCCCCCATGAACCCACTGTTGTGCTCTGGAAACTGCAAGCCACACAACCGATTGGCTTCAATCAAGGGCCAGCCATTGGGGATTTTGAGCATGTTTGGTGTTTAGAAGTTGGATGATAACCATGTGTTGAGTGCCAGTTGTTCAGTGTCTACAGGCTGAGTTTATCTGGGTTTAATTTCTACTGTCTGTCAGGAGAAGGCTTTGATCAATGCCTGAATTTTTTCACTTCGCCTAAGTGACTAGAGGCTACTGCCAGCCTATCACTGTCTCCCGGCTTGGGCTTCAACTTTGCCAAGATGTCAAAGATTTATTGACAGGAGTTCTCCCGGATCTGCTCAGTTGCATCACTTTTCTTCCCCACTCCCACCCCCACCCCATCCCCTAGGTATTTTACAGGTCGTGGTTGGGTGGTTGGGGGTTGGAGGGAGGATTAGGCTGCAGTGAGATACCAGGCAGGACAGCCTAGTGTGAGAAACGTGCAAGAACACATGTATTGCAGAAAGGAAGTGCAGTCTTAATAAGTGACTGCAGCTGGAGTTTCGGAGCACCTTTCTTCTTCCTTGTCTACATCTTTTGAAAACTAAAAGAAACTCTTTGTAATATGTGTTAAAAATTATGGTTCAAATTTCTGATGATCAAGTTACATAGATTAAAGTAATGGATCCCAGACTCTGCATCAATGCAGGTATAAATATGGATGAAACGAATGTACATTATCCACTGTTATAAATCTGCATGTTCAAGGAAAGACATAAATTTCCAGCACCTTTTCTACCTCAGGCTATAGAGGAAAGGGTGATTTTTTTTCAGTGTTTTGAATGAAATTATGATTTGGCATAATTTGCTGGTTCTGCAGAAAGAAACCTCTGGATTTTTACAAGAAATGGTCTGGTGTATTATTTATAATGGCATATCATTAAAATGCATCAGGTAATCAGCATTTAGGGAAGAAGGCTAGCATGTGGCATTCCAGATGTACATGTGTGCTGAGTAGTAATGCATTCCCAGAAATGTACAGCGCTGTGCTCATATTCCTTGGCCCTGACACCTCCTGAACATAGGGTTGTGTCTTGTCTCTCCCACAAGCAATGCTGTGACCCTAAGTCTGTAGTTCGAGTGAAAGCAGCTGGGCCAGTAGCCACAGAGGATGGTGGTTTGGAAAAGAAGAGGTGAATTTTGCCTCTATGTAAGCCACATGTATGGCAGAATCACTTCAGTACCTTGGGTCCTATGAAAGATGTTGTGAATATGAAAATCAAAGACCCAGTGGTGGGTCACATCTAAATTGTGTCCCATCAATCCATCCATAAGCATTTATTAGGCACTCAGTATGTGCAAATAAGTATGCTATGGACCATGGACACAAATACAAAAGTGAGACAGTATCTGCCTTTAAGGTACTTGCATTCTAACAGAACTATGCCACACATACTTGAAATTGAGGCTATGGAAGAAAAATTTGTTCTAGGTACTCACAGATTGCTAGCGTAACCAACCATAGGGCATTCCTTTGACATGCCCTTTACCATTGCAACATTAATATTGATTTGGAAGATGCTGCCTGTAGGGGGAGAGATCTATTTTCCAAGGGAAACCCAGTATGCCCAAAGCCCCCAGAGCCTCCACCACCTCCATTAGAATGTAAGGGAAAAGATCACATTTTTGTCTTTCTTTGTAGCCCTAGCACTTAACACAGGAACTGGCAAATAATAAGCTTTTAATAGAACCTTGTTGACTGACTGACTCACCAAGCGTTCTCTGGTGGTTTAGCAAAGCTCTGTCGGTTTGAGCCAATCAAGATGCACAGAGAAGATGCGTTGTTTTGTGAGAAGAAGAGCAGAAGCTAACCTCCTCATTTTTTTTTTTTAATAAAGAAACTGAATCCAGAAAAAAAGGAAAGGACTGGGCTAAGATCACTTAGGTAGTAAGTGGTGGAGTTAGGGGCAGAACCCAAGTATCCCAATCTTCATTCCAGGGCTCTTTCCATAAGACTTATTTGTCTAATTGCTTGATGATTTTAACATGGTTCATATTTATCAAGGCTGAGTAATTTACTACCAATGGACCAGTGTGCGGCTTCTCTGAGCATGCCCAATTTTAACATGAAACCAGTCTTGAGGAAGCTATGAGTATGTCCAATTTGTCTTTAAACCTGGTGAGATGATGAACTTGTCCACTGGGCTGGTGTGCAGCAACTAAGAGTCCCAAAAAGATGATGGAAAAGAAAGAGACCCACTTGGTCTCACTAGTTTTAAAGATGCAGACTCATGTGCTAAGGGCCACATCAGGCTCTGTGTTAAAACTGGACATGCTCAGAGAAGCCCAGGCTACAAGTAGATACGATGTGGTATAGCAGAAAGAATCTCCATTTCTGTTGCTTGGAATAAAGTCTGTCCTCATCTCAGCCTATGATCTTTCTTAAATGGTCAACTCACATGCCATCTAGATTCATTTCAAGAGAACAAATAATTGTTGAGCACCTGCTATGTTCAAGGTACCATACAAGGAACTAGATATACAAAGAGAAAATGCCATAGTTCCTGCTCTCAAAGAGCTCGCATTGTATTAGGGGAAAGAACATATATACAAATAAATGAATATGAAATATATACAAAATGCAGAGTAATTTGAGAGAAAGAGAATGTTAACTGGAGAGATCATGTAGGAAATGACTCCTCAAGTGTGTTCTCTGAAGGAAGTTAGAGATGTTCCAAGGCAGAGGTAAGGAAGAGCTATATTGGAGACATGGGGGAACCATTTTCAGAAAGGCATCTATCTAGATAAAAGACAGAATCAAATATATAGGAAACATTATGTAAGTTGCTTAAATGTCTTCTCAGAGATAAATTCAATGCCAAGATTCAGTAATTAACCCATTTTAATTGCTTGGTAATCTCCATTTATATTTCTCTTGCTTTTTGTAGCCTTGATTGCATGATTTATTTCATTGGTTTTCTTCATATATGATGAAAAAGCAGCCTGAATCACGAATCCTGAATGACACTTCACACATCAGTGAGGTTTTCCTATTATGGTTGTATAGTTTAATGAAAAAAGGCCTACACTAGGGAAGAGCTAATTACACAATGAAAGAAATCACCATGTATAGGCTATGAGGAATGAGGAAAACTACAAGAGTTGGTTGGGTTTGTACACAACCCATGCCAAATGTTTAGGAGGCAATTGACTGGGAACAGGATAATTTCCCTAAAACTAATTTACCTTTAGCCAATTTGCCTCAAAGCAATTTACCTCACGTTGCCAGTTGATACCATACCAAAAAAACCACTTTTTTTCATTTCAGTGAATTGGTTTTAAGTGACTTAACTTAGACCAATGTAGTCACTTTGTAGGTGAACCCACTCAGGCTTTACCAAGGCTGTAGTGATTTCGCTTTGGTCATGTATGTGAGTGGATAAGTGTGGAAAGCTTGTTATATCAATACATATACACAAGACATGAGTAAAAAAAGACAGGAGAAAGAAAACTGAAGTGGGAGAAATAGATTTAAAAATATTCATAGAAACGTTTCTTTGCAGTTTTGAAAGTTCTAATGATTGGGAAACCCCAACTTCCCTTTTCAGTCTCTCTCTCTTACTGTATTCTACCAGGCCAAATATCATGCACACTTAGAATAAATAACACAAATGATTTGAGTTCATCTTCGCTTGTTCGATCGTTCATTAACACTACTCTATCCACCGCAAGCTACAACTTCCTCTGCTCTTTTATCCTTTCTTTTCTTATCTACTTTTCACTGTCCTTAAGTTTTCATTGTTGTTTTGAGAAAGGGCGTTGTAATAATGTCCTTATTTTGTTTTGTTAATCCTAACTTTTTGTACTGCTGGCACTTTTATAACTGGATCTTGCCATGCTTTGTATGCATCCTCTTTTACCTTTCCTGGCTTCCATCTTCTGAGTTTTTTTTAAACTTGCTTGATGTTTAAACTTGCTTAAGTTGCTTGATGAGTCCCTTGTACATTCATACATGCTCTATTTTTTTCTTTGTGAGAAGTCTTTTTTTTCCTTGTGTCCTCAGAATTTAGTTTTTGAGAACTTTCTGTCCCTCCTAGGCTGCTTCCTTATTTAATTTTAGTTCATGAGATCATACTTTATACATTCAAAAAATAAGATGGTCACTTCTCACCTTGGTTCCCATTTCTATCCCAACAAACAGACATTGTTTTTTTGGGGGACCAAAATGCCAGTTCCTTCACTGGTCTCTCCCGTTTTAAGGTTGTAATCAGAAGACTCAGAGAATGTGTCATGGAGTAGATCATATTTGAATGGGTCTTGAAGGGAGTTAGGATCTTCAGTGGACAGAAATGGGGAGAGAGAGTTCATTACAGGTACAGTATGAATGTGAAAGCAGAGACAGAGGAGAGGGTTTAACAAGAGAAGGACATAAAGAGTAGTCTAGATTTGGTGTAGTTTAGCTGACTGAAAGAAAAGTCAGTAACCACAACAGATGTCAGGCTGGTGCTATCACCCAAGCTTCCATACTCCTTTTGTAGCACTGTTTTGGCCATGCTTTCTATAGATATTGCCAAGGAAATTAGAATGCTAGAGATGAATGCCTGCTGGTCAGACATAAATCTCCCAGAGTCCTCCTTGATTCCCTCTTTCCAAGAAGTTTCTTCCTGACTTTGAGACTGGCAGAAGGGAATGACTTTTACTGACAAACTCATTCTTCCTTTTCTTTGTCATTATGATAAGTAGGAGGAAAAAAGAATCCAGGAGTAACAGGAAATGTAGAAATTGTGGAGACACTGAGGAGGAAAGCTTGTGAGGATCAACTCCTAAGAATTATGTCAGGGAAGATCTTGAATCACTGAAACCTGGGGAAGTTGGTGGCCCTTCATAATCCCTCCTCCCCTTTTCCACTCTCTTCTCAGAGACCAAATCCACAGTTCTGAGACTGATGTTTTCCCTGGAGAGAAGAAGGCTTACTCCTGTTTCTTAAAAGCTTGTTTATCCTTGTTTATTTAAAAGTTTGTTCTATCTCTTAAGCCGGTGAATATGATAAAACTGTTAATCAACCATATTACTAAATTGTGTGTACTATTGTTTGAAAGAAGCATTGAGAGGGTGTGATTTGGAATACCAGGAAGGGAAGAAGGAGAGATTTAAAGCAGTGGTATTTTGCCAGAGTGATTTCTGTGGGGAATCAGGGCTGAAAGAGAGAGTTGTTCATTCATTTGTATAACTTCCCAGGTTGGAGAGAATTTTTTTTTTACTGGAGTTTCTATAAGCAAATCAGTTAATAGAAGCAGTGGCTAGCTAACTACCTGGTCTGGCCTTGAGGAGACCTTTCAAAATCACCACCAAGCCCTGAGTGTAAGAAAACCACTCCTCCAGATAGGAGGCTGGAGAAATTTACACCCAAAAGAAGGAAAAGTCTAGCCCAAAGAAAAGGTAACGAAGAGTAAGAATGGAAAGCCTTGGCCCACCTGGCTGCCTGTTTACCACTTCAACTATAGGAATACCACTGCTACCTTTTCACAACTATTACTATTATGTTTCTCCAGTCTCTAAAGTTCTAATGCAACCAAATTCTCACAGGAGTTTTCAAAATCCTTATCCTCATCGGATACCATGGCTCAGGTATATCATCAGATTGCTTACTGGTTGCATCACCTACCTTGCGAGCTCACTGGAGGTCAGATTCTTTCCCAAAGCACACCTAGAAGCAATCACAACCCAAGCTTACATCTCTCTCTCTCCATAGATTAACTGCAAACTTTCCAAAGTGAAAGAGTCATACCTTGTGATTCTGCTCTTTATTGAGAGATGGAAAGAAGCTTAGATATGTGTAGCTTAAAAAATATTCTATGCAATGACTCATGTGCCAAAGAAGAAAATGTATAATTTTGTAGTTAGTGATCAGGAGTGTGTTTGTATGTACGTTAAGAGTATCTGGACCATCTCCAGTCATCCTGATCTATATCTTGCCACTGGACCTAGATGTCTCTGGATGAGACAGTCAGGCTGGTGACTGCACAGCCCTCCCTCACTTAAATCCAATTCACTTCCAAATCATGGGATCACCTTCCTGATGTCATGGTCCTCTTCAAGAACAAAGGACAAACAACAAAAAGAAAAAATATCTGTTTGAAATATTCTAAGTGGTGATTTTGTCAAAGCTATATCAGGTCTCATAAAGAAAGGAAAGAAAGTCCTATAAAATGATCCATTGGACCAGCTCATTCACCTTTCTAGTTAAGACCTTGAATCTCACAACACAAGAAGATGCATAGTTAATGTTTTGATGATTCTTGATGTTGAAAGTTTACTTTTATTAGCCGGGCATCACTCAGTGTCTCTAGAACACAGACACATTTTTAAAAGAAAGGAAAATTAATACTGATTGCCTCCAAACCCCATTGATCCCATTAAGTTATCAGAAGGGAGGGTACAGGTCCTGGAATTTTGCAAGGAAATGGATTAGATTTCAGAGGCTAAGAAAATGAAGCAACATTTTTCAATTTGAGTGACTACAAATGTATGCTCATCATTATGTGACATTTACAACTGTAGTATTATAGACAGGATTTAAACATGAAAAGAGTTTTAGTGATCATCTGATACAAACACTCAATAGAAAGCTGAGGAAATAGATTCAGAGAAGTTGTGAGCTGACCAAGGTACACAGTAGGTACTTGAAATTATCAAGCTTGGTTCTCACTATATGGTTGTGCGTGTTACATAGAAACCTGGAGGTTCTGAACCCATCTAGATTCTCTTTATTGTGACTAGTGCAGGTAAGCTATGTTTAAGGCATGTTTGACAAGTATAAGATTTGTCAAGATGCATTAGAAAAGGAGAGAAGTAGGAGGAAATTGAAGTGAGGAAGGACAGAAAAGAAGGGAAAGGGAAGGAAGGAGAAAGGCAATAAGATAAATATGCCTCAATCCTTCCCTACTTCTTCAGAAGGTAGAATGTCACCAAAAATTGAATCAATGTGACCAAAATCATAGGCTTTAGTCTGCTTTGGTGCTAAAAGATACTTAGATGTCATTTCATAGCTGCCAAGAAATAGATAGGTCACCAAGACTGACTGGTCTTTGCTAGCTCAGAGCTTAAGGTTGTGGAGTCTTTCCAGAGCTATTTATTTAGCCTGAAAAAAACAGGTGGAGAAGTAGACACACATACTAAATAATTCATTTTGTTTTTTTATTATCTAACATCAATTCAAAAAAAAAAATCTCCTCCAGAAAGAAAAAAAAAGTTACCTATAGCTCACAAGGGCATACTTTATTGGGCATTGTGAAACAATGGAAAGACTATTCAAATCTTGTCCCCTACTGTCTACATAACCTTCAGTAAATTACTAGACTTATCTGGTCCTCAGTTTCCAAATATTTAAAATTAGAGGGATAGGCTAAGATGAACTGTAGGGTTTGGTGCATCTCTGACTACATGAATTAAGAATCAAATCTCTTCCAGTTCTAAATCTATTATCTGAGTTTTCACTTCATTTAACTGACTGTTAATTGAGCCTCTACTCTGCTCCATATTGTGCTTAATGCTATGAGATATAAAATTCAACAAATATACACCTACAAAGTATAAGATTTTAAGCTTGCCCTCCATTAGCTTACAATCTAGTTGAAAAATATTAAATAATTGAGTGCTAAATTGTGTGACATTGAGGAAGGTAGGTGGCAGTGGATAGAATGATGGGTCAGAAGTCAGAAAGACATGAGTTCAAATCTGACTTTACATTAGACATATACTAGCTGTGTGACCCTGAGTAAATCACTGAACTTCTAACTTCCTCTATTTCCTTAACTACAAAATGGGGATAATAGTAACATCCAAAGGCTGTTGTAGAGATCAAATGAGGTACTATTTGTAACATATGCATAATAGGCACTTAATAAATGCTTGCTTCTTTCCTTTGCTGACTATAAGTGAAATAGGAGTTCAGTGAAGAAAGAAATCAGTGTAGTGTAGAGAAATCATGGAAAGTATTACAGAGAAGGTAGAACTTAAGTTAGTTCCTGAAGGGTGGGTGTTTCTCATGATAGGGAAGATGCCAAAGTTCTCACATGAATATTACATTATACATACATTTGCAAGGTGTTTTCAATACATTCCATAACTTGAGCCTCACAACAAGTGTGGTACTATCATGATATTCATTTTGTAGGTAAAGTAACTAAGGGTCAAAAAATTAAACAACTGCCCCTAAACATATAGCTAAGAAGAGGAGAAAGGGTAGGATATTATAGTAAGGGACAAAAGCATGAATGTGATTAACAGAATGGTAAAAAGACTGTCTTGGCAGGATCAGGTGTGAGTTGGTAGAAAATAAAGCTCCATAGCTCAGGACCTGGGAGGAATCTTAAAAGTTCTTAACTCTATACCTCTCATTTTAAATTAAAGCCCAGGGGGCGGAGCCAAGATGGCGGAGTAGAAAGACGCACATACACATAGCTCCGAACCCACAACACATAGAACGGCTACAAGGAAGTAACTCATGGCGAATTCTGCACCCAGAGGCCACGGAACATTGGAACAAGGGAGATTTCTGTTCCAGAGAGACCAGCAAACCTCTTGTGGGGGGTCCTTCGCGCTGCGGACTGGGCGCCGGGACTGGGAGCTGAGTGCAGCCCTGCCGCAGCCGCGGCACAGAGAGGAAAAGATCCGAGCAGGCTTCAGGGACAGGATCTCCAGTGGCCATGCGGGTCCCTCCACCCACAGAGGGACCTGCAAACCTCTCGCAAAAGGTCTGTCGCGCTGCAGACGCGGAGCCCAACCCAGACCTGCCGCGGCAGCGGCCGCAGCACTGAGAGAAACAGATCCGAGCAGGCTTCAGGGATGGGATCTCCAGGGGCCCCACAAGTCCCTCCACCTACAGGTGACGGGGGTCGGTGAGAGAGTCTCTTTGGCGGGTCGAGAGGGGAGTGGGGTGCCCCCATAATTCAGGCCCCCCCGGGAGGTAGAAGCTGAGAGGCAGCGGCAGACCGGGGCTCCCCAAGCGGGCGGGAGCCTGGATCCATTGTGGAAGGTCTGTGCATAAACCCCCTGAGGGAACTGAGCCTGAGAGGCGGCCCTGCCCTGACCTGACCACCTGAACATAATCTCATACTGAATAGCAGCCCTACCCCCACCAAAAGCCCTAAGGCTGGAAGCAGCATTTGAATCTCAGACCCCAAACGTTGGCTGGGAGGATCAGGAGGCGAGGTGGGTGTGAGGAGAATATTCAGAGGTCAAGTCACTGGCTGGGAAAATGCCCAGAAAAGGGAAAAGAAATGAGACGATAGAAGGTTACTTTCTTGGAGAACAGACATTTCCTCCCTTCCTTTCTGATGAGGAAGAACAATGCTTACCATCAGGCAAAGACACAGAAATCAAGGCTTCTGTGTCCCAGCCCACCCAATGGGCTCAGGCCATGGAAGAGCTCAAAAAGAATTTTGAAAATCAAGTTAGAGAGGTGGAGGAAAAACTGGGAAGAGAAATGAGAGAAATGACAGAAAAGCATGAAAAGCAGATCAGCTCCCTGCTAAAGGAGACCCAAAAAAATGTTGAAGAAATTAACACATTGAAAACTAGCCTAACGCAATTGGCAAAAGAGGTTCAAAAAGCCAATGAGGAGAAGAATGCTTTCAAAAGCAGAATTAGCCAAATGGAAAAGGAAATTCAAAAGCTCACTGAAGAAAATAGTTCTTTCAAAATTAAAATGGCACAGATGGAGGCTAATGACTTTCTGAGAAAGCAAGATATCAGAGAACAAAGAGAGAAGAATGGAAAAATGGAAGATAATGTGAAATATCTCATTGGAAAAACAACTGACCTGGAAAATAGATCCAGGAGAGACAATTTAAAAATTATGGGACTACCTGAAAGCCATGATCAAAAGAAGAGCCTTGACATCATCTTTCATGAAATTATCAAGGAAAACTGCCCTGAGATTGTAGAACCAGAGGGCGAAATAAATATTCAAGGAATCCACAGAACACCACATGAAAGAGATCCAAAAAGAGAAACTCCTAGGAACATTGTGGCCAAATTCCAGAGTTCCCAGGTCAAGGAGAAAATATTGCAAGCAGCTAGAAAGAAACAATTCAAGTATTGTGGAAATACAATCAGGATAACACAAGATCTAGCAGCCTCTACATTAAGGGATCGAAGGGAATGGAATAGGATATTCCAGAAGTCAAAGGAACTAGGACTAAAACCAAGAATCACCTACCCAGCAAAACTGAGTATAATACTTCAGGGGAAAAATTGGTCTTTCAATGAAATCGAGGATTTTCAAATTTTCTTGATGAAAAGACCAGAGCTGAAAAGAAAATTTGATTTTCAAACACAAGAATGAAGAGAACCATGAAAAGGTGAACAGCAAAGAGAAGTCATAAGGGACTTACTAAAGCTGAACTGTTTACATTCCTACATGGAAAGACAATATTTGTAACTCTTGAAACATTTCAGTATCTGGGTACTGGGTGGGATTACACACACACACATGCACACACGCACACATACATAGAGACAGAGTGCACAGAGTGAATTGAAGAGGATGGGATCATATCTTAAAAAAAAATGAAATCAAGCAGTGAGAGAGAAATATATTGGGAGGAGAAAGGGAGAAATGGAATGGGACAAATTATCTCTCATAAAAGAGGCAAGCAAAAGACTCATTAGTGGAGGGATAAAGAGGGGAGGTGAGAGAAAAACATGAAGTCTACTCTCATCACATTCCACTAAAGGAAAGAATAAAATGCACACTCATTTTGGTAGGAAAACCTATCTCACAATACAGGAAAGTGGGGGATAAGGGGACAAGCAGGGTGGGGGGGATGATAGAAGGGAGGGCATGGGGAGGAGAGTGCAATTCGAGGTCAACACTCATGGGGAGGGATAGGATCAAAAGAGAATAGAAGTAATGGGGGACAGGATAGGATGGAGGGAAATATAGTTATTCCTATACAACACAACTATTATGGAAGTCATTTGCAAAACTACACAGATTTGGCCTATATTGAATTGCTTGCTTTCCAAAGGGAAGGGGTGGAGAAGGAGGGAGGTAAAGAAGGTGGAACTCAAAGTGTTAGGATCAACTGTCGAGTAATGTTCTTGCCACTAGGAAATAAGAAATACAGGTAAAGGGGTATAGAAAGCTATCTGGCCCTACAGGACAAAAGAGAAGACAGAGCCAAGGGCAGAGAGGGATGACAGAAGAGAGAGCAGATTGGTCATGGGGCAATTAGAATGCTTGGTGTTTGGGGGGGGGGATAAAAGGGGAGAAAATTTGTAACCCAAAATTTTGTGAAAATGAATGTTAAAAGTTAAATAAATAAATTTAATATAAGAAAAAAAATTAAATTAAAGCCCAGAGGGCTCAAGCTATTACCCAAGGTTACACAGTTAGTAAGTGATAGAGTTATAGTGGGTCCAGTTTGTGGAGGTCTGGGAGCTATAAATAATATACAACCCTTACTCCTTTCATTTTTCATCCAGATAACTTCCTACATCTCTTCTTTTGCAATATTTTTTTTTGTATTCTTGATCAACCACTCTTCCAGGAATGTCTCTCCCCCCCGAATTCATATGAGGTTACTCTTTTCTGGTTCTCCTCTTGCCTTTATGACTATCTTTCTCAGTCTCCTTATTGAATGATGATCTGTGTCCAACCCCTTATACATGATTTCATCCCAAGATTCTGTGCTGAGTCATCTCTCTTTTCTCTATACTCTCTATTTATGATCTCATCAGCTCCTAGCAATTCAATTATAATCTCTAAGAAGATGACTCCCAAATTGATATATCCACCTTTTACCCTTTTCCTGTCCTACATTACCAACATTATGTGTTTGACATCTCCATCTGGATGTCCATAGCCATCTCCAACTCTTTAAGTCCAAAATATAATTCATTATCATTCCACCCTCCTTATTTCTCTGCTTTTTTGCCAATGATACCCCCATATCTACAACTTGAGAATCACCCTCCATTCTTCACTTTCAGTCATCCCTGATGTCCATTCAGATGGCAAGTCTTGTCTATTCAAGCTCCATAGTATTTCTTACCTCTTCTCCCTTCTTTCTATTCACATAGCTACCACCTTAGGACTCATTGCTTTTCTCCTAGACTATTGAAATACCCTCCTAATTGGTCTCCATACTTCTATCCTCATCCTCTCCATGAAGCTACCAATTTAATATTCCTCAAATATAGGTCTTACCATATTGTCATCCTGATCAAGAACCTTCAGTGCCTGGGAGTTACAATGTAAATTCATTTGCTCTTCCTTTAAAGCCCTTCCAATCCTGATTCCAATTTATTTTTCCAGGCTGAGTTGGCACTACTTCCCCAAATTTGCATCACAGCTAAAGTGGCCCACTTACTGGTCCTCATATACAACATTCTATTTCCTACCTTTATACTTTTGCATGCCTAATTCACTCTCCTCACATCTACCTCTTAGAATCCCTGGTTCAGCTCAGGTCCACCATTCTCTAGGATACATTTCTCTATCCATTCCTTTCCCCTGTGCCCAGTAGTGTTCTACTGTTCTACTCTTCTCAAATGACCTAATATTTGCTTTGTTTATATTCTGTATTTTCTCAGTAGCATACAAATATTTTCCTACCCTACAAGCTTGAATGAATAGGATCATGAAAATTGATGATAGTGAGAAAGCTAAACCACTCAACTCTTATTTTCTTCTGTTTTTCTATTCCAAGGAGAATAATCTTTGGACTGAAAGAGATAAAGAAACAATAGTTAGCAAGAAGTGGAAACCTAAGATAAACAAGAAAACAGTAAACCAGCTAACTAACCAACCCAGCTGCTCCTGATGAGCTGAAGTCACAATGCCTACGTGAACTACATTCTTGAGTCCTGAAAGAAATGGCCAATGTTACTGCTGTGGAGAATTCTGAAAACATGCTGAATAATAAGAAAGGTTTCCTAAGGCTATAGAGAAGTAAATATTCTCATTTTCACAAAATGGATGAAAGTGGAGATTACAAATTTCAGGCCAGGGAATTTGATTTCCAGTCCAGGCAAAACTATAGGCAACATTATCAAAAGGGTGGTTTATGAGCACTTAGAAAGTGAAGCAATGCTTCCTTTAAAAAAATAAGATGTCTTTATCAAGGACATGGCATGGGAGACCAACCTCATTTCGTTTTAATTTTCTTTTTTTACTTGAGAGCTAATTTCATATGTCAAGGGAATACTGTACACACCATATGTCGATATTGCAGGAAAACATTTAATAACTCCTCTGTCACATTATCCACATGGACAAAATAAAGAAATATAGGCCCAATGACATTTTGAAACTCATGAATATTCTGAGTTCAAAGAGTAAATGTTATTTAGTCATGTCTGATTCCATGTGACCCTTGAACTTTTGCCCATGGTATTTTCTTGGCAAAAATACTGGAATGTTTGCTATTTCCTTCTCCAATGTACCCCCATTTTACAGATGAGTAAATGAGGCAAATAGGGGTTAAGTGGCTTGTCCAGGGTCACATAGCTAGTAAGTGTCTGAAGCTGGATTTGAACTCAGGTCCTCCTGTCTCCAAGTCATCACCTTGCTGCTCCAAAGAGTAATTAATTAATATGTTAATGTCCTCACTGGAGGATCTCAGCAAGCGCTCTTTGGATCTGACATGTGAATGGATAGATGGCAACTTGTTGAATTTGTGGTTGATACAAACTTTTGAAAAGAACTGACATTTTTGATGACAGAATTTGGCTCCAAAAAATCAGCATACAAAAAGAAGGGACTAAATATAATAAGTGAAATAATAGGCAGCAAAATCCTGCACTTTTTTTTTCAAGACAGCAACTTCACTAGTGTAGGATGAAGGACATATTTCTAGTTACTTTGAAAAAAAAATTCAGTGGTTTAAGAGGCCTGTAAGTGCAACAGGAGCCAACATGATATGACAGCCAAAAAGGCTAATGAGATCCTAGGCTATGTTAAGAGAGCCATGGCATCCAGGACAACAGACATAATAATTTCCTCATACTCTGCTCTAGTTGGGCCAAGTCTGAAATACTGTGCTCAGTTATTGTTACCAGATTGTCCAAAAAATGTAGACAAGAATCATTTGGATGAACTAGAAATGTTTAACTTGAACAAATAAAAAAATTATTAAATGCCTACTATGTGCCAAGCTCTACACTAGTCACTGGGGGATACAAATATGAAAGTCATCCAACCCAATTACATTCTTATAGAGGAAGACAATACGTAGAGAAGAGTTGTGGCCAGGGAAAAATATTTTGGTCTGAGAAATGACAGGGATTATGAATAGAGGCACAGAGTAGGTAATGGTCATGTCCCTTCCAATAGTAATGGCAATATCGTTCCCTCAGGCATACTATTCTCTCATGTTTGTGTATGTGTGTTTGTGTGTGTCTGTGCCCGGGCATGTACATATGTGTGTGCCTGTGTGTGTGTGTATGTGGGTGTAGAAAGGGCTGGGGAGGGAGAATGTAAGCCTTCAGTGTCAGGAGAGAAGGCAAGATTCCTCAATAGATCCTGATATCCAGGGCAATGGGATATGAAGAGTGGTCTGAGACTGGCTAGTTATAATGGGTTAGGTGTATTTAGATTTATTCTCTCGCCAATCAGGACAGCTCAGCCCAATGGCAGAGTCCCAAAGTTGAGTTCATTAATAGGGTAGGGAATGATGGTGATCAGAAGTTCAGACCTGAAAGGTGATTGTTCTAGATGAGGAGAAGGGCTACAAAGACAGAATGGATAGTAAGATGATTAGGTAGGCCCAGGCTTCCTGGAAGATGGCTATATTAGATGTTAACCTTGAAGACAGGAAAAAAAAAGATAGCTGTCTTCAAGGATTTGTTCTACTTGGTCCCAGAGGGCAGATTTAGAAATGATGACTAAAAATTTCCGGGACAGATTTGAATTCAATGTTAGGAAAAACTTCCTAACAATTAGAGGTATCCAAAACCAGAATGAACTCCCCTGAGAGACAGTGGTTTTCCCCACATTAAATGTCTTCAAACAGAGGCTGGATAACAGATAACATGATCAGATATCAAGTCGAAGAGATGACTTCTGAGGTCCCTTCCAAGTCTTAGATTCTATGATGTCTGTTATTTGACTTAATTTTTTAGTTTAAAATGTGTATATGTATTTAAGGTAATTATAGTTATACCTAAGTAGTTTGTCTAACCATTCATGCAGGAGAAACAAGAGAATATTACTTATACAAAGTTGGATGGGCAGAATTTGTTCATCATTCATTCATTCTATAAACATTTATTAAGTGCATACAATATTCCAAGTACTTTGTCAAGCTCATGTATTCTGGACAGATGCTGCAGAGGAGCAATGAATTGGCCCCAAAACTGTATACATGTAGATCAGTCAGTCGATAAACAGTTATTAAGCTCCCACTTTGTACTTGGAACAAAGCTAAACAATGGAGATGCAAAGAAAGGCAACAGACAGTCCCTGCTCTCAAGGAGCTTATAGTCTCATGGAAGAGACAACATGTAACCATATACAAAGAAACTACATACAGGATAAACCTAAAGTAAACTAAAATTATGAAGGTTTGGGAAAGATTTCCTGTACAAGGTAAGATTTTATTTAATAAAGCAAAGCTAGGATGAAGAAAAGAGGAAGCAGAGCATTTCAGTCATGGGTATCAGCCAGAGAAAATATTCAGAGCTAAAAGATGGAGTGTCTTGTTTGAGGAAGAGAAAGAAGTCTAGTGTCACTGAATTAAATGGTATATGGGTTTTGAAGTAGTATAAGATGTAAGAAGACTGGAAAGATAAAGGAGGGGTTGGGTTATACAGTGACTTTGAATGACAATCAGAGTATTTAATTTTGATCCTGGAGGTAATAGAGAGCCACTGGAGTTCACTGAATAGGAGAATGACATGATCAGACATATTTTAGGAACATGACTTTGGTAACTGAATGGGCAATGGACTGGAGTGGGAAAGAGACTTATGGCAGGCAGACCAATCAGCAGGTTATTGCAGTAGTCTACAGGTGTGAAGTGATAAGAGCCTGCACCAGGGTGGTAGCAGCAGCAGAGCAGAGGAGGGAGCCTATCCAAGAGATGTTGCAAAAGAGAAATTGATGGGCCTTGACAACAGGCTGGACATGGTGAGTGAGGGAGAGTGAGAAGTTCAGGATCAAACTTTGGGGACCTGTAGGACGGTGGTACCCTCTACAGTAATAGGGAATTTTGAAGGAGGAAAGATTTGGAAGGGAAAGAAAATCAGTTCAGTTTGGAACATGTTGAGCTTAAGATATGTATAGAACATCTAGCTTGAGATATCTAATAGCAAATTGGAGAGGCAAAAATGGAGGTCAGCAAAGAAGTTAGGGATGTATAAATAGATTTGAGAATCGCTCACAGAAAGATGATATTGAATCCACAGGATCTAATGAAATTGCCAAGTGAAATAGTACAGAAGAAGAAGAGAAAAGGAGCCGGGACAGGGTCCAATGCGACACTCATGATAAGCAAGGGTGACCTGGATGATGATCCAGCAATGGAAACTGAGGAAGAGTTGTCAGATAAGTAAGAGAAAAACCACGAGATAGTAGTGTGCTGAAAACCTAGCGAGAAGAGAGTATGAAGGAGAATAAGATGATCAACAGTGTCAAAGACTATGGAGAGGTCAAGAAGGTGGAGGACTGAGAAAAGCCATTTGATTTAGCCTTGTATGACTTCTATTGATCCCAAGCTGATCACTGTGACATCTCTTTGACAAAAGTATTATACTGATGATGCTAATATATGGCCACAAATCATGGAACACCATCATCTCAGAAGAATAAAAATGATGAGAGGCCCAAAGTACGATAGAAACATGTAAATAAGAAGGCTAAAGCATATTGCCAATGATTTATTTGATAAAAGATTATATTAAGAGCATTTATGACTGGAAAAGTAGGGTATGGTTCCTAAGGGATAACATATGGAGAGTCCAAGGATTATACTGGTATTTGAAGAATATGAAATGGACCAAAAGAAAACCTATGGTAGAATGGATCACTTCTTTCTGGAGGGCTTAGAAATAATTATGAATAAGATTTGATTGGTTACAATTTGCATTAGTACAAAGAGTAGCCATGCCAAGAAGATCATGAATACATTGAAGTCTGAAAAGTGAAGCCAGGATTTTGTGACTGCAAGCAGTCTTCTAAGTAGCTACCAAGATTTAATTCTTAACTCTAAGAGTCTTATGCATTTTTTGGTCTCATATCAATGCCTTGTTTATAAATATATGTATATATATATATGTATTTGTGTATAAACACTTACCTATATGTGTATAATATTTATAATATGCTGTTAATCAGTCATTTCCACCTCTTCATGACCCCATTTGGGATTTTCTTGGCAAAGATACTAGAGTGGTTTGCCATTTCCTTCTCTTTGATCATTTTACAGATGAAGAAACCAAGGCCAACAAGGTTAAATGACTTGCCACATCTAGTAAGTATCTGAGGCCGGATCTGAACTCAAGTCTTCTTGACCCAGGTCTGGCACTCTATTCACTATGCGATCTAACTACTGTGTGTGTGTGTGTATACCTATGTGTGTGTTGTGTATATTTGTATATGTATATAAACGTGTGTATATATACATATATATGTGTGTGTATGTATATGCATCCAAATGTATTTGACACAATTAAATCTTTTACCTATTTAAGTTAAAATTAAAATTTGAGTCCCATCTCATGAGGGCTAAATTTGTGTGTTTTTATTTCAGTCTAGCAAAATTTCCAATGGACATTTCAAATTTATCACATTGTGACAGCCATCAACATTATCATTAGAGGATGCTTTACAATTGACTATCTCTTTGCAATTCTCAAAGATCCTCAGAATGTCACTAGGTGTTATCATATCCATTTTACAGATGTGAATACTGAGATTCAGGGAGATTCAGTAATGTTCCCAGAGTCCCAAAGGCAGCAAGTGTCAGAAGCAACACTCAGACCTGAGTTTTCAGACTCCTAATCCACTACCCTTTCCATCACAGACAAATGGTCAGACTGATAGATGGTCCAATTTGAGGATGATTTAGCTGAATATATAGATAGAGAGGAGAATCTTGCAAAAATGTAGGACCATTTCTGTTTGACGTTCACTTCTAAATGTCTCAAGCTGCCAGTTGTGGGTACACCATAGAGGTTATTTGTGCTTGGGCACATTCAAACCTGACCTTGAGACAGAACAAGTATAATTTGTGGATGTCTTCTTCCCAGGGTGAGCTGTTAGTTTCACAAGTCGCCTTCTGTCTCCGCTTCTGTGATAGCAGAACAATGGCCCACTCTTTGGCAGAGACTTCCCAGGCTGGCTTTCTGCTCTCAGTGGAGCTACTATCAAGTGTGTTGTAATGAATGGAGAGCCATTCCCCCAGTTGGTAACTCTTTAGGTATCAGATACTGTGAAGGTGGAGACTTCAGAGAATCTCATAAAACATGCAAAAGCTTCCTCATATAGCAGCAGCCATCCTCTCTTCCAACCACTGTCAGAGAAAGAAGAAACAGTTGACAAAATGTGCAATCTTCAGGGACTATTTCTACAGAATTTCTCTATTTTGTTTTCATGTCAGATATGACCAGTCATACCCCTCCAACACACACACACACACACACACACACACACACACACGTACGCACCGCAAGGAGGGAAGTGTTCTTTGCAGAGCATGAGGACAGAAGTGGGAGCTTCAATTTCTTCTACACTAATGGGAATTTTCCATCTTTTCCCTCTCCAATTTCTATGACTCTTCTTTCTGATTCACACCACAGCCCGCTCCTGCATATTCTGCATTCATTTTGCACTGAGAATGAGGGCAGAATATGTAAAGGAAAAGACTGCGGTGTGGATAAAAGATCCACTGTGTGGGTCAGAAAGGAGAATTTCACTTATGAGATGGAGGGAACAAAGCGAGTGACAGACTCAGGAGCCATTGAAAGTAAATTAGAAAGTCTGATGCCACCCCCTCCTATTGTACCCACACACACAAACACAAATGCACACTCATGCCCAACATCTGGGGGTGGGGAGGAAAGGAAGGAAATCAGACACTGAGCATCTGATTAAAGACAAAGTAAACCCAATCTGGATGGCTTGCCCTTTATTTTTGGTCAAATCCTCTGGCAGGCAATTGGAGCAATGAGCTCAGGAAGGAGAGGCAGATTCTTTTTCAAAGATGCCCGAGGAAGGGAATCCTGCTCACAGGGATCATCTCCTCTTGCCTCTTTGCCATGTGAGGATTAGAAGGTAAATTCCAAGAGACCATATGGGCCCCAACACTTAGCCTTGCTCCTTTCATTCAGGAAGCCTAACACTCCCTCAACCTCAGCCCTCCATGCCCCAGCTGACCTTGCCAAGCACACATCCATTTATTAATTAAGGCATGTATGGGTTGATGTAGAGAAGTGTGTGTGTGTGTGTGTGTGTGTGTGTGTGTGTGTGTGTGTGTGTGTGTGTGTGTGTGTGGTGACTGAATGACTGGAGAGGGGTTGGGGGAGGGAGGACTGCATGCTATTCCAATGTCTTTCAACAGAAAGCAGAGCAGCCAGTGAACAGTGAATTTCCTTGGGGAGCAAGTCCAATCTTCTACCTTTTTGCGTCTAGCTTCTTGGGAGGTTACTTAATCGGCTGCATGCTGATCATAATCCCGAGTGTATTGTAATGTAACTTAATTGGCTGAAAGAAAGGGTCTCCGAGGCGTCTTTCTTTTCACTCTGAGACCCACATTTCTCACAAGCCATCCCAAGCCCAGAGCTAGGGGGAATGTGGGTGGGAGTCAATAGAGAGAGCCCAATTTAAGGTTTCTCCTGGAACAGAGCCCACCAAGGCTTGTTTTTCTTTTTTATAAAAATTGGGCACTGAAAGGAGAAAGGCAGGGTCAGGTGTGACAGTGGGGGACCATGAAAGGGAGAAAAGAAAAACTGTGTAAATGTCCGTGGAAAGAGGTATGTCTGAGTGGACTTCAAAAGACAGTTATCTGCGTTTAGTAAGTTCAGCTGATCCAGGCAGCCTCACTATCAAGGAAGGACAAAACGCACCCTCCAAGGAGCTGCTATGGCTATATGTGGCCTTAAGCAGTGGAAGAGTCCTTGAAAAGTTGCATGAAAATCCAGTTTTATCTTCATGGAAACTTGTGTGCCCATGGATTTCCCCGATCAACTCTGAGGTTATGTATGTGTGTGTGTGTGTGTGTGTGTGTGTGTAAATATAATGCATACATATATACATACACACAAATATAAACACAGTTATGAAAATTTATAAATATAGCATATTTATTTACATAAACATATATACATACACACATATGCATATATAGAATTTTTTCTGATTTGTATCCAATCAAATTCAGCTTTATGTTTCCTTATTCTTCAACCTGTCTAATAGCTAAAGACTGGTTTACAGAAATCTGAGTGGATGAAAGGAAGTCACTATTTAAAGGAATCATTCAATAAATTTTACTATGAAAAGAGAGGAGATCATACTATTAATGCTGAAAGGGACTTTAGTCCAACAAATTCATCCAATTCTCTCGTTTTACAGACAGGGAAATTGAGATTCACAAAGAAAAATTGATTTGTTCAAAATCATACAGCTAGTTAATAATGGAGCTGGGAATAGACCCCAGACCTTCTGATTTGGAATCATTTTTTAATGAAAATTATTAAACTCTCAGTTGATATTTTATTGATCCTGAATTCAGTATGTCATGTGTAAAACTAGGGTACATGAGTTCTGAATTTTGTGATGCTATGATCTACTAAGTAGTATAGTGGATAGAGTTCTGGGTCTAGAATCAGGAAGACCTGAGTTCAAATCTAGCCTCAGATGCTTACAAGCTGTATGATCCTAGGCAGGTCACTTAACTTCTCTGTACCTCAATTTCCTGAACTTTAAAATGAGGAGAATAACAACACCTATCTGGCAGGGTTGTTGTGAGGATTAAAGGTGATAATATTTGTAAACTGCATGGCACAGTTCCTGGTACATATTAAGCCCTGTATAAATGTTTGTTCTCCTTCCCTCTCTCTGTAGCTTTTAGGAATGACAAAGCAGAAGCTCATTGATCATCAATATCACCTCACTCTGAAAAAATAATTACTTCCTAGAGAAAAAAATTAAGGTTCCTGGTCCCAAGACTGGGCAATGCTCAGGGTTCTCTTTTCTCTCTTCCAACAGATCTCTTCTCGTAAAGATCATGAGAAGCACATATCTCCAGGATTACTTCCTTATCATATTCCATTCATTCAAACTACATCTGGTTTGATTTAGGGGTTAAGAAGGTGTACATAGCAGCTGCTACCCTAGGGGACAGAGCAGCCAGGTGGCACAACAGTGCATGAAGTGCTGGTTCTGGAGTCAGGAAGACTAATCTCCAGGAGTTGAAATCTGACCTCAGACACTCACTGGCATGTGACTCTGGGCAGATCACTTAACTTAACCCCATTTACATCAGTTTCCTCATCTGTAAATTGAACTGTAGAAGTAAATGGCAAATCACTCCAGTATCTTTGCCAAGAAAACCCCAAATGCAGTCAAGAAAAGTTGAGCAAGATTTGAACAAACAAGATTGGGGAGAATTGGAATTGCCATTTCCCCCTCCATCATGACATTACTATTTCAAAACAAAATTTAAATTTTAGGAAAAACATACTCAGGAAAAAAAATATGTTGTCACATGCCTGATATATTGAATGAGAGGTATAAAGATGTAGAAGATAGCGTTAGGTTCAAATCATGCAGGCTTTGTGGCCCTAGGCAAGGGTCTCCTTTTAAAGGAAATCCTTAAGTCTATATGTTGCAAAGTAGGTGCTGAGCTGTATTCCTAAAGACACTTTCCTCACTGGGTATTCTCAGTCTATACCAACAGAAGAATGATCCTCTTTCCCTGTAAAATTAATTAATTTCAGGAAGATGTTGCAGGCACAAAAATCACATAGGATGGGGAAGACATGTCAGGCTTTCTATACACACAGGTATAGGGAGGATTTATATTGGTGAATTCCCCAATACATCAATTTATAGAAATGTCTGCAAGACACTGTGTTAGCATAAAGAGGAAGACAGATGGATATGATGCAGTCCTTGCTTTCAAGGATCTTATAGTCTAGTAGTATAGTGAGAAATTTCTCTAACCCCAGTGGGATACTGGAGGAAGTCACTTTTAGAATGTCATTTTAGAATATCTCGTTTAGTCCAGAGGAATGCAGGAAGGTTCTACGAAGGCCATCTGAGTATTTGATTGGTTTCTAGTCCAATCTTAAGAACTGTTATTCCAGTCTTGATTATATACTGCTTTTATTTTGACCATCCTGACTATGGGAAATTCACTCCCTCTCTCAGTGTTATTACACCTCATGCACTCAGAAGAGGGATGAAGGGAGAGAAGAAATGACAATTAATTTGTATGTTTCCATCATTTCTTTGGGAACATGATGAGCTTTTACTCTCATGTGACTTCAGGAAGAGGCTTTGACTGCAATTAGATCTATCAAACTATGGACGTGATACACTAAATATCCAGGGAAATCAAAAAGAGGGCAATTGTCCATGCTTGAATGCCCAGGAAAGCACCTGCTATATGATATAATAGTGTCTGTGTGTATATCACATCTGACTACACATACAGGTGTATATACCTCATTTTACACCTTAATCCCCAACAGATACTCTTTTATCCAGTGACACTGGCTTTCTGGGTATTCCACAAACAAGACACTCCATCTTTTGGCCCTGGCCATTCTTTCTGGTTTTGCCTGGTATGCTGTCCCTCTTCCTCTTCAACTACTGACTTCTCTGGCTTCCTTTAAGCACCAACTCAAATCCCATCTTCTTCAGGAAGGCTTTCCCACCTCCTTTAATTCCAGTGTCTTCCCTGTGTTAATCATTCCCTATTTGTCCTATATTTAGCTTGCTTAGTATATATTTGTCTGTGTAATGTCCCACTCATTAGATTGCAAGATCCTTGAGAACAAGTACTGTCTTTGCCTCCTTTTGTATTTCCAGTGCTGGCACAATAATAGCTGCTTAATAAATATTGATTGATGTGCTTCATATGTTTGGGAAATCAGTGGAATGATGACTTAGTCCACCACAAGATACATATTAATACTTTAGCACTAGAAAGAACTTCAAGAAATAATCTGGTTCAGTCCACTGTCTCAAATTCAGATGATTTATTATTAATCCCTTTTTACAAATGAGGCAACTATCACTCAACGAGGTTAAATATATTACTATCCAGAGACAAAATCATATTTGAACAGATCTGTGCACTCCTTAGAGCACTAAAGCGTTGGATCTGATGTCTCAAAATCTGGATTCAAAACTGAGTTCCATAACTTGGAATATTTCACCTTGGACAAGTCATTTCATTTTCCAGCATTTCAGTTTTTCCCAGATGTCAAGTGGAGGTAATAATGTTTGCATTCCCTACCTGATGGGGAGGTTGTGAGGGATCTGAAGTGCTTTGAAATCAATAGAGCATTATATAAATGTCACTCTCTCTCTAGCCCATACTTTCTACCCTTCCTCTTCATAATGATAATCATCCTCATCACCATTATTATAATAATTGCTTTTATATAGTGTTTTAATACACCAGGGACAAAATATTAGATTGAATGGTATTTGCCTGCATTTATCATAAAATCATATATTTGTATTTATGGTCTGACTCACTAGGACTTTTCATCTTCTTATACTTCAAGATGTTTTGTCAGCAGCTTTCTCCAATAATTCAATTTAATTTAATCCAAATAAATTTAATTTAATTTCTTTCAGCTCAGTTTAGCAAGCATTTGCTAAAGACCTACCCTTGTCCTGGTTCAACACCCCTTGCAATTCCCTCTTGGCTTTGTATTTAAGAATCACATAATCATAAGATCTCCGGGGTGGAAGCAACCTGAAAGATCATTTCATTCAACCCCTATGTGAATGAAGCATGTTCCTCACTGCAGCTCACTAAGGTTTATCAGGCATTTTAAGGTGAGACTTCAAATTATGTTCTCTTTCAGGTTTTTCATCATCTTACACTTGTTAAGGGTTAAAAAGGGTAGAAGGTCTAGGGCAGAAAAATGGAAAATAGTAAAAGAGAGACCAAAGAGTTTAAATCTAAAGTAGATGAGGTGCTAAATTTTAATTTTTTCTGCTGTCATAGATAGAAATCTATATTTATGGTGGAACAGCATTTGTTAGAATTTATTTGTCATATTCCGTACAAGAGAATTCACAGATGGAAACAAATTAATTTAGGGAGATGTGTGGACTTCTTTTTCTTGCAGGTAATCAGTTCTACTGAGCCACTGCTGCTCATGTTATGTTTTCTTCTGTGAGATTTCCCATGTCTGCCATTTGTGTTGTAACTAGCCTCTGTTTTCTGTCCCTATAAGCAGCAGGCCATGTTCATTTCTAGTGGGCAAGGGAGTATTCAGTTTAAATATTTACCATTTGATCCGTAATTGATGCATGTTGATTCCTGCTTTGAATGCCTTTCTTCCTGATGCTCCTTCAGACTCTCTCCACTCAGACATTGATACCCTGAAGGGTCTGTGATCTCATTGATTTGCATATTACCTCTGATGCAGCTCAAAACCCATCCATGACCTCTTATCCTGTGGAGCACTTGTCCATAAATTCTCTTCAAGGCACCCATCTGATGTACTGGGGATCTTCTTTAAGTTCTCTTGACATTGTATGAAGCACTAACCTATGAGGGTACCAAGCTATGGGTTTAATTCTTAAACATTCCACAGTACTCTGCCTTTGAGGAATTTCATAGGTTTTAGAACTGGAAGGGACCTTATAGATCATCTAGTATGAGACTCCTTTTTTTTTAACAGAGGAGAAAATGGAAACTGATCAAATTGAGCTAATTCATCCAAAGTCACAGAGCAAAACTATAAATGCACCCAAATCTTTTGGTTCTAAGTCGTAGGTATATAGAGAGCTTCTATGCTCCAATCTCAATGTTCTCTCTACTACACCGTACTTGAAAAAATCTCATCACCCTACATCAATCCTTTCTGTTGTACTCTTAGATAGTGATATCATTCATGCTATCCTAATTGGTTTAAGGGGGAAACTGAGGCATGTATCATATTAATAACTTTTCCACAGTTCACTGTAGCAAAATCAAAACAAAGGTCCAGGCGAAATCGGATTCCCATTAGGTAATGTCAATTCAAAAAGCGTGTATTAAGTGCTTGCTATGTGCTAAGCACTGGAAATACAAATAAAAAAGAAATTCCCTCTCTTTAAGATGCCTGCATTCTAATGAAAACCTTAAAAGTGCTATAGAAATGTGAGTTATCATTCCTACTGCTATTAGAAGAAAGTTCATTGTTAGGAGAAAAAGAAGCATTTATTTACTCAGGGGTACACTGGGTGTAACAGAAGGAATATGGAAGTGGAAGGTGGAATAACATAGAAGACCTAGATCTCTGATGTCTAGGAGTCCTTCTTGTAGGACTAGGATCTCTCTGAGTAAACGACCCCAGGAGTCTTTCCTTCTATCCCTACACCAAAATTCAGGCTTTGGATTTGAGGATAGCTTAGAAACTTGCTTTATTATACCATGAGGGAAGGAGCATACTTTTTTTCAACTCTGTTTCTCCCTTCACCACACCCCCACCAGAGACATGCACATAGAATTTACTTGACAAATATTCACTGCATTGAATTTAGTCCTTAACAAGTTTCTTGTTCTGTATGATTCCTGCTAAATGATAAGGGATAGAATTTATTTATTTTGAATACATAACAACCTACAAGTCTTTATTCCTCTGAATGTGTATCTATCTCCCTTTCAAACAGGAAGTGTCACCAGCACTTTTCGCTCTAGCAATTACAGATCTGAGGGTTCATGGAAGAGAGAGAGGGTGCAGACCATAGTATTTAAAGATGGAAAGGACTTTAGAGATCATCTAGTAACTCCAACTAACTTAATCAATGAAAAATTGAGAGCCATGGAAGACAAAGTACTTTCCCAAGTTCACACAGATATTAAGTGGTTGAGTCAGGATTAAAGCACAAGCCTTCTAATTCTAACTACAGTGTCCTTTCTGCTGCATCATGTATGAATTTACAGGGCAGCTAGGTGGTACAGTAGATAGAGAATCAGATCTGGAGTCAGGAAGACTCATCTACCTGACTTCAAATCTAATCTAAGGTACTTACTAGCTGGGTGATCCTGGACAAATCACTTAATCCGATATGCCTCAGTTTCCTCATCTGTAAAAGAAACTGGAGAAGGAAAAAGCAAACCACTTCAGAATTTTTGCCAAGAGTAACCCAAATGGGGTCACAAAGAGTCAAATACAACTGAAATGACACAACAAAAGTGTACTTACAGTGATAATTGGAATATTTCATTCTTGGTGGAACCTATAATAGCCTGCCCTGGAAAAGCAGCATGAAAAGAAATCTCAAATAAACTTTTAAAGACAAACTCTATGGAGGTATAGTAGAGATAGAAACTTGACATACCATAACCCTATAGGTAGAGGCCCTGGAATGTAGGAAGGCCACTCCACTCTGCTCCTCAACTGGAGATATGGCTGTCAGTTTGAGAATACATGTGATAATTTCCTATTTTAATAAAATATTGCTATCCTGGTGATATCCTGGAATAAGTTGTTTATTTTCCATGAAAAATTTTGTCAAGATCTTCTAAAGTTCAAAGCCCTGGGATTGATCATCCTGTCCAAATACAGTTTCAAACTCCTTGAAATTTGACTTAATCCTTATAAAGCTAAGAAAATTCATTTTCTAAGTTAGAGTAGAAAAGTCATCACTTTATTTACTTGAATGAGAACATATGTAACATGTTGACATTTCTTCAAGCCTAAAGAGTCCAAGTTGCCTTTCTTTTGAGTCATCTTTTTGCTTCTGTTCTTAAAGTTTGTTCTGAGTCCTAAAGAAAAAATGCAGGTGTAAAGTGTAAAAAGTGAGCAAATTATATGGACTACTATTCATCTTTATCATTAAGTGTGAGAGAATCATCTCTTAAGTTTTGAAAGGATTTGTTTTATTTTTCTTTGTGTATATTACATGAGATATACCTTGCCAATTAATTTTTAAAATAAGGATATTAATGAATGACATTGTCCTACTCTATGGTTCTTTTTCTCTGACTTATCGTTCCCATATTTGAAAATAAAGGCACCATAGAAAAAATTAAGCAGAATCTGATCTCTTTTTGAAGAAAATGTTATCTGGCTTAGAGAATGTTTATTCTTCTAATGTTTGGTAAAATTAACTTTTTAAATTTATATCATCCTGGTGTTATGTGGAAGTTTATTAATAATGTAAACAATGGATTCTTTGACAGCTGATTACACTCAGTGACTGTTTATATAAAAGATGAGGAGAAGCCAAGCAGGTTTAAGAACAGTCTTCTCAGCATCATGGGGAAATGGTCATGAATAAGGTTCTTTCATAAAGTCTTCCAGCTGATGGTTTTGACTTGGGAAGAAAATGGAGACTATAAAAAATGAAGGCTGATGATAAAAGGAGCATGTATATATAGATTTATCCTTTCTGGCTTCTTTCATGGGCACCAAAATCCTGACTAAGTGGATGAAGAACTACCAGTCTAACTTGTTTTAATATTATCCCTACTTAAGGTTAGAACTGCTCCCTGAATCTGGGAAAGGGATCTAACATTCAAGTTGAAGCTAAGTAAGCCTGCCTTTGAAGATTAAAAGGCAAGAGAAGAAGACAGGGAGGCAAGAAAATAATTATAGAAGTACAAGCTCACTGCTCAGGGAATTCAGTAAAATTATAACAAAGAAATGGAAGTTGAATTTATAATGTCACTTCTGTCTTTTCCAATAAAAGTAATGGTCTTCAAACTGGGAAGGATAGAGTGAATGTGTAAGGGGAATTGGAAGGAAGGTAAGATAGTAAAAAAAAAATCTGTTTTAATAAGTTTAGAGTATTCTAGGACTTAGAAGTGGAAGGCATCTTAAAATCATGTCCCCCTCATGAGAGATTAAGAATAGATGAGAAAACTTGGAACTAGAGAAGTTAAATGACTTGCTCCAAATCCCAATGATAGACATTGGCAGAAGGAAGATTCCAACTCAAATGTCCTCCTCTAGTCAAAAAAAATTGGATCCAGAGGTGTTGAAGAAATTTGTAGTCACAACTGGTATTTTTCTAGGAATCAATGGAAAATAAGAACAATGCCAGAAAACTGAAGGCAGGACAATATAGAAGCAAAGGGCGGACAGATCAAAGACAATGCATAACATTGGACTTGATGTTGATTTTATATCAACCAAAAAAATCAACAAATTACAGGAAAGAGTATTTTATAAGCATTAGGAAAAGAATGCAATGATCATTAGATTCCCATAAGTTCAAGGTCCTCATTTACTTATGTAACATGGCCTGATATGATATAGATAATCGCCAAATTTTAATACATAGTACTATTATCATATTAATTATTATTATATTGAAACCTAATACAAGATAACTCAATACTTGACACATTTGATTACATGAAGTGAATCATGGCCCCTGCATAGAGAACAACACATCACTCTAACAGGAAAGGTCTATGGCATCGCCAGCAAACATTCTCTCCAAGGCCTACACTCGAACTAGGGTATTTAGTTTTAGAAATTTTGTATGTACACATACACATACACATATGTGTTTATATACATAACCTATATGTTTTATATATATATACACACAAACATATATATGATTTATTTGCTGAATCTCCTTTGCCTGATTAGAAGCTCAGTTGGGTTGATTGTATATATATGTGTATATATATATACACATATATGTATGTATACATATGTACACATATATATGTATATATGTATGTATATATATATATATGTATTAGAGTCCATATTTGCTTGACTTGATTTCCCATTTATGTCAGGTTTGGAAGTTACCTTTTTATGGTGTTTACTTTTTACAACATTGAATCAGCTGATCAATTAGATCTTTTTATAGAGGGGAAACTGAGACCCTAAAGATGAAGGGGCATGTTGAAGATCATAATAAATAAATTGCAAAGTTGAAATTCTAATGTAGGTACTCTGACTCCAAAGTTATGGTTCTTTTCTTTATGTGAAGATATCTGACTTATTGAAAGTTTCACATAGTGCATATCAACCATATGTTATCAGGTAATAAATAGTTGTGCTCTAGTCATGCAAAGATTTCAGAAGTCCATCTTTTTTTCAATGTATGTTCTTCATGATGCTATCTGATCAAAAGGCTGGCCTAGCTCATTAGAGAGAGACTTCTCTCTAGAAAGTTGTCTACTAGGTGACAAATTGTTTAGACAAGGCAACCAATGACATAGATGAAAATCCAAAATGGCCTTTAGTTCTATGAGAACTCATTCTGTTTCTAGAGTGATAGTAGCACTATCAGAAGAAGAAAAGAAAGAAAAGGACTACAAATTACATGTATTTTTGACTCTCTACAAACATTAACCACTGATTCTGTCATTTTTTTAAAAATTGTTCAATGACTTGATGTACTACTGGATTAACGGAATCATACCCATACTGAAAAATTTGCCACAAATGAAATCAGAATACTTAAAGAACATAGAGCCAAAGAGAATAATTTATCAGAATTTCTCTTTGGAGAAATGAATAAAGAAATTGGAGTTGGTTTTGTTAGTTACCTACAGGAAATTACAAACTTTTCATATGAAATATGGTCATCTCCCCTTGTAGGTCTCATCAGGTTTAGAATCAAGATGTCACACACAGCTAATGCACCAGCATTTGTTGCAGAAGATGAAAAGAGAGGCTATTAAAAACATAACAAATTTTTATGAACTAAGTGCATACACACTTTGATTCTTAATGGCTTCAGTGAAAAGGTAGACATAGGGGAGAAAAACAAAAAATGTCTTGGGGAATGGGTTTGTTATTAAGAATGGAAAGAGGACAAAATCTTATTGATTACTCAGGAATCTCATGTCTGTTTATCACCAATGTTTTATTCAAGAAGAGAGTAGAAAGGTACTGGATATGGAAAATACAAAGGACCATCATAAAACAATAAAACTGCCATTTTCTTCACAAACAGGAAATTACTGCTTTTATATGTGGAAATTATTTCTACCTTTATGTAGAATAGTTAAAGTAAAAATAGAAATTAGTAGAAAAAAAGATCAGAAGAAGACATTGTAGAAAATTACAATTTCATCCTATTTAAAGAAACTACTGACACTGGAAAATTTAAAATGGATAAAAGTAAGGACATCATTTCTAATTGTTGCCATTTCATTAAGAAATATGTTTGATATAAAATAACTGCCACAGTGAAGGAGACCAAGAAGTACAGAAACTAATGTGGTCAACCTCCATAGAGGTATGACATATAGATCACTTGTTTTTTAGAATATAAGCTTACTTGAAAGCATTACAGAAAAAGATGATAGAAAATTTTGGAAAATATATTGTATCACCTTGCAAAACTGTGGAAAGCAGTGGAATAGAAAGTGACCCTGCAGAAAGGTTGGCATTTATACCCAACCAAGCCAGATCATCTCAAGAGTGGTTATAGATAAAATTGAAAGCATAACAGTAGATGCAAAAGGCACCAAATCTGTCAATAACTCTGGTTATACATTCTAATTATTACTAATAGAAGAACTCCACATTTGAATTCTAAACTTTCCTCTCTATTCAAAATTAAGTCAGGACTAGCTGGACCTACCCAGAGAGAAAATTTGTATGTGAGAAAGTACAATTTTAAAGGTACTCAGGAATCAAATTTCAAGATAGCTTAGAGGAGAACATTCCAGACAAATGGAAAAGATCTCAGATGATATTATCACTTCTTCCCACCTCCATCTTCAAAGGCAGCCAAGAAAATACCAACAACTGAAAATTGGAACACTAATGCATTGTTGGTGGAGTTGTGAACTGATTCAACTAACCTAGAGAGCCATTTGGAATTATGCCCATAAGGCTGTTAAAAACTGTGCATACCCTTTGAGCCAACAATACCACTTCTAGGTCTGTATCCCAAGGACATCATAAAAATAGGAAAAAGATATACATGTACAAAACTATTTATAGCAGCTCTTTTTATGGTGGCAAAAAATTGGAAATTGACGGGATGTCCATCAGTCGAGAAATGGCTGAACAAATTGTGGTATATGAATGTAATGGAATACTATTGTGCCATAAAAGATGATAAGCAAGCAGATTTCAGGAAAAATTGGAAAGACTTATATGAATTGATGCTGAGTGAAATAAACAGAACCAGGAGACCACTGTACACAGTAACAGCCACACTGTGCAATGACTGACTTTGATAAACTTAGCTCTTCTCAGTTGCAAGACAACTTCAAAGGACTCATGATAGAAAATGCCATCCACAACCAGAGAAAGAACTTTGCAGTTTTAATGTGGATGGAAACATACTATTTGCTGTCCTTTTCTCTTGTTGGTTTCTTTTGTTTCTTCTTTCTCATGGTTCCTCCCATTAGTTCTAATTCTTCTTTATAACTAACTTGAAAACATGTTTAATATGAATGCATAAGTAGAGTTTATATCAGATTGCAAACCATCTTGGGGAAGGGAGAGGAAAAGGACAGGGAGAAAATGTGAAACTCAAAATCTTATGGAAGTGAATGCTGAAGACTAAAACTAAATTAATTTTAAAAAGAAAGGAAAATACCAAGAACTATAAACTTGTATACCTGCTTTTTCATATGTGCATATATATATATATATGAAATTTTAAGAATGGACTGTACATGTATCAAAGATATCCCTGATGAATAGGTGAGACAGAACAGGTAGACTTTTGCTGTTGATTTTTTTTTTATATCAGATCAGCTCTCCACAAGTACACAACTGACCAAGAGTAACAGAGAATATAAGATCTCAATGCCCATTTTTTGTTGACTTTTTTAAAAAAATAATTTAACCAAGGAAGGCAAAACAGCCTTAAAAGTGTCTTCCATACATATGTTAAACTCAAGATTCTTTAAGAGACATAAGAATAATCACATATATAACTTTAATAAGTCCCTGGTTACCAATATCTATCAATGCATAAAGCAGCAAAAATGCATTTTCACTGACGATATTTTCATTGTCTCAAAATGTATCTAGGCAAAAGGGTGGCAAAACTATTTCCTATAGAAGGTGAAACCTTCTACGTATCTAAGATACTTCTGCTTGTAGATGACACTATCATGATTCCATCATCACCTATAACACAAGGGGTTATGGTGAGATCCTTGGTGAGATCATTAGCCATTTAAAGGAGACTGCTTCAGAAATTACACAGAAAACATGAAGTGCATGAAGTATTATTTTTATCCTGATGATGACATGTAGTTGGATGAGCAGTAAAACGGAAGAGCTTTGCTAGGTCTGGGTACTGCTTTGGGGTCTACTCTAAGTTTTCATGGTAGGCCTTACTTGCCAAGCTGATTGTTCTTAATGCCTGTGCAAAGCCTATCTCTCTCCTCTCAAGTAGATTATGCAATGGTTCAGTACATAAGAGCTCTTTCCACTGGGTTTTGGGCTCAGAAACCTCAGATCCTAAACCTAGACCCCAAGAAAATATTTCTCCTTGAAGAAATCTAGCTTTGCCCCTGAGTTTCCCTCCCTTTTACTTTTCCAGCATAGCACTTTTAACATACTTTAGACTAACGACTTAGTTATGTCTTTAGCAGACATTATTATATCCTCTGATTTTTTTTTATTCTCGTTAGCATTTAATTGCACTCTATCTTACTCTATTTGATATATGCACTCCCCCCAGCCAAAAACTGAAATAGAAAAGAGGAAACATCCACATGGGTGGATGGAATGTTTCAAAGGGAGAGTCCATAGCAGATAACTTGAGACCCTGAAGAAGGGTAACTCTTCTCCCAAGTTAGTTCCTCAGAAATCATACAGGCAATGCAATACAAGATCCCAATTTGACCTGTTCCACTCATGAGTAAGACCCTAGCTAAAAAAGACTACTTCTGGAAAAGCTGATTATTCTATGATGCCCAAGAACACACATCAGGACTAACAACATTTTTACTCTCAAATGCACAATAAACAGTCCTATAAATAACTCAGGAAAGTTATTAGAACCCAGTGGACTTCTGATTTCCAAGTCTGTTCAATCCTTATATGAAGATATCTGTGAATAAAAATCCACATTTTGTAAAATATATTTTTCTGATGTGAGCCTAGGTTCTCAGTTAGTACTTATTGTTGATAAGGAATCATGTAGATAGGAAGACATATACAAGCGGATTCAATCAATCAGTAAGTATTTACTAAGGGTCAACTATGTGATGGGCACTTAGGAATATAAAGACAAAAACTATAGTATCATTCCATCAAAGAGTTAAATTCCACCCAGGAAAACAAGGCATAATCATAAACAACACATTATCATAATACAGATAATCGTGAAAGGGATTAGATCTAATTTCACTGATATAGGGAATCTCTAGATGAGGAAAGTTCTTCTATAATTCCAAGTCATTTTATCATTTTGGATCTGCCTATATGTAGCACTTAGAGGTTAAGTGGTTTTGCCTAGGGTCATACAGCCAGTATGTGTCAGAGGCAGAATTTGAACCCAGATCTTATTGGCTTTAAGATAAGTTCTGTATCCATTACACTACCACTATCTTATAGATAAGTCACGACAAAATATGTGCAGGTTAGATTTTGAGAAGTGAACACTACTAACTAGGGGAATCAAGAAAGGACTTCTGTGAGAAGTGGCACTGGTATCTAGCTTTGAGGAAAATAATGGCGTCTAAGAGGTGGAGAGAATATGAGTATTCTAGCATGGGGGAGAAGCCTTTACAAAATTACAGAGGTGCCATATGGAATTCCATGTATTTGAAAAAAAAAAAACTAGTAAAGATATGGCCTTCTTTGCTCTAAAAAGCCCATAGGGAAGGATTAAAACCTAACGTAGCTCACTTCTCCTTGGCTTTTGTTGATGAAAAAGTAGCAGGGATGTAAAGAGAATGCCTTTAAAGTTCTGCTTTGGTCGGGAGTGGATCATTTTATCCAGATTCATTCTAGGGACAGGCAGTCAAGAGATGAATCATGGATAGGAACAATTAGTTCCACAGGATGAGTGTAAAAAAGCTCATTGAATTGGACTTCTTCATTCAGGAGTTGAAGGAACAGAACAGAAGTGGTGCTCTTTCACACAGCTAGTAAGAGTTGGAGTCAGCAAGTAGCTGAGCTCTTTGGACTCATCTTCCCAAGGCAATGCATTTGAAAAGGCAATAACCATTATGTGTTTCTACTTCTGGGTGAATAGACACCCACAGTTATTTTCCTAAGTACAAAAAAGCAAGTCAAGCTTTTCCTATTGTGCACTATTTCTGGCATTTCCCATAATGCAGATGCAGATTTCCTATGGCAGAGCCTGGAAAGATTCATTTCCTGGTCTGCTGTTTCTGTCCACACCGCATTGGTCATTGGTTGTGGTTGGAGACACAGTACAGGTGAAGAGCAAGGTATTCTTTCTGCTGGAGAGGATTTTCATACTGAGAACAAACAATGGCATAGTGGGTAGTTGACCTGAAAGCCAGGAACATTTTGTCCAAAGCCCATCTCTGACATGTATTGGCTGTATGAGCCTGGGCAAATCATTTAACCCCTCAACGCTTTTGGTAACTCTAAGGCTATAAACTGCAAAGAAGATGATTCCTTGCATTAGTAGAGGGAGTTTCCTTACCAAGAAGCAAATAACAGCGAAATTATAGATCCAGTAGCTATTCCTATATCTCAGCACTTTGTGACAAATACCTATTTACTTCACACTTACAAGGCAGAAAAACAACAAAATTCCCTGCAAATGCCCATAAAAACTTGTCCTGTGATTTTTTTTTTTCTGCTTTCAAGGGGAAACCTTTACCTGTTCCCCTGGGTACTTTGGGATGCAGACTGTGCACTTAGATGACTGCTAAAGTATGTGCATAAATTCAAGTAAGGGGATGGTCATCCAATGTGAGCAGTTTCTGAGTTTCTAATTTAAAATCTGTTAAAATAGGAGGACTAAATTTAGGCCAAACATAAGTATCTGGGAAATCCCTTTCAATAAAATCTTAGACTATATTCAGAGGCAGTGATGGTACTGCCGTATTCTGCCATGCCCAGACCACAGCTGGAAGGTGGAGTTCAGTTCTATCCTTATTCAAATGTAAGCTCCCAAGACTGGGAGGAGGAGGGGATACAGAGCCAAGATGGCAGAAGAGGAGAAAGAACTCCACCCAACCTCTTCCAATTTCTCTCCAAACAACTTTAAAATAGCACCCCAAATTAAGTTAAGAAGGAGAAGAGCCAACAAAAGTTTGGGTGAAACAATTTTCTAGTCCAAGACAACTTAGGAGGTTGGCAAGAAAGGTCTGCCTCACTGCAATGGTGTCCTGGAAGACAGTTTACAGCAGGCTGTGGAGATGACTGCATCAGTGGCAGCAACAACTTCTGGAGCTCTCAGGCCACAGACAGTAAGGAAGTTGGACAAATAGTCAGAAAGAGATTACAGGGAAACCTTTGCTGGAGCTGGGTTCAGGACCCTATTTCAATGCCCATACAGCAATTTCAGGTTGTAGTCCCAGAGTAAAGAGAAGCGCAAGCACTTGCCGCCAAGGAAAGAGGGCCACTGGTCTCAGTTCTAAGGCAGAAAAGAACACTGGTGCTTAGGGCAAAAGGAGAGCAGGGAACATTTTTACAATTCCAGGGTGAAAAAGAGTAATAGCTCTTGCAAACACAAGGGCACAGGGACCCTGGTCACAGTTCTAAGTCAGAGAGGGCTGCTTGTGACTATTCAAAAGGGATTAGGGACCCTGGTCTCAATTCCAAGGGTAAGGAGTACTAATGATTGAGATTGTGGAGGACTTAGTCAAGTTCCATGGTCCAAAGGATTGCTAGCAGTTATGGCTCCAGAGGAACAAGATTTCTTCCTGGGTAAAGATCAAAGCACAGGTCAGGAGAGCACTGAACACACCTGTCCTTAAATCATACCACTGTGAAAACACGGGAAAAGCTACAGACCCCCAGAGCTAGTCTGAAAAACAGCAGTCCGGAGCTTGGGGCTTTGCACTCTCCACCCTGCAAACAGAGCCCAACTAAATACAAAGATAAATTCAAGAAACAGGCTGGGGAAATGAGCAAACAACAGCAAAAAGAATCTAAATATAAAGAGTTACTGGGGTAATGAGGAAGATAAAGGAACAAACTCAGAAGAAGTTAACAATGTCAAAATAACTATAGTCAAAGCCTCAAAGAAAAAAAAAAGATGTGTGTTGGATAAAAGGCCAACAAGAATTCCTTGAAGAACACAAAGGATCTTAAAAATCAAATAAGAGAGGCAGAGGAAAAATTAGAAAATAAATGAAAACAATGCAAGAAAATTAAGAAAAGAGAGTCAACAGCATGGTAAAACAATACACACACACACACACACACACACATCGCTGAAAGAGGAGAACTTCTGAAAAAGCAAAATTGGCCAAATGGAAAAAGGTACTAAAATTCACTGAAGGAAAGAACTCCTTTAAAATAGAATGGCTTAAATTGAAAAGAGGTATAAAAGCTCACCGAAGAAAATGATTCCTTAAACATTAGAATTGGGCAAAGGGAAGCTAATGACTTGATGCGACTTCAGGAAACAATAAAACAAAATTAAAAATAGAAGAAAATGTGAAATGTCTCATTGGAAAAACAATTGACCTGGAAAATTAATTGAGAAGAAATAATTTAAGAATTATTTGATCATCTGAAAGCCATGATAAAAAAAAAAGTTAGACACCATATTTCAGTAAATGATCAAGAAAAACTGCCCTGATGCCCTAGAAACAGATAGTAAAATAGAAATTGAAAGAATCTATTGATCAATTTATGAAAAAGATTTCACAATGAAAACCCCAAGGAACATTATAGACAGATTCCAGAACTCTTAGGACAAGGGAAAAATATTGCAAGCAGTCAGAAAGAAACAATTCAAATGTCATGGAGCTACAGTCAGAATCATATAAAATTTAGCAGCTTCTACAGTAAAGGATCAGAGAACTTGAAAAATGATATTCTAGAAGACAAAACAGCTACGTTTACAATCAAGAATCATCTCTCAAAAATGGACATTTAATGAAATAGAGGACTTTCAAGTATTCCTGATGAAAAGATCAGAGCTGAATAGAAAATTTAACATTCAAATACAAGACTCAAGAGAAACATACAAAGTTAAATGCGAAAGAGAATTCATAAGGGATTTAATAAAGTTAAAATGTTTACATTCCTATGTGAAAAGATGATAATTATATTCCCAAGAACTTTATAATTATTAAGACAGAAGAACAAATAGACAGAGGGCATAGGTGTGAGCTGATTATAGGAAAATTTCAAAAAACTAAGGGTTGAAAAAGAGGAATTCATTGGAGGAAAGGAAAGGAAGAACAGTGAATATTATCTCACATAAAACAGGTACAAAAGGAAGAGTTTTTAAAGTGAAGGGGAATATGGGAGGTGCAGACAATGCTTCTATCTTGCTCCAGTCAGAATTGGCTCAAAGTGGGAATAACATACTCACTCAATTGGGTATGGGTATCTATCTTTCCCTACAAGGAAGGGAAAAACATAAAAAAGAGAGGATGGTGAGCTTATAGAAAGAGGCAGTGGTCTGTAGCAAAATAGATTATTAAAAAGGGATAAGATAGATAGATAGATAGATAGATAGATAGATAGATAGATAGATAGATAGAGACAGAGAGAGAGAGAGAGAGAGAGAGAGAGAGAGAGAGAGAGAGAGAGAGAGAGAGAGAGAAACATAAACAGGGAAAATAGAATGGAGGGAAATACAAAGTTAGTAATTATAATTTTGAATGTGAATGACATGAACTTGCCCTAAAATGGAAGCAGATAGCAGAATGAATTAAAAACCTACAATCTGACAATGTGTTGTTTACAAGATGCACACTCGAAACAGAGAGACACACAGAGTAAAATCAATACTTCATTTGGCACTTGCACCAAACGGTATAGCATTCAAATTATTAAAGGAAAAGTTAAACAAAGTACAAGAGGAAATAGAGAGAAAAACTATAATAGTGGGGTCTTGAACTCTCCCTTCTCAGAACTAGATAAATCTAACTATAAACAAGAAAGAACTTAAGGAAGCAAATATAATTTTAGAAAAGTTAGATATGATAGACCTCTGGGAAAAATTGTGTGAGAATAGAAATAGAAATTGTATGGGAATAGAAATACATTGCACCTGCACAAAATATGGACCATATATTAGGGCACAAAAACTTCACAACTAAATGCAGAAAAGAAGAAAAATTAAATGAATCCTTTTCAGATGATAATGTAATAAAAAAATGATACTCAATAAAGGTTTTGAATGAGAAACTAAATAACCTAATCCTAAAGAATGAATGAGTCAAAAAACAAACTATAGAAACAATAAATAATTTCATTAAAAAGGATGACAAAAATGGGGCACCATACTAAAATTTATGGGATGAAGCAAAATAGTACTTAGAAGAAAAGTTAAATCTCTTAATGCTTAGATTAATAAAATAGAAAAATAGCAGATCAATGAATTGGGGATACAACTAAAATAAACTAGAAAATGAACAAATTAAAAATCCCCAATTAAATACCAAATTGGAAATCCTGAAAATTAAAGGAGAGATTAATAAAATTGAAAGAAAACCATTTCACTAATAAATGAAACTAAAAGTTGCCTATATTTTAAAAAGCAGCTAAATGCATAAACACTGTTCAATTTGATTTTTTAAATGGAAGGAGAAAACCAAAGTATAAGTACCAAAAATGAAAAGAGTGAATTTACCAATGATGATGAGATTAATGCAATTATTGGAAGCTATTTTGCCTGATTGTATACCAACAAATCTAAAAATGTTAGTGAAATAGATGAGTAGTTCTCATAATATACATTTTCAAGAGTAAAAGAAGAAGAAATAGAATACTCAAACAACCCTACCTTAGAAAAGAAATTGAACAAGTCATCCTTGAGCTCTCTTAGAAGAAATCTGCAGGACCAGATGGATTTAACAGTGAATTCTACCAAACTTTTAAAGAAAAATTAATCCTAGCACTAAATGAATTATTTTGAAAAATAAAAGAGTCCTATGAGATTACTTTCACAACATAAATGTTATTGATACCTAAATCAGGAAGAGCAAAAACAGAAAAAAGAAAACTATAGACTATTTTCCCTAATTAATATTGATTTTCTAAATTTTCTAAATAAATTTTCTAAATAAAATGCTAGCAAGGAGATTACAACAATATATCATAAAGATCATACACTGTGACCAGGTGGGATTTGTGTGTATTTGTCCTTCATTGCCGAAGAAGACCATGCCATCAGAGAAATGATGACATGACTTGCACTTGACTTTGTTTTGAGTGAGGGAGGGCTGTGCAGGTCACCAGCCTCACTTCTCCTCCAGAGTCATCGGAATCCAGTGACCAGATATTCATCAGGATGACTGGAGATGACCCAGGATGAGACAATTGGGGTTAAGTGACTTGCCCAAGGTCACAGAGATAGTGAATGTCAAGTGTCTAAGGTGATATTTGAACTCAGGTCCTTCTGACTTCTACACTGATGCTCCATCTATTACACCACCTAGCTGCCCCCATAGGTGGGATTTATACCAGGAATGAAAGACTGGTTCAATATTAGGAAAACTCTCAGCATAACTGATTATATCAACAACAAAAATATCAGAAATCATATGATTATCTCAATAGGTATAGAAAAAGCTTTTGACAAAGTATAGCATCCACTCCTATTTTAAAATGCTAGAAAAGCATATGAATAAATGGAGCTTTTCTTAAAATGATAAATAGTATCTTATCCAAAACCATCAGCAAGCATTATTTTTAATACAGATAAATTAGAAGTCTTCTTAATAAGGTCAGAGGTGAGGCAAGGTTGCCTAATATAGCCATTATTATATACTTTTACATTAGAAATACTAACTATAGTAATAAGAGAAGAAAAATTGAAGAAATTAGGATAGACAGTGAGGAAAGAAAGCTATCACTCTTTGCAAATGATATGATGATATACTTGGAGAATCCTAGAGAATCAGCTAAAAAAAGCAGAAATAATTAACAACTCCAGCAGAGTTGCAAGATATAAAACAAACCCACACAAATCATCAGCATTTTTATATATTGTCAACAAAGTCCAGCAGGAAGAGACAGAAAGAAAAATTTCACTTAAATGCAATCAATATAAAATACTTGGGAGTCTACTGCCCAGGAACTATATGAACACAATTGTAAGACATTTTCACACAAATGACATCCAAACTAAACAATTGGAAAAATATTAATTGCTCTTAGGTAGAATGAGCCAATATAATAAAAATGACAATTCTATCTTAATTTACTTATTCAGTTCCATACCAAGCAAATTACCAAAAAAAAATTTTACAGAGCTAGAGAAAAGTATAACAAAATTCACCTCTAAGAACAAAAGGTCATGAATATCAAAAAAGAATCAATTGAAAAAGTGCAGAAGAAAATGGCCTAGCAGTACCAGATCTCAAACTATATTACAAAGCAGTAATCATGAAAAAGATCTTGTACTAGATAAGAAACAAAGTAGTGGATTAATGAGAGAGCTTATGCACACAACACAAAATAGTAAAATGACCATAGTAAGCTAGTGTTTGACAAACCCAAAGATCCAAGCTTTTGGAACAAGAATTCACTACTTGCCAAAAATGGCTAGAAAAACTGTAAAATAGTTTGGCAGAAACTAGGTATAGAGGCAAAGGTTGGGTAACCAATGGCCTTGAGGCAACATGAAATTTTCAGAACAAATCCAATCCCATTTTGTTCTGTAAAATTTGGATTCAAATCTAGAAGATCTAGAAGACAACATGTGGCCTCAAGGTCACATGTTCCCCACCCCTATTTATAAACCAACATCATACATTTTAGGCTGAGATAAGGTCAATATGAATGCATCATTTAGACATAATAGTAATATCATAAGTAAATGAAGGAAACATGGAAAATTTTATCCCTCAGATATATGGATATGGGAAGAATCCATGACCAAAAAAGAAACAGAAAACATAGTGAAATATAAAATGGATAATTCTAATTACGTTAAATTAGAACGGTTTTGCACAAACCAAACCAATGCAGCCATGATTAGAAGGAAATCAGGAATCTAGAAAAAAATAATTGAAGCAAAGTTCTCCTGTAAAGGTCTTATTTTTCAAATAAATGGAGAAAAGGAAGAGGAAATGATGAGTGCAATGCTTTCACAAAAAAAAATCTGGGAAGGTTTAAATAAATTAATGCAAAGTGAGGGGAGCAGAAACAGGAGAACATTGTACGCAGCAACAGCAATGTTGGAATGATGTTTAACTGCCAAATTTATTAAAATACTAGTCATTATCCAATTGATTAACGGTCGCAGGATATGAACATGCAGTTTTCAGAGGAAGAAATCAAAGCTATCTATAGTCATATGAAGGAAATAGTCTACGTCATTATTGATTAGAGAAATGAAAATTAAATAAACACTGAGGTACCACCTCACATCTTTCAGATTGGCTAATACAATGAAAAAAAAAAAAGGAAAACGACAGATGTTGGAAGGGATGCAGAAAAATAGGGATGCTAATGCAGTGTGGTGGAACTGTGAACTTATCCAACCATTCTGGAGAGAAATTTTGAACTATGACCAAAGGGCTACAAAACTATGCAGATCTTTTGAACCAGCAATACCACGACTAGGTCTGTATCCCAAAGCGATCAAAGAAAAAGAAGAAGGATTAACATGTAAAAAAAATTTACAGCAGCTCTTTTTGTGGTGGCAAAGAAATGGAAACTAAGGAGATGCCCATCAATTGGATAACAGCTGAAAAAATTGTGGTATACGATTGTGATGGAATACTATTGTGCTATAAGAAATGAGGAGTGCAATACTTTCAGAAAAAAAACTGGGAAGACTTAAATGAACTGTTGCAAAGTGAGGTGAACAGAAACAGGAGAACATTGTATGCAGAGCAGCAATGTTGCAATGATGATCACCTGTGAATGACTTAGTTATTCTTGGCAACACAACAATCAATTGCAATTCCAAAGGTCTTAACGATAACTAATGCTACCTTCAGAGAAAAAAATGGAGTCTTAATGGAGATCAAAAAATATTTCTTTTTTAGAATTTTCCTTATTTTTCTTGTTTTGGGTTGGTTTTTTTGGGGGGATGGGGGGAATCTGCTTTTTACATGACTCATCTGGAAATATTTTGCCTGACTGTACATGCGTAATCAGTATCACATTGCTTGCCTTCTCCAAAAAGGGGGAGGAGGGAAGGTATAGAGAAAATCTGGAACTTAAAAATTTTGAAAAACAATGTTGAAATCATTTTTGTATGTGATTGAGAAAAATAAAATAAAAAACTAACAAGTTAAAAATAAGCTAAAATAAACAATAAAACTAAAATAAACAATTTAGGATTAAAAAAATAATCCAAGTCTCCAGAAGGCAGGGACTGTCTCATTGTTTGCATTTGTAATTCCTAAGCACAGTTCCTAGAACATAACAAGGGCATAACCAGTGCTATTCCATTCATTCATCCTTTTATTCATTTATTCAGTAGTTAGTTCAACATTTTATGAAGGATGTTGATACTCCAAAAGTGTCCAAAGGAAGGCAACCAAGATGGTTAAAGTCATTGAGATCATCATCTGTGGACTGATTAAAGGAAAGGAAGATGTTTAACATGGAGAAAAGAAGTCTCAGTGGGAACTTGATAGCTGTCTTCTATGTATTTGGAGAGCTGTCAAGTGGAAGAGTGATTCAACTTGTTTTTTGGTTGCTAATTTGTTGGTTGTTTTAGGTTTTTTTTTCTTTTTGGTTTCTTTCTTTGCCCCACAGGGTAGAGCAAAGATCAATAGGTGGAAAGTGCAAGAGACAAATTTAAACTTAATATAAAGGAATTTACAAAAAAGAAAAAGAAAAGAAAAGGAAACCATCCTACCACTTAAAGTTGTCCAAAAGTGGAATAGGTTGTCTTGAGATGCAGTGAGTTCTCTTTCACTGGAGGTTTTCAAGCAAGAGGATCACTAGTTAGGCAGATTCAGAGAGAATTTGTATTGATTGATGTAAGGTTTGGAATGCACAGTCCCTGCGTTCCTTTCTAACTCTGGGAATCTGTAAAGAACAGTTTCAAACTAGCCATTAGCATTATGTGTTCACCTGTGACTGTGGTGGGTGAGGGGTAGGCAAGTCATGCTGCCTTTGTACTAGGGTGGGGACTGCTTGACAATATTCTGAGTTCACCATCAGACAATAGAGTGACAGAATTATTAAGCGATTTTTTTAAGTGACCATCAATCCATAACCATCTATTACGACTCAGAAATCAACTGTCTGGGAAACTCACTGCAGTACAGTACAATTTCATTGTTCTGGAGTGGAAGAAAGGCAGTGGTTACTGGTAAAGAACTGATTTCATTCTTCTCAAACAGTAGGAAAATATTTTTTTATCAGACTCTCCAAATACTGTTGATACTTCATCTGAAATATTTGTTGAAAAAAATCTGGTATCTTTTGTTGTTTATCTGGACAGCACAGAGATAGATGTATTGAAAAAGCTTATCTGGGAGGCAGCTATACAATAGGTAAACAGAGTTGCAACACCTTAAATCTTCAAAGGACAAAAGTTGGTGGCATTCGATGCCTTCTTGAGTATCTTCTACCTTTGTGTCAGAGAATGAAAACCAAATGCGTGGCACTGCTTTTATATTATATAATTTATATTATCTAAAATTGTGTGGGCCCTCATTGAAGCAAGGCAATCATTTTACTCAACCCTAAATAATTTTCTACCTCACTGTCCATGGAGATGTTCTAAACCTTTTCTCTCTTCAGTCACCCCTCCCATGCTTAACCCATCCCAGACCTCTGCTTAGACCCTTTCTTCATGCCTTCCTTTGTAAATAGAGGCCATTCACTTTGATCTCTGTCTGCTCCCTTTTATTTTTTGACATCATCCCTCACATTCTTCCTTTAATCATTCTCTGATAATGAGGAGACCTTTTTTCCTTGGCATGGCCACGCTTTCTACATGTACTCTTGATGTCTTTTCCTCTTGTGATGTTACTCTTCTATACTATTCAACATTTCCCTGTCTTCTAGTTTTCTTTTCCTTCTCCCTTTAGAGATTCCCAAGGCTTCCTATCTATAAAACACACTGACACATACACATACACACACGTACACACACTTCACTAATCCCAAAGTTATCACCCTATATCTTTTCTATCTTTCATGTCCAAATGCCTAGGAAAAGTTATCTATACCTATTGACTCAACTTTCTCTATTTCTGCTTTTCAACTCTTTGTAATCTTCCATCTAATTTCATCATTCAATTGAAACTGCTCTTCAAATAGCTTCTTTATTGCCAAATCCAATAGTCTTTTTAAAATTCTTATTTTTCTTAACCTCTCTACAGCATTTGCCAATGTTGACTATCCCCTCTTCCACACAGTCGTTCTTCTCAGGTGGTGTGTGTGCATGTGTGTGCATGTGTGCGAGTATGTGTGTGTGTGTGTGTGTTTCTACTGTCCCAGTTTGCCCCCTTCTTGACTGCTTCAACATCTCATCCCATATTCTATTGATAGGTACAAGGTCCTATCTATCTATCTATCTATCTATCTATCTATCTATCTATCTATCTATCTATCATCTATCTATCCATCTATCTATACAAGCATATATATGTCTGATATGAGGTAGCTAGTAATAGAATAGCTTTTTTTAGGGAAAGGGGTTCATAAATGTGTTTCTTTTTTTAATATTTTGATCACTACTTCAAGATCATTAATTTCCTTCATAATGCTATTTTATTTCATGCACTTAAAAATATCATCCTTAGAGTCCATAGCCTTCACCAAACTGTCAAAGGAGTCTATTATACATAACACACATAAAAATAAAATTAAGTAAATAAATTTAAAAAAAAATTTGCCATAGAAGATCATGCTTGAGCTGAAGTGGTAAAGGTAGAAGGCTAAATGTGATGTAGAGACAGTGCAAAGTCCCAGAGACAGGAGATGGAATGATGTGTTTGAGAAACTGCAAATAGGCCAGCGTTGTTGTACTGAATATGCCGTGAATGGCAGAGCTGGATATTCAAACCCAGGGGCTCTGACTCCAAAGGCAAAGCACTTTTCACTAAATTGCATTGCAAACACTCAAAATTGGACTTGTCCCTCCACTTTTGTTGGGAAAACTGGGAGCTAAGACCTGCTACGAGTTCCCATCTTGTTCCCCCTCACAGGAGCATTTGCCTCCTGGGTACCATAAAGAGGAGGTCTCTCCCCACTCACCCACCCCCAGCCAGGCTGTTATGATTCTTCAATCTCTGTGAAGATGGGTCTCTTGTACCAGAAGAGAAGACTCCAGATGCCTCCAGCAGTGACAGAAAGCCTGCCTGCTTGTTTTCAGAGAACTCCTTCCCCTGCCCTCCCCCCTCAGTTCTCTCTCTCCCCTAGATGAAGTTGACAGTCTGAGAAAGCCTTTGGTAGCTTAACTTTAAACTATAGTTTCCGTGACATGCTCCATCATTCCCTCACCAGTACCAGGCTGGAGGTCTGAGCCACCTCAGTTTTGTCTCCAGACAGCTGGGACTAAGTGAGCTGCAGCGCTGTTTCCGGAATTGATCATGGTGCAGCAGAGGAGTCCTTTAACAAGGGAGAAAAGCCTTGGTTGAGCTGCAGCAATGTCTGTCTCTTCAGTAAAGGTCACTTTTGAGTGCTGTTTGATGACCCTGTGATTAACCTTATTCCCCAATCAGGATTTTGATCTAATCTCTGGGGCTGCGTGGTTAACACATATGGTCTTTTTGTTTCTGTAGAACTGGAGATCTGAAATGTGTCAGCTCGAGATACCTAAAGCAAGGGAGGAAAACCACAGAGTTCATATTACATATATTTGGCTCTTTTGTCTCCAGCTCTCAGACAGGCTTGAGAAGACCTTGGGCAGTGGAGGATCTCCCTCAAAAGCAATGGCCTCCCTGTTCCTCATGGCCTTGGGGCCAGAGGACACTGACACAGGGCTGAGTTCATTCTCCTCCACTATACTGGATCTCAATTGCATTTTGTAGAAGGCAATGGAGGCTCCTGCATCTGAGCTGAATGTTATGGAGAGCATTCTTTTATATCACTGCAGGCTGCTCCGAGAGGCCATAGAAGATGAAAGGGAAATTGGCATTGACCTTGTAGTTTTGCAGGAGCAGATGGAATTTGAAGTCTGGTTAGCAAGGAAAAATGAACTCAGGCACCACCATGCCATTCTCCCAGAATTAGCTGAGCTGGAAAGAATCTTTCCATCCGTACCATTGTGCTGTGCACACACCCGTGAGGACACACACACACACACACACACGCAGCAACATACACACCATGCATTCTCTCTCTCTCTCTCTCTCTCTCTCTCTCTCTCTCTCTCTCTCTCTCTCTCTCTCTCCCCTCTCAATCTCCCATTCTGTATGTCTATCTATTTCTCTCTTTCCCTCCCTCCCTTACTCCCTCCCTCCCCCCCATCTCCTCTCCTCTCATATTCAGGGAGAAAACATGTTCTCTCATCCATGCAGGTTCTCTATTGCATATCTGGCATTTGATTGACGGGTAAAACTCCCACTGACATCAATAAGAGTATGGCTTCTGGAGTGAACTCAGAATATGTAAGAGATTCTTGCAGTAGATAAGAGAGAGGCAAGAGAGGAGAATGTGCCCTTAACATTCATCAATCTGCTGAGGTTCCTACAGCAAGACCTAGCAAAGAAATACATCAGGAGTAAAGCTGGGTACATCTGAATCTCCTGATTGTGTGCTGGGAGATTCTTCTTACTGAGGTCTTCTGTGGCCTCTAAGCTCCGGACAGAGTCACTCTGAGTGGAGACAGGCTTACCACAGCTCCCAGGGCCTGGGCCAAGAAAGCTCCTTCGGGGGCTTTGGGCTGTGGACCGAGAGGGCCAAATGAAAGCCTGCCATCACAGAAGGCAGTCAGTAGCCAGAACAGAGCCAAGGGCTGACTGGGCAGGAGGCCTCTCTGCCTTGGTGTCTCGCCATCAGCTGGCAAGGCAACAACTGTCACTTAACCCAGTGCTGAAGTGGCTGGTTCAAATTTCAGAGTCCCAAAGTTAGCATGTCCACTTAAGCTGGGCTACATGGTTTCAGAAACAGCAAACTGCAGTCCCTCTCTTCAGCCTGGTAATAACTTTCCCACTAGCATGAAGCAACTCTAGTAATAACATTAGGTTGCCCCTCTTTGGAAAGCTGTGATCATTTGAAATGGATCAGCCCCTTGACGTTGTTCATTCTCCTATGATTACTGTGCCTCTAAGAGAGAGGGAGAAGCTGCCTCCCTTTTAGCCATAAAGCAATGGTAGCTATGGGATTTCTCCCTGTGCAGCTGACATAATTCTCTGGGCAATACCTTCAGGGAAGCCCTACCCTTGAGTTGACAGATGGACCAGATCACTGTTTCGGAAATAGTTGAATCATGGTTCTTAAGCAGATTGTGAAGATACCCTGGACGTACCATAATGTCCTCATGTCCTCCTAACAGCCTGAGTTTCCTTATATTCCATGACCACCACCCCCACCTCACCTTAGAATCACATTACCAGCTTGTAATAGACACTGAATCTAATTGCAAGGATAGTAGGACCAAATGTCCAGTTGTTGGTTTGTGGCAATAATTATTTAACCCACAACTAGAATGATTGCTCCTGCTAGGAGCAATCCCCAAAGATCCCCAAAGCTATCATGTTCTCATCAAGTTTAACCATATGGACTCTTTGAGAAGTCTACAACACTCATAGATGAGGGTATGATTATTGACACACTTTATGTTTAGTAACACTTTCAACAAAGTCTTATATTACTATCTTTATGGATATGATGGCGCAAGACTCTAGAAAATAGTATGCTTTAGATGGGTTCAGAATAGTTTGAATGGTTAAACCTAAAATGTAGACATTAATGGATCAATTCAGGAAAAAATGTCTCTAGAAAAGAACCCTAGAGATCTATCCTTGGGCCCAGGCAGAACAAAATTTTACTTACTGATTTGGACAAAGTTTTAGAAGGCACTTTTACCAAATCCACAGATGACTCAAAATGGAATAGAAAATTCTAATACTTTGTAAGACTTTTGCGGTCAGTTCTAGTCATCACATTTTAAGAAGGAAATTGATGAACTGAAAGGTATTCCAGATGGTGAAAGACCTTGAGAAAATTCCTTACAAAGAAGACAGTTGAATATACCATTGACAGTTTGCCTGAAGAAGAGAATGCTTAGAGGAGGTGTGACAGCCATCTTTTAGTATTAATAAGGTTATCAAGTAGAAGTCCTCTTCTTACTTTTCCTAGACTTGTTCTGCTAGTTGCAGAAGAAAAAGTGGAAGCCACTCACTCTTCCTCACCTTACATATCCTTTCAGTTGCCAAGTCTTTACAATTTGATCTCTGTGATACCTCTTACATCTATCCCCTCCTTTCCATTCCCATGGTCATCACCACCTTAGTTCAAGCCCTCATCACCTCTGCCTTAGATTATCCCAGTAGCCTCCTAACTGGTACCTTAAGTTATTCCCTTCTCCAATCCATCCTTTACATAGATGCCAAAGTCTTATTCCCAAAGTACAGGTCTGTTCACATCACTCTTTTGCTCAAGAAATTCCAATGAACCCCCATATTATTTCTAGCATCAATATAAATCCCTGTTTATCATCCAAAGACCTTCACAATCTTGATCCAACCTACCTTCCCAGTCTTATTATATGTTCCTCTCTTTTATTTATTATTAGGTTTAGACTAATTGATTTTCTTACTTTTCTCACACATAAAGTTTTCTGTCCTATCCACATGCTTCTGAACCCTTGCCCAAAACCTGTAAGACTTCCTTCTTACTTCAACCTCTTAGATGCCCCAGTTTCTTTCAAAGCTCAGTTCAAATCACACTCCTACATGAATCTTTCTAGCCCTTGGTGTCTCCCCCATATCTTGCATTTATTTCATTTGCATTTTATATGTTCTTAAAATGAGCAAGTAGTACAGTGGATAGAGTGGCAGACCCAGGAGTCAGGAGAACATAGGTTCAAATATGTCCTCAGACACATACTAGCTACGTGAACCTGGGCAAGTCACTTTTCTCAGTTTCCTCATGTGATAAGTGGAATGGCAAACCACTTTGGTATCCTTGCAAAGAAAATCCCAAATGGGGGCATAAAATATCAGAGCTTACCTGAAAACAATTCAGTAATAATAAGCACACATAATCTTCCCACAGAATGTAAGTCCCCTGAGGGTAAGCACAATGTCATTTGTATCTGTGTATTCCCAGCATCTTGCACAGCATCCCATACCTAATAAGCACTTCATAATAACTGCTGATTGATTAAGGGGCAAATTCAGCTCATTGGAAGCAAACCAGAAATGGAATGTGATGACTTAGGATGTAGTAAGTCACTAGACGTCTTCAGACAAGGATTGAACATGTCAGGATGTTGTAGGGGATGCTCTAGATAAGCTATAAATTAGTTCAGTGAACTTGGAAGTCCCTCCTAATTCTGAGATTCTGCGATTACTCAATCCTTCTGCTAGAGCATTGTGGTATATTCTACTATCAGTATGTGAAACAATCCTGATAAAAAACATTAAGATGACCATTGAGAAATACTGCCAGGAAATATTGTAACTAATTTGATCCTAAGATGACAAGAATGATTTGTCTCATGGAACATTTATTTAAAAGAATCATGTTAAAATGGAATGAACCCCAGAGTTGAAATCAAAAAGGCTTTCAATCCAACTTTGTTACAGACTAGTTATGGACCTTGGGAATACAAATATAAATGTAATATAAAGAAATATATGTAAAATGGAAATGAGCACACTCATACTAATTACCTTTCAAGGGTCTTGTATGGATGAAATTATGTATGTGTATAGGCGCTTCTCTACATATCAAATTATTGTCCAAATGTGTATATATGTGTGTACACATATATAAACTGCTTAATAACCATAAAACGAAAGTTCGCTCTCCATCCTCTCCCCCAGACACAAATGCCTTCTTTCAGAAAACCTTTTATGTACTCTGTATACATCTTCTGTCTTCCTAATAGTTTACAAGTTTCCTCCTTGTCTTTAAGAACAGGAACTATGATTTTGCCTTTCTTTGTATCCTGAGTGCTTGGCGTAGTGCCTGGAACATAACGAATGTAGTACTTGTTGATTGACTAGCTTAAGTACTTATTAAGTAATATAAATATGAGTTTATTATTTCTGCTGTTCCAGTTGTTACTACTACTATTACTACTACTACTACTACTACTACTACTACTACTACTACTACTACTACTACTAGTGTTGTTCTCTATTATTATTATTATTAAGTTCTACCAGGAGGTGGGGTGTTTTGTTTAGGGTAAGAATTTAGGGGGATTTTAGGGGAAGAAGATGAGGTAATTGGCTAAATGAAGAGTTATTTCATTGAGTAATGTCAATAGCCTATGCTCGATATATAAACTGAGTTAATATTGAACAGTTTCCTTGGGAAATATTTTTATTTAAAGATCTCTTTAATGATCCAGCTTAAATTTAGTTCCAAGAAAAAGCTGCCTCTGAAAATGATTTACAAATCTTCTTCTGCCAATAAGCAAACCATATTGCCTATGGTGTGTTTCCTATGTCTTTAGTTGATTAAAAAGTCAGTCACATCGTTGCCCAAATGTCATAATCTACTCTGAAGTTCCTGAAAGCATTCCCTCTTTCTGTTTGCTTCAGACAACACGTAGTCCATTTTATCCTTGATGGTTTACATCCCAAAGTTTGCTAACTTGTAATCCACTACACATCCTTGAACTTTCAGAAGACAGAGAAGATGCTAATCTCAAATATTTACCTCAGTATTTCATTGGATTCAGGACCTCATTAATGTGAGTACTCTGCATGTTGGTACAGGTGACCACTTGTGCATTCCTTGTGGTCCTACAATATCAGTCTAGCCATCTACACTGTAAAAACAAAGTGGATAAAGAATGCATATTGTATAAATAATGATAACAGATGGGTAGACAGTCAAGATATGTCCAATAATACATATATCTTGGAAAAGCACTACAAATGGTCAATAAATCAGGCTCAAAATTGAATGAGAGGAACAGATGGAGTTAAATCATGTCTAATGATCTCAAGCTACTCTCTGTTACATCTTTTCCTACCAATCCATTTTTGTACCAATATTCTCTTTGTGTGCTATTGCACTGACCCATGGAACAATCCATATATCATTTCCAACGATCCTTGTCCATTTTTAATACCCACCACCCAATATTTTAGAATCCTTCTTCTGGACAACAACAGATTATCCAGATGTCATCTCTACCTCTAGTTGCACAAATAGCCCACCTTCTTTTCCAGACACAGAAGTCCTTGATAATGTCCTTTATACCATATACAAGTCACCATGGATAATATATTATATTTTACTTACTACCACAGAGTATTTTTACACTGTACTTTAGATCACTTGAAATTCTGATTCTTCTGAGATTAACATGTTCTTTGGAAATAGTGGCATTCCCTGACTGCAGCCATATATCATCACCAGAAGAATATTGCTGATTCAACAAAGGAAGGGATGGGAACAAATGCTTATTAAGTGTCTACTGTGTGCCAGGCAACTTGCTAAGGATGTTATAAGTATAACATTTGATACCTACCATATAGTTCTGTGAGGTGTGTGTTATTATTATCACAATTCTACAGTTGAAGAAATTGAGGCAGACAGAAGTTTAAATTATTTGTCCAGGATCATAGCTAATAAGTGTCTGAAGTCTAAGAAAATAAAAGAGAAGATAGCTATCATGACATTGAACCAACCTCAAATATCTCTAAATAAATATTGCAAAATTAAGAAAATTAAACCAAGTTTTATAAAAGAAAAATGAAGTCTCCCAAAAGAGCATGGGGATCACAGCAGGATGCTCACACTCACATACAGACAGAGAGACAGAGACAGAGAGAGAGGAGAGAATCATAAAAAAAATTTAAAAGGGAAAAATGTTGGATCAATGAACTTCATGCCAGAAATAATTAAATAGAAGAATTTGAATCCACAGTGGCAAATCTCCGTAAAGAGTTGCAAGAACTGATTGGGAATAAAAATACACAGAAGTGAACAACCTGGAAGAAAAGATTCAGTAGCATTAAATGAATACACTGTGTCTATTCAAACAAAAAAAAAGGAAGGGTGGGATTGCAAGCCTTACAGAAAGATGTGGCAAGTAAAGGAAACTGAACACTAAAATGCAATGAATAATAGAAAAAAAACCTTCCTAGGACTTGGGAATAATGAAGACAAAGCACTAATCAAAAGTATTGTACTTTTCAGTCAGTTGTGTAACTTCAGAGATGTAGAATGTTTTAGAATATTATTTGTAAAAACTTACCTCTTCTCCTCTCATCAAGTCATGTCTGACTCTTTGTGACACCATGTGGAGTTTTCCTGGCACAGATGCTAGAGTGGTTGTCATTTCCTTCTCCATCTCATTTTACAGAGGAGGAAACTGAGGCAAACAGGCTTAAGTGGCTTGCCCAGGGTCTCACAACTATTAAGTGTCTGAGGTCATATCTGAGTTACTTTCACCAAGAAGGCCCTCAAGGTAAGTATAGATTTCTCCATACAGATTTCATGGAAATGGGAAAGTAAATATAGACTAGTAGCTAGTGCTCCTTCATCATTTTTTTCTGTAGTAAGATCCTTAATTTTTGAAATATTTAGATACATCTCTTTGGGATATCTTAAGAATTTGTTTGTCAGTTTGTAAATGGTCAAAGCATATGAACAAGCAGTTTTCAGAGGAAGAAATTAAAGCTATCTGTACTCATATGAAAAAATGCTCTAAATCACTATTGATTAGAGAGATGCAAATCAAAACAGCTTTGAGATACCACATCACACCTATTAGATTGGCTAACATGGCAAAACAGGAAGATGATAAATGCTGGTGAAGATATGGGAGAGTTGGAACACTGATTCATTGTTGGTGGAGCTGTGAGCTGATCCAACCATTCTGGAGAGCAATTTGGAACTATGCCTACAAAAATGTGCATACCGTTTGACCCAGTAATACCTCTTCTAAGACTGTATCCCCAAGAGATCATAAAAATGGGAAAGGGTCCCACATGTACAAAAATATTTATAGCAGCTCTCTTTGTTGTGGCCAAAAACTGGAAATCAAGGAGATGCCCATCAATTCGAGAATGGCTAAAGAAATTGTGGTATATGAATGTAATGGAATATTGTGCTATAAGAAATGATGAACAGGAAGACTTCAAAGAGGCCTGGAATGATTTATATGAACTGATGCTGAGTGAAAGGAGCAGAATCAGGAGAACTTTATACACAGCAACAATCATATTGTGTGAGGAATTTTTTCTGGTAGATTTAGTACTTCATTACAATGTAAAGACTTAAAGAAATAACAGTGTTCTCATAAGGCAAAATGCCTTCCACATTAAGGGAAAGAACTACGGAATTTGATCACAGAGTGAAGCAAATCATTTTATTTTGTATTATGTTTTGGTTTATTTTATAATTTCTCCCTTTGGTTTTAATTTTCTAGGCAATATGACTGAGGTGAAAATGTATTTTAAGAAGAATACGTGTGTAGAACTTATGTAAAACTATATACCATCTCAGGGAGGGAGTAGTGAGGTAGGAGGAAACGGGGGAAGGAAGGGGGAAAATCTAAGACATATGGAAGTGATTGCAGAATACTGAAAACAAATGAAATAATAATAAGAAAAAAAGAATTCATTTGTCAACACTGAAAATGATGTTACTTCTTGAATGGATCTTTGCATTTTTGGTTTTTGTGTTTTTATTTTCTTTAGTGATATATTACTTCTCTATACAGAAATTCAGTAACTATGTTGTTAGAATCCAAATGTAATGGTTTCATTGTCAGTGATGAAGAGAATGGTTTGTTTTTGTTATCTTGACGTATCTTTTCTACTTTTCCTTTGTAGATTCTCTAGTTTCATTCTTTAATGTTCTTTGAACACAATTTTTTTGGGTCTCTTGAGAAGTTATCTATAAATTTGTTTTTTCCTCCATCACTTTGCTATTATTTTATAAGGTCCACTGTCTTGCACCATTCTTTGGACAAGGTTTTACAATTGAGTTTATATTACAAGCTATTTTTACCCTTTGATGAAAAGGATATCAAGTGTTTTTTGGCTAAAGCAGTTTCTAATATCACTTGGCCTCCTCATTATGGCAATTGATTTATGTAGGTTAAATTTCCTTATGAAATGCTCAAAGCTTGTCTTTTATTTATCTATTTCCCATTTTTTTTATAATTAATAACATTTGAAAAGGTCTGTTTTGACTAATTTTAATCACACAACATAATTTTTCTTTCTGGTATTAGTTTGGGTCTCTTCTCTCACAAGTCAGTGGCTTAATTGTGTATGAAGATGATATGCAATTTACCCCCATGTTGATGACCAGGGCTTTTCCCTTTCTTTTAAGATATAATTTATTCCATAGAGAGGGAGAGGGCTTTTATTTGGTACTAGCCATGTCCATATTGTACAGATCTCAGGTAAGACTTGAATAGAGGAACCATGGTTTAGCCTGAGAGTTATACAATTTAAAAGATGCCAGTCACCAACAAAGAGGATGATTCCTGCCCCAGCTCCAGGGATGCAAAAGCTCTGACCTTTCTCTCCAATCTCTGCCATCTATCCAGCTGTATTCAGTCCTTCAGTAATGTGGAATCTTATAATATCACTTGCAACTCTTATCTACTTCTTTTCAGTTGTCTTTTGGTAATAAAAACATAAACAATTGCTTTTTCTGTTCCTTTGGAATGTTCTACCTTTTGAAATAGCTTGAAAATCCATCCCTGTGTGTTTTTAAAATAATATCACCTCCAGAATGTATTTTTCTATATACATGTGGTTAAGTCCAAACACTCCCTAACTTCTTTCTGAGCAGCCTTTCATCTTTTTCTATAGTAAATTTGATACAGAAGGGCTGGAGTTAAATATAATTCTTCCACTATTAATTAATCAATAAGTATTTGCTACCAGACACCCTGCTAAACCTCAAAGTGACAAATATAAGAAATTGGGAAGTCTGTTCACTCAAGGAGATCATCTTCTTCTGGAGGGTCATAATATGTTTACAAATAAGATCATATAGAATGTACACCAAATAATTATTAGGGTTGGGGGTAGGGACAAAATCAACTGGAATATTCAGGAAATATTTCTTGAAATAGGTGGCATGAGATAAACCTTGGAGGGTGATGAGAATTCCAAGACACAGAAGTGAAAAGAAAATCCATTCCTGGTATTAATAGAAAGCTTGTACAAAGGCAATGTAGTGGGAGATGGAATTTTGTGTATGGGAAACATCAAGTAAAATGATTTGACTGGAGTGTAGAGTGAATGAGGTTGGATGTATGGAAAGTAATTTGTAGACTATTTCAATAGTCCAAATGAATGGTGATGAGGTTCTTGATGGAGGTGTAAATGGTATGAGGAAGAAGAGGATGAGTAACAATGATAATAATAAATACAAACATTTATATTGTGTTTTAAAGCTTGCAAAATGTTGTAAATATCTCTAGTATACTATTTGTTTCTTACAACAACTTTGTGAGGTATGTGCTATTTACAAATGAGAAAACTGATTAAGATAAAGTGACTTATCCAGGGTCACAAAGTTAGCAAGTTTAAGGCAGTATATGAAGTCAAATCTTTCAGATTTCAAGTCAAGCATTTTATCTGCTATGTTACCTGGCAACAGGAAAAAGGGATAGATTCAAGAGATTATAGAATTGACAAGGCTTGGTGATTGATTGATTATAGTAGGGTAAGAACATAAAGAGCCTAGGATAACTCATAAGTTTTAACCTGACTTACTGGAAGAATGATGGTGCCCTTACATAAAATGGAGAAGCTAGGAAGGTGCATTTGGGGAGCAAGATAATGTGTTCTTTTTAGATATAGAGTTTTGATACTTGGAGGACATCTATAATTATGATAAGAATAAATTGCTATGGAAACGTTTGAAGAGCATTTCATATCTGTTTGTTGTTCTTTTTCCAATTTCATTCATACATAATCCCCTTAGGACCTACCTGTCAAGCTTGCTTCAGTCTTGCTTTCCCCTGGGCTACTTTTTCTTTTTTTGGAAAGTGAAATAGCTCATATTTTCTATCATCCTCCTCTGTAATGATTTGTATGTAAGATTGTTCTTTAAACTCACGAAATACATAAAATATTAGAGAGATGTAAAGTAGGTTACACATGTGAAAAGAATGTGCAGAGATTTTTAAAATGTAGATTCTTCCCTTTTGAGACCTTATAATACAAAAGTTCTTGAAGCTGTCCTAATTATAGAATATCTTGCATTTTTGGTTTCAGAGTCACTCTAGAAAGCCAATTTGACCTTCTAAAGAGAACGATAGACACTTGATCAAAGAAGTGGATTGGAATGTTTACCTAATGAGCTCAAATAAAGGGATTTAACTGAGGTCTTTAGATACCTAATTTACTTTTAGGAATCTATATGTTATGTCCATCAGAACACTTGCTATTTACTGAAGGGCTTTGGTGCTTGGTGATTTGTCTGAATAATCAAATGAAGAAATTGTAGAATTCATAACTACAGACTCAAAAGTAGTTAATAAAAATAACTTTGGTAAATACTTGAAAATTTTCAAAACTCTTTCACATGAATTTCATGAAGTATAGTAGATAATATTATGCTCATTTCCTTGATGAGAAAACTGAGAACTGGAGAGGCTAGCAGTTTTGTCCAAAATTCAAGAATCTTCATTCTTAATCTAATGCTTTCTTCTAAAAAGTAGCAAAATCATTATTGAGGCTCTGGGTTTTAATTTCTACTGTTACTGTTATCATTCAGCTGTTTCTGACTCTTAGTGACCTTGTTGACCACAGTGTCCATGGGGTTTTCTTGGCAAAGACACTGAAGTAGTTTGCCGTTTCCTTCTCCAATGTATTAAGGTAACTAGAGATTAAATGACTCACTAAGGGTCCAAGAGATAGTAAGAGTCTGAGACTGGATTTTAGCTCCAGTCTTCCTAGCTCCAGATCCAGTGCTGTATCCACTGTGCCATCTAGCTGCCTCATAAACTTATGATTAGAAGATCACAATCTCTTAGCCCACTTCTCGGTTACAAGTATCTATATGTGAAAGAGAATCCCTCTTAGAAAATAAAGATTGTGAAACAAACATAAATGTGACAAACCAATCCTATTACCCTGTATTCTTGCGAACTAATGATTTCAGTGAAGGAAGAACCTCTTATTTAAAAGAAAAGCTTGATAAACCATGCAAAATGGCATAATGGAAAGAGTATAGACTTGCAACCAAACAGGTGTGTTTGGGATTTCCAATTCTAGTTTTCATTAGCTATGTGACCTTAGGTAGGTCATTTAGCCACCATCAAAGAGGGATAATAATATTCTCACTACCTATCTCACCCTGCAGAAATGCTCTATTTGAGTTACTATCGCTAGAAGTGAAGTTTTCTTCTCTGCTGTGGACTTCCATCTAAATTTGGTCTTTGACTGTGACAAACTTCTTCACATCAAATTTTGTTTTGTTTTGAATGAATAAAACTATTAAAGAAAGTGGAATATGCCTTAACCAGTGCTGAGGAGCTGTTTGACTGCTGAGGAAGCACCCATATTAGAACAAAGGCATCCTCTGTGACAGGAACCCAGGACAAATGAGGGAAGAAAACCTCAGGAGCAAGACTTCATCTGGTTCTCTTCTTTGCTTCTAAAACATTGTACCTTGCATCATGTGTATTTTAACTTAATTTTTTCAATTAACACAAGTATATTTTTTCTCTTCACACATGCACATATACACATATATGACAATATAGGAATTCCTATTGTAATTGTATTAATTAAAAATAAATGAAAAATACACAGGATGCCAAATACAATGCTTTAGAAGCAACATATACATATGTACATATACTCTTATGTGCATATGTGTATACATATATGTGTATACACACACATACATCTCAGTTGTGTAGAATTGTGATTAGTCATTATATTGATCAAGGTTTTTAAGTCTTTCAAAGTTGTCTATCTTTACTATGTTTTTATTATTGCATAAATTGTTCTGGTTTTGATCACTTCACTCTGTATCAGTTCAGACAAGTCTTCTGAGGTTTCTCTGAAACCTTTGACCATTTTTACAACATGTTGGTGTTTAGTCATTCCCAAATGGATAGGTATCCTCTTATTTGCAAAAAAAGACAGCTCTATAAATATTTTGTGCATATGAATTCTTTTTCCATTATATGTGTGGTTTTTTTATATTACATTAGTCGTATTTTTCCCCTTTTTGTCCTTGTCATGTTACCCATTTTATTGTTATCTCCTCAGGGGCATGGACTGTATCATTTTTTATCATTGTCTGTCTAGCACCTATTACAGTACTTCACATAGAGTAGGTACTAAAACATTTGTTGAATTGTATTCCTCTTATATTCAGAGAACATGGGATAAGCCCTTTCAGATCTAACTATTAAAGAAATAAATCCATATTGGAGAATTGTCTTTAAGGGTATAATTCTTTTCCCAGGTTCTTATCTCCATCAGTTTCTTTCTTTCTCTTTCTTTCTTTCTTTTTTCCTTTCTCTCTCTCTCTCTCTCTCTCTCTCTCTCTCTCTCTCTCTCTCTCTCTCTCTCTCTCTCTCTCTCTCTCCCATCTTTCTGACTTTCTGACTCTGGCTGTGCATGCCTCTGTTTCTGTCTCTGTTTCTCTCTGTCTCTGTCCATCTCTCCTTTCTTCTCTCCCTCTCTTTCTTCTTCCCTCCTTCCTCCACCTTAGGGAATTGCTTCCCCTGTGCTGGGTGGCCTATTTAGAAGACATTTCCAGCACAACCATCCATTTAAGTTAATGGGGCTGACTCCTATTTGCAGATGTTGAAAAGGAGACATTTTGCATTTAGTTCTGCATTCTTCCACTCTAGATAACCTTTTTCTAATTTCAGGCTAGCTGGAAATATGGAAATCCTTATTCCTGGAATCTTACCATAGATGTTTCCTCAGCCTAAGGAGAGATCCTATCCACTGGGTTGTATTCAGGCAGAGGATTTAAATAGGCAGACAACAGTGCTGGGGATGCAGGCACCTAATATCTCTCCTTGCATTGGATTCTCTGGCAACTCCCAAATTTCTAAACAAACTTGGGCATTGTACGTGCTTCATGATGACTCTCTCTGTTCAGTTCCCAGTCCCTTCTCCTTGGCAGAAGGAAACCTTAACCCCATTATTTGGAGACATAGCAAATAGAACAACGTGTCCATCTGCAGAGTCTTCCCTGCCAGCTAGAGAAAAGTCTTACCTGACTCTTGATTGGGAAGCCCTGTGAGCTTCAGGTGATCAGACCCACACTTTACAAGCTCGGGGTCATCAACAGTTGCACAGCACAGCGGCCCTGGATAGGGGAATGTTTGCTTGTGTTATGAAATGTGGTGGAGGCAGAATGCACACCGGGGATTAGTTCATTTTAGCAAACTTGGCAGAACCTCCCTGTGACCTAAATAGAATACCTTGCTCTACATAAAGCATGCATCAGGGTATTTCCTGATTTATTCATGAAAGGTTTGCTTTACAAAGGCATTTGGAACAGTGTAATCTCAAAGTACATGATACATAGAGCTGGCTTCTCAGGTGGGGTTGGCACAAAACTGCTCTGATGTATGGACTCTTTACGGCTTGGTCCATTCAAATACCAGATGTCAAGGGTTACCTAGTTTAGGAGAAGAAATGAGACTGAATCCTCAGAGCCTTTGGCAATGGCAGAGAGACACTGTGTCCCTCTGAGGTGAATAATTGATAAAGGAATGGAAAACGAAGCCTGCTGAATGAATTAAATCCTCATGCATTAAAGGGTCTCATGGATTCTTTGTGGGTCCTTCTAGAGAAATCTACCTGATATGAGCTAGGGAGCCTGGGCTCTCTTTTGCCCCTTTTTCTGAAAGAAGGGGAAATGCACTCATTCCTCTCTGATGGAAGCAAGGGAGTGGAACAGTGACCAGCATGCAATGCCTCTCATTATGTGTTTATCTAACGCTTTATGTGCATTTCATGTTGGGGTATTTTTAACAACAGAACAGATGGGGCTGGTTGTTTGCAAAGAAGTTTTATTTTGGAGCTTTGGGAAGAGATTGGGGTTAATTTACAATAAAATGAAAGTGACATTTGTAAAGATGGTCAGAGTGGAATGCCAGGATCCATTACACTGATAACCTCACAAGTACCCAGGCTTTCTACACTGGTGAGTTAATGTTCAAATCCCATCAACATCACTCGCTGGATGGATTGCCACTTTATGGCAACTTCCCAGGGGTTTCAGCATGCCAAGCATCTTCTAATAAGTAGGGCAAGGAGAGATGGCATAAAAACTTTGCTTTGTTGCCTAGAAGTTTGAGAAAAGCCAGCACTGATCCATCTCTATGTTTCAGTAACTGAGGATGCTCATTGTTTGTGACTTGACTGAAAGTCCACGTTGGAATTCTTCATGCATCTTAAGTTAAAGCCACAGAGAGAAATCGTCAGAAAAAACAACTGGGACGGGAGCAGTCTATTCAATGAAAGGACTGAGCTATGATAGGACTGTTGTTTCTCCTTAATTTCTAAAGAAAGTCTATCAAGATTATGTTTCAAACTTGTTGGAGAACTAAACTATGGGAAGAAAACACAAGGGCAGAGCAACCAACAGGAGAAATTTCCATCAAGGTGCTGCCTCATCCATCCAGTCACCTCCATGTGTTAGAGTAGGGAAAATTTCAGGGGTTCTTTTATGACCCTCACTCTTCCCTAGACTGGAAGACCTCTGGGTAGGATTGGGGATGGGGAACTAAATTGAATGATTGATCTCAGACCAGTCTCAAATCTTTCAGTCAGTTAGAACTTCCGTGGTCTCTGCATTCTGGATCTGCAATCCTAACAGTCACTAGAGGTCAGACAATCCTTTAAGAGGCTTTTTTTTTTCTTGAGGGGAAGGAGCAAAGGACAGAATTCCTACTGACATAGATATGTTCCTTTCCCAGATCTGGTCCCATATGAAGCAGCATTGAAATACTTTCTGAGGGTAGTAACCTTGAAACTAACCATCTTGGTTCTAGATGAACCAAAACAAATGTTCAACACTATTAAGGTAGATTATGTGTTTTAATGGAATCTGATCCTGGGTCTTCTGACCCCAATGTCAGTGTTATTCTACTATAACAAAATGCCTAAAGGGAAGGTCTTCAGAGTGATGATTTCTGAGGTCCTGTCTACCTATAAGTGCTATGATTCTACAAGACCCACAGCACAGCAAGAAAGACTCGTGTAACCATTGGAAATCTGTACCCATGGTGATCTTAAATTTCTATCCTTACTCATTTTCTCCTGTGGAATTGAAACCTCAAGAGCTTCAGTTAGTACTGTCTCTTGGCACTCTAGGAGAGGAGAGACTGAAAGCAAGTTAAAAATATCCCTCCCTCCAACCCTTCTATTTTCTAGGCTAAAGTCTCTTGTTCCTTCCATTGATCATGATTGAACATAGTTATTCATCCCCATTGTGGTCCATTCATCTTACTCTGAAATTCGTCTAGCTCAAGATATTTCTATTTAAAACATGACATCCAGAAGACAATAATTTGGATGTGGTCTGACCATGGTAGAGTATAATGGGGCTATAACTTCCCTCATTCTGGATGCTGTGCTGATATCAACACAAGATCTTATTAGTTTTTTTGGCTTTCATGTCCCACTGTTGAATCATACTGACGTGAATTCATTAAAACCCAAGTTTCTTTTTATATGAATTATTGCTTAGCCATTTCTTCTCCATCTTGCACTCCCCAAGTATGGGACATTGAATTTATTCTATTGAATTTCTTTTCAATAGATTCAGTCCATCATCCCATCCTTTTGAAATCTTTTTGAATGTTGATTTTCTGATTCAATATATGAACTATCTTTACAACTTTAAGTTATCTATGATTAGATAGCCATATTTTATATATTTTTATTAGAGTTATTGAGAAAAGCAAGGAATGGGACAAAGTCCTGTGGCCCTCCACTTGAGAATTTCTATTAGGTTAACTATTTTTGTTTGGAACTGATCATTCAATTAATTACTACCTAGCTATATGTACTTAGCAGTGCTATCATTCAATCCATATTTCTCTATCTTGTCTTTTGTCAAATATCTCACTGAAGTTCAGGTATATTCAATTTACAGTATTTCCTTCATCTGCCAAGCTAGTAATGCTATACTCCCTTCAAACATAGAGGTGAGTCTGACATGACACATTCTTGGTGAACTCATGGTGGCTCCTAGGGATCACCATAAAACTCTCTGACTTCCTCACTAGCCATCCTATTAGTGGTACATCCATTTTTCAAGAGAAATCATATTTGCCTTCCTTTCCAGGTATTGTCTACTATGAATTTTCCTGTCTTCCTCCTACTATTCTTCTGTCCACACCTGTGGCATCTGGCTTGAATAAAAGTAATTTTCAGCCTTTTTTTTCATTTTTTTGTATAAAAGTTGATTCTTCTGCTATCAAATTTTCCTCAGAGTGACCCAACAAACCTTTTTAAGAGTTGCAGTTCAGGTGACAGTATGCATATTTCTTAAACAATGAAAATTGACCTTTCTAGGGTTATTTTCCCATCTGTAAAATGAGGGTGGTGGGGTAGTCTAGACTCTAAGGACTGTGTTCAGTCCTATGACCTTTGCCCTATGGCTTTCCTTTTAGAAAGGAAGCTCTGGAATATAGCAGTGACAAAATTCAGTCCTAAGGAATGATTCCCTGGTTTGTTTATAGAGAAACATCTAGGGCAGGAGTCCTTAAACTATTTTATGTTGTGGGGGAGAGAAGGTCTGGTGAAACCTCTTGATCCCTTCTCAGAAAAATGTTTTTAAATCCATAAAATATAATACCTAGGATTACAAAGGAAACTAATTATATTGGGATACATACTCTATGTTCAGAACCCCTGAGGAATGTAGGATTCAAGTCCATCTCAAATTTAAGGTAGAAGAGTGGTAAGAGAGAATAGGAAGTAAATTAAAGTGTGTCTTCCTCCAAAACCACCATTTTTATACTGATAAAATCAAGGTAAAATGAATATTAAGGAAACCTTGAAGTGATAAAGCAGTGAAGATAAGGGCAGGCTGGGGTGGAGATTGAAAGTAGCAATTCCATACACTTGACCTTAGTGATGGCATAAGCAACAAGTTTTAGGACATTAGAACCAACCAGAAGGGACCTTAAACATCACCTCTTCCAAAGCCTTCTTTTTATAAGATGAACTAAATGTATATGGGTTTATAAACTTCAGGTTTTTATTAGTACCATCTGACAGAGCCAACACCTTCGCCTTGCCTCCCTTCTTTCTCCCAGTCACTGCCCAGGAGGCTAGTTGCTTCAATGCTGGAGGGCCTGGATTCATGGTACCCTGGGGATGACTCTGGTTTCATATGGAGGGTGTCTTAGGCCATTATGTGGAATCTCACCATTACCTTGGCCTGCCTCATTCCTACATTCATCATTAAAGTTCTGGAAAAAGCTCCACCCCATGACAACTTCCTTCAGCATATGGGGCAGCTGGGGCAGCGCCTAGCTGTCTGACAAGCAGAGCTTTCTTTCCCTGAAAAGGATTTTCCCCTTGGCCTTTCTTGTAGGTCTGGACAGTCAAGAGTTAACCACAATCCTTCTAAGAGCAGGAGAACATGAGGTTTCCATTAACCAGTGGTATGTGGACAAGTGGTATAAGCATGGATTATGTGGTAATAAAAACACACTGGGCAGTATTTATGTCAGAGGCCTCATTTCACTCCTTCCCTGCCTCCCCAGCACATAGGAATCAGGAACTGACGACTCTCTAGGTTGTGATTCCTGAAGCAACCTAGGGTGGACTTCCCCCCCAAATTCACTCAACCCATCATGACATCCTCATCTCAGATAACAGCCCCCAAAGAGTACTGATCATATAGGATTGTGTTTAACAATGTTTCTGGACCAGAAACATTTTGAGCAATCAAGTTCTTCCATTTGGACTAGCTCCAGAGAGGACCAGCTTAGAGTCTGAGACTCCAGAGAAAGACAATTCATGGAGATAAGCAAGGAATGAACTCTAACAGGAAGGGAAATTCAGCTGGGGAGAGAGAAAAGTAGATTGAAGTATCCCTGCTGAAAGCTTCATGGAGGCACCATGCCATAGTGGAAAGGTGAGTAGGCTTGGAATTAGGAGAGACCTAATTTGCATAATGGCTCTAATATTCACTAGTTGGGTCACGTAGTTCCTCTGAACCTCATTTTTCTCATCTGAGAAATGGGGACAATGATATGTATGATATTTACTTCACAGATGTTATAAGAAAAAAGCTTCATAAATCTGAAAGAGGTAGGTACTAGTACTGTCGTTTTATTGATACAAGGAACTCCCAGGTAAGGAAACCCCCTCTATCAAGACAAGTCTATACCTTCTCTACAACTTCTAGTCATAGGGAACTGCCCAGAGTCCCAAGAGCTTAAGCGACCTACCCTGGGTCCCACAAGAATAAGTCAGAGGGAATATTTGAGCAGATTTTGCAGACTCTGAAGCCAGCTCTCTATCCAGTACCCCTACAGTTCCAACTCTACAGACCCTAAAGTTCAGTATAAATGTGAGGTAATTTCAAGCTTTCTCTTTGCTCTAATGAGTAGCAATGGAAAAAGAAGAGGTACCACCATATTCTCTCCACTCCACTCTTTTCAATGTAGTCCAGTACCACCTCTCTGGTACCTAAAGCTGAACTACACAAAAGAACACATGGGCCTCTGGTGAAGGAGCAGGTTAGTTCATTCTTTTGAGATGCTAGCTAAGGGAGGAGCAGAGGTTGTTGATTACAGATCTCTGCCTTCAAGCCAGTTTCTCAGTAATGTAACAGGAGGCATCTCCTGAAAACTCACCCTGAGGCGTCTCACCTTTCAGAAGCTCTTCCCAGTGATGCAGCATCCCAGGAATGTGGATAGCCTTTTGAGCAGAAGTGGTCCAACCCCAGGGAGATACTAATTTAGAAGGGAAGTCACAGAGTCCCTTCTTTCCCAATATGTCAATCAGACAATGACCTAGGATAATGGTGGAGCTCTAGGAAGGTGGAGCCTTGGGCAAAATTACATGGTTTGGTTTTCCCACTCAACCAGGCCTGACCTCTAGTCCTTTTGTCCAGTCAGCTCAGCTCTGAAGTCAATACCTAAGAAAATAATGGACCAAATGAAGGAGAAACATTGAATTGACAGCTTCCTTTATTCATCCTCCAGCATCTGTTAGGATCACAAATATCTTGGTGGTTGCCCCTCATACAGTGCAAATGGTTTTGGGTAAGCTACCCAAGAAATTAGCCCTGGTTCACTGTTCTCAGTTTCCAGAGAACCAGAAAAGACTGCTACTTCTCTTGCAGTATAGAAAGAGAAGGAGCATGGTGAAAATAGGGTTTTAGGAGATCTAATCAAACATACCCTTACCCATGCCTTCAATCGTACTCTCTTGAAGGGAGGCTCTAGGTAAGAATGTCCTGGCTCATATCTGTGGCCAACGTCAGACCTACTATACAGCTATAGCCCTCAGAAAACATAGAGGTCAGCAGAAATGCAGTCACTTGTATCCTGTGGCATGAACTTAAGGCCCCTAAACCCTAGACTGCTCCTACTGGAGGGGAGCTCAGTCTCCTACCGTGAAATCCAACCTCCTTATTTGAGTAATAGAGGGAGAAACTGAGGTCTTGAGAAGGGAAAGAATTTGTAGAGCTCCTAAACAAACTGCAGCAGGTCAACAGTTTCCCAAACATCAGCTGAAATAGAGTGCTCCAACTTGCTGTAACTCTATCTTCTGTGTGCACAAGAGACTTCTTTGTACAGCAGAGCACTCTGCCTGAAAACAGAGGCCTCCACAAGGCAGGGGAAGCAGGTGCTGCCCTGACGTCCTCTCACTGGAATCTGATTACCAGTTGGGTTACTTTTTCTTCTGTCTATTTGATATGGCTGTCCAGGAAGACAGTGCTGATGATGCATTCTTAAGCCAAGCACTGACAGAAATCAGGTGTCCTCACTTCATAAAAGAAACATTAACCCATCAAATGGGAGTTGGCTGCAGCAATGCTGACAAAGATGTAACTCGCAAGCATTCCAGAGGGCCCCAGTATGTGCAGTGTTTTCCTGATTTAGGGGCTTTTCCAGGCTTTCAGATCTTAGAGATAGGAGTTAAAGAGACTGGAGCTGAAGAAGGGAAGGATGGAAGTGACTGCGGTGGGGGATGAGCAGTGTAGGAGGCTTAAAGTTAAAGGATTTGAGAAGGAAAGATCATCCAAAATGGAGGAGGGGGGAGAGTTGGGGATGGAAACATGGAAGAAAAAGAGTGAAGCCCATAGGGGTGTCATGGGTGGGTTAAAAAGATGCAGGAAAAATCAGTATGCACAAACTTCTACCAAACAGTCCAAGACTGTGAGGATAATTAAAACCTAAATGAATATCTGAGGATAAGTAAAACTTAAATGCAAAGGAATCCATTTTGCCAATGCAGCTTCTTTGAACCAAACAAGGGGTTTGGGGAAGCCACAAATTCCTCCCTCTACGAAAACAAAGCTTTCAGAAACTTAGGTTTATGTGGCTTATATGCCTGCAGGCAATAGCAGAATAGAGATTCCCAAACCCACCTCACAAACAGTTGGCCAGTAAGTCCAGGAGGTCAGAGTTTGACCTTAGAATAGTGCTTTAATAACCCTTTTGTAACACTCAAGAGACCATTGTATTGTGCTCTGCCTTAAGCTTTTGAATGTGGGGAAGTTGAAAGGGTACTAGCCTACCTAGGAATGAAAAGCCCAGGATTTACTCCTTGTTCCCTGAGTCCTCCAAGGCCTGGCAGACTTCTCCACTCCACCCTGCTCATCTAATAATAGCTAGGGGTAGGTAGAAGACAAAGAGTACACAGGATTTGGAGTCAGAGAACCTGCACTGAAATTCTGGCTCTGCAGTTTACTGTGTGACCTTGGATAAATCACTTAACATCTCCAAACCTCAGTTCCTCCTCTCTAAAAGTAGCACTGGATGCCCTGGACTGGAGGTTCTTTATTACTCCTTCTAAATCTGAAGCTACCATCCTTTGACCTTTAATCCCAGCCCATTTCTTCCCTGAAGTCCTCCCAATAACTTCAGCCCACAGTGAAGTGATCTTCTGAACATCTGAAAGTATTTGCTTAGATTCTTCAGATTATTTACCTCTTCATGTATCTGCTTTGGTTCCCAGAAAGACAGCAAGATATCTGAGGGTTTTAAGATTCACATGCATACAGACATGCATGAATGCATACATACATGAATGCATACATGCATGAATGCATATATGTGTGTATACAGGCACAATGGCACCAAACTGTTGTTCTAACTCTCATGCACAGCGAAAGAGGTCATGTGTTAGCAAGGAACTGGAGGTAGAGTTTTGGGGAAGACAGGCATAGATAAGATAAAGGAGTTTTGATAACAGAGAATACTGTGTGGGTACTGTGTGGGTGCTGGGTGCCAGAGGGACAAGTGAGAGGAGTAGAATGATGGAAAGAAATTTTTAAAAAAACAGAGAATAACATTCACTGAACCATAGGGTTACCGAGTTGTAACAAACCTCAAAGGTCATTTAACCTGATGATCACCCATCTGCTCCTTGAATACCTCTAACAGAGGGGGATTCATTACTATGTGATGGCTTATTCCATTACGGGACAGTTATAATTGCTAGGAAGTTCTTCCTTTTATTAAGCCAAAATCTGTTTCCTTCTAATACCCCATACATTGGTCCTAAATCTTCCCTCTAAGGCCAAGAAGAATAAATTCAATCCCTATTCCAATGATAATTCTTCAAACTTAATTTACTTTGTAATTTTGCCCGGATGATAATGATGATGAAGGTAGGCAGCATTTATAGCACTTCACGGTTTAGACATGTCGATTGCCTAACAAACTGGGGCCAGGCCCTTTTCCTTAGGTAAGGCTGGACCCCTGAATACAAGAGGAAACAGATTTTTATACATTAAAAACAATCAAATAAGCCCAATTAATTAAAAGAAAACAATACAGATAATAGCAGGTAATATTCCTAATTGGGGGAAAGATTAGGGACTTCAGGAGGGGCAAAGCAAACAGATGGAATTCTCTGAAATCAGCAAAAGAGGTGTCCAACTCCTCTCGCTGTCCATAATTCTGATTATGTATATATGAAGACTCCTATAGATTTGACTCATAGATAAATCAAAAAGGATAAATAAAGAGAACTGAGAAGATTGGGATAACAAGGGTTTAATTATATGAACCACACTGACTCCACCTTGTGACTCAATTCTGGAGCTAGATCGATTCCCTTTTCATTCAGTTATGGGTCTAGTCCAACTCCTGTCCTATAAGAAAACTTTATTAAGTTGTGGGAATTAGGAGAAAACCTGATCATATTGTTTGAACCTAGCCCTGTACAGATGTGAAGCTGGACCACTTCAACCTACTGTTCAGAGACCCTTACCTAACGACCTAGGTTATGCTGACCAGAAATTGTCAGCCTGATCCAAACATTGACATAAGGAGTTTCCTCAGAGTTGTTCATCTCAGGCAACCTATATGTCTTATCTTAAAACTAGACCCATACTGATCGATCCATGTTCCTTTCATTGTATACTGACACTTGGGAGGAGTGGGGCACCTCTTTTTCTGATTTCAGGGAACTATATTTGTTCACTCTCCCCCTCCCAACTTGGAAAGTCCCTAATCTTTTCTCAATTAGAAATCATATTACTTAATGTTATATGGTTTTCTTTTAATTAGTTAGTCTTTTCCCATTGTTTTAATGTATAATTGGGGTCCAACCCCAAGCTGAGAAAGGGGTCTAGTTGCAATTTGTTAGGCAACTGGTGTGCATTGCTTGATAAATCAAATTTCTCAGAAGCTTGAATCTTGTTTCCTCAGTCATTTCATCTTCTGCCCACCATACTATTGAGAGAAAGGCAACATGGAGTAGTGGATAATGTTCTGCACATACAGTCAGGAGACTTGGCTCCAAACCCTAACTTAGCCATCGTTGGCTATGGGATCAAAGGCAATTCACTTAACCTTTCAGAGACTCAGTTTCCTTATCTGTAAGATAGTAAAAATTTTACTACCAACCTCAAGCATTCTATAAATGTCATTTTTTTTATCATTGTGTTAGAATCAGGTCACACCTAAGTCTCTTGATTGTATATACCTGTTTGCTTCCTGAAATAATTTCTATACTGCTACCATTGAAGGTTCCAAGCCTCAAATGTTCTCCCTCATCAGTTCAGCCTATTAAAGTTCCTGGATTTCTTTAAGTCCCAACTAAAAGCCTTAGCCTTCCTTAATTCTAGTGCCTTCTCTCTACTTCCTGTCTAATGTATATATAAGCCTATGTATGTATGTGTGTGGGTTTATATGCTGTCTCTACCATTAGATGGTAAGCTTCTTGAAGGTAGGGACTGTCTTTTGCCTCTTTCTTTTTCTAGCCCTTAGCACAGTACTTGACAGATAGTAGGGATTTAACAAATGTTGATTGGTTGATTGCCAAAATATGAGTTGGGATAGAAGACTTTGTAGAGAAAGCTGGGAACTTCAGCCCATCCCAAGTGAATCTAACCTCTCCATCTAGGTAGTCTGATCTCTTCCCATCCTACCTGTCCAGGACAGCTGAGTATCTTCCAATCTTGCCACTTCCTTATTCTCTGAGAAGAAGGAAAGAGAATGAGGAAGGAGAAAGAACAGGAAAGAATATGGGCTAAAAGTCTGTTGATGGAGGAAGGTAGATCAAACTCATACTTTTGGGCCACCTTCCTGTATTGGCTTCTCTAGCCTCCAATACTTGATGGAACCTTAATGGTATCAGTATGGGTCTTCCTGCCATTGGTACAGATCACATCCACCTCTCATTCTTTTCAGTGCTTAGTCATATCCTTCCACAAATCCTCAACTGAAGATTGATCAAATGTCCTTGAGGTCTTCAACTCATTCTTTTGAATATTTCATGCATGCAAATACAGCTTCCAAACATTTGGCACATCTGTTATCCCTTAATTCTTGCTAGACGACTGACCCTAATTTTCCTGCCATAAACACCCCTGCTGATGTCTTTTACACTGGCCCTTACATGTAAGCTACATGCTGCAGCCTGTTGGCACCTACCAAATAGCTCTCTGTTGTCCTTTGTGTCACTCCCAATTCTGATCCTTCTGACATCATGGTGTTCCATACTCTGCAGTCATATAGAATCATAAGGAGATTGGTGCTAATAATGGTGTTAATAACATGAGCTTTTGGTAGCAAACTATCTTAGGGATCCTGAAAAGCCTACATGTACTCCATCTTTATTTAGTGTGGCACAGTAGAAAGAATGCTAGAAAAGGATAAGGAAGACCCCTGTTCTCACTTAGACATCAGACCTACTTTGTGACCTTGGACAGGTTACCACATATCTCTAGACCTCAGCTTTATCATCTGTTAAATGAAGAGATTGGATTAGTGACCTCTTCCTAGATTCTACAGCTACAATCAGAAGCGTCAAACATGTAGCCCCCTTCTTCCCCCAAGTATTGTCCAAACCAGATTAAAATGCAATTGGAAAATATTTAACAAAATAAAATACAATAAATCATAGATAATGTTAATATGTGATTTTATAAGTCAATAGGTACCTGTGGGAATCCTTATCTATGATTTAATGGTCCTGATGGCAATGATACTGATGGTTATATGTACAATCTAAGCGGAGGGGAGGGAATAATGGAAGCCACCACAGACAAATAAGGAAGAGAGAACAGAATTTGACAATCTGGGAGACTTCTTTAGCGCAGAAGGAGTTAAGGAGAGGAAATGTCCACCTTTTGCTGAACTTGGGAAAGGAAATAGAAGAAGTTAATAGATTGTTTGAAGTGTGTGCAGCTGCAGTGGGGTCTGGAGACAATGAATACTCTGCAAAGAATATTCAGCCTACATCTCATGCTGGAGGGGAGAAAAAAAATAAAACAACTTGCTTTGGCACCACAGTTAATAGCAAAGATGTGACTTAAGCGCAGACCCTTTCATTTGAGGGTGACGAGAGGACAGCCATAGCAATTTAGTTGGCCTTACACTCTTCTCTATCCTTGCTGGGGCTTATTTTACAAAACCCTATTTATTTCATTGCTGCAGGTGGCATTGATCATAAACCAAAGAGATTTAGCCCATCCAGGAAGCTATGGAGTTCCTTAAGAGGCCACAGATGAGGCTCCTAGATAAATAGATAGTTAGATAGACAGACAGACAGACAGACAGACAGACAGATAGATAGATAGATGATAGATAGATGATGGATAGATGGATAGATAGATAGATAGATAGATAGATAGATAGATAGATAGATAGATAGAAAAATAAGAATTGAACCCTCCAACTCTCTAAGATTAACCATCTCTAGGCAAGAATAATGATAGATCTGAAGGGTGGCAGGACCTATGGAATTTTGCATTCCATTCAAAGGCCACCCACAGCTTCTATTGGAGAGTCTCTCATGTGGTCAGGTTGTTTTTTTTTTTCAATGAAGTAGCTGCTTTGGGGATTGGTGGAAGTGATGTCTTTTAATTAACTCCTAGGTCAGCCATTCCAGAGGTCTCAAGCTCTTGAGATAATTTCAAGCAGGTCAAATCTTTGATTTAATTTCAAAAGCGCTTAAATTATTTTACCTAGTTTTTTTTTTCCTTTTCCTCAGTTGTTCTCAATGCACAATTGACCTTGGATTGGCCTTCTCAAAATAGATCAAACAAATTTGTCTCTCATTCTGACCATAATACCTGGTTCTTTTTCAAATAGATTTTTGATGGAATGAAGCTTGTGGGTTCTTCTGCCACTAATATTTCTTTAACATACTCTGAGGCCTTTGGAAATTGCATACATGCAAAGGGGGAATGTATTCTTTTAGTAAGACTTGTCATCTTACAGGGATTTTAAAGGGAGGTCTACTGAACTGCAGTTCAGTAAATGAGGAGATTAGCTGTAGATTAGACTATATGAATTGTTTCATAAATCAGACTTTTAGAAGAGGTTGAACAGATTCTTCCTTGAAATTCTTCAACTTGATAGGATTGTTAAACATGGTATCAAGGAGATCATTCACAATCTTTCCCATCCAGTAATCTAAAGATAGTATCAGAGAGAGACTTTTAAACAGGGGTCTGTTACTCCCTAATAAATGAGAAAATATCACGCCCTATCAGCCGGGATTGCTATTAATGTATAGTTGTATAATACAGACTAATCACATTAAAGAAACCTTATCTAAAAAGCATATTATGAATGAACCTTGTCTTTAGTCCTAGCAAGGGAGAAAGGGATTACAATGGTGAGGGGACACAAAAGCATAGGCATGAAGAATCAGTTGAGAGAATTTGGGAACATTAGCCTGAGGAAGAAAATATTTGGGAAAGACTCAGTTGCCATCTACAAATGGCTTTCAGCTATATGTGCATTGTATTCTCCATGGCCCCAGAGGGTAGAATTAGGAACAGTCGTCGGGGCAGAGGAGAAGCAGAAGAGTAATCAGCTCAGTAGAGGAAGTGCTTTGGGCTTAGCAATGTCCAAAAATAAATGGGTTGCTTCTAAAGTAGTGAGTTTCCCATTATGGGAAGTATTCAAGCAAAGACTGGATGAACACTTCTCAGGGATGATTCATACTTCAGCAAATTATTGGACTGGATTGTCTCTAAGGTCTCTTCCAACTCTAGACTCCTTTGATAGTCTGATTTCTACTGATTCCCAGCCTGCTGCCTTCACTATTGGTCAAAACCAGCTCCTGCTGAGCTAAGGCAAAGTCTACATGCTGATGTGACTCAGATGATAAGGTTTTGTCACTTAAGCTGCAGCCAAAGCACTCATAAGAAGGAAGTCAAATGGGGATTGCAGGAGTCAAATGAGCCCAGCTTTCCTTTGGCATTCAATGCTTCCTCTTTTTTTTTCCGCTCACCAGGCCTAAAGGAGAGAACAAAACACCGTCCAACCAAACAGAAAGAGGAAAATGCAGCTCTCGCTGAAGGACACTGCCTAGAACATACAGGATGACTTGTGATTGCTCAAGGTGCCAAAGAGAGGATTTTTGATTCATAATGTATCCAAATAGCTCCTCAAATGCATAACAGCTGTTCGAATTAGCTCAGCTGTGAAAAGCCTTCCCAGACCCAGGAGCCTGAAGCCCAATCTCTTATGTCAAGTCCCTATTTGTCTCTTTTATTTCAGTTTTCTGGATAGTATACATTTTGAGAAAATTTTAAGGTGTTGACTTCAATTCAGGTTAATTCAAGAAGCATGTATTAAGCACCTAGTATGTGCAAGAAACGCATGAAGACAAAATGCAATGGTGCCTGACCACAAGCTGCTTTTATACTTCAAGCAATTATTCATGATCACAAAGCATGTTGCTTCTGGAGACTATTCTGGAATGTATAGGAGAATATAAAATTTTATGAGAGAGGCCAGGGCACACATGTAGGGACCAGGAAGCAAAGCTGGTTTAGACCAACATGATATAATGACAAATTATATTTCTATAATTTCTATAATACTTAATCAGGCTTGTAACCTTAGTAATCATTAACTCTTCCCTCTCATTTCAGTTCTGCTTCTGCTCCTTTAATATTAATCATATATTAAATTCCAGCTTTTCAGTCTTTTCAGAAACATTTCTCCCCCTTATATACTCTAGTCAAGTTGTCTACCTTACCACTCCTCATATGTGGAATCCCATCTCTTTTCTCTGCACCTTTTCATAGGCTTACCTTTATACATACAAAGCACTTTCTCCTTACTTCTGCCTCTTAGAATCCTTAGTGAGAAGGGGAAGGCAAAGGAACAAAATTACTAAACTCCTTCATACCAGATACAGTATCAAGTATTTTGAAAATATTATCTCCTTTGAAATTCCCTTCATATTATAGCTCAGATACTCCCTCCTATATCAGATCTTTGCTGACCCCTTACTCTTTTATTAGCATCTCTCTCCATGAAATTACTTTGTATTCACTCTCTGCATCTCTCTGCCTCTATTTCTCTCTCTGTCTTTAGATAAGATAGACAGACAGACAGACAGACAGACAGACAGACAGACAGATAGATAGATAGATAGATAGATAGATAGATAGATAGATAGACAGACAGATGGGTAAGTGGGTGGGTGGATGGGTGGATGGATGGATGGAAAGGCAGATAGACAGGTAGATGGATGGATAGATACAGATATGCACACACATACATAATATGTAATATGTATGTATTACATATGTATATGTATATATGCACACACCTATATAGGTACATATTGTTCCCTCAGAAGAATTTGTACCCCAAGAAGGAAGGGATCATTTCTACTTTTTGTTTTTGTATCCCAATGCCTAGAACAATGCTTGCCCATAGTAGGTGCTTTATACAAGGCTATTGATTGTTTAATGAATATCTCATTTGATCCATACATCAACCCAATGAGATGGGGAATTAAGATGAGATAACCTATCCATTTTCACATTGTTAATGATTAGGAGAAATAATACAAACCTAAATCTTTTGACATGAATTCTAGTCATTCTTCCTGGAAATAGAGGTGTGCAATGGACTCAGTTTATTTTTAATCGCTGTATGTGTGCATGTTCTCTTTGATGATTTTATGTATGCTATTTCTTTGAGTTGTGAAGTGTCACTGAGAAAAATAATCTTTCAATGTATTATCAGATCAGGCCTTGGTAGCATAGAATTTAATTCACTCAATATTAATTAAGTACCAACTATGTGTAAGACTCTGTATAAATGCTAGGAATACCAAACAAATTCACAAAGAAAATAGTTCTTGTCTCCCTGGAGTTTACTTTCTACAGGAAGGGAGAAGATATATTTGCATGAGTAATCACAAAGTATCTTAAAAAATCCAAAGCAATTTCAAGAAAAAGAATGACAGTTTGTAACTGTGGAGGGGCAGAGTTAGGGAAGGAGAAAAGCTCTCCTCCATCCCAAACAATTGAGTAGGAGTAGGAGGATTGAGTGGGAGAAACAGCAGGCTAGAAGCAAGAAGATATACACTGCTGAGGGTGATGGAAAGAGAAAAAAGAGGAGGAAAGGCACCAGAGCAAAACCTCGTGCATATATTTTCCTAAGGGGTGGGATGCAAGTGGGTGAAGAAGGGGAGGTTCTAGGTTTGGATTCCTAAGGTGTTTTGAGGGACATTGAACAAGGCACGTTCTTCCTGGGAAGTGGGAGAAATTGGGGCAGGCTCCTCACAATGTGATAGGAAGACATTCAGAATTATGTAGATAAGTAACTTTGGAATCATAGACTTTTCAGGCAGAAAATGACCTTAGCCATCACTTAGTGTGATGCCCTAAGTTTCCAAATGGTAAAACTGAAGGGGAAGTGAGTTGGCCAAAATCAAGCAATGAGTCAGTGTCAGCATCAAGATTATCAGACATAATTTCCTCCTCTGTAAAAGGAAGGAGGTTCAACTAGATGGTTCTAAGACCCCTTTCAAAAATCAAAGACTGTAGCCTAGGGAGGTGAATTGATTTGTCCAGGGTTATACAGCCAGTTAATGCTAGAGCCAGGATCTTCTATCCAAATCTCTGGACTTTCAGACAGCTTTCACTGTTTCACTTGGAGTTCTAAAATGAAAATCATATAGATCCCAAGGTGCTTTTACAATCTAGAGCACAGTTTGTGTTCCAGATAATAGATATTTTACTTGCAGAAAATAGATACTCAGAGGGGAAGCAATTCTCAAGAGATAGGAAGACATAAATTGAGAATATGAATATACTGAGAGGTCGTTGATATATTAGAAAATACCCTGACCTAGGAATCAGGAACCTTGGATTCAAATCTCATTTCTGCTACTAAAATCTGGGAGAATCTGGTCTGTCTCTGTCCATCTCTATCTCTCCCTTTACACATATACTCCTCATGTCTCCATGTCTTTCTCTGTTCATCTGTCTGTCTCTCCTCCTTTACATACAAATTCTCTGTCTCTGTGTCACTCTGTGTGTGTGTTTCTCTGTGTGTGCTTCTCTCTCTCTTTATGCACACATTCCCTGTCTCTTTGTTTCTCTCCCTCTCTACATACTATCTCTTTCTCTTTGTATCTGTCTGTCTATCTCTCTTTCTTTACACACACACACACACACACACACACACACACACACACACACACACACACACACACACACACAGACATACACCACCACCACAACTTCCTCCTTTTTGAGGAAACTAGGGTCTGGCCTCAGGTCTGCCTCTTGTGTGGCTTGGACAAGTCACTTCCCTTCTCCTAGAGTGAATTTCCTCCTCTATAAAATGAAGTTAGACTTGCTTTCCAAGTTTCTGCTATTCTAAATTTTGATATGAGTTGACCTGAATTTGATCAGGTTTTAGGAATTAGATTCATGCCAATTCCAACTCCACTCCTCAAAAAAGTGAATTAACTTTGCTCTTCTAGCACAATTTTTAGGGAATTATAATTCTAGTGATCATGATGAGTCTTGAAGATACTACGTGAGAGAAGAAATTAGAGTTTATCCTAAAATAACAAATAAACATTGAAACATACAAGGTTGGAGCTGAGATTTTTGAAACTATCTCTTCCAATAACTTCATTTTATAGAAGAAGAAACTGAGGCCCAGGGAAGGGAAATGGCTTGTCTCTGGATACACAGCTGATTGTGACAGAGCCAGAAACAGCACTCAGGTCTCCTGTCTTCCTGTGTAAGTTTTGCACCACATCAAGATATCAGCTCTCATTTTAGAACAATTTCATCAATGTCACTTGTGAAGCCCATTGAATTGCAGAAGATGATGGAAACTCATTCACACTTTGGTTCTAGGCATAACCAGAAAGCTGCATTTTGTGCAGTGTGGTACAAACTTTCAGGAGCTGGTAACTGTGCAACCACTGCTGGCAACTCCACACATCAGGTCCCCTACAACTTGCCTTCTCTGAATATTCCTAATTCCTTGAAGACATCACTGTTTCAGATTCCCAAACTCACAGTTGCCCTCCACCCTTCCTATTCTTTCACCTCACATAGTTAATCAGTTGTCAAATATCATCAACTCTACCTCCACATTGTTCCCTTTTTTCATACTTTCAAGGCCATCATCTTGGCTCAGCCCTCACCACATGTCACCTAAGCTATGCCATCATTCTCCTGCTTGGCTCTTATGGCTTATATTCTCTTTCCTCTCCAATTCATACTCTCCAAATAGTTTTTGTTAGTTTGTTTTCTTTTTATGAAGCACAGGTCTGACCATATCATTCTTTCCCACTCAAGAATTATTGGTGGCTCAATGCCTACAAGAGATAATGCACAAAATCTGTATATTGAAATTTGAAGCACATCCTACTGTGGCTCCAGCCTGGTTTGGTAGAATCTACATTCCCTGAGGACAGGAATCAACAACAAAAAAAGTTTCTTTGTATGTTCAGTTCTTAGCAGAGTACCTTGCACACATCTGTTACCACTTGTGTGGCTGTTGACAATTGCTTCATTCATGTTGAATTTAATTGGAACATAACAAATACATATTAAGCACCTACTTATTATATGTAAAATCTTATGTTGGGTACTGAGAATATCAAAATACCCACTTCTCTAGAAGTTTAGAGTCTAATAGGGAAAAAAAATATGTACACAAATAAATATGGAACTGGGAAGTAAAAGGGAGAAATCAAAGGTAAAGAGAAATTTAAGGGAGGAGAAACTACTTTGTCCTGAAGGAGGAGGAGGAAGAGCCAGGGGAGCTTCCTGGAGGGGACAGTATCTGAGGGACGTCTTGACAGAAGGTCTGGGGTTCATCATGTAAAGATGGAGAAGCACATTTCAAGCCTTAGGAATAAATGGAAGCAGGACATCTATGCCCCCAATATGGCACATATGCAGCCAGAATGTTTGACTCATTTGGTATTAAGGCACATCACAGTCCACTTATCCTATGAAGTTCCTCTGGTACCCCAAGCAAGGACAAATTCTTCAGACTATGGCCCCAACTTCTAACCAAAAGATGGGCATAAGCATGTTAGGTAGTTCTGTTGACCACAGCAGCACATAGTAGAGTTGTCACCAAATGCAAGGAAAATGTCTGTGTGTATATGTGTGTGTATGCATGTATATATGTACACACATCTATGTATCTGTGTATAAATATATGTATATACAAATGTGTTATAATTATATTTGTCATGTATACATATACAGATATGTGTATATGCATCTCTATATGCATATAGAGATGTATATGGGGAACAGCTAGGTGGCACAGAGGATAGAATGTCAAACTTAAGAGTCAGGAAGACTCATATCCTTGAGTCCAAATCTGGTCTCTTACACCAACTAGCTCTATGAAACCTGGGCCAGTTATTTACTCATGTTTGCCTCAGTTTCCTTTTCTGTAAAATTAGCTGGAGAAAGAAATGACAAACCACTCCAGTATCTTTGCCAAGGAAATCTCTAGTGGAGTCATGAAGAATCAGAAACAACTAAACAAAAATGTGCATATACATACAAATACACTTATACATGCACACATACACAAGGTGTTCCAAAAATCTTAGTAGATTTAAAACTTTAAAGCTTAAAACTTCAATAAGACTTTTGGGAAATTATGTGTATCTGCACGTGAACACATCGATAAATGCCCACACAGACCCTTTGTACACATAAATAAGAACACAAAGGCCTAAAAATATGTGATGTGGTTTTATGAAGTCAATGGTCTAGAAACATCTCCTCTGGTTTTACAAACCATGAGCTTTGTTTGAGTCTTTAGATAAAGGCCCATATCTCTGAGACAAGTAGAAAAAAGAGGAAGGGACCAGAATAGAACCCAGTCAGTGAATAAGCAGGAAGGGACCTTTAAGGGCCTGAAAAACAAAAAGGTTAAAATAAGTGTGGGAGATTAAAAAGATAAGGGAGAACATTTACAAGTCTATCAAAATGGCAGGAAAAGGATCTTCTGAATAAATGAGGAAAAAAATGACAATTTAAAAGGTTGTCTCCTTAACTAGAAAAGGGAGAAGACAGTAAATAAAGAAAAACCTTATGAAATTAGCTTCTTCTGAAAAAAATTGATACAGAATAAATCTTGCTCATGTTGTTCTATCTATGGTTTCCATAGCACAACCACAATAGACCCATTTAAGAACACAGAATCAAAAAATCCTAGAACTGAAAGACCTCATAAGGTCATCTCAACCAACTGCCATTGGAATCATCTGTTTAATGGGACGTGGAGCAGCAAAAGAGTTCTTTGGAACTCAAAACAGCTAAAGAAAGGTCAAATGTGAACCAGGAAGCCAATATGACTACCCTTGCAGAAAACAAAATAAATGGAGAGAGGGAGAAGAATCTCAGAGAAATAAATATAATTGCTTTAAAGAACAGCAACTGATTATCTAGAGAAAACTGGTTAGACTTACCTGAGTGAGGAATATATGTATCACAGGTTCTGCCTTTCAAGTTGGGAAGACCTGGGTTCAAGGTCACTGGGCAAGTCACTTGATCTTTCAGTGCCTCAGGAAACTGTAAGACTTTCCATTTCAGAGGAGATGCTAATTGCATTAGCAGGGAGCATTTTCTCAAAGAGAGCTCCTTATTGCATTGAAATCACAAGTCTTGGTCCCTTCCATCCCTAAAGGACCTTGGAGAAACAACGTAGAGAGAGTCAACCTAGGAGTCAGATAAAATCTGCCTTTTAGAAATGGCTACAATAACATGGAAAGGACACTGACTTTGGAGTTATAGGAACATAGAACTGGAGAGGACCTTGGAGATCATGTGGTCTGGAGAACATCAAATCCAATTTCTGCATTTTGTAAATGAAGAAACTGAAGCCTAGAAAGATCAAAGGTCACACATGTGGCTGACTTAAAATGGGAGATATGAATTTAAAGAATTGTAATAAATCAAGGGATCTTAGCCTGAGGTCCTATGTTTAAGAACTTCTTAACCTGTGATGATAAATAGATAGATGGAGATAGAGATAACTACACTTCAATATAATTGATTTCTTTTGTAATGCTATGTATTTTATTTTATGCATTTAAAAATGTTATTCTGAGAAAGGGCCCATAAACTTTGCTAGACTTCTGAAAGTGTCAATGATTCAAAAATGTCAAGAACCCATAGACTCAAGGTTTCCAAAGGTCCTTAGAGAGTGGACGTGCCTTGTCCAAGGTCAAATAAGTGGTAAATAGCATGGCCAGGATTTGAAAACAAATCCTCTCACTCTAAATCCAATTTTTTTCCATTATGTCACAGACTCAGAATACCTAAGCTAAAATCTGGGTCATGTGAGTTATTACCTGGGTAACCTGGAAGAAGATGCCTAATCTCTCTGGGCTTCTGTTTGCTTTTCTACAAAATGAGGCAACACTTGGAGTAGATGACCTTTAAAATCCTTTCTAGCTCCAAAGATTGTGTGCTCCATGTTCATCATGGAATAAAAGAAAATTAATATTATTAGTTGAGTTTTATTGACTCTCTTAGGACAGGTTGGGAGAAGGATGTGAATAGACTGAGGATGTCTAGCAATATTTACAAGCACCACATTTGAATTTCAAAATTATAGAGTCTTTAGACTTTACAGCCTTTTTAGAGCTGAGATCTTTAAGATCATCCCCCTCGTTTTTACAGATGAGGAAACTGAGAACTGGGAGGGGTAAATGAAGGAGACATCATATGCACTCCATATGTGCTTGTTGGAGAACTGATTTATCTCAAGCAGTAGAAAGATAAATAAGAAGGTGGTTGAGATTGGAGAAGGACAGGCTGAAAAGATAAAAAGAATAACCAGCATCATAACTGGGATGATCTGACAGATATTCCAAAACTAGGAAGATGTTTGGTGGCAGCAGGTCTGGTAGAAGTTTGATTTGAGAGCAAAAAATAGTCATTTGGGTCCATATGGAATGAACAGTGTATATTGTGCTGCTGAGGAAGAAGTGACAATTCCTTGTTCCTCTAGGGAATCTAGTGCTCTTAGTAAAGGTTAGTTACCTCATACTCTGAAAAATGTGAATCCATTAAAAAAGACTTTACAGGAAGATGATTAAAATGTGTAACTATAAGAAGGACTAGACAGCTGGGGCTTTGTGCTAGGGTAAGAAACTTAAGGGGTGCCCCCTAAATTTTACAAGTTAATGACAACAATAATAGGAATATTTGTATAGCACTCTGAAGTTTGCAAAGAACTTTACATGCATCTTTTGATTCTTACAAACCCATAAGGTAGGCATTATCATTATCTCCACTTTACAAATAAGAACATTAAGGCTGAAAGAGGTAAAATGACTTGCCCAGGGTCATACAGTGAATACCTGAGGAAAGATCTTCTCAACCCTAAGTTTAGCTCCCCCTCCACTAAGCTACCTAGCTGGATCTCTTTTTTTCCAGGGTTGCTTCCTCCTTGGTTACTAAGGTGACAGCTTTGTCTCTAGGGTACTTCCTTCCCCTTCAGTAGATTTGAAACTTTTTTTTAATTTAAATTTTAATTAATTTATTTGTTTTTAGTTTTCAACATTCATTTCCACAAGATTTGGAGTTCCAAATTTTCTCCCCATCTCTCCCCTCCCCTCCGCCAAAACACTGTGCATTCTGATTACCCCTTCCCCCACTCTACCTTCCTTTCTACCACACCTCTCCCTTCTCTTATCCATATCTCCTCTCTTTTCTTGTAGGGTAAGATAAATTTCTATTCCCCAATACATGTATTTCTTATTTCCCAGTTGTATGCAAAAACAAGTCTCAACATTTGTTCGTAAAACTTTGAGTTCCAACTTCTGTCCCTTCCTTTCTCCCCACCCATCCCCACTGTGAAGGCAAGCAATTCAATATGGGCTATATATGTGTACTTTTGCAAAAGACTTCCGTAAGAGTCATGTTGTGAAAGACTAACTATATTTCTCTCCATCCTATTCTGCCCCCCATTTATTCTATTCACTCTTTTTACCTTGTGCCTCCCCTAAAGTGTTTGCTTCTAATTTCTCCTTCCTCCCATTTGCCCTTCCTTCTATCCTCCCCATACCCCACTTATTCCTTTCTCCTCTACTTTCCTGTAGTGTAAGATAAATTGTCATACCAAATTGAGTGTGCATGTTATTCCCTCTTTAAGTCAAATGTGATGAGAGTAAACTTAACTTTTTCCCTCTCACCTCCCCACTTTTCCCCTCCATTTGCAGAAGCTTTTTCTTGCCTTTTTTATGAGAGATAATTTGCCCCATTCCAAGTCTCCCTTTCTCCTCCCAATATATTCCTCTCACATCCCTTAATTTTATATTGTTGGATATCATCCCTTCTTATTCAACTCGCCCTGTACCCTCTGTGTGTGTGTGTTTGTAATCCCTCCAACTATCCAAATACTGAGAAAAGTTCAAGAGTTACAAATATCATCTTTCCATGTAGGAATGTAAACAGTTCAACTTTAGTAAATCCCTTATGATTTCTATTTCTTGTTTACCTTTTCATGTTTCTCTTGCTTCTGGTGTTTGAAAGTCAAATTTTCTATTCAGCTCTGGTCTTTTCATCAAGAATCCTTGAAAGTCCTCTATTTCATTGAATAACCATTTTTTTTCCCCTGAAGTATTATACTCAGTTTTGCTGGGTGGGTGATTCTTGGTTTTAATCCTAGTTCCTTTAACTTCTGGAATATCTTATTCCAAGCCCTTTGATCCCTTAATGTAGAAGCTGCTAGATCTTGTGTTATCCTGATTGTGTTTCCACAATACTCAAATTGTTTCTTTCTGGCTGTTTGCAATGTTTTCTCCTTGATACGGGAATTCTGGAACTTTGCTACAGGATTCCTATGAGTTTTGCTTTTCACATCTCTTTCAGGAGGTGATTTGTGTATTCTTTCAATATTTATTTCACCCTCTCGTTCTAGAATATCTGGGAAGTTTTTCTTGATAATTTTATGAAAGATGATGTTTAGGCTCTTTTTTTGATCATAGCTTTCAGGTGGTCCCATAATTTTTAAATGGTCTCTCCTGGATCTATTTTCCAGGTCAGTTGTTTTTCCAATGAAGATATTTCACATTGTCTTCAATTTTTTCATTCTTTTGGTTTTGTTTTGTAATTTCTTAGTTTCTCATAAAGTCATCAGCTTCCATCTACTCCATTCTAATTTTTAAAGAACTATTTTCTTCAGTGAACTTTAGAATCTCTTTTTCCATTGGCTAATTCTGCTTTTTAAAGCATTCTCCTCATTGGCTCTTTGGACCTCTTTTGCCATTTGAGTTAGTCTATTTTTAAAGGTGTTATTTCTTCAGCATTTTTTGGGGTCTCCTTTAGCAAGCTTTTGACTTGCTTTTCACGATTTTCTTGCATCCCTCTCATTTCTCTTCCCAATTTTTCCTCCACTTCTCTTACTTGATTTTCAAAATCTTTTTTGAGCTCTTCCATGGCCTGAGACTATTGCATATTTATTTTTGAGGCTTTGGATGCAGAAGCCTTGACTTTTATGTCTTCCTCTGATGGTATGCATTGTTCATCCTCATCTGAAAGGATGGAAGAGAATACCTGTTCACCAAGAAAGTAATCTTCTGTAGTCTTATGTTTTCCCTTTTTTGGTCATTTTCCCAGCCAGTTACTTGACTTTTGAGTCCTTTGTCAAGAGCAGGGTATAGTCTAGGGACCTGTAAGTTCTCTGTTCCTCCAAAGTGTCACAATCAATGGAGAGGAGTTTACTCCTCTCCTGGCCTGTGCTGTGGTTTGGGAGCAATTATTAGCACTCTTCTGCCATTGATCTGCGTGTAGAATTCCCTGTCTAGAACCTCCACTAGCCAATGCTCCTCCTCACCCCAAGACCATCACTCAGGGCTGAGACCCAGATCAGCAGCTCAATTCCTCCAGGGTCTTTAGGGTGAGGGCTCCAAAACTGGGCACTGCTGCCACCTAGGGTCAGGGTTAGGGGAGAACTTCTCACCCTTCTCACCCAGGTGAAATAGCTTTCTCACTGACATCTCTCTGGCATTTGTGGGTTGAGTAATCTGGGAACTGCAGCTGCTCCCTGTGATTGCACTCCCTGTGGCCTGCTCTGTCCTGTCCCTGTCATGCAGCTTGGCCAAGGCTGGGCTGGGTTCTGTGGGCTGTGCTCCACTCCAAGACCATTGTAGTAGACCTTTCCTGTAAGCCTTCCAGGCTTCCTTGGACTGGAAATCTCTTTCACTCTGTCATTTTGTGTGTTCTGCTGCTCTACAATTTGTTTAGAATCATTTTTACAGGTATTTTATCACTTTGAAACTTTCTTGAGGCATCCTTTTGACATAAGGATCCCAAGTGAGCTGACTCCTTCTCCCAAGTTCTGCCACTCACCCCAAGTGCAGAAACTGTTATATTTGGCTCTGGTAAAGTGGTCAAAATATCAAGAGAATGGTCAATGGAAAAAGAGGAAACTAAATGGTACAGTGTCTAAGAGCACTGGACTTGGAGTCAGAAAGACCTAGATGCAAATCATAACTCAGATGCTTACTAAATGTGTGGCCCTGAAGAAGTCACTTAACCTCTGTCAGCCTCAGTCTCCTCATCTGTAAAATGGGAGTAATAATAACACAAGGTTATTGTAAGAATCAAATGAAATAATACATGTACAGTGCTTTGCACACCTTAAAGCATTATATAATGCTAAGTTGTAGTAGTAGTAGTAGTAGTAATAGTAGTAGCAGTAGTAGTAGTAGTAGTAGTGGTAGTAGTAGTAGTAGCAGTAGTAGTAGTAGCAGCAGTAATACTAGCAATAGTAGTAGTAGAGTTACTATTATTATAACGGACTCTTAAGTCTGAGAGCAACTTTCAGATGACACCTTATCAAGGGATATCATATATATAAGCATCCTATGATCCTATGATCCCATGGATGAGTTAAGCGAGTTCCTCCTGTTCCTCTCCTCAAAGGCAGGGTGAACTATTGATAGTGGGAGAGTCCATAACTGAGCGATAGTGTCTACTCCTGGTGTATAATAATAGTAGCTTACATTTGGATGTCTTCTTCATTCAAGTTTTCTTTTAATTACAAAATCAGTTATACCACTCTATGACACAACTCAGAGCTCAGTATGAAATCAGAAAGGAGAAACTTGGAATTTGTGATACTAATGTAAACTTAATTGTGGTTGGAGGGGAGAGTTAAAGATTTTCCCTGCCCATTAATAGGCTTTAACAACTTTTTGTTAATTTCTATTGAGGCAGTGGGTCAGAGGGTGCTGCTCTCCAGCTCTGAAAAGTGTATAACTACTGGGAGGTGAGGTTTTACTTTGGGGGCTTACTTACTGAAGTGTTTGTTTGGCCAGAAGAGACTCTGGGTACATGCTAAGGAGCCCCCTGGCTTTGAAAACCCAGCTGTTGATGCTTCTCTCTCTGGTAACTACGTAAATATGTAATGGTCAGAGAGTTGAATCTGTCTGTTGATCTGTGAGGTATGTATTGCTTATGGTCAGACAGTTGGAAGCCCTGTCTGTTGGTCGTTATTTCTTTGCTTATATTTTCTCTGTTGGCATATGTGCTTGATTAAAGTGATTGTTGATGCCCCCAAAAGTTGCTTTGCTTTTCAAAAAGCAGGTCTAAGAACCTGTATAGAATGCCATCCTGTGTATGCCAGGGACCTTGCTGTTATAGGATTATAGACATATCAATCATCATCATCATCATCATCATCATCATCATCATCATCATCATCATCATCATCATCGTCTGCAGCAGCAGCAGCCACAGGATCTCCTCCCCTGCCCCTTCTTTCTCTTAAGGGCACTTACTGTTCTGGGCACTATTCAAAGGTCAAGCAGGCACCTCCCCAAATACCAATTTACCAGCTCTCCTAGAGGAAACTTACTTTTGGAAATTTCCCAGAAGAAATGATGGAAACTCTCTGCATACTTAATGCAGAGTGACCCAGTAGTTCCATGGGGTATTCAGGGCACTTATTTGGCATGGGTAGTGGAGCAGACCCACAGAACACCAAGTTCTTTTCTGTTGTCCCTTTTAAATACTTTGCTGAATGCTCAATTCCTGCAACATCTCAATGTATTAATTGATCCTCCCTATTACAGAATTTATAGAGAAGATACCACCTAAGTCATGAGTGTCATTTGATGGGAAGTGAAAGAAGTCAGAATGTAATAGAAAGCACTACACTGGAACTGATAAGACTCAAAGAATCTTAGAATCACCAAATTTCAGCATTGGAGGGGAGCTCAGAGTCCATCTAATACAATCTTTATGTGAAAAAGAATCTCCAACTGCAGAATGCCTAATAAATGGTCATCCAGGCTTTATCTGAAGATCTCCTAAGAGGTCAATGTACCACTTCTTGAAGGAGTTCACTCTACTTTTGAACAGCTCTGATTTTTAAGGATTTTTTTAACTTAAAACAAAACTAAATTTTACCTCTTTGCTTTTTCCACCCCTTGGTCCTAATGCTGACCTCCCAGAAAACTGGGCATGAACTGCTACATAGTACCTTTAAGTAACTGAACAAATCATATAATAGTTTTAAACTGCGCTAAGATTTTGGGGACACCCAATATTATAAAAAGAATGAATCCACTATCCTAAAGAGAAAGAGATCTTGCCATGCCTCCTGAAATCAAGATAAGTAGAGGAAGAATTTCTGCCAGAAATTATTATTCCTTTTTATACTGTCATAGCATGTCACATTCACAAAATTTTTTAAAAATTGTATTGAATACTCACATTACCAAAGCAAGAACAGGTAAGTAAAAGAACATATGAAGGAGGTAGTGTGGTACACTGGAAGAGACTGGCCTCAGAGTCAAGAGATTTAGGTTTGAATCTTGATTCTGCCAATGTCTGGGTGACCTTCAGCAAGTTGGTCAATCAATAAGCATTTATTAAGCATCGATTGTTCCAAGAGGAGTTGGATAGAGCACAGGCCCTGGAGTCAGGAAGACTTAAATTTAAATCTAGTTTCAGTCAATTCCTAGCTGTGTGACCCTGGGCAAGTCACTTTGTTTGACTGACAAAATGGACCCACTGGACCCTTTGGAGAAGGAAATTGCAAGCCAATCTAGCATCTTTGCCAGTAAAACCCCAAATGGGGTCATGAAGTATCATACATTACTGAAACAACTGAACAAAAACAATATTCCAAGATCTGTGCTAAGAGTTGAAGATATAATGAAAGTCAAAAACATGGTCCCTGCCCTCAGGAAGCTCTAATCAATATGCAAATAACCAAGTCACCGAACCTTTCTGGGCCTCAGTTTTCTCATCTGTAAAATGGGTTAGAGTAAGTGTCAACCATCATAGAGGCAGTTAGGTGGTACAGTGCATAAAATGCTAGATGTGGAGTTAAAAAGACCTGAGTTCAAATCCAGACTTGGACGGTTGCTCACTGTGTGAACCTAGAAAAATCACTTAGTCTTTGCCTGTCTTAGCTTCCTCAGCTGTAAAGTGGGAAATAGAATAATAAGAGCGGCTACCTCCCAGGGTTTTTGTGAGGTTCAAATGAATAATGTTCATAAGTCCTTACCACAGTACCTGGCAGACACTTGGCATTTAGTAAATGCTTATTCTCTTCCTTCTATCTCATAATATTTTCCCCATCTTATATATGGGGGAATTACAGCTGAAAGAAACTGTCACTTAGTTGGAAGAGTCAAGTTTGGGAAAGAGGAAAAAGAGGAGAAAAATGATAATAGAAACTCACATTTCTGTAACACTTTAAGCCTTACAAAACGCTTTTTTACACAACAAGCCAATGAGGGAGATATTACAATTATAATTGTCCCCATCAGACTATAACGCTGGGCTTCACAGAGTCAAGGTGATTGCAGTCACAGTATACAGTCAAACTTCAGAAACGTGCGTTGGATGAGACACCAAATACACAGAAGAGAATGATGAAACGTTGACAAAAAGGAGACCAGAGTGATGTGTCACCCAATTTGCCCACAAGCCTCAAACTGTCAAATCAGTGATTTCAGGTCATTCTCATCTTTCATACACCTTTTGTGTGAAGTTTCTTCCCTGTCATATATTGGTTGATGCAGGTCACAAAATGTTTCTGAGCCCAGTGTGACCCGAAGAGCTCACCTCCCTATGAACTGCTGTTGTCTAGCAGTGGTTGCTCAGACAACAACTGAGTTCATTCCTGCAGAGGGAATACGTGGTTTGTGTAAAAGCCTAAGTTACTACAGCCACTTATGAATCCATCTTTTGTTGTTCCACCATCATAGATCATAACCTTCCCATATCTTAGTATACAGGTTTCATGAGTTGTGATGCTGGAAAAATCCATTACTCTGCCACCAAACTGGTAATGAGCCTCCTGGGGCTTAGCTAGACTGGTGCTCTGATGACTTGTAGACAGTCCATCACCAGACCTGTACGCAGTGCCTTTCTAGGTAGGCAGGACCTGTCAGAACTTGCATTCCACTGTGATAGCCTTTGTGAAGTAGGGTCAGCATGGTGAATAAAACAGCCTACCATGGGGAAGTTTTGAGTGAGAGAACCTGCGTTTAACTCTCGCATTTGCTGCTTAAAACTCATATGACTTCAAGTGAGTTGCTTTGCTTCTTAGTTTCCCTTTCTGGAAAAGGAGAGGATGGGGTGCAATGACCTGAGACAACCTTTCCATTTTGTTAAGATATTTTGTTGATGCTACTTTTTAGAGTATTCACTGTCAATTCCTAAACAAAATCCTGTCTTGTAACAAAGAAGTACAACTAAGTAAAAAAGAAAAGAAAATTGGACATGTCTCATGATATATGCTTCATTCTGTGCCTATACAGTCAACCACTTCTCTGCCAAGAAAGATGTATTTCACTATAAGTCCCATAGCATCATTTCTGTGATCAGAGTTCTGATGTCCAAAAGTCCCTTTTAGCTCTAAAGCTAATGAAACTACAAATCTGCATGTCACTTTGTGACACTGGAGGAAGATGTCCATGGAGCTTACCTATCCTAATAAAAAAGAACTGTAAATGTCTCAAAGGAAAGCCTGGTGACCAGTCTCAAAGTGGAAGGGATGTGCTGCCTACTCTGGCTTCCTCAACAGTAAAAACAATGGCACCTACCACAGGGTTGTTGTGAGGATCAAATTAGATGGTAATTGCAAAGCACTTTACCATAGTGCCTGGCACATATTCAGCACTATATAAATGTGAATCATTATTGTTGCTACCATCATCTCCATCATTATCACCATCTTCATCATCTTCATCATTATCATCATCATCATCATCATCATCATCACTATTATGACTTGAAGAAGAATTCGGAAAGTCTTCAGAAGACCATATTCCTTGGGTCTACCATTACTCAGTTATGTGAACTTGGATAGGGCACTGACGCTTTCTGGGGCTCAGTTTCCTCACTTGGGCAATGAGAGTTTGATCTTAATCATCTCTTAGGCACTTTTGTGTCTTTTGACTCTTTTGAATCTTTTCAGCACTACCATCCTGAGTCTATAACCCTGTATAGCTAAAAGATGCTGGCAATTTTTTCAGAGTTATAAGCAGTTCTATAAGATAGTTAGAAATAAATAATACAGAGAACTCAGCCCCTCATTCCCAAACCTCTTTTTTGAGTGACTGGTTGGATTTAAAGAAAACTCTCCAAAGAACTTGTCCTTCATTTTTCAGTGTTTTCTAAAGCTCCACTACATGTACTGAATTTTCATCAACAGCCAAGAACAAAAAGTTCTGTTTTCATTCCTGGCCAATTCTGATTTACATCATCAGCACAATGAATTTGACTTGTTCCTTAAGGTCACCTCTGTTTTCTTCTCCCTCTCCCAGATGCAGAGTGAGACTGAATAATGTTAGGAGTCAACAAGTGAGTTAGGAGAGAAGCAAATATGTATGTTATAGTTGGTTATAGAGCCTCTAACTAAACCATTTTTCTGTCTTGATTTGTGAAATCATCATCATGGGGAAATCCTGGTGTGGGAACTTCTTCCACCGAGGTAGATGAACAATTCATTAGTAACGTATACTCTTAAATGGTTGTTGGGGTGGGGAGAGGTGACTCTGAGAAGAGTGACTTACTCCTGATCACATACCTAAGATATATCAGAGGCAGAACTTGAATTCAGGTCTTCTTGATTCCAAGGGCAGCCCTCTATTTACCATACCATGTTTCCTATTATGCATGTGTATGTATGTATATGTGTATGTGTATACATATGTATGTATGTGTGTGGGGGTGTACTGTGTTTGTATATGTGCATGTCATATATGTGTGTATATTATGTATGTGTATACACACATACACACAAATATATATACATACATATGTACACCAATATATGTATGTATATGTATATGTATGTGTGTGTGTGTGTATATATGTATATATATATATATACATATAATCACACAATTGTTGCCTCTTCCAGTTCTAAAGATATAGAACTCCATAACTGTACTTCTGCATAGCATTTTGCTATCTACACGTAGTCTTGGATATAGCAATAATCCCCCAAACTAACAGATTCTTTCCAGCCCAGTCCCCATAGCCATCTTTGAAAGGAGTAATCATCATGGAGAAGGGGCCCAACCAGACAGATAAGCACCGGGGGAGCGAGAGTAGCTGAAGCCCCCAGCCTGCAGACCACCAGTCCTGCTTCTAGCCCAGCCCTCACAGTCATCACCTAGAGAAATAACTCTTGTAGAGAAGTGGCTAGCTAAGGCCACCAACTGCCAATCAACTGCAACGCACCAGGTGGGCAGTCCAGTCTAGCTGAAGTAGCAAGACTCCCTGTGGGTAAGACAGGAAGTACCTGTCAGGAAATAATAGATATGTGTGTATATATACATACGTATGACTGGGTAAATAAATTAATAGATGAGTGGATGCATGGATAGATAAATGAATGAATGGTTAGATATGTAGAAAAAAATAATGAATTTGTGACAATTCTATAACGCTGCCATTATATTATATGCCAGATGCCACACTAATCATTTTAAAATAGTTGTCTCATTTGATTCTCACGATGACCCTCAGAGGTAGGTGTTATTTACAGATGAGGAAACTGAGGCAAATGGAGGTTAAGTGATTTGCCAAGGATAAAACCTCTATGAAGTGTCTGAGATCAAATTTTAGCTTAGGTCTTTCTGACTCCAAGTCTGGCTCTCTATTCACCACATCATTTATCCACCTTTAAGACAAGCCAAACCACACCATCCTCTCAACCACCATCTCCCTCAGAATCTGATGGATACAGCCTAAAACCCTACATCCAAGAACTTTGAAAATAATAATTTGTTTTTTATTGTTTAATGCTTTCAGTTATGTCCAACTCTTTGTGACTCCATTTTGGGGTTTTCTTGGCAAAGACAGCGGAGCAGTTAGCTATTTCATTCTCATTTTACAGATGAGGAAAATGACACATACAAGGTTAAGTGACTTGACCAGGGTCACATAGCTAGTAAGTGTCTGAAGCCAGATTTGAACTCTTGAAGATGTCTTCTTGATTCCAAAGCCACTGCTCTATTGTAGCTGTGCTATCATCCTAGGAAGTAACCCTTGGGGAGATGCAACCTAGCAATTACTTGTAGAATTCCTACAGTGGCAGCTATTGAAGACCCAGAAAAGAAAGGTCTTACCAATTCTATTCAGTGGAAATAATATTAAAGAAGAACCATTACCATCTGTTTTGCCACTGCACCCAAAGGATCATGAGACCTTTCCATCTGAACTGCTTCTGGAATTTTCCATGTGTTGCCTCCTTGAGCTCCTTGAGTGTAAGGACTCTCTTATTTTCTATCTCCAATACTTAACACATTTCTTTACTTACACACAGTAAGTGTTTAGTAAAAGATTTTTTAATTCATTCTTTCTTTTAAAGTGCTACCATTTTGTGTCATTCTACCCTGTAACAAAGGCAAATATCATTATCCTCCTTACATAGTATCTTGAGTCATGCTGATCTTTAGGTTTGAAATGTGCTTTATAGAAATTATTTCATTTGAACCTCACTACCTTGATAAGTAGGAACCACAGATGATATTTCCCCAGCATGGATGAGGCTCGTTGAAGTAAGTTGACTTTACCTTTGTCACAGAGTTGGTTAGTGATAGGGGTAAGACTAGAACCCAGGTCTCCTGATTGGATCTAGTGCTCTTTCTAATTTGATGCCTTGCTCCTTCACGGAGTATTAAAGGATGAGTGATTGAAAAGATGAGTTTGGTTCAGTTGGACATTCTCGTGCTTGACATCTGTGCCCCTCAATCTCTGTAATTTGGTGATCATCTGTGCCAGTGACCTGTGAGGATAATGAAAAATTGCCTCTTTTATTTTTCCATAGGGGAGGTGCTTTTCACCCTCCCTTTCATTATCTCTCCTTTCAGAAGCTGACATTCTAAAGTAGACAAAGGATGCTAAAAAGAGAAAACTTTTGAAAATCCCTGATTATGGCTACACATCCACCAGGGATGAGAGAATCATAAAGGTTAAGGGGAGTTACGGGAGCTTGGAGGACACCCCTAACCTTTTTGAACAACCTTTTGAAGCTGAGATGGGTAAACAGCTACCCACTCTACCATGGCACTCTTCTTGGTGGGGTTATGCACCGGATGTATCCTATATCCCTTGTTTAATCCAGAAGCATCTCATGTCTCTTACTAAATATGCATGGTACTTTATGTAATGTAATATACATGATATGTGTGATAACATAGATTAGATACATAAAACAGTGCACTTGACATATGTATTTATCAGAAAAGTATAAACATATGATATAACCTGTTTCTATATATACAAAGACATATATATATGTATATATATATATAATAGTAATGATAACAGTTCACATTGATATGGCACTCATTATGTGCCAGGCATTACCCAAGGCACTTTACAAATATTATCACATTTGATCTTCACAACAACCCTGAGATGCAGGGACAATTATTAACCCCATTTTACATGTGGGGAATCTGAGGCTGAGAGAGATTAAGGGACTTGTCTAGGGTTACATAGTTAGTATTTGAGTCCAGATTTGAGCTCAGATCTTCCTGACTCAAGGCTCAGTATTCTATCCACTGAGCTACCTAGTAAAGCCAGATAAAACATAAAGTACTGTGGTATACATAAACATGTATGTGACTGGCCCTGTGACTTCACTAGAATAGAGAACTTCCTCTCTTGGGGCAACTCCAGTTTTAGAGATTTGCCAAGGGCACTGAATTGTTAAGCAACTTGTCCAAGGTCATACAGTTAGTATGTGTTGGGGTAGAATTTAGTGTATATCTTCTTGACTCAAAAGATACTCTGTCATGTGGCTTCTCTTCATACATAGCATGAACTTAATACGTGGTTGTTGAATGAATCCATGAATGTTCTCCAGCACACACAGCTCTTGGTTCTAGCCAGTGTGATTGATATCAGACTTGAAGAATGAGGACTTAACAACAACAACTACAAAAATATACTATTAAATTGTATTTATATTATATTATGTATATATAATGTCATTAAAATATTTTTTTCTCAATGAAAAGAATTCAGTTCTATGCAACTGAACAAGCATTTAATACATGTATATTCTGTAAGACACCACTCTAGGTGCTGGTGATACAAACACTAAAAAAAATAACCCCAATCTTCATGGAACTTACAGTCTCTGGGGCAGGGAAGGGGAGACATTAGGTAAGCAAATATATTAGAAGAAAAGTTGCAGAGGGAGAAAGCACTAACTAGTGTATGGGGTGGGGGGAGAACCAGGGATGGATTTATGGATTAGGGAAGCTGAGTTGATTCTTGATGGAAAAAACAAGGATCATGAGAAGAAAAGACATGGGAGGAATGCATTCTAAGCATAGGTATGTTTGTATGAAGGCATGAAAGCAAGGGTTGAGTATCAAATTCAGGAGATATACTAGTACTCCAATTTGGCTGGAACATAAAGCACATAAAGGAACTCATACAAAATAAGTTTGGAAAGATATATGGGGGCTAGATTGCTGAGTGACTTAAAAGCTGTACAAAAGAGGCTATATTTTATTCAGGCAATGAGAACTGTTGAAGATCTTGAATAGGGCATGACATGGTCAGAACTGTGCCTTAGAAAGTGTGTTTTGGTTGCTATAAAGGAGATGGATTGAAAAGAGAAATTAGAATGACAGACCACATAGGAGACTCTTCCCATAGTTCAACTAAGAAGTGAGGAGGGTAAGAAAAAGAATGGTACTTTTATATAGAGAGTGAAATGAACGAATACAAGAGATGTTCTAGAGGTATAATCAACAAGGATTGGCAACAGATTGGGTATGGGAAATCAGGGACAGGACTGAATTCTGAAAACTTGAGTTCTAGTCCTGACCCTCTTACACCTATGTGACCTTCGGAAGACCATCAGAAACTATTTTCTGAAAACGAGTGCTCTGTACAAAGCTGATTCCTGCCTTCCTTTTTGATAAATAGCTTAAATGTAGCAACTTTATCATAGACATGGAACCTTCACTCTCTTACGGATGGCTCTTGCAGGTATGGGGATCTCTGCATTCTTAGAAGTCCCAAGTGGAGGCTGAATGACCTTTTGTCACAAGATATTATCAAAGATGTTCTCTATCAGTTCTGGACTGGACCACGTGACCTTTGCAAGTTCCTCCCAGTTGTATCACTGGGTTCCATGAAATCAGATTGATCTTTTCTATTCTTCATCTTCTTCTATGTCTGAAAGGCTTGAGAAGAATATTAGAGGTAATGGAGTATTGCACCTATGTGGCTATCTTATGCCAGATGGAGAAAGTTTGAACTGGGAGGGAAGCAGAGCAGACATATTGGATTTATCCAGATTCCTGACTCAGTCCTATTGCTCCTACAGTAAAGTTATCAGGGACAACAGAGAATATTTTAAGGTTGCTCAACATACAGGATCTCATGCCAGTTACATTAGCATTTTGGTGGGATGACAGTGAACTTTTGACTACTATCCCACGAGCCAGCATGGCTCCATCACCTCTGAAATGATTGAGGCAACCGTGAGTGAGAACGCTCTGCTTCTGTGAATTGTAAACAAGGACTTTTCTTTCTGTCAGGTAGAAGCAGATGGGAAGAGAAATGTTTTGGGAGCTAATACATCCATTCAATTTACATGCCATTTCCTTGTTGAATTTTATTATGTGCCAATGCTCATCTATATGGTAAAGAGGGGCTTTGACATAGAAACCAACTTTGAAAGGAAACCTCTATAAATAAAGAAGGGAGAGGGAGAAACAGAGCTTACTTTGCCATTCATTTTGTTTATCCTCAGCTCTTTCTAAATATATTTAGATCAACTTCTATCAAAGTCCTACCCTGATGCCTTGAGAGACTTTGGGAGGACTCTAGGTTCTCAATAACAATACCAGCCAAGCTTGAATTCTAACAAGTTCTATTGAGGTTGTAAGGTTGCAAAGGTGGGCCTTTGGATTGACTCTTACTGGCAAATAAGCCTAAAGAAGTACAGAGAAGTCCATTGCCATCAGGCTGGAAACTGGGTGATAAATGTTTTCAGCCATGCAACTCATGAAGAACATCTATTATGGGGTGGAGTGGTTATGACCTGTGTCAGGGAAGGAAGCACCCACACTGATGAAGTCATGGATCCTTGAAGGATTTGTACAGAGTATTTTCACCCTAGCAACCTGGGATTTCCTCCCATTTCCTCCCCAAGTAACATCCTAAATTCATATGTTTCCAACATTATAATCGGCTCTAAAAATTATTGTGATGTCACCTAAGTGTCATTATGTTTTCCCTACAAGACTCCAACAGAGGGGAAGAATAGCCAAGAAATGGGGTAAAATGTTATTTGAGATGCTTATACTTTTGATAATGAGCACACATGGAAAAAAATAAATTATGGTGGGAGAATATGGGACTATATGTGTAATAAATTTATAAACCCTAGTATATTTAAAAATCATCCCTCCACCTTGAACTGAAAGTGTCTCACTGTGATCTCTGTGGAGCCAGTATGGTTTGTATTTTACCTTCAAAGGGAAAGAGATAAAGATCATTTTACAAAAAGAGCAACTAGGAGTCTAGATTTTTAAAGACATTCCTGACTGCCATCTTTTGCTTATATGCACAGCAAAATGAAAGGGAAGATTTATAATCTGGGAGCAAGAGATAAAGAATTGGGGTGGGTGGGTGGGAATGAGACATGAGACTACATAAGAGGAGAGTAAAAATGCTCCCAAATGAAATTGGAGCCTTTTCTTCATACTTTTTTTTCCCCTGTTACATTTCTCCTCATCCTTCCTTCTCTCCTCCCCTCCCCTTGTTGCTTCTTCATACTCCCCTTGGACTTTATTTCCACACTTTTATTTCCTAATGCCTTCATCATTCCTTAATTTCTTTTCTCATAACTCATATCTTTTTTAATAGCTATTATTATTTTGCAGCTTTTTTCCTCTGCTTCCTTTGCTATGGACTTTTGCAGGAGGGCTCCTCTTTATTCCTCAATTCCCTTTAACATTTTTCAGATTCTCTCATCATTCAAAATGAGATACAAGTCATGCCCCTTATGATTCATATCTTTACTTCTTTCTTTAAAAATACTTCAAGTTTTTTTGACACAGGCTTGATCCAGGGACAGTCTTGCTTTTTAAAAACTACATTTCCACCTTATGAGAGTTTAATTCTGGTGGCCAGTTGCCTTAAAGTCACATTTAGGTCATCTGAGAATGACACTGTTCACTGATGAGAAAAAACTCCAAAACTGTTCTGAGAAGCAACGGGGCAGAAGCCCAGGGTGCCATCTTAGTCATCCTTGCTGGGTGGCCTTAGCACCACCTGTGTTTCCTCCTCTTCTATTAGTATTGTTGGCAATGCCGTGGGAATGGTGTCTGACTCAGAATGACTGCCGAAGGGGATGGCAGGATACGCCCCTTCACAAGGGATGATCTATCAGTCTCCAGCTGCTGGATTACTCTAACGAACAGAATCCTTTTGTTAGGAAAGTGGCAGGATTAGCTTTCTGCTGCTGCCTTTGGCTCCTAAGAGTAAAGATAAAGTCCCCAGTGCAATTTCTCTTCTGGGGCAGCTCTGCCTTTGACCACAGGAAGTCCTTCAAAGAGCTGCACTGCCAAGTCAGTAGGGGGTGGGGGTGGGGAACAGGCTGTTCTTTGACTCCCTCCAACTGGTGATAGGGACAACAGTGTTAGATGAGGGAATTGGGAGGGGGAGGGAGATTGGGGATGCTTCTATCCAGTAAGCATAGTTTACTGGTTAAGCCTAACTAGTGTAGCTAGAGATTGTGGAAGTACTAGACTTAGAGTGAATGCCCCTCCCCCAGAGAAGAAAAGAGTAGCTTTCTTCTCTTTCTTTTTTGTCCACCTAATTTCTCCTCAAAACTTCTTTGCTCTTTCCCTTCCATTGTCCCTTCTTAGCCTTCCCCTTAGCCTTTATTTGCATCGTTCTGTCTCTTGTAGCCCTTATCTGAGAGCTTATATTCCTTTCTGTCTTTCTCATTTGTCCTCAGTTCTTAATAAGGGGAAAGCAACATGCAATAGAGATCATAAGATGAAAGATCCAAAGCTGGAAAGACCCTCACAGGCCATCTAATTCAATCCCCATTTTTATAGAAAACAGGGGCCCTCTCAGCTCAGAAAGTTTAAGTATCTTGCAGCCAGTTGTGTAGGTACTAAAAGACAGAGGCAATCTGGTTCTCTCATTCTTTGTCTTGGAATTAGAAAGACTGAAATTGAAGATTTGGCCACTGGGTGACTATGAACACTTTGTTTCTTAGTATCCCAGGCAATTGTCTAAGACTATAAATTACAGATGACTATCAGACCTGTTCAGTGGATGGAGTTCCCACACTGAGAGTTCTCATGAAAACATAATTCAGAACAAGCAATAATGAGACAGGGAGACAGAGATAAAGAGAAACAGAGAGACACAGAGAGAATGAGAGAGAGAAAAAAAAGAGAGAGAGAGAGATCCCCTTCCAGATATACTTCCACATCTTCTACTCACATTGGTAGTTTGAGCACACAGAGGGGATTATTACTATTTATAGAGCCTCAGGGCTCTGGATATAACATTGAGGGGTAGATTTTTTCTAACATAACTGCTTATGAGCTATCCCCTCCCACCCCACTCCCCAGTGCATTCACCAATATGCATCAGCCATTTGGTATCTTCCCAATATCACTAACCAGTTCATATAAATTAGATCATTTACTGAGAAGATATAGCAAAGACAGTTATAAAAATCATCCTTCCAAAACTAGGTGACACATGCTCCTCTCTGCACACACTCTGTCACTGGGGAGAATCAATTCAAATTTCAAGTGAGAGATACAAAATGTTTTTGCTTTTGTTTTTCCTGACTCAGTATATACTATTCCTCCTATACACATACAAGATCCCTGAGAAGAGTGGGTTCAACCTCGATGCACAAAAGTAGAGAAATATACATGTGTGACCTGGAAGACTTTTTCCCCCTTCAAGGAGTCCCAGAGGAGAAAGTGAGTCTGGTGACTTAGCACAACTCCCTCACTTAAATCCAATTCACTTGCAAATCATGATATCTCCAATGTCATGGTCCTCTTCAACAATGAAGGACAAACAACAACTTCTGTGAGCAGAAATAGGAGCTGCCCCACTGGAGACCCAATTGGAACTGGCCAGCTGTTTTTCTTTCTTTCTTCCTTCCTTCCTTCCTTCCTTCCTTCCTTCCTTCCTTCCTTCCTTCCTTTCTTTCTCTTTTTTCTTTTTCCTTCTTTCTTTATACTTTTTCCTCCTCTCCCTCCCTTTCTCTCTCCTCTTTCTTCCTTTCTTTTCCTTACTTCTGTCCACTTAAGGTATCATATCCTTACCTGTGGATATGTAAATTTTAATATCAGAGCACCTTAAAACCCAAATCATTCTATTTTTCCTTGATTGGCTAAAAATAGGTCCCAGGCCAAGCTCTACTTGGTCATTGTTTGAGCTCTGACTGGCTCCGGTGAATGTAAATAACAATTATTTTGTTTTGTCCAGAAACCCAGAGGGTCTTCCCCTCTAAGATCAAATTTTTTTGACTAGGTAAAAAGGTCAATCTTTGCCTCATTTTTTACCTAGCCTTAATCATTGAATAGGGATTGCCTCAGTCAAACTGGGACCTGTTGAAGACCTTAGCTACAAAAGGTCAAAGTCCTCCACTGCATCCAGGATTATCTCAAGTCATCCTAATCTATATTTCACCACAGGATCCAGAAAGCTCAGGAGGAAAAAGTGAGACTGGTGGCTTTGTACACTTCACTTGCATGTCATAGCATCACCTCCCTGATGACATGGTCCTCTTCTAGAATGAAGGACAAATGAAAACAACCAATGAACAAGTCTCTCTTTTGTTTTCAGTACAAGATGGTAGTAGCCAAGATGGTTTACTGCTGACCTAGATCAAGCAGGCTTCTCATCACATTTTACTGTCTTTAGCACTAGCAAAATCTTTTCTCTAACTCCAGTTTCTGGATGCCTGATGATTCAATTATAATTTGTCCATTTATTTCCAGATACTCACCTAAACAGGAAAGAATAAATGCAAGAGACAAAAGACATAGTGACTTTGTGTTCCAAGACATGGGTGTAGCAAGGTAAGAGGTAGAAATCAATGCCCCTTCAACATTTAGGGGCAAAAAGAAATTGTACCTCTTGACTCAAAGCCATAGGATTAAAAGATCATTGACCTGGACCTTTCATGTGCACACTTAGTTTCATCTCTTTGACCAATTAAAAGGATTTTTATCACCATGTAGTAAAGTCATCAGGAAACAGAAGATACAGCTACATATTTTGAAATGGGAGAAAGGGTCCTATTATTCCATACTACACTATTACAGAAATAAGCTCGCCAAGTTTCCATGAAAGATGCAGCTAGACAAAGAATCTTGCACATATGCTAAACACTGGACCCTCACTTATTACATATATGTATGTAGCACATACATGCATATGTGTATTCATATATACATATATTTGTGGGATCACATAAATATATCTTCCCTCCCCCAAGGAGATAAGTTGATGTAGTTGAAAGTACATTGTATAAAAACTTAGGAGAAATGGGTTCTGATAGATCATGACCCTCCCGAGGGAGAAGATCAACTCTCATTAATTTTCTTATCTCCTTCAGCAGCAAATACAGTGCTCTGCACATAATAAACACCTTTTTAAAAAAGCTTGTTAACATTGTGATTCTAGTTCCAACCCTTCCCCACCTTCCCTATAGTTTTCTGCAACTTACTTCATATCTCTTAGCCTACAAAATGAGAATAATACCTTCTCTTTCTACTTTTCAGACTTGCTAAAGAGATAGGAGATAATGAATATGAAAACATTTTATCAACCGTAAACTTTATAAACCATATAAATATCAATGATTATTATGTGGATTTTTTAAATCTCATATCTTTGGCCCAGGCAGCAATGTATACTAAATGGAGTCCTGAATGTAGAGTCAAGAAGTCAAGTTCAAATCTTCCCTCTACCTATGTGACCATGAGCTCAATGTTTAAGCTCTTAGGGCATAATCATGTATAATTGAAATTATCTTGCTTGCCCTCTCAATGGCTGGAAAAGATGATGGAGAGGTGAGCATTTGAAACTAAAAGTAATTTTTAAATGAACATTTTAAAATAAATAAATAATTTAAAAGAAATGTTTATAATAAAAAGGCTGAAAAACTCTTAGTGCACAAAAGCAATATTTTAGGATTTCAAGGAGCCTCAATAGCTATCTAACCCAACCCACACTAATTCCACACTAATATATCTACCAAGTACTCATCCAGACTGTACTTAAAGAATTCCCACAATCCAGTGCAGAAAGGCAGAGATAGTCAATGCATCCTTCTCAGATCATAATGCAATAAAAATTATATGCAATAAAAGGTCATGGAAAGATAAACAAAAAAATTAATTTAAAACTAAATAATCGAATCCTAAAGAAGGAGTGGGTTAAGCAATAAATCATAGTAATAGTCAACAACTTCATTCAAGAGAATGACCATAATGAGACAACCTATCAAATCTTATGAGATATTGCAAAAGCTGTTCTTAGGGGAAACTTTATATCTTGGAATCCCTATATGAATAAAATAGAGAAAGAGGAGATAAATTGGTCATGCAGCTGAAAAAGAGCAAATTGAAAATTCCCAAGTAAATATCAAATTAGAAATACTGAAAACCAAAGGAGAGATAAATCAAATTGAAATTAAGAAAACTATTGAACTAATAAATAAAACTAGGAGTTGGTTTTATGAAAAATACCAATAAAATTGATAAGACTTTGGCCAATTTGATTTAAAAAAAGAAAGAAGAAAATCAAATTACCAGTATCAAAAATGAAAGAGGTGAACTCACCTCCAATGAGGAGGAAATTAAAACAATAATTAGAAATTACTTTGCCCAACTTTATGCCCATAAATTCGACAATCTAAATGAGTGGGATGATTATTTTTTAAAAAATATAAATTGCCCAGATTAACAGAAGAGGAAGTTGAATACTTAAACAACCCTATCTCAGAAAAAGAAATTAAACAAGTCATCAATGAACTCCCTAGGAAAAAATATCCAGGGCCAGATAGATTTACAAGTGAATTCTATCAAACATTTAAAGAACAGTTAATTTCAATACTATATAGACTATTTGGGGAAACCGGGAAAGAAGGAGTCCTCTCAAATTCTTTTTATGATACAAATATGGTTTTGATACCTAAACCAGGAAGAGCCAAAACAGAGAAAGAAAATTATAGACCAATTTCTCTAATGAATATAGATGCAAAAATTTTAAATAAGGTTTTAGCAAAGAGAATATAACAACTTATCACAAGAATAATACATTATGATCAGGTAGGATTCATACAAGGGATGCAGAGCTGGTTCAATATTGGGAAAACTATTAGCATTATTGATCACATCAACAACAAACCTCACAGAAACCATGTGATTTTCTCAATAGATGCGAAAAAAGCTTTTGACAAAGTACAATACCAATTCCTATTACAAACTCTGGAGAGCATAGGAATAAATGGAACTTTCCATAAAATAATTAGCAGCATCTACCCAAAACCTTCAGCAAGCATTACATGTGATGGAGATAAGCTAGATGCATTTTCAATAAGATCAGGGGTGAAAGAAGGACATCCATTATCCCCACTATTATTCAATATGATGCTAGAAATGTTAGTTGTAGCAATTAGAGAAGATAAAGAAATTGGAGGAAGTAGAATAGGAAAAGAAGAAACTAAGTTATTGCTCTTTGAAGATGATGTGATGATATACTTAGAGAATCCCAGAGATTTAAGTAAAAAACTACTTGAAATAATAAACAACTTTGGCGAAGTTGCAGGTTACAAAATAAACCCACACAAATCTTCTTCATTTCTGTATATTACTAACAAAGTCCAACAGCAAGAGATAGAGAAATCCCATTTAAAGCTAAGGTAGTCATTATAAAATGTTTGAGAGTCTATCAGCCAAAACAAATCCATAGACTATATGAACACAGTTATAAAACACTTTTCACACAAATAAAATCAGATCTAAATAAGATGAAAAGCATCATTTGCTCATGGGGAGGCTGATGCAATATTATAAAAATGACAATTCTACCTTAATTAATTCATGTATTTAGTGCCATGCCAATCAACCTATCAAATAATTATTTTCTAGAGCTGGAAAAAATAATATCAAAATTCATCTGGAAGAACAAAAGGTCCAGAATACCAAAAGAACTAATGAAAAGAAATGCTAGGGAAGGTGGCATAGCTCTATCAGATCTCAAATTGTATTATAAAACAGCAATTATCAAAACCACTTGGTACAGGCTAAGAAACAGAAGGGTAGACAAGTGGAATATGCTAGGTACTCAAGACACAGTAGGCAATGAACATAGCAATCTACTGTTTGATAAACCCAAGGACCCCAGCTTCTGGGATAAGAACTCACTGTTCAACAAAAATTGCTGGGAAAACTGGATAACAGTGTGGAGGAAACTAGGCTTAGACCAACGTCTGACACCCTACACAAGAATAAAGTCCAAATGGGTACACAATCTAGGTATAAAGATTGATACCATGGACAAATTGGAGGAGCAAGGAATAGTATATTTATCAGATTTATGGACAAGGGAAGAATTTTTGACTAAAGAAGAGATAGAAAGCATTATGAAGTGCAAAATGTGTAATTTTTATTACATTAAACTGAAAAGTTTTTGTACAACCAAACTCAATGCAACCAAGATTAGGAGGGAAGCAGAAAAGTGGGAACAAATTTTTGCAAATGGTGTCTCTGATAAAGGTCTCATTTCTAAAATATATAGAGAACTGAGTCAAATGTACAAGAATACAAGTAATACAAGTAATTCCCCAATTGATAAATGGTCAAAGGATATGAACAGGCAGTTTTCAGAGGAAGAAATTAAAGTTATCTATAGTCATATGGAAAAAGCCTCTAAATCACTATTGATTAGAGAGATGCAAATCAAAACAACTCTGAGATAGCACATCACACCTATTAGATTGGCTAACATGACAAAACAGGAAGATGATAAACGTTGAAGAAGATTTGGGAGAGTTGGAACACTAATTCATTGTGGGTAGAGATGATCCAACCATTCTGGAGAGCAATTTGGAAGTATTCCCAAAGGGCTACAAAAATGTGCATACCCTTTGACCCAGCAATATCTTTTCTAGGACTGTATCTCCAAGAGATGGTAAAAACAGGAAAGCATCCCACATGTACAAAAATATTTACAGTAGCATTCTTTGTGGTGGCCAAAAACTGGAAATCAAGGGGATGCCCATCAATTGGGGAATGGCTGAATAAATTATAGTATATGAATATAATGGAATACTATTGTGCTACAAGAAATGATGAACAAGAAGACTTCAGAGAGGCCAGGAAAGACTTATATGATCTGATGCAGAATGAAAGGAGCAGAACCAGGAGAACTGTGTACACAGCCACAACCACAGTGTGCAAAGATTTTTTCTGGTAGACTGAGAACTTCATTGCAATGCAAGGACTCAAAAAATTCCCAATGGTCTTTTAAGGCAAAATGCCTTCCACATCCAGGGAAAGAATTATGGAATTAAATCGCAGAATGTAGCAGATCATTTTCTTTTGTATTACATTTTGGTTTGTTATATGATTTCTCCCATTCATTTTAATTCTTCTATACAACATGACTATGGTGAAAATGTATTTAAAAGGAATGTATGTGTAGAACCTATATAAAATTGTATGCCATCTTGGGGAGGGAAGGGGGAAGCAGAGGGAGGAAGGGAAAAGGAAAATCTAGGTTATATAGTACTGATTATAGAACACAGAAAATAAATTTAAAAAAAGATGAAGCTGAAAAAAAAAGAATTCCATAAAGGATTTATACCACCTCCTAAGATAATTCATTCCATTTTGAGATCTCTCTGACTAACTGTAGGAATTTTTTTCCCCAAAATTAAGTCTGAATTTGCCTTTTCATATTTTCCACCTATTGGTTCTGGTCTTGTCCTCTTGGGTTATACATAACAAGTATACCCCTTTTTCATATGGCAGCCCTTTATTAGTTGAATAAAGCTATCATGTTCCCCCTGAGTTTTTTCTTCTCCAAGTTATACATAATTGGATCTTTCAGTTCATGCTTACATTGCATGGACTAAAAGGCTTAATCATACTAGTTCCATCCTCTAGACAGTTTCTAGATTATCCACATCCTCTTTAAACCATGTCATCCCAAATTGAACACAATAGATTAGGTATGACCAGGACTAAGTATAGAAAGATTCTCAACTGCTTATTCCTGGAAATATGCCTCTCTTAACATCCCAGAACTGCAATAGCTTTTTTGGCAGCCAAATTTCTGATTTATTAGTCGAGTTTATAATCCACTAAAACCTCCTGATCTTTTTTCTCCAAGAAACTGCTGTCTAACTGTTCTGCTCCATCCTTTACTTTAGAAGTTGATTTTTTTTAAGCCCAGGCATAAATCTTTGCATTTATCACTAATGAATTTATTTTTATTAGATTCTGCCCTGGGCTCTTGCCTATCAAGAATGGATCCTGACTCTCTTATTTAGTGTATTAACTATACCTAATAGCTTTAAGTCATCTGAAAATTTGATCAGCAGCCCATGTATGTGTTTATCAAAATCTATAATGAAAAAGCTAGACTGCATAGATGTAGCAGTAAGCACCCCAACATACACAGGGGTCCTGCTATCACAGGTTCTTAGACCTGCATTCATAAAAGGAAAGGCAATTTTGAGAGGTTAACAATCACTTTAACTGAGCGCATGTATCAATCCTTTAGCCAAGTATATATAATCATTCGCCTAGTTCAGAGGAGTCAACAGATACTTCCAACCGTCTGACCATAATTACCACAAGGGAAAGCATGACATCTGGGTTTCAAAACCAAGGAGCTACTTTAGCAGCTTCCCAGAGTCCTCATCTGGCCAAACAAACACTTCCACTCAGTAAGCCCCAAAGTAATCAACAGACATGGCTTCCTCTGCCTGACCATAATTCAACAGACAGGAACAACTGTCTGACCAAACCAGAGAGAGAAGCAGGACATCTGGGTTCTCAGAACTGGAGGGTCCCTTAGCAGCTTCCCAGAGTCCTCATCTGGCACTCAAACCTTCTTGCAAAAACTAAGCCCCAAAGTAAAACCTCACCCTCAGAGTATTTATACCAGTTTTAGAGCCAGAAGGCATCACAGGCCTTTGACCCAGTGCCTCAATAGAAAAAAACAAAAGGTACTCGGGACCCTCCTACAAAACAACTCCCCTAATCAGACTTTCCACAATGGGCAGGCCCATCCATGGGTGGGACAGATTTTTAATCACGTTAAAATAATTAACAATACAAATACATACACTGTTTCTAGTTAAAGAAACTCTTCTTTTTGTACTTTACTCCTTGTAAAGACACTTGACTGATAAAGGCAAGATTTAATCAGAGGCACTTGATTATACTAAAACAAAAACAGCAAAAGAGCCTATTTTGATTGTCATCACAATAGGGCAAAGCACAGATCCTTAGGATGCTCTTGCCAAATTGACACTGAACTATTAAGTGATTATTCTTTCAGTCCAAGTCATTCAATCAGTTCCAATTCCACCTAGTGTTTCACCTAGTTCACTTCTGTCCATCTTTTCCACAAGAATGACATGAAATTCTTTATCAAATGTTTTGCTAAAATCTAGATAAACTATATCTATGTCATTCTTTTGATCCTATTTGGATAAAAAAAGGTATCAAAATGACCCATTCTTAATGAAGTTATGTTGAGTCATTGTAATCACTATTTCCTTTTCTAGATCTCTACTAACAATATCTTTCTCATGGAATGGAAGTCAGGATAGCTGTCCTGCACTGAATATCACTGAGAACTTCCTAGAACCTATGTACGAAGTCCTAGAGGATACTACACAATGAGAAAATAGCAGATTTTTCTATATTTAAATATCTATAATCCACTGTAGGATTCTTCAACTGAGGGCTGGGAATAATCTGTCCATGTTTCATTTAATTCATCCTATCCCTTCCCAACCTTCATTAAAGTCTTACTCTAATCTTTCACTGTGGCAAGGAATTGACCTTTAACTCCTGAAAATCATCTCTGGCAAGAAGCTGAAGGATCTTTGAGGACAGGCCCAGTGAGGACAACTGACCTGGAAAATAGATCAAGTAGAAAACATTTAAGAATTTTTGAACCATCTGAAAATAATAAAAAAAGAACCTAGACATCATATTTTAAAAATTAATAAGAAAAATACCCTGAAAGTCATGATAAAAAAAAAGAGCTTGGAAAGCTGCCCTTATATTCTAGAATCAGAGGGTAAAATAAAACTCAGAAGAATCCAAGGATCACCTCCTGAAAGAGATCCCCAAATGAAAAGTCTCAGGAATATTACAGCCTAATTCCAGAGCTCCCAGGTTAAGGAGAAAATATTGCAGGCAGCAAGAAAGAAGCAATTCAAATATAAAAGAGCTACATCAGGATCATACAAGATTTAGCAGCTTCCAAGTTAAAGGAGCAGAGGCCATGGAATATGATATTCTGGAAGGCAAAGGAGCTTCAAGAATTACAACCAAGAATAACTTATCCAGCAAAGCTGGACATAACTCTTTGGGGGGATGAATATTTAATTAATTAGAGGACTTTCAAGTAGTTAGAAGGAGTCTACACTGACAATGAGTATGGAGGTGAGTCGATGACTGGAATGATCTCCAAAAAAGGAATGGTAAGGATGAGAAAGATGGATGCACTGGGAGAAGAGGGAAGGGAGAGGTAGAATGAAAATTTTTTTCTCACATAAAGAAGGTGTGCAAGGAAGAGTTTTTACAGTGAACAGAAACATAGGAGGTGGGGCAATGCCTGAACCTTACTCTCATTGGAATTGGTCCAAAGAGGGAAGAACATACATACACACGCACTCAGTTGTGTGTCAAATCTATCTTACCCATTCAGCTGAATGTGGAAATCTATCTTACCCTATAGGGAGTTAGGAAGGAAAAGGAAAAAGAGATATTGTATGGCAATTATAAAAGAGAAGGATTAAGGAAAGCTAGTGTTAACAAGCAAAAAAGACTTTTTGAGGAGGGACAGGAAGCAAAAAGAGACAGGAGAGAGAGAAAGGGAGGGACAAGTAGGGACAGAGAGACAGAGAAAGGAGAGATAGAGAGAAAGGAGGAGAGACAGACAGAGAAATACAGAGACAGAGAGGGAGAAAGGAATAAATAGAAGAAAATGGAATACAGGGAAATATACAGTTAGTAATCGTAACTATGAATGTGAATGGCATGAGCTAATCCACAGAACAGAAACAGATAACAGAATGGATAGAAACTAGAATCCAATATGTTGTGTACAGGAGTCACATTTGGAAAAAATACAGACACACACATAGAGTTGAAATGAAAGGGTGGAGCAGAGTCTATTATGCTTCAGCTGAAGGGAAGAGTGTGGGATGGCAATTATGATCTCAGGCAAAGCAAAGTAACAATAAAGCTAATTAAAAGAATTAATCAAGGAAACTACATTTTTTCTAAAAGGTACCATAGACAATGAAATGATATCCAAAATTTTAGAGCAGATTTCTCTGAGAAAGTCCTTATTTCTCAAATATATGGAGAACTGAGTTAAATTTATAAAAATAAGAGCCATTCCCCAACTAATAAATGGTCAAATCATATAAACAGGTCAATTTCAGAAGAAAAAATATCACAGCTGCCTACAATCATATAATCATACTGATTAGACAAAGGCAAATTAAAACAATTTTGAGGTACCACCTCATCCCTATCAGAAATGACAAACGCTGGAAGGGATGCAATAAAATAGGTATAGTAATGAACTAATAGGGGAGTAGCCAATGGGTCCAACCATTCTGGAAAACAATCTGGAATTATACTCATAGGACTATAAAACTTTGAATACCCATTGATCCAGCAATTCCACAACTAGTTCTGTATCCCAAAGAGAACAAAGAAAAAAGAAAAGGATCTATATATACAAAAATATTTATAGCAACTCTTTTTTGGAAAATAATTGGAAATTATTTAGTTGAGGAATTATCAGTTATCAGGAATTATCAATTATCAGTTGAGGAATAGCTGAACAAGTGGCACATGATTGGGATGGAGAACCATTGTGCTACAAGAAATGATGAGGGGATGGCTTCAGAAAAAAAATGCAGCAAGATCTGCATGAACTGATGCAAAGTGAAATGAGAAGGACTAGGAGATCATTGTGTACAGTAACATCAAGGTTGCAATGATGATCAACTGTGAAATACATGGCTACTCTGATCAATAAAATGACCTAAAAAAATTCCAAATGACTGATGATGAAAAAATGCCATTCATCTCCAGAGAGAACTGATGAATTATGAGTACAAATTGAAGTCTAGTTTTCTTGCCTTAATTTTTTTTCCTTTATTGTAATATGGCTACTATGGAAATATGTCTCACATGATTCCACTTCATTAATATTGTTTGCCTTTTCAATCAGATGGGGAGGGTTGAGAAGGAGAGAGAATCTGTAATTCAAAATTTAAAAACAAATAAATAAATGATTTTCAAAGGATGCTTGCAGAAAGTATTGTAGTGGAAACCATATTGAAGTTAAAGTCAAAAGCCCTAAGTTTCCCCATCTATAACATGGAAAAATAATACTATAACTATACGTACATAAATACATACACATATATACACATATATAATATACATACACATATGTGGGTATGTATACACACATATACATACTATACACATATATACATGTGCATATATGTGTGTGTATATAAATAAATATATATGTATATATACACATCTATCTATCTATATCTCTTTCTTTCTCTATCTATCTATTTATATCCTGTAGGAGTAAGTCTTCTCCTGATGTGGTGAGGATCAAATAAAATAGTTTGTGGAAATCACTTTACAACCCTTAGATAAAAGATAATTATTCTTGCCTTAACAACAGAAGATTGATTATTGAGAGCAGGGCCTGATGTGGTGGCAGGGCAGGGGGGGCGGGGAAGAAATTAGGATTGCCAAGTTCCAAGGAGCTAACTGGTAAAGAAAGTAAACACATCTTGGGCGAAACTAAGCCAGATATAGTCAAAACTATAGAGATCAGGTGATGGAAGAGCCAGAATATAAGTAAGCAAGAAACCAGAAAATGGGAAGCATGCAGAAATACAAGAAGTTCAATCTTCATGATGAAAACAAATGAGTGACAAGAAGCTCCTACCAGAAGCATAATTTCAGTAGAGAGATACTTCCTGTAGCTTTTTAAAGAAAATAACCCATTGAGACATTAACTGTCCCTACACAAATTCTAGGTACTGGGAGTAATGGGATACGCCTTTATCTCCTGGTCCTTTTTGTTTCTGGTGTGATGAAACTCTCTCATATGAAGTCCACACTGTCATTTTTGAAATTGGACATGACGATTAGTGTCCCCCTTAAAAATCCATATAGAATCAACATTTTACAACTCATCTCATTCTCCTTGGACTTTCTAATGAGTTCACATCTCAGGAAATTGAGGCATAGAAGCTGATTAGCCTGAGGTCAAACAATGAGTCAGCAGCAGAGCTGGGAATAGAATTGAGGATGTCTATGTCCCTAAGTTGAGTGCTGACTATTCAGATAGCCTCTGCCCTCTTGTAAGACTTGGTTTTATTCTGACTGGTTAACACTGCTCAGGGTCAGTCCCTTCAAAGCTATTTTCAATGACATCTGAAAGTCATGTATCCACTTGGTCTTTCCCTTCATTTACTGGGTCAATTACCAATCCCCAAACTCAGGTCACCCCTACAGGCCACTTTTCTTGCTCTTGGTCTATGGCTAACAAGCATGGTCGTAGGGTAGCTAGGTAGTGCAGTGGATAGAGCACCAATGCAGGAGTCAGAAGGACCTGAGTTCAAATCTCAGTCAGACACTTGATACTCACTAGCTCTGTGACCTTGGGCAAGTCACTTAACCCCAATTGACTCATCCTGGGTCATCTCTAGTCATCCTGATGAACATCTGGTCACTGGATTCAGATGGCTCTGGAGGAGAAGTGAGGCTGGTGACCTGCACAGCCTTCCCTCACTCAAAAAAAAAAACAAAGTCAAGGGCAAGTAATGTCATCATTTCTCTGATGGCATGGTCTTCTTCAGCAAAGAAGGATGAACAACACAACAAGCATGGTTAAAGAAAGTCACAAAATTGAAGTGATTGAGACCATGACAAATTCATAATATGGATGTTCAGCTAGGCCCTCATTATTGCCCTGGAGTCCTTTTATTCATCTTTAGTGATACATTGTTGCCTTACCCATCACATCATTAAAAATAATAACAAATTTGTATAGCACTTTTTGCTTTACAAAGCACTGTCTGCAAAACAACCTTCTGAAGTCTATATTGTATAGCTCCATTTTATTGATGAGAAAACTAACACTAAGTCTGAGACTAAATCTCATACTGAAGTGGCTTCCCTAGTTTACTCATCTACTAAAAGGGGGAACTAGAACTCTGGGCTTCTTAAATTCAAGTACTCTTTCTACCACCCTTTCCATCTGAACTCACCTCACCTACTTCCACACTCTCTCACCTACTTAAGTCCTAGTCAATTATTCCACCTCTCTTTAGAAAAATATAATAATAAAAGGATGATTTGTAAGCATTTAGAAAGCAAAGTGGTGATCCCCCAGCAGGTGATCATCAGAAGTAGATCATACCAGATCAACCTTAGCTCTTTTTTTCCCCCAAAGTGTTACTTGACTGCAACCAAGGGCAACATTGGTTTTTGAATACTGTAGAAATTAATTTGTAAAATCTCATGAACTTGCACTGAACTAAGAGACAGTACACTTAGGTCCTGGTTTCAGAAAGTCTGACTTCTAGTAGTTTGCTCTGAGTCTTTAGTCCTCAGCCTCCTTATTTTTGAAATGGGATCAAGGGCAGACTAGATGCTCTAATAGAAGCCATTCTATTGAGATGGTGGAAGAGTAGGAGCAATATTGCTTCATAAAACAACAGTAAATAGGAAGTTGATACTGCAGGAAAACAGTATCATTCCAAGAGCATTGGGAACTCAAACCCAGAAGATCGCAAATATGTGAAAAATGGTATGGATCTGTTAAAATTTCAACAATAAACTATTTTATTCATCAATGAAAGTAGAATTCCTATATCTGCTTTTAATGACTCTGACCATAGTGTCCCTATGCAAGGAACAAGAAATGGAAAGAAACTGGAAGGAACAGGAAAAAAAAGACAAAGATGAGAAGGACAGATGAATGAGAACAAGTATACAGAGACAAAGTCTTTGTTGTGGCAAGACAGTTTTGAAGACACTGAGAGACTGTGACTTCAAATATCTGAAAGAAAGGAAAAGCAATTGAGATATCGTCAATTACTACCACCCCATGTTTATATTATCATCTAGTAAAATCTTCATTAGAATTGGATTTGCATACATATTGAAGATTTCATTAATGCAAATATAAAAACAGCAAAGGTAGACTCACTGATACTAGCCCTGATTTTTATAGTGTCAGTTACATGTAGTGGATAGAGCAGTGTGCTTACTATCAGCAAGATCTGGAATTGAGCCCTCCTCATATGCTAGCTCCCTGTAACCATGAGCAAGTCTAACCTCTCTGAGCCTCAGTTTCCTCATCAGTAAAATGGGGAAAATAATAGCATTTATGTAACAGGACTATTATGAAACTTAAATGAAATGTACTTGAACTGCTTTGCAGAACTTGAACTTCTATGCAAATGTCATTCATTATTATTGTACTCATACAAGTGACTGAATAGAGCAGAGAACACAAAGATTCTTTTCTATTATTGTTTGTTGACTCCTAAAAGGTCCTTGAGTTCATATAAGAAAATATAGCTTTTTAAATATCCCTATTGCAGGGGTGGAGTCAAGATGGCAGAGTACAAGCATGGACTTCTAGAGCTCTCACCCCAAGTCCAGTCAAATATCTGTAAAAAATTACTCTAAACAAATTCTGGATCTGCAGAACCCACAGAATGATGGAGTAAAGTAAGGCCCTAGCCAAAAACAGCCTGAAAGGTCAAGGGAAAGTATCTATCTTGCTTCTTTAAGATCAGGGTGCAGTCCAGCATAGGCCTCACCAACACAGAGAGTACCTTAGCAGGCCTCTAGAGGACTGAATCTCTGGCACCTATGGCATTTTCCAGACTTCAAAATCCCAAAATGCCAGAGGACAAATCAGAAGGTCAGTAGAAAAAATCTGTAGGATCTATGTGAAAAACTAAAGTAGTCCTGCTACAGGCCCAGGGTGGCAAAAGGGGTGGAGGAGCTCTTGGCAGCAGTAGGGGCAGCAGGGGCAGTGGCAGCTGCTGTTTCTGGAGCTCTAGACCCACAGATTGTGGGGGGATGAAGGGGCTGACAGTATACCACCCAACCCCACTGGATGCAAGATCTACCTTGACAAAGAGTTCATAAGGCAAGTAAATGACTGAGGAAAAAGCAAATGGCAGAAAAAGAATCAGACTAGAATATCACTTTGGTGGCAATGAAGAACAAAATATACAAACAGAACGCAAAAAAGTCAAAGCTGCTACATCCAAAACCTCCAAGAAAAATATGACTTGGTCTTATGCCACAGAAGAGCTCAAAAAGGATTTTGAAAATCAAGTAAGAGAAGTAGAGGGAAATTGGGAAGAGAAATGAGAGTGATGCAAGAAAATCATCAAAAACAGGGGGACTGCTTGCTAAAGGGGACCTAAAGAAATGCTGAAAAAAAGAACATTATAAAAAATAAACTAACCCAAATGGCAAAAGAGGTCCCAAAAGTCGATGAGGAGAAGAATGTCTTAAAAAGCAGAATTGGCCAGATGGAAAAGGAGGTCCAAAAGCTCACTGAAGAAAATAATTCTTTAAAAATTAGAATGGTGCAGGTGGAAGCTAATGACTTTATGAAAAAATCAAGAAATTATAACATGAAACCAAAGAATGAAAAAATAGTAGGCAATGTGAAATATCTCATTAGGAAAACAACTGTCCTGGAAAATAGATCCAGGAAAGGCAATTTAAAAATTATTTGAATACTTGAAAGTCAGGATCAAAAAAAAAGAGCTTAGATATCATCTTTAAAGAAATTATCAAGAAAAAACTGCCCGATATCCTAGAATCAGAGGCTAAAATACATATCAAAAGAATCCATCAATCACTCCCTGAAAGCAATCCCAAAATGAAAATTCCTAGGTATATTGGAGACAAATTCTAGAGCTCCCAGGTCAAGGAGAAAATATTATAAGCAGTCAGAAGGTAACAATTTGAGTATTATGGAAACATAATCAGGATAATGCAAGATCTAACAGCTTCTATATTAAGGGATCAAAAGGCTTGAAATATGAGATTTGAAAGTTCAAAGGAGCTGGGATTAAATCCAAGAATCACCTATCCAACAAAACTGAGTATAGGAAGTGGAACCAAAATGGCAGAGTAGAAGGACGAACCTACTCTGGTTTTGCTACCATAACTCAAAAAATACCTGTAAAAAATGACTCTGAACAAATTCTAGAGCAGCAGAAGTCACAAAATGACAGAGAGAAAGATATTTCCAACCCAAGATAGCCTGGAAGATGGACAAAAAAGGTCTGTTTCCCTGGGATCAGAGTACAGTGCAGTCCAGCCTTGGCTGCACTGTCCAGCCTTGGCTGCACTGTGCATCAGGGACAGGACTGGGACAAACATCAGGGAGTAGAATCCTGGGAAGCAACTGCGGTTCTCACATTTCTCAACCCACAAATGCCAAAGACAGTTTCAAAGTTCACTAAGAAAGTTCTTTCACCTGAGTGAGAAGGGAAGCAGTCTGGACCTGACCCCAGGGCAGCAGGTATCACTAAGGCAGCAGTGACAATTTTCAGAGCCATGGCCTAAAGATCCTGGGGGAACCAAGTGTCTGACCTGGATTTCAGCCCTGAGTGACCATCCAAGGGTGAGGAGGAACACTGGCTGGTGGAGCTGGTGGTGACTGTGGAGAGGGAATTCTACTCACAGATCCTGAGCAGAAAATCTTATGGTTGCTCCCAGACCAGAGGGCAGGCCAGGAAAGGATTAAACTCCTCTCCATTGATTGTGCCACCTTGGAGGAACTAAGAACTTACAGGTCCCTAGAATAAACTCTCTTCTTGACAAAGGACTCAAAAGTCAAGTAACTGGCTGGAAAATTGCCCCCAAAAAGGAAAAAAATAAGACTATAGAAGGTTATTTTCTTGGTGAACAGGTATTGACTTCCATTATTTCAGATGAGGAAGAACAATGCATACCATCAGAGGAAGACATAAAAGTCAAGGCTTCTGTATCCCAAACCTCCAAAATAAATATGCAATGGTCTCAGGTCATGGAAGAGCTCAAAAAGGATTTTGAAAATCAAGTAAGAGAGGTGGAGGAAAAATTGGGAAGACAAATGAGAACAATGCAAGAAAATCATGAAAAGCAAGTTAACAAGTTGTTAAGAGACCCAAAGAAATGCTGAAGAAAATAACACCTTTAAAAATAGCCTAACCCAAGTGGCAAAAGAGGTTCAAAAAGCCAATGAGGAGAAAAACTTTAAAAAGCAGAATTGGTCAAATAGAAAAGGAGATTCAAAAGCTCACTGAAGAAAATAGCTCTTTAAAAATTAGAATGGAGCAAATGGAAGCTAATGACTTTATGAGAAACCAAGAAATTACAAAACAAAACCAAAAGGATAAAAAATAGAAGACAATGTTAAATATCTCATTGGAAAAACAACTGACCTGGAAAATAGATCCAGGAGACATAATTTTAAAATTATTAATCTACCTGTGAACCGTGAACAAAGAATAGAACCTAGAAGTCAAAGGAACTAGAATTAAAAACCAAGAACTACCCACCCAGCAAAACTGAGTATAATGCTTCAGGGGAAAAAATGTTCATTCAATGAAATAGAAGATTTTCAAGCATTCTTGATGAAAAGACCAGAGCTGAATAGAAATTTTGACTTTCAAACCCAACAATCAGGAGAAACATGAAAAGGTGAACAGCAAAGAGAAATCATAAGGGACTTACTAAAATTGAACTGTTTGCATTCCTACATGGAAAGATAATATTTGTAACTGTTGAAACTTTTCTCAGTATTTGGGTAATTGGAGGGATTATACTCATGTATATATAGCCAAAGGGCACACGGTGAGTTGAATAGGAAAGGATGATATCTAAAAAAATAAAATTAATTGGAAGGAGAAATGGAGACATGGAATGGGGCAAATTATCATAAAAGAGGCAGAAAAAACTTTTTCAATGGAGGGGAAAAGTGGGGAGGTGAGAAGGGAAAAATGAGACTTGTTCTCATCATATTTGGCTCAAGGAGGGAGTAACATGCACACTCAATTTGGTGTGAAAATCTATCTTACAATACAGGAAAGTAGAGGAGAAGGGGCTAAGTGAGGTATGGGGGGATGGTGGAAGGGAGGGCAAATGGGAGAGGGAGGAAGTAAACATTTTGGGGAAGGAAGAAGGTCAAAAGAAAGGATAGAATAAATGGGGGATGGGATAGGATGGAGGAAAACATAGGTAGTCTTTCACAACATGACTGTTGTGGAAGCATTTTGCGTGAATACCACAGGTATAACCCATATCAAATTGCTTGCCTTCTCAGTGGGGTGGGTGGGGAGGAAGGAAGGGAGAGAAGTTATAAGTAAAATCTTAAAAACAAATGTTAAAAATTGTTTTTACATGCAACTGGGAAATAAGACATACAGGCAATGGGGTATAGAAATCTATCTTGCCCTACAAGAAAATAGAGATGAAGAGGGTGAGAGAAAGGAGGAGTATGATAAAAGGGAGGGAAGATTAGAGGAAGGGGTAATCAGAAGGCAAGATGTCTTGGAGTGGGCAGAAGGGAGAGATGGGGAGAAAATTTGAAACTCAAAATCTTATGGAAGTGAATGTTGAAAATTAAACTAAATAAATAAACTTTTAAAAAGTATTCTAGAAATAACTAGAGAAAATAAATAACTAAATATCCCTATTCTAAGTAGGTGCCTCTTATGCATATATTAAAAGGATAGAAGAACACAATATAAACAAGAACAGATAACTTTGTTCCATGATCATTTCATCATTTGCATCAAGAAAGATTTAAAGGAGAGTTCACCAAAGGTATTCCCTACTGTAATGAAGAACGCCTAGAGAAGGATTCAAATGGAAGAATAGATGTAGATAGCAAGGTCTTTCAGATGATCCTGTTTATATGATACTGTGCTGATTACTCCAAACATTGAAAAACTACAGAGCCTCTTAAATAAGATTCACATTTATTCAAAAGACTTTGGCCTGATGATTCACACAGCAAATGCAAGGTTAATGAAGCATGTATATTATCTAAGGAATATTATGTTGTTGGATGGACAAAATCAATACTAAATATGGACAGTTAGCTGGCCCTAAGTCAACAAGCATTTATTAAGCTGCTACTTAATCACTGTACTAAATGTGGGGACTGGGGGAGGAGGGGGAGAGTCCCTACTCTCAAGGAGCTCCCAATCTATTGAGGGAGACAACATTCAAACAATTATTTGCAAGCAAGATAGAAACAAGATGAATGGGAGGTAATTACAGAAGGATGGCATAAACATAAAAGATCAGATAAGGTTTTTTGGGGAAGGTCAGATTTTTGCTGGGACTTGAAAGAAGTGGGGGAATCCAGGAGATAGAAATAAGGAGGGAGAAAACTCCATACATGGGATACAGTCAGTAAAAAATGTACAGAACTGAGAGATGGAATGTCTAGGATGAGGAAAAGAAAAGAGGTCAGTTTCATTGAATGGTATGGTACATAGAGAGGAATAAGTTGGAAGAAAACTGGAAAGGGGATCTGATTATAAAGAACGTCAAAAGAGGAATAGGAAATTTTATATTTGCTCCTGGAGGCAAAAAGGGACTAAATCGAGTTTATTGAGTCTTGGGGGTGAGGGTGGGAGGGGAAATGGTGTCAGGTGGTGACTAGGTCAGACCTGTGATTTAGGAAAATCAATTTTACAGATGAATGAAGGAACAACTGGAATACAGGGAGATTTGAGGTAGAGAGACAAACAGAGAACTATCAGAACAATGCAGGAGTCAGATGATGCTGTCTGACTCCAGAGCAGCAGCAGAAGAGGGAGTGAGTGAGTCCCAGAGAGGTGAGGATGAAATCAACAGGACTTAGCAACTGATTAGATATGAGGTTGAGGGAGAGAGAGAGTCAGGAGTTAAGAACATTTAGTTTGTAATCCTAGGTGAAGGAAGGATGATGGTGCCCTTGACCTTGAAAAAATGAAAACTGTCCAGATCTAGATTTATTAAAATTACTAGGAAAAGTGAAAGATAGAAGGTATGTCTATATATATGTATATATGTGTATATATATATACATACATACACACATACACGAATGTGTATATAGATATAGGTATATATGCACATATATATGCATACACACACAAATACATACACACATATACATATCACCTCATGAAAGAAACCTCAAAATGAAAATTCCCAAGGATATCATAGGAAATATCCGGAGGTCCTACATCAAAAAAAACAGTTACTATAAACATCCACAAAGAAGTCCAAATGCTAAGGAACCCAGGCAAAATCACATAAGACCTGGAGATGCTACCATAAATGAAAACAGACCTTGGAATATATTTCAACTCATTTCGTCTTAGCATTATTTCTTTTTCAAATTTTTAGTTACAGATTCTATCTCTCCCTCCCAATCCTCCTCCACCCACTGGGAAGGTAAACAATGTCACCAATTATTTATGTGAAATCATGTAAAACATTTTATATTAGCCATATCACACACAAAAAAAGAGAACAAAGAAAATGAAAAATAGTTATACTTCAATTTGCACTCAGAGTAGATACATCAAAAGTCTTTGTGGAAGTGGATTACATTTTTTGATCATCAGTATTTTGAAATTGTCTTGGATCATTCTATGGATCAGAATAGCCAAGTCTTTCACAGTTGATCATCATTACAACATAGCTGTTACTATGTAAAATAACCTCCCCATCCTCACTGAATTTTACATCAGTTTATGTAGGTCTTCCTATGCTTATCCCCCCTGAAATCACCCCCTCTTCATTTCTTATAGCTCAATAGCACTCCATCACAATGATATGACACAGCATGTCCAGCCATTGCCCAACTGATTAGCATCCCCTCAGTTTCCAATTCTTTGCCACTAAAGAAAGAGCTGCTCTAACTATTTTTGTATGTATAGGTGCCTTTCCTCTTGGATCTCTTTCAGGTAAAATCCCAGGAGTGATCTTGCTGGATCAAAAGGTATACAAAGTTTTATAGTTCTTTCAGCAAAGTTCCAGACTGTTCTAGAGAATGGTTGGATCCATTAGGATCCATTAGCTATTTCACCAAGTTTATTAGTCTACCTATTTGCCGATATATGACTACAGGTAGCTTTGATTTCTTCATCTGAAAACTTCCTGTTCATATCTTTTGGCCATTTATCAATTCAAGAATGGCTCTTATTTTTATAAATTTAACTAAATTCCCTATATATTTGAAAAGTGAAGCTTTTCTCAGAAACTTGCTGTAATTTTAAAAAAATTTACATCATTGTTATGGTATCTTTTTAATAAAATGTATTTCTTTTTCAATTCTCAACATTCACTTCCGCAAGAACTCAAATTCAAAATTTTCTCCCATTTCTCCCCACCCCCACCCCAAAACATCATGCACCCCATACACCTCTTCCTCCAGTCTGTCCTCCCTTCCACTCCCTACACTTCTTCCATCCCTCTTCCCCTCTACTTTCCTGTAGGGCAAAACAGATTTCTATACTTCATTACCTATTTATCTTAATTTCCAGTTGCATGCTAAAGCAATGTTTGACATTTATTACCAAAGCTTTGAGTTCCATATTCTTTCCCTCCCTCCCTCCCTCCCTACCCACCCCCATTGAGAAAACAGGCAATTGAATATAGGTTATACATGTGTAACAATGCAAAGCACTTCCATAAGAGTCATGTTGTAAAAGACTAACCACATTTCCCTCTGACCTATCCTGCCCTCAATCTATTTCATTCTCTCTCTTGACCTGTCCTCCCAAATAGTGCTTGTTTCTGATTATCCCCTTCCCCAATTTGTTATCCTTTCTATTATCTTCCCTCTCTTATCCTCTAACCCCTTGTCTTCCTGTAGAGTAAAATAGATTTTGATATCCAGTTGAGTGTGTGTTATTCCTGCTTAAGCCAAATTCCATGAGAGTAAGGCTCACTCATTTCCTTTCCTCTCCCCCCTCTTTCCCTCCATTGTAAAAGTTCCTTCTTCCCTCTTCCATGTAAGATGATTCACTACATTCCACCTCTCCCTTTCCCGTACTCTTAGTACATTCCATTCAACAGTAAATTTTCTTTTTTTAGGTATCCTTCCTTCACATTCAGCTCACCCTGTGCCTTCTGTCTATGTATATACACATATATACATACACACACACACACCCATGTACATATACATACCTACACATATATATAATATACACATACATACATACATACACATACATGCCTACATATATATTTTCCCTCTAACTACCCTAATATTGAAAAAGGGCTCATGAGTTACAAATAACATTTTTCCATGTAGGAATGTAAACAGTTCAACTTTAATGAGTTCCTTAAGACTTCTCTTTCCTCTTTACCATTTCATGTTTCTCTCGATTCTTGTATTTGAAAGTCAAATTTTCTTTTCAGCTCTGGTCTTTTCAATGAGAATGCTTGGAAGTCCCCTATTTCACTGAAATTCCATTTTTTCCCCAGAAGTATTATGCTCAGTTTTGCTGGATAAGTGATTCATGGTTTCAATTCTATCTCCTTTGACCTCTAGAATATTATACTCCAAGCCCTTCAATCCCTTAATGAGAAGCTGCTAAATCCTATGTTCTCCTGATTATATTTCCATAGTACTTGAATTATTCCTTTCTGGTTGCTTGCAATATTTTCTCCTTGATCTGGGAATTCTGGAATTTGGCTAATATTCCTAAGAGTTTTCCTTTTGGGGTCTCTTTCAGGAAGTGATCAGTGAATTCTTTTCATTTCTATTTTATCCCCTGATTCTAGAATATTGGGGCAATTTTCCTTGATAATTTTTTGGAAGATGAGATGTAGATACTATTCTTTGTTCGTGGTTCACAGGTAGACTAATAATTTTAAAATTATCTCTCCTGGATCTATTTTCCAGGTCACATGTTTTTCCGATGAGATATTTAACATTGTCTTCTATTTTTTATCCTTTTGGTTTTGTTTTGTAATTTCTTGGTTTCTCATAAAGTCATTAGCTTCCATTTGCTCCATTCTAATTTTTAAAGAGCTATTTTCTTCACTGAGCTTTTGAACCTCCTTTTCCATTTGACCAATTCTGCTTTTTAAAGTTTTTCTCCTCATTGGTTTTTTGAACCTCTTTTGCCACTTGGGTTAGGCTATTTTTAAAGGTGTTATTTTCTTCAGCATTTCTTGGGGTCTCCTTTAGTAACCTGTTAACCTGCTTTTCATGATTTTCTTGCATTGTTCTCATTTCTCCTCCCAACCTTTCCTCCATCTCTCTTACTTGATTTTCAAAATTCTTTTTGAGCTCTTCCATGACCTGAGACCATTGCATATTTATTTTGGAGGTTTGGGATTCAGAAGCCTTGATTTTTATGTCTTCCTCTGATAGTATGTATTGTTCTTCCTCATCTGAAAGGATGGAAGTCAATATCTGTTCACCAAGAAAGTAACCTTCTATAGTCTTATTTTTTCCCTTTTTTGGTCATTTTCTCAGTGAGCTACTTGACTTTTGAGTCCTTTGTCAAGAGGAGGGTATACTCTAGGGACCTGTAAGTTCTCAGTTCCTCCAAGGTGGCATAATCAAGGGAGAAGAGTTTACTCCTCTCCTAGCCTACTTTCTGGACTGGGAGTAACCACAAACACTTTTCTGTCCTAGAACTGTGAATAGGATTCCTTCTCCAAAGCCACCACCAGCTCTATCTAGCCAGTGCTTTTCTGACTGAAATGTAGATCAGCTGTTCAATTTTCCCAGGGTCTTTAGGCTGAGGGCTCCAAAAGTGGATGCTGCTGCTACCCTGGGGATGGGGCTGGGACAGGACTATGCTCCCCTCTCACCCCTCTCAGGTATAACAGCTTTCTTACTGACCTTTGAAGCTGTCTTTGGTGTTTGTGGGTTGAGAAATCTGGGAACTGCATCTGCTACCAATGATTCCATGCCCTGAAGCCTGCTACAGTCCTGTGGCCCAGGCTGGGCTGTACTCCACTCTGAGCCCAATGTGATTGACCTTTCCTGTCAGCCTTCCAGGTTGTCTTGGGCTGAAAATCTATTTCACTCTGTCATTTTGTGGCTTCTGCTGCTCTAAAATTCATTTAGAGTCATTTTTACAGGTATTTTATGGGCTATGGGGGGAGAGCTGGAGGAGGTCTGTCCTACTCCACCATCTTGGCTCCGCCCCCCTCATCTATGGTTCCTTTTTAGGAAAATGTAGTTTCTCTGATTATCTCTCTTAATTAGATCTATTTTTGCTTTTGCTTTGTCCAAGATTGTGTTTGCCACACTTGCCATCTTCACTTCAGCTAAAGTATAGTAGACACTGCTCCACTCCTTCATTTCAACTCTGTGTGTGTCTTTCTGTTTCAAGTGTGTCTCTTGTACACAACATATTTTTGGATTTTGGTGTCTAATCCATTCTGCCATCTGCTTCCCTTTTGTGGGTTAGCTCATCCCATTCACATTCAGTTATGATTACTCTCTCTATATTTCCCTCCTTCTTGTTTTCTTCTGTTTACCCTATCTCTTGCTGTCTTTTCCTGTCTCTCCTCAAAAATCTATTTTGCTTCTCACCACTATCCTCCCCTTTATTATCCCAACCCCATACCTCTTATACCCTTCCCCCATTACTACCTTAGGTAAGAAGGATTTTTAAACCCATTTGAGTCTGTGTATTCTTCCCACTTTGAACCAATCCTGATGAGAATGAAGTTCAAGCATTGCTTGTCACCATCCTCCCATTTTCCCTACTACTTCAAAAGCTCTCCCTTGTATGCTTCTTCTTTGTGAGAAAATGTCCCCTATTCTGCTCCTTTTGTCCCAGCACAAGCCACTTTCTCACCCCTTCAATTTTGAGATCATCCCAATGTAGGCCACTCACACTCCTGCCCTCTTTCTATGTAGACTCTTTCTAACTGCCCTAATAATGATAAAGTTCTAAGAAATTACAGTTTTCATCTTCCCATATAGAAATGTGAACAATTTAATTTTACTGAGTCTGTTATGATTTCCCTTTCATGTTTACCTTTTTCTGCTTCTCTTGAATCTTATGTTTGAATGTCAAAGCTTTAGCTCTGGTCTTTTTATCAAGAATGTTTGAAAATCTCTTATTTCATTAAATATCCATGTTTTTCTTCAGAAGGATTATGTCTAATTTTGCTTAGTAGGTTGTTTTTGATTGTAATCCTAGCTTCTTTACCTTCCAGAATATCATATTCCAACCCCTCTGTACGTTTAAAGTGGGAAATGTTTAATCTTGTACAATCCTGGCTAGGCCTCCATGATATCTGAATTGTTTCTTTCTGGATGGAGGTAATAGCTTCTCCTCAATTTGGGGCCTCTGCAATTTGGCTATAATATTCTTAGGAATCTTGATTTTGGGATCTCATTCAAGAGGTGGTTGGTAAATTCTTTCAATTTCTATCTAACCCTCTGTATCTAAGATATCAGGGGAGTTTTAAAAATAATTTTGAAATATATACCTTGGCCTTGTTTTTATAACTTTTCAATAATTTTTGCATGCTTGATCTATTTTTCAGGTCGGTTGTTTTTCTGATGATGTATTTCACATTTTCTTTTACATTTTTTTCCCGTTCTTTTGACTTTATTTTTTCTTGAAATCTCAAGGAATCATTAGCTTCTACATGCCCAATTCTAATTTTTAAGGAATTATTATCTTTGATGAGCTTTTGTATTTATTTTTCCTTTGGTTTATTTTGATTTTAAAAGGAGTTATCTTCTCCAATGAGTTTTTGTGCCTCTTTTACCATTACATCAATTCTGTTTTTTAGGATGTTATTTTTTCAGTATTTTTGTATCTCTTTTACAAAGCTGTTAATACTTTTTTTCATAATTTTCTGGTATCACTCCTTTTTTCTCAGTTTTTCCTCTACCACTCATTTCTTTCTTAAACTCTTCTAACAATTCTTGATGGCCTGTAACCTAATTAACTTTCTTTGAGCCTTTGCTTGTAGTTGTTTTCAGGTTGTTGACTTCTAAGATTTGTCTTGTTCTTCCCTGACATTATAGTATCTTTTTATGCCAAATGTCTTTTTTGTTGTAGCTGTTGTTTCCTCATTTTTCCAGCCTATTTCTTCACTTTAAACTATGACACAATTGGGCTTTGCTCACCCAGGGTGGAGAGGCACTGTGTTAAGCTTCAGGTTTTTTTCCCATTGTTGTTTTCAGAGGTGGTCCTGGGGGTCTGCAAGTTTTTGGTGCTTCTAAGGTGGTGTTATCTTGGGAGAGTTGTAGTCACTGCTTTTCTGGTCTGTACTCTGGTCTTTACCCAGAAGGACCACTTGTCCTCTGTAGCTGCAAATACTAATGCTTCTTTTGAACCTAGAACTGTGAGCAGGGCCCCTTCTCCCTTGCCATTGATCACAGGAGATCCTTTCCATCCTGGAACCACAACCTAGAACTGCTTATGAGTAATAGAGTTGCCAACTGGTGCCAGGTGCATCAAGTGCCAGCAAAGAAACCTCTGTAATTGTTTTCTGATCAGTTGTCTGACTTGCTTACCAACTCTGTGGTGAGAACTCCTAAAGCTGCTGATGCTGCTGTCCCAGCAGCCTCCAAGGCCCACAGTTAGTGATCAAGTTGTTTTGGGGGTGGGGGCCGGGTGGAAAGGGTGTTGTTCCTACTCCAGTGTAATAGATCTTTCCTGCTGTCCTCCTAAATTGTCTTAGGCTGGAAAAAATATCTCCCTCTGACCTTTTGTTGACTCTGCTATGCCAAAATTTGATTTAAGGTGTTAATTTAAAGTTATTTGAAGGGAAATAATGGGAGAGCTCTGCTGGTCCTAGTCTGTACTCCACCATCTTGGCTCCACCATTGGAAGACAATATTGAAAAACAATCAAAAATGCATAGTTATAAGAAGGAATAATTTGTTCTTCAAAGATAGGCATAATCCTATTGGGGGAGGTGTTGGGAATGAACATTTAATGGAATAGAAGACTTTTAGGCATTTATAATTTTTAAGAAAGACCATCACCAAGTGTTTTGAAATACCAGTGAGTCAAAAGAAAGAAGAATGCTCTCTGATTATTTAGTATTAGTATTCTATTAGGGGAGGGGAAACTGGTGTCCCTTCAGGAACTTAAGAAGGACATGAAAGGAATTGATTGATCTTCTTTCTGAGGATATAATGGAGGAAAAGGGAAGGGAAGGCATAAGGAAGAATATACTAGTGAAGAAAAGAGGAAGAAGAGGTTGAATTTTCTATCTCTCACAATCAGGGTGAAGAGAATATATAAATATTGAGAAATAGGTGAGGGCAGTAGGCATCATATGAACCTCCCTTACTTTTATCTGAAACAGAGAAAAAAGGGTTGTATACACACACACACACACATACATATACAGGCTCACAGATATTGGTATAAAAATAGGAAAAACTCAACAGAGAAATAAATAAAAATTGGTAAGAGTTATTTTAAAATGAAGAGTAATACCTGGAACAGAATAGATGCAAGTAAAATTTTAAAAAGACAAAACAGCCCTTCCTGACCTTGAACACAGAATTAAAAAGAAAAAAAAAGAAACAGAATCTAAGGAAATGGTCATAAATTGGGGATGGGGGATAAGTAAAAAAAAAAAGTTATGCAGTATAAATGTAATAGAATGATATTGTACTGTAAGAAATGACAAAAGGGAGAATGTCAAAGAATCCTGAATAGAATGATCTGATATAGACTGATATGAGCACAACCAAGAGAAGAAAGTATGCAAGGACAACATTATAAATAAAAATGGGTTTGAAAGACTTAAGCGGTCTAACCAAAGTAAATGCCAGTCATGCCTTCAGAAGTCCTATGATGAAGCCTGTTACCTATCTCCTGAAAGAAGATGAACTCAAAGTATGGAAAGAGTCATGTTAAGACAGGTCCACTGTGTGGATTTGTTTTGTTTGACTAAGTTTATTTCCTAAGAGCTTGGGGTTTTTTTTCCCTCTTTTTTCCCCTTCTTTTGTTCATTTAAAACAGGGAGAGACTGGAGAAGCGAGTTGTCAATAGTCATGGAGAGCAAAAATAAGGCCATTTACATGTTTTTTTTAATCTGCAGAAGGGAACATGAAAAAATTCACAAGGAAGCACTGAAAAACAGGATAGTTTTGAAAGTAATATGTGGAATATATGACATGACATTTTTAAACAAGTGACATAAAATGGAGATTCATATCTTCACATATAATCCTACTTTTGTATTCTGCTATGTATGTGTAAAGGTTGCTTTCATTGTTTAAGATCAGAATTAAAAACATAAAATTAATCTTTAAAAAAAATGATTGATGAATCTAAGTCCTGATCTTGCCCGTATTAAGTTCTACCTGTTCTTCAGAGACTTCTTGGACTTTCCATGCCCAATATCCCCATTCCCAGAACTGCTAGATCACTTTATATAAGACTGTACTGAAAGAACACTGGACTGGGAATCAGAAAGACCTGGGTCCATGGTTTTATTCTGTCAATTGTCCTTAATAAATTTACCTCATTTGTTTTCTATTAAGTACCTATAGTGTGGGGTTTCCATTTACTTGACACTGAGCCTCCTTCCCCTTAAGGGTCTGCTTCAGCTTTAGTCCCAGTCCTATCAAGAGTTCTGCCTCAGTGTTGGCACCCCAGGAAATATGCACATTTTCCCCACAATGTACACAGTGCTCCAGATATGGTCTGATCAAGGCAGAATACAAGCCAACTATCACCTTCTTGGTACTGGAAACTCTGCCTCTTAATGAAGCCCGAAGGTGGACTAGATAATCTCTCTCTAAGGTCTCTTCTCAGTTTAACATCCTGTGATCCTGTGATTCAGTAAATGTTTATTTATAATGATAACGATAATGAACAGCTGCCACTTCCATAAGTAACATTCACAGACCTCATTTGTCCTCCTATGACCTTCTTTCTAGTCCCCTTGTTACTATTTCTAAATTAATGAAATAGTTCCTATGGTTGCCTTTAAAGTCAGCAAATATAGAAAGGAAAATAACCCCATGGCAGATGTCCATTTTTACAAAAATTACCATATGAGGAAAGAGGTTGCAAAAGACCATTTTCTACCTAGGCTGTCCATTTTTCTTCATCTTTGCACTGCCCACCACTCTCTCCTTCTACTCCACTGTGAAGAAATTCCTCTGATCACAAAGATAAGATTCAGCCTTTGAAAAATAAGCCACAACAGAATTTGCCCTTGGACTTTATCTGCTCTCTTGTCCTTGGAATTCCCAGCTTCCTTATTGCTCCATGTGAAACTCTTGCATTTGGAAATGAATGGATGTGGGTCAGGGGAAAACTGGCATTGTCCCATAGGTCTTCATGACACAAGTTTGTTCCACTGTGAAGAGTTGTTTCCTCCCTTATCCTGCTGAGAAGGAAGGAAACTTGGCCTCTTAAAGATAATTCCCCTTTTGCCTTTCAAGTGTCCTTTGAAACACCAAAACTGCCACGTAGCCAGCCTCTGTTGGCTGGTACTTGTTGAGCAGGTTCCTTGACCTATATCCTGCATGTCAATGAGGGAACAGTAGGCACCATGCCATTATAAATGTTTATTAGAGATGGAACAGGCTTGTTTGGGAAGCTATGGATACTGCAAGACTTGCTTTGATCCTCTGGGTCAAAGGTTGAAAGGGGTAAGGATTTGAAGACTACTCCACATAAGGTCCTAGAAAGGAACATGGGAGTTGGTAGAGAAATATCCCTGTTCCTCTTCATAGGAAAACAAGAATAGCAGAGGTAGAAAGGACAAAATTTCAGACTGAGTCATGAAACAGATTTTTAAGTGAATTTCCCCATTGACCTCCACTGACATGGTATACCAGATTCAGATTTACTACTCATGAAAACTTGGTTCCTCTACCCAGATGTGAGATGACAGGTCAGAAGCCCAATGGCAGAAGGGGAACCTGAGAGTGATTTGTGATAGCCACAGTCATTGTTTGTGTTATTACCCACCTCCATATATCACCATAACTTTGGTTCATCAGATTCCAATGGAGGAGAAACTAGGTGCTACAGTAGATAGAGTGGTAGGCCTGGAGTCAGGAAGACTTATCTTCCTGAGTTCAAGTCTGGCCTCAGACACTTACTAGTTGGGTCACCCTGGACAAGTTACTTGATCTTGTTTGACTCAGTTTCCTCATCAGGAATGAGCTCTAATATCTTTGCCAAGAAAATCCCAAATGGGGTCAGGAAGAGTCAGACATGACTGAAAATGACTCAATGAAAAAAATTCCAATGGAACAACCACTGAAGTTGACCTAACTCTATTTCAGGGGACAAACTGCTTAATGATGACCCTGAGTGAAGCTATTAATTTCACTTAGGGTACCTCGGTTTCCCCATGTAGATAACAAGATTAAGAATTTTTCCTTTCCAAGTAGTATTTTTACGTATCTATAAACTAGAAAAGAAAAAGAGTGATCAGAGGAAAAGTGAGGCAAGAGGGAAGTATTCTACTCTATGTTTTACCTCAGGAGAATCTGAAGCCATTGCATCCTCATTTAGGTTGATCCTACATTTGGCATCCAATTTCACTTAAATGACTGGTCAATTCAGTCAAACAACAGAACTGATTGACATTGATTAAATTCAGTAGTTGCTTGTGCTAATTCAAGGGAAATCATCACACTGTTTATATGTGCTATTTGTTTCCAATCAGACCATAATTTTAGCTGTGTAGAGAACCTCTAGTACGGAAAACTCCACTGATGGAGATGCTTAACATCTCCAACATATAGCCTTGGAGAGGTGTCTAGTTCAGTAGGGTCAAATTCAAATACAAACAGGGCCACTAAATCATGCATAAGGATGCCTGATGGTTGCATATTGACTTAGAAAACCACATATTCACATCTTGGATGTTTGTTCCATTGTGTTTTCATTTATTTTGTTAAATATTTTCCAATTACACTTAATCTGATTCAGAGTGCTGCTGCATCCCAACGACAGGCCCAGTTCTGATAGCTCTGATTAGGGCACTGAGAGACCAAGTGATTTCTTCTTGGTCCTACCTAATATGTGACAGAGGCAGGGTTTTGAACCCAGATGTCTGTCATTCTCAGACCAGCCCTCTATATCCTACTGTTTTCATATGCATTATTTCATTTGATCCTTACAACAACACTGTAAGATAGGTCAAGCAGTTATTAAGACCTCCATTTTATAAATGAGGAAGGATATTCATACAGATTAAGAAATTTCATGAAATCCTATGGGTGGTAAATAATGGGGGGAAAGGAAGTCAAGTACTTATTCAAGTATTCTGATTCTCAGTGGATGGTTAATGCCACTGCACTATGCTATCTCATATTTCTTTTTTTATTTGTTTGTTTGTTTTTCCTTTTAGATGCTGGATATTTGGCATTAGCAGTTGGAAGATGAGTACATTTGGAAAGGGCATATGGCCACTGGATCCCCTCATGAGTATATACATAAATAAGCATGGATGTGTTTATAATAGAGCACAGACAAAGGGAACACTTATGGAAAATAGGATGTGGCTTTGCAACAACAGCCTCAAACTGGTCCACTTTGCACAATGTTATTTGTCTATGAAAACGACACCATTGCTCACCATCACAGGACATAAATGTGAGTCATTTTCCCAGTAATGGTAATAGGTTTACAGTGAGCCACTTTTTCTTTGTCTTCTAGTCACCTTTATGATCAATAGCTGAATTTGTGAGAGGGTGGAGTCTGTGGTCAATATAAACTAAACAAAATGGAACTAAAACAAGAAGCTACAACTGGGCTGCCTTCTGGGCAATGGAAGCCACACTTTGGGCTTTATCAAGACTCTCCATTAAGCAGTTACCCCGTCTGGCTCATAGTCAAGTGACTGCCCTGTCTACGCAAGTGTTCCAGCTAGGGTTCAAACAATTCTTCTGTGGATTTTAGAAGAAATAGTTCCAACCAAATTAAGTTGAATGATCAGGACAAGGTGCATATGTGCGTATCCACATATGTGTATGTGCAGTTATTTGTTTTTCATTCTCAAGAGAACCATGGCATCAAAAGAGTGGCGTGTTGACTTGTGTGTGAATTGGATTTAAGTGAGGCAGAGTTGACCTGTACATGTATATGTGTGTATGTGTATGTAAACATATGTGTATATTCGTATATACACATGTATATGTTTTATATTAGAGCTAGGATTTATATCGCACTTTGTAAATATGATCTCATTTCATTTCACTTGATAAATGTTATTATTATCTTTATTTCACAGATGAGGAAAAACAGATTGAAATTAAGTGATTTTCCCAGGGGCATATAGCTAGTAAGCATCTGAGACAAGATTTAAACTCAGGTCTTCTGGATTCCAAATAGGCATAAGTTAATTTTTTAGGTGCCTTATTGGTCAGAATTCAGGATGCCCTCAAATATAAGTTGCACCCTTCTAATGAGATGCATTTGAATGGGATATATTGAAATACAATACCAATTAAAGGTCAAACTTAGGTTTTATAAAAGCCATAATTAGGTACTTCTATGGATCTGTGATGTCATTGATGTAATCCCAATAATGAAGAGAAACCAAAATCCCAGAATGACAGAGTAGGAAGGAACCTCAGCAGCCCTCTCATCGAAGGCAGTACATAAAGAGAATCCTCATTATGACACATCCTAAAAAGAGTCCTTCAGCATCTGTGTGAAGACCTCCAAGGAGAGGAGGCCACAACTTCCTGAGGCAGCACGATACCCTTTTATAATTTCTACAAAGATTTATGTGTGTGTGTGTGTGTGTGTGTTTCCCTGATGTCAAATCTAAATTTGCCTCTTTGTTCCTGTCTCTGCACTTTGGGACCAGGCGACACATGTCATGTCCCTCCTCCATTAGCAGTCCTTCAAATGAAATGGGAATTTGACATGTGTCTAGACCATTGGAAATGACATCATCCGTATGGAAAAAGGGAGCCCTCAGGTCCTCTCCTTTTATCTTTTGGTGTTCATGAGGAAATCCCTCACTCTTAGATGGGAACATGGGGGAAATCTCTGACTTTACTTAGTCAGACAGGTTTAAAGACATAGATTGCTGTGGCTATACAATCAATGAAAATAAGCTACCTGATGAGCCAACCACTTGGTAAACCATCACAGAATGTCCATGCTTGCACTTCTCTCACAATCTCCAGGAATAGGTTCCTTAGACAGGGGCACCCAGAATGAGCACTAATCTAGTGAGAAATGACAAGGGCAGAGTATAGTGCAGCAGTATCTCAATATTCCTGGAATCTGTGTCCCTCTTAATTTAGCCCTAGACTTCGTAAGCTTTTCTGGATGCCATTTCAACTTTGCTGATTTATACTAGCCTTGTGGTCCACTACAACCACCACATCTTTGGGTGCGATGGAGGGGACAGTTTGTATAGGTTTTCCTATCTTTCCCAGGAAGGTACCACAGAGGACATTCACAGGCCCCATCTCGCTATTCATCAACATGAGAGCTTTAGCCCACTCCATTTCTAATATAGCCAATTGGTCCAATCTTAAATAGCCTGATGCCCTCCCATACCCTCACCCCTTCCAGAAGAACACAATATTAGTGCCAGACTTGGTGTGGACTCCTGTTCCATATCTTTTTTTCAAAACTACTGCTGTGTTTCCATATCTTACATTTGAGAGGTTGATTTTTTTTTTGGTTACTGAGTGTAAGACTATGTTGTCTCTCCTGAATTTCATCTCATTAGATTCAGTTCAATAATCTAGCCCAGCGGTCAGTGAACTACAGCCTGAAAGCCAGATCCAGCTGGAGCCAGTCTTGGTATGGTCTATGAGCTAAGAATGACTTTTACATTATTAAATACAAGGAAACATTATTATAAAACGTAAAAACCATTCTTAGCCCACACCTATATCCCCTGAGGTCATGACTTGCCAACCCTTGATAGCCTATCAAGGCTATCAGATTCTGACTATGTGATTTACTATGTTATCTAGCTATTCATCCTGCTATGTGTCATCCACAAATTTAATAGGCACACCATCTAAAATTTTATCCAAGACATATAAAAATATTAAATAGCACAAGACTGAGTACAGATCCTTGGGTCCTCCTTCTACTACACTATCATTGAATCATTAACAACCACTCTTCAAGTCCAGCCATCCAATGATTTTTGAATCCAACTAAATATATTATTGTCTAATATATATATATCCATCACCCCCAAAATCTCAGTGGAGATATTTCCTCCAAAACTTTGCTAAACTTGAAATAAACTGTATCCACAGCATCCCTCTCATGTGCTAGTTTAGTCATTTTGTACAAAGGAAATAAGATTCTTGAAGCCATGTTGGCTCTTTACCATCATTGCTTCCTTTTCTAAATCCTCACTAACCATCTTTTTAATGATCCTTGCTATAGGTTTTCCAGGAATAAAACTTAAGCTCACTGGTCTAAAGTTTGCTGAGTCTGGCCTATGATATGCAGCAAATATGATTGATCCATCAGTCTATATATCTTGAATAAACATTGTAAAGAAGTAGGAAACCTGTTTGACTGGGACCAAAGACCACTCTAGTCCATCCTACACTCAGTTATCAAATTGATCTTCTTAAAATAGAAGTCTGACCATGTTACTCCCTATTCATTCAACTCCAATGGCTCCCTATTGCCTCCAATATCAAATATAAAGTTTTCCCTTTGGTGTTAAAGATCCTCCAGAATTCATAAATGTATTTCATCTCTCTATGTCTTTTCCCCCTTGTGTAATGACAATTAAAGTAGGATCTTTTGGCGTGTTTTTTTTAGAATAATCAAGAAGTATAAGCTTATATATGAATGTGACTGAAGAGGATGTTTTCCACCCATTGTAGGGTCTGGGAAGATTTCTAAGAAGGTCTTTGCCTTTTGTTAATGAGGTCCTGATTCTCCAGGGATGTGATGCCCTTTGGCTCTAAAAATGCATAAAGACTCTGAAGGTAAGGTTTTACTTTGGGACTTAGTTTTGGTAAGAAGGTTTGAGTGCCAGATGAGGACTCTGGGAAGCTGCTAAGGAACTCCCTGGCTTTGAGAACACAGATGTCGTGCTTCCCTATCTGGTAATTGTGGTCAGACAGACAGACTTGTCTGCTGAACTATGGTCAGGTAGAGGAAGCCATGTCTGTTGATACTTTCTGGGTCAGGGTGTTGACTCTCCTGAACTAGGTGAATGATATATGTGTTTGGTTAAAGGATTGATACATGTGCTTGATTAAAGTGATTGTTAGCCCCTCAAAAGTTGTCTTTCCTTTTAGAAAGATCTAAGAACCTGTGACAGCAGCCCCACCTCTGTGTGTGTTGGGGTGCTTACTGATACACTTTTATATTAGGACCATTATTTACTTTCATTTAATTGGCTAAACTTTGAGATTTAATGTGATTCCTCTCCAATTTTCTATGATCTTTCAGATGTCACTGAGTGGATCAGTAATCATATATGCTAATTCTTTCTGGACCCAAAGATGAAGTTCAGAAAAAAAAAAAGAAATGAAAGGAGGATGCAAGATATAGTAATATGATATAATATGACATAGTAGTGATTTCAACTCCAGTCAGAAATCTGATGGTGTTATCTCTCTCTCTCTCTCAACAAAATTGGAGCATCTAATAACTTCTTTACTTGACATAGTGGTAATTTTCTCCTTCAAAATATGAAGAAACCAGAGAGGGGAATTCTGTTCTGCATCTAATTTTCTTTTTTTTAATTTTATTAATTTATTTTAAACTTAAATACGCAATAAGAAAAGGAAAAGAACATATTATAAGCTTAAATACTAAATTTAATACAATATGAGAAAAGGAAAAAAGGATGGCATTATATACAGCAGAATGTAAAAGAGGATTCAAAATAACAGTAATGAATTTTCAAGAAAGCCTGTGTAATAAATACTACACATTATGTTCAACGTTGTCCATCTTTTCTTTGCTTCCCTGTAAGTTTTCTTTTGATCTCGGCTGTACATTTTTTACTTTGTTTTTTCTCCCTTTTCCCCCCTCCCCAAAGGCTACAATTAAGTGAAGATATATATGCATGCATGTATGTGTGTACATGTATGTATATGTATGCATACAAGCACAAATATACATATATGCATGTGCATGTGTGTATACATACACATAGTACATGTATATACATTCCTACCCACACACATACACAAAAACATACATATATACACACATACATACACTTACATATAGACACATATGCTTAGGTATCTATAATCATACTTAAATATAGACATTTACATTCATATACATCTATGTAATATCATACTATACTTGCTTATCCTGTATTTTTCTGAGGGTGAATAATATCTTCCTTCATAGACTGAAGTCTTTCTATATTTTTCTAAGTCAATTCATCATTTCCTATATTCCACAGCAGTATTCCAACCTTATACAGTCTAGTTAAATAATCTAAAATAATATTGATTTAATAGAATTAGCTATGATATTCCTGTGGGTTTTCCTAATAGGATCTTTTTCAGGTGGTGTTTGGTGAATTTTTAATTAAATCTATTTTAGCTTTAACTTGGTCTGAGATCATGACTATTACCTCTGCTTTTTTCCCCTAATTCTACTCCTGACTTTTATTTTATTTTATATTTGTATGTATCTCTTATTTCCCATCCCTCCTAACTCCTCTACTTTACTTCTACCCACTATCTTGCCTTCCTATTAATTTACTACCCACTCACCTAAGATCCTTCACTTATCCTCTCCTCTACTACCCTAAAATTCCCTCCTTAACCTCCCCATACCCTATCCTCTTAGCCTCTTATTTCTTTCTGAATTTAGAAGATTTTTATGTGTATATATAAATGTACATATGTATGTATGTATTATTCCCTCTTTAACTCATTCCTGATGAGAGTAGGGTTCCAAAACTGCCAGTCTTCCTCCCCAAACAATTCCTGTGTCAGTTCTTCCTCTCACATCTCATTTGTATAAGTTGATTACTCTTTTTACCTTTTCCTAGACAGTTTACTTTTTAGTATCACATCATATTCAGCTCTACCCTAACTTTTCTTTTGATCTACTCAATTACTACTAATAATTTTAGACATACTATTTATATTTCCTTATATAAAAAGTAAACGGTCTGTCGTTTTTTGAGGCCCTTGTAAGTAGTTTGATGTTTACCTTATATTTCATTTGGATCTTGTTTGTCCAGTTAATTAATGTTTCATGTCTTTTGCAACAAAATCCTGAAAGTCTGGCATTTCATTGAATGTTCTTTTTTTTCCATTCTGGATTATGTTTAATTTTGCTGGGTATAATATTTTCAGCCACAACCCAGTGGAATCCTACTCTCATCAGTTTTTTTGTTCTCTGATACATAGTGTTCTAAGACCTACAGTCATTTTAGTGTAGCCACTGCTAGGTCTTGTGTGATTCTAACTGTGGCCCCATCATATTTGAATTTTGTTTTCTTATTTCTCATAGTATTTACTCCTTGTGCTGGAAGTTTTGGAATCTAGCTATGATATTCCTGTAGATTTCCTAGTATCTTTCAGATGGTGATTAGTAAATGTTTTCTATTTCTGCTTTCCCTTCTTGTTCTAAAACTTCAGGGCAATTTTCTTTAATTATTTCTTGCATTACTACAGCAAGATTATTTTTTCAATCATTATTTTCAGGTAGCCCAATGACTCTTATGTTTGCTCTTCTTGATCTGTTCTCCAGATTTTTTTTTAATGAGTTGTTTCACTTTTTCTTCTATTTTCTCATTATTTATATTTTTTTGTTATTTCTTGATCTCATAACTTTGTTGACTTTCCCTCACCCAATTCTGATTTTTATTGAGTCATTTTCTTCCTTAATATTCTGGATCTCCTTTTCTAGTTGACTGACTTTCTTTTCATAATCTTCTATTGTTCTTATCTTAAAAAATTCTCATTTGATTTTTAAAGTCTTTTTTTTAAGTTCTATGAATTATTTTTGGGGAGGTGACCATTTAGCTTTACTCTTTGGAGTAGAAGAGGCTTTTTTTGCTTTGATTTTCCTCCTCTGAAGATGAACACCAGTTCTTCTCTATTCTCATAGTAACTTTCTATGTTTGGGTTCTTTCTCATTTTCCTGCTCGTTGTTTGTTTTGTTTTGTTTTTGTAGCAGATTATTATTGTAATCAGCTCAGGTATTAGGGTATGGTGGATGGTGCCTTTTGACCTCAGATCCTTCTCAGCTCTCCCCTCTGGCCTGGAGCAAAAACTGAGAACTCAGGCCTCCTGCAAGTGCCCACAGCCAGCAGTATCTCCATCCCACTGCTTCTGCACTTATCAGGTAGGTACTGATTCCCTCTCACCTAGGGTCACATGACAGCACAGATGGGTCTGGGGTCCCTTATTGTCAGAGTTTCCCTCAATCTTCCCCCTGCTCAGATGCTCAACTCCCCACACTATCCAGGAGGTGAACATTCCTGTGGCTGGGGCTGAGGCTGCCTCCCAACCCAGGTAGCCCCAGGGCCTCCTACTTGCTGTTTCAGTGGAACAAGCCTACAGGTGTTCATATTTCACCAGAACCAAACTTCTTCTGTTCTCTCGGGAGGACCACTGCTCTGCTGAAACTCTTGTTTATTTTTACATCTCTGCATTCACCCTGAGGCACTATTTTGTCTTATTTGTGGAGGAAATCTGCAGAACTTGGAATTTTCTGACCTACCCTGCCATCTCCTCAGAATCCTCTTCTCTGGATCTGATTGTCAGTAAGAGAAAGGAACATTGTTGAACTGGCGATGATATGAGATTTTTGGAGAGTGGGGAGTTACATGATCACTCCATTTTAGAATCTGGGATAGAGTGGGAAAGGAGTTCTAGATATGGACCTTATCTAATTTTAACATTTGAGGGAAACCATTTATTAGTGAAGAACCATTAAGGCAACATTTTGCTCTACTTAATCAAATAGTTGTTTTATGTTTAAAAAAAAATAAGTCCAATGGAATCTTCTGTTGTTGGAAGACTGTTCAGAAATATAAGGTATATTTGACCTTTGTAAGTGGTGGAGTGTGTGCTTTATCAAGAATAACGTGACAATACAGTAAAAAGCAACTTGCAGTAGTTCACGAAGTGCTTATATTGTAAGCACTTTGTTCAAATTTCCCTCTGAAGTTTACTGGCTAGGTGATGATGGGGAAGTCACTTAACCTCTCGCTGCCTCAGTAAACTCCATGGAACTTATCTACTAATTCACAGATAGAGATGATCTTTATTTGGGGAGGCAGTTGACCATACTAAAAAAAAAAAAAACATTTTTTTCAGATTTTCATGAAATACCAACATTTTTATAGTCAAAATTACATTCTTTATCACTATCCTCTCCTCTCCTCCTCCCATCCACCCTTGATAATTAGAAAAGTGTATTTTCTCTACTTTAGAAATGAGGAAACTGAGTCCGTTCATTGACATCCAAAGGTAACAGATAATTATCAGATCTGTTTTATATCTCAGGTTGGATCTAGAATGTACTGTGTACTAGTCAATTAATCAAAAAGCATTTAATAAACTCTTACTCCATATCAAGAATTGGGCTAAATGCTAGGGATACAAAGAAAGGCAAAAATAGTCCCTAACCTCAGGCATTTATATTCTAAACATGCTACTTATCCTTCTCTACATTACAGACTAAGGCAGCTAGATGGCTCAGTGGATAGAGCACCAAGCCTGGAGTCAGAAAGATCTAAGTTCAAATACAGCCTCAGATGCTTACTAGCTGTGTAACCCTGGATAGATCACTTAAGCCTGTTTGCCTCAGTTCCTCATCTGTAAAATGTGCTGGCAAAGAATATGGCAAATGACTCTAGTATCTTTGCCAAGAAAACCCCAAATGGAGTCATAAAGAGTCAGATATAACTGAAAAAAGACTAAATAACAACATTATAGATTACCCTCAGCATCTTTATCCTTCAATTCTTTCTATCTACAATGTCGTCCTTCTCTCCTACAATTAACAAAATACTACCGATCCTTTAAGAACTCACTTAAATGTCACCTCCTCCATAAAACCTTCTCAGATTCCTCACCCACATATGTAAGAAGGAAGTCATCAAATCAGTTAGAAGGAGCATCTGCGGTCATTTAATCCAGTCTCTAACAACAATTCCTCTATAACTTCTGCCACAAAACATCATTAGGGTACTACTTCAGTGATGGGGAAATAGCTCTTGGGAAAATCTTTTCCATTTTAGAAAACCCTAATTGTTGGTAAGTCCTTCCTTAAACAGAGGTAACATTGGCTTCTCTATAACCCATTGCTCTTAGTTATTTCCTCTTGGAATAAGCAGAAGAAATCCAATCCCTATTCCATATAATGGCTCAAAGACATTTAACATCTTCCTCTCTTCCTCATCTTCTCCAACCCCTTAATGTCCCCCCAAAATACTCTCACTGCTCATTCATTCATGGGTCTTCATTTAGCATATCTTCAAATCTCTTTGTCTTCCTGGTCAACCTCCTTTGGCCACCAGATCATAGAATTTAAGGCTGAGTGGAACTTCAAAGATTACAATATCTAATAATATCTAATTCCTTCATTTATTTATGAGGAAATTTAGACCTCAAGTAGTTAAATGATCTGCCTATGTAAACACAGATATGAATCAGAGTCAAGATTTAAATGCATGCCATTTCAACTCCAAAATTTGATATAAGATTATTAATAATTTTTTTCCTTAAAATGTGATACCCAGAACTATATACAACACTTTGACCAGTGAAGAATACTGTGGGTCTGTCATGTCTTTCATTTTTGATACTGTACTTGTGTCTATGTAGCTTAAGAATATTGCATCCTTTTTGACTGCCAAAAGACACTGATATTGAACTTGTAGAGAAACAAAAATTCTTTGTATTAAAATCTTTATTACATTAATTGTATAACCATGCCTTCCATATCTGATGCCTGTAAAACTGATTTTTTAATCTAGATGTATGACTTTATACTTATCCCTATTGAGTTTCATCTCAATAGTTTCTTTTCCCATTGTCAATTATGACCTTTTCAATGCTGCCTTTTTTGAGCTACCATATCAACTATCCCTTCACATTTGAGGTTTGACACAGATACAACAATATGTCCTCAATTATTTCATATAACACAATGATAAGAATGCTAAATCAGATTGTGTCAAAGGTGCAGCCTTTAAGTATTTCACTTATAAATCCCAACCAAGTGGACACAGATCCATTCTTCTTGAATTTGGTCCCTTAACCAGTTCCATACCAACATAAGTGAATATCATCCATCTCCCATAGCATGAGAGGCTTTGTCAAATTCTTTCCTGAAATCCAATTATAAAATGTCTGTGGCAACTCCCTGATCAGTCGGTCTAATATCCCTGAACAAAGAGGAAATCAAGATACTCTTACATGACTTGTGCTTGAAGAAACCATGCTGCCTTGAAGCAACCACCACTCTCCTTTCTCTGTGCTCACAAACCATACCTATAATAACCAGTTTCATAGTTTTCCCAGGAAATAACATGGAACTCAGCAAGCTACATTTGGAGTAATCATAATTCTTCCCATTTTTTTTGAAGAACAGGAAAATCCTTGCCTACTTCCTTTCCTGTGTTCTGACATTTTCTCCACAATTCCTCAAAGACAGAGAATCAGTGATCATATCTACACATCCTTTAAATATCCTAGGAAATAATTTGCCCAAACTAGGTAAACTGAGGGCATTTAGGTGCTCTTGAAATATCTCTTCAGTTATCTTAGATGTCAAATCCATCTGAAGCATTTTTATTCTACCCTTTCCACTTTGAAAATCATTCGCTCCTTCCTTAGGAAGGACCCCTTCCATAGAACTCCTGCACTATCCGTTCATATGACAATTATGTTGCTAAGGAAGCAGGCTGACATAGAAAACAAGGTATTGCCTTCAGAATCAGGAAAACTTGGATTCAAATGCCTTCCTAATATTTGTTAGTTCTGTGATCCTGACCAAATCACTTACTTTCTCTGAGTCTCAGTTTTCTCGTTTGTAAAATGGGGATTAAAAATGAACAAAGAACCTATTTCACAAGAGTGGACTACAGATGAAATGAAAAAATATCATTGATATGAAGTGTTTTGCAAATTATAAGGGCTGTGCAAATGTCAGCTAGCATTATCTCATACTACTTTGTATTATATTTATATGTATGTCCATATCTAATCTCTCCCACAATAATGCATGCAAACTCCTTGGGGGAAGGGACCATGTCTCATATCTCTTCTTATCCTTCTCAATGCTTTAATCATTGCAGTTATTCAATAAATATTTGTTGAGTGGGTGCATGGATGCTTAAAGATACGTAGATTAAAAAACACTGTTTTGAAAAAGATCTACTTGAAAAATATTCTTCAAATAAGTGAAAAACATCCCTGTTTAAAACAATCCCCTAAAAAGGACAGTTCTAGGGAAGCTTGTAATTCTGTTTTGACATTAAGTCTGTTGTATATCACAAATGCATACAGTATCTTTATTTACAGTAGCACCTTAATTAAACAATTTAAATGAGTATAAATTGCCTTTAAACACTTCTACAATTATTTAACTGCATATTTCAATTTTCCTGAATTGTGTGAAAGTAATTTGGAAGATTAATTTCAGAAGGTATCATGTGAAATTTGCATACACATAGCCTAATTATTATTGATATTGGCATAGTTTCCCTGCATCATTTCCCTCCCCCTTTTGCATGCACTGTTCCTTACTGCTGCATGACCAAAGAAATTATTGAAGAAGGTTCTGTCAGTACAATATGGATTCATCAATAAATGTTCAGCCTTACAGAAGAAAAACAAACTTCACTGCTCAGCTGCAGAAGTGTGGTATTACATTTTATTTATTTATTTGGGATGGGATCTGCAAAGATAAATTCATACCCCCAAAATGTGGCAGTCTTTTGCAATAAAGAATAATGATGTAGCAAAGAACTGCAGAGATTCATGAGGAATTGAAAATACCATTGAAAAGAATAGAAGGGCAAAAGCAATCTGGGACTGGTAGGAGGAAATAAAGACAATCTATCCACTCTCCAGAGGGAGTGGGGTAAGTATATATAGACAGACCTACATAGCACAAGGTCAAGAGGAGAATTAGCATCATAAATTTGGACTATGCAGATAATAAATGTTTTCTGAATGAGTGAATGGATTGATGAAGTGTTCTAGTGCTCTGATGATGGGGACAGGAAAGGATGCAAAAGAAATAAAGGTATGTCTCACCTTATGTCATTAATTGGTTCTAGGCAATCATGATATTATATGGCATATTTTAGGGGGCAGGTGTAGACTGCTGCCCCAGGTGAGAGGGGGGGTGGTTAACACTACTAAGGCTAAAGCACTACTTTGGAACATCACATCTCAGGCAGTAACATTTGATTTAGGTGAAAAACAAAACTGAGGGTTCACATAAGGGATGGGATTTGTAGATTTCAATGCATTGGGAAAGGGGAGAAGTTTAAGGAAGGAGGCTTATGATGCATCCAAAGTTGAGTTGTCAAAAAATCAATTATCAGATAAATCCACCTGGGATACCCTTTTACATGTGTACCCCCAGAAAACCTACTTCAGAGTGGAACATCTTGGTAGAGTAGTATCCACATAAAATCCCAGCTCCCGCCAGTATGTTTGTGATTGTTAGACATCCAGAAAACAAAAATTAAAATTGAAAGGCATATTTAGTCAAACAAGCTAGTACCTAAAATGACAAAAATCTCCTTTCCCCTGGCCCAAAAGGGTACCCTGTCCCAGAGTTACCCTGTTATTGGGGGAGGGACAGAACAAAATAACACCTTTAACCAGAGAATATGTATGGAGACATACATTTAGGGAACATATGAAACTCTATTTCAACAAGATATCACCCATTCATATGTTAAGATCATACAGGTTTATTTGAAAGATGTTATATAATGATTAAAATAATATTGGTGGACTAAGTGAAATATGATGTAATATGTGTATACACACATATTTACACACATACATATGTATGTGTATAAAGTACTTTGTTAATCTTAAAAGACTACACGTGTTAGCTCTTATTACTATTATCATCATTATCCTATCAATATTAAACAGGGCATTAAACAGGGAGGTATGGGCTCAACAACAAAAAGCACATTATTGTCATAAAAGATATCCAGCACAGATTCCTAATTAAAGAAAAGCTCCCTGAAAATGGTGAGATTCTCCTGAATGGGGAAGGCATTCTGCTTATTGCACAATTAATGTGACCCAGAACCACTCAAAAGTATCCAGTCTAACAAGGCACACAGGAAAATCCCAATGGATGAAGAATTCCTATTCACCAGACTAAGATAGGCAATTGAATGGACTGCCCATTGAGCTGTCCCATTACTACATATAAATGTCAGGCTAAGAAGTTTAAGAATAAACTCCTATAGGCCCTCAAATGATTCTGAATAGTGAACTCACTAGATGAGATGTGTGAATTAAGAAGATCAATATAGTAGCAATGTGGAGAATGGATTACAGACAAGTGAAACTAGAGGCAGAAAAAACTATTTAAGAGTCCACTAGTCCAGAGGAAAGGTGATGAGGGCCTGAAGTAGGCTGGTGACAGTGTGAGTAAAGAGGAAGGAGTAAATGAAAGAGATATTGTGTAAATAGAAGTGACAGAACTTGGCAACTGGTTGGATATGAGGGAATAGGGGAGAGATAAGAATTAAAGATGATTCTGAGGTTTTGAATCTGGGTATCTGGGAAGATGATGGTGGCATCAATCAAATAAGGAAACTGAGAGTAGGGGCAGATTTAAAGGGGGTGAGATGAGCCAAACTTTATACATGCTGACTTTAGGTATGACTTGGAGTTTCCAAAAGATTGATGTAAATGTGGACCTGGAACTTGGGAGGAAAAGTTGAGATGAAGATAGATGTTTGGGAAATCTCTGTATAGAAATGGTCATTGAAGTCATGGGAATTGATGCAGTCACCAAAATAGTCAGGCTTGTTGATGCAGGCCTCTGCAACTAAGAAGGCTTGAGGATCATTTGAGCACAAAAATTCTGAGCTGAAATAAATAGGTGAAGCCCCAGGAGTGAGTAGATATTGGGTTGCCTAAGAAAGAAAGAAAGAAAGAAAGAAAGAAAGAAAGAAAGAAAGAAAGAAAGAAAGGAAGGAAGGAAGGAAGGAAGGAAGGAAGGAAGGAAGGAAGGAAGGAAGGAAGGAAGGAAGGAAGGAAGGAAGGAAGGAAGGAAGGAAGGAAGGAAGGAAGGAAGGAAGAGAGAAGAGAGAGAGAAAGAAGGAAAGAAAGAAGTTCATACAAATGCGTCAGCAGCAGACCTTGGAATATAACATGAATCTTGCTATATAGAGGAGATGAGTGCTAGGTTTGGAATCAGAGGACTGGAAATCCAGTTCTTGGGCAAGTCAAAATCTTTCTGGGTTCTAGTTTCCCCATCTATAAATTGAGGAAGATGAAATGGATGACAGCTAACATCTTTCTAGCTTTAAATCTTTACTCCTATGACCCTAAGTATCAGGGTTGCACTAGCCAACACTATATTACCTGAATCATGTTAACAAACTCTCTGGTGGAGGGAAAGTTATGGAAATTGTTGATTTTCAGTGACCCACATTTGCTGTTGTGCATATATTTTTTCAGAAATCCTCCCAACAGAATCAATGGGGAAAAAAATGTGAAGGAAGGCAGTCTAGCCATACCAAATCTCAAGCTACATTATAAAGTGGTAATTATCAAAACAATCTGGTACTGGTTAAGGAATAGGGTAGTGGATCAAAGGAATAGATTAGGTACAAATTACATTATAGTAAATGACCATAGTGTTCTGGTACATGATAAACACAAAGATCTAAGCTTTTGGAACAAAAACTCATTATTTCACAAAAAGTGCTGGGAAAACTGGAAAACAGTGTGGCAGAAACTAGGTATAGACCAGCATTTCATACCATATGTGAAGATTAGGTCAAAATAGATACATAGTTTACACATAAAAGGTGATTCCCTAAACAAATTAAGAGAGCATGGAATAGTTTATCTGTCAGATCTATGGACAAGAGAAAACTCTATGACTAAACAAGAGATACAGAGTATTACAAAATGTAAAACAGATATTTTTGATTATATAAAATTAAAAATGCTTTACACAAACAAAACCAATGCAACCAAAATTATAAGGAAAGCAAAAAAATGGAAAAAAAATTTGCAACATCTCTGATAAAAGCCTAATTTCTCAAATATATGAGAATTTAACTGAAATATTGCGTTACATTTTTAAAATATAGGTCAATCCCTTATTGATAGATGGTCAAAGAATATCAACAGGCAGTTTCCAAACAAAGAAATCAGTTATATATAGTTATATGGAAAAAATGCTCTAAATTACTAATGATTCAAGAAAAGCAAATTGAAACAACTATGAAGTACCACCTCACATCTATCAGATTGGCTAATATGACAAAAAAGGAAATTGATAAATATTGAAGGGGATGTGGGAAAACTAGGCTACTAATTCAGTGTTGGTGGAGTTGTGGACTGATCCAACCATTCTGAAGAGCTATTTGGGACCATGCCCAAAGGGCATTGCTAGTTCTATATCCCAAAGACCATCAAGAAAGGGGGGACATATGTGTACAGAAATATTTATAGCAACTGTTTTTGTGGTGGCTAAGAATTGGATACCCATCAATTGGGGAATGGCTAAATAAGCTGTGGTATATGGTTGTAATGGAATATTATTGTCATATAAGAAATGACAAGCAGGGTGATTTCAGAAAAGCCCAGGAAGACTTACATGAAATTACATAAAGTGAAGCGAAGCAGGAGAATGCTGTACACAGTAAAAGCAATATTGTTAGATGAAGAACTGTGAACAGCTTAGCTATTCTCAGCAGCACAATGATCCAAGAAAATCCCAAAGGACTAATAGCGAAGGATGCTGTCCATCTCCAGAGAAAGAACTGATACTTTTTGAGTACAGACTGATACATATTATTTTCACTCTTTCTTCCATTCCTTTACTTTTATTCAGGTCTTCTTGAACAAGATGACTAATGTGGAAATGCTGTACATGATTGCACATGGATAACCTATATCTGAATGCTTACCATGTCAGGAATGGGGGAAGGGAGGGAGAAATAGAATTTGAAACTCAAAACCTTTAAAAATTGTTTTACATGAAATTGGGGAAAATATAAAATGTATTTAAAAAGCAAAAAATCCTCCTAACAGCCAATATCTCAAAAATGGTTTCTTAGCAAGGACCACATTTATGAAAGGACTTTGCCGATGAAACCTGAGGCATTTGGGAATTAGCCATTCAATAAAGGAAAGGGAAAAAACAGGTTCCAGATTGTCTCTTGAGTACAAAACTGGGCTCTCCTACCTTCAAAAGTGGTTGGACAAAGTTTACTCAAACTTTTCAGAGAGAGAGAAAGAGACAGAGACAGAGACAGAGAGAGACAAAGAGAGAGAGGAGGAGGAGGAGGAGGAGGAGGAGGAGGAGGAGGAGGAGGAGGAGGAAGAGGAGGAGGAGGAGGAGAAGGAGAAGGAGAAGAAGAAGAAGGAGAAGAAGAAAAAGAAGAAGAAGAAGAAGAAGAAGAAGAAGAAGAAGAAGAAGAAGGATGAGGAGGAGGAGGAGAAGGAGAAGGAGAAGGAGAAGGAGAAGGAGAAGGAGAAGGAGAAGGAGAATTAATCCTTGAACAGTGATAGTCTGTGGGAAATTCAAACTCTAAAGATTCATTTCCCCAAAGTTACCAGTGAAGAAATCCGCATGTCTCTGTGCTGCTTGAACCTCGAGGGTTTGTTCCTGTGTTTGTGGTAAAGAAAAGCTGGCACAACGGCTTTGGGAAAGGACTGTATTTATCTTAGAGCCACTGAACAGCCACATACACACATTCACATTTGCCTACAGAGAAGGGAAAAGGAAATGGGAGCTTGTCTGGATTAGCTCTCATGAGCAATGGGAATCCCACCTACCATTCACCCAGAAGCCTTTCCTCCATGCAAAAAGTGTGTGTGTGTGTGTGGAGGGGGGGGAAGCTCCTTTCCCCTGACAATGAAAATAATGAATTCCGATTATCCAAGGAGGCCCTGAATCTGAATACCAGCAAAGCCCAGCACCGGGGAGGAAAGAGGAATTATCAGAAAAGGTCATCCTGGAGACACTGAACAAAAGCCGTTGGAGCAGCCTCATTCCTTCATTTGAGGAAACACTGAATCCCTTAGCCAAGCCAACAGCAAAGCCCGTGAGAAGAGAAAATAAAGAGGGCCTTCTGAGCTCTGAGGGAAATTTATAGGGCAGAGAAACAAAAACCTGGTTGATCCATGAAACTTAGAAAACCTCAGAGGCTTTGCTCTTATCCTTTTATGAGGACCTACCAGGACACCCGATGGCCTCCCTGGGTCAAAGGGAACTCCCATCATTCCACACCAACATAATGTTACCCATACTGGTACAACTAATTGAAGAGAATGGTCCCAAGCACAGGCATCGATTAGTTTAAAATCACCACCTCCAGGAAAGGAGTGAGCAGAAGGCTGAAATACTCCTCTATGGACATTTCTCAGACTGGTGTGTTGTTGCCAGAGTTCTGTCCACCTGAGCAAAACACAGGGAGTGTTTAAACATGAGCCTGTCCCAGAGTGAGAGGCCTCTTGTCATGGTTTCCATGATGCTGGTAATAAATCGTTTTGGTTTTTTTTTTAAGAGGTCTCCCTGGGAAAATAGAGCCATAAGCAGGAGAGGAGGCAGAATGATGTAGGGAAAAGATTACTGGTTCTGAAGTCAGAAGTCCTTAGTTCAAATCCCAGTTCTGCCACTTGGATGACCTTGAACAAGTCACTTAACCTCTATGGGACTCATCTGTAAAAGGAGGAGTGGTTAGGCTAGATGGTCTTTGAGGCTCCAGAGCTCTAATCTTATGGTACCATGACAAAGGTCTACTGTTCTGAAGGACCTCTGATATGTCTCAGTGTGGGAAAAGAGTCGTGATTCTATATTATGACCTTCTACAATTCTGAATCTATTTCTCACTTGTTACTTCTCAGAGGCAGTCTGGTTTGGTGGAATGATGGACTTGGAAGCAGGAAGACTTGCCAGTGAATCATATTTAAGTGAGGCAGAATTGTTCAAAATCTTCTGCCTCACTCTCTTTCCAAAGTCATTCAAGTTTAGTGGCAAAACAAGGCAGGATGACTGTCAATGGCCCCAGATACAGTGGATGACTTTGGCATATTCAGTGTCTGACTAAGCTCTAAGCTTTCCATGTGTCCTCTTCAACCACCTTCATGGCCATCGGAACAAATTGTTCTCATCTGCCCATTCCACCAAGGGCAGTACTTGGGACTGACAACCCTCCAAACTCACAGACAGGTTTGAGGTCTGTTGGTAACCTTCAACTTGTTTTAAGCCCATCTGCTGAGATGGTTTTGTTGGGATGTGGACACTATGCATGCTACAGTTTCTTGAAGCCACAGGTAACAATTGGGTGAAGTTAGACCCCAAAGGTGGTTGAGCAACCCTGAAAAGGGTTTGGCAAGTCCTCACATGGGAGGTGCTAGTCCTCCCTGAACACCCCATACATCCTGGTTTAAGTATTAATATTCACCCCACCACTGAGGTGAAGAAGCCAGGTTCAGAGCAGGAGTGACTTGCCTAGGGTTACACATTTAGAAAATGTCACAGAAAAAATGAACACAGACCCAGGATGGTAATTTAGCTCTCTCTCTACCCTATCACACCGCCTCCATCCCAATGCTTCTAGGTAGGATTACACCTAAGCTAACCCCTGCCTACATTTTAGTCCTGTCAATATCAGTAAGTGGTGCCCATAGCCATTGCTAAACCCCACTATTGTCTAATAAGGTCTTTGATACTAGCCCATTTGCTCTCCTTCTGTTCGTGCTGAAAAAGAACAGCTGGTTAGCAAGCAACCAGGAAGCCTAGACCAATATCACTCACTTAATATGGGAAGTGCCTGTAAGAGTCATAGGCAGCAGCTGCCAATAGGCAAGAGGTGATGGGGGAAGGGAAGGGCTTTGTCATGTCCTACAGCATAGAAAGTAGGCCCACATGGAAGCATAAAAGTAAGCCAAAGTTACGCCAATGAAGACTAAACTCCAACCTCCATATTTTAAAGCTGACAAGAACTTAGAGTTCTCCTAATACAAGATCATCTAGTCCAGGAGGTCTGTGATTTTTTAAAAATTTAAATAATGTATTACTTTTTTGAGATTTTTTTCTTCAATTACGTGTAAAAACAGTTTTTGACATTCATTTTTTTAAAAATTTGACTTCCAAATTCTCTCCTTCCCTCTTCTCCCCCTTCCTTGAGAAGGCAAGCAATTTGATATTGATTGTACATGCATGGTAGTGCAAAATATACTTCCATATTAGCTGTGTTGCAAAAGAAAACACAGAAGAAAGGAAAGAAGGAAGAAAAACAGACAGACAGAAAGACAGACAAAGAAAGAAAGAAAGGAAGAAAGAAAGAAAGAGAGAGAGAGAAAGAAAGAAAGAGGGAGGGAGGAAGGAAGGAAGGAAGGAAGGAAGGAAAGAAAATTTAAAATTTAAATTAAATTAAAATTTAAAAAGTATACTTTGATCTGAACTCCACCAGTCCTTTCTCTGAATGTGAACAGCATTTTTCATCATAGGTCCTTCAGAATCATCTTGAACCATTGTATTGCTGAGAATAGCTAAGCAATTCACAGTTGATCATCATACAACATTGCTATCATAATGTTCTCCTGGTTCTATACACTTCACTCTGCATCAATTCATATAAGTCCTCCCAGGTTTTTCTGAAAGCATTGTGCTCATCATTCCTTAAAGCACCACTGTATTCCTTCTCAATCATATACCACAATTTGTTCAGTCATTCAGTTGATGAAGATCCCCTCAATTTCTTATTCTTTGCTACCACAAAAGAGTTATTATACATATTTTTGTACATATAGGTCCTCTTTCTTTTTTTCTTTGGTATACAGACTTAGTGCTAAGGGTCAGAGGGTATGCACAGTTTTATAGCCCTTTGGGCATAGTTTCAAATTGCTCTCCAACTGTATTTCAGTATAACTGGTTTCCTTTGTAACCCTATGAATTTTATTTGATGAATGTAAGAACATTATTCTAAGAAGAGGTCCAAAGACATCACCACCAGACTGTCAAAGGGGTTCATGATACAAAAAATATAAGGAAACTTTTAGATAAAGAAGCTAAGATCCAGAGAGATTGTCAACTATTTAAAATCTTTTCCCCATAGAAATTTTGTTAATTTCCTAGACTAATTTAATGACATGAGCTTATTTTCATAATGATATAGTAGAAAGATTGTTGGACCCAGAATTAGAAAGTCTGGGTTTAAAGTCTGGTTCTGGTACTTGCTGTGTGATGCTGCTGAGACTCAGTTTTCTCCTCTATAAAATGGGAATATTGACAATTCCAACATTTTGAAGGATAAAGAACTTCATAATTGTGAAAACATTAAATTAAGCAGCACCTTTATTTAATGCATAACTGTCTTGAGATAAAGGGTTATTTCAGTAACACCTTCTCTGGATGTAAGCCAAAGTTTTATTAAATAATAGAGCCATTTCTATTACATTAAGGGTTAAATAGATATTTTTCGCTTAGACTCAGAGTCTACAGAGTGTCCATTGGAAAATCAATTCTGAGTCGAAACTTCAGTTGGCTGGAGTACAAATCCACTTTTCTTTCGTTTCAATAGTATCTAATCACCTAGAAAAATGAGGATAGTCTTCCTGTCTCCCTGGAAGCTGTAACCACCTGGAAAGAAGGAAATTCCCTTATGAACCTGAGTTGCTTGCCACCCAGAGAGAAAGAAGTCTCTCTCCCTACACATACACAGCTGCAACGGCCAATGAAGGTGACAGCTTGAAGTATGTTTCTCACTCTACGGCTGGGGGAGAGCCCAATAGGGCGACCAGTCAGGCATACAGGATGTTTAGAAGTCAGCTGTTCACGGCTCATGGACTGTCTGTGATGAATGATGAATATGAATGGTATGATGTCCTGGAAAGAACTCAGGACTGTGCCCGCAGACCTGGGTTCTACCCCTAGTTGATTCTGTAACACTAAGATCATACCTTTCTAAGTCTTATGCATAAAAGGAAGGAGCTAGACTCCTCCAGACCCATGAAGTGCTATCCTAGCCTGGCATGATACATCATTCAAACAAAGGCCAGTAGGGTGCAAACACATTTCTATGATCAACTGGACTGACTTCAGTCCTCAGGGGCCTGCTGGTTTTAATTTCAGGTTGAAGATCAAGATCGCTTAGTATTGAAACAAACAGAAGGTATGGATAACTGGAATTCTATCTGTATCTGAGCTTGACACCACACAGCTCTCATCCGCAGAGCATCATTTCTTAGCATGCCTCCAATAGGGGAGCTGTCAGCCCATTCCCAACAATCATCGAAGCCCCACTTTGTTCTACAAGTTTGAAGGTTACAGGAATATACCAAGGTGGACTAATGTATTTCCAAATCTCTTTTCTGTTAGGGGAAAAACTGAAAATATTCTGCAAAAGTCACAGTAGAATGAAAGCCTTGTTCCTATCTGGAGTAGAGTCACATTTGACTTGCAGGTTTACAATAAGCCTATAAGTAATCATGACAAATGGAAATCCAGCAGCACCTTCAAGACAATAACCTATTCTTTTGGCAAAAGAAGAGTATTACTGTAATATAGCCTAGACATCTCCAGTGAAGCACATCAAGTAAGTCACATGAATGAAAAGGGGGGCTGATTAACTTAGCCCAGGGTATCTCCCTATTTTTAAAAAAAGAATCTGTTCACAAGAAACAAAGCAAATACAAGTATCTTATCCACACGAACTAGCTAAGGATATAATTTTAATATACACAAATAAAACAGGACATGGTAGGGGAGGGGGAAGAGGGATGGCTACAACTTCCCAAATCCCCTTGAAAATCCATACCAAGAACAGAGTTAGTTTGTCAAATCCATACTCTTTGTTTAATGGATTTATTCCTTTTTTTATCAAGGGAGGAAACAGTCCAATTTATTGTATTGGATGGATGGATACATCCCTTTGTGATTTTTTTCTTCTAATCTTTATTAAAATCAAAAGAGAAGCATCTCTAATCCCTCAAATGATAATTTAGTTCTCAGTGTACAAAGTATGAGTCTCTAGTATTTCTTTTTAAGCAAATCCATTCAATGATTTTAATTAAAAATGAAGTAGTGTGAACCTAAAAAAAATAAAATAGATGTCTCTTAGAGCAAAACTAAAACTTATTTAACACTACACTTCACATGACTTTTTGAGTCAGAGAAAGACGATTTCAATCACTTAGAGAGAACCTCACCTAGTGAGGGCAGATAGATGGACTCTTGGCCAGGGATTTTCCCTTATGAAATGCCACGTATGAATATATATATGTTCCCCTCTTTTCAGGCACTTTCTGGGTCTTAAGATCCTATCATAATCTTATGTTTGGGGGATCCCTAGAATTGTATTTCCTAATGGGAAACAAGGATCCAGGTTTAAGGAAGCAAGTCTTAACTGCTGTTTGGGCTAATGGGGTTATTAAAAGGAAGCCATGAATTGGTCAGCAAAAAGACCTCAGGCAAAGAAGGAAATCTTCATATAACTGCAGGAGCTTGGCTTATACCCTATCTATTAATGCATATTCAAAAAGATGGATAGAAAAAATAGAAAGGCAAATGAATGAATAAAAAAATAAATGGATGGATGAATCAATGAATGAGATGTATTGATTTGTCTGATGGAAACTTTATAGAAGAATGAATTTCTATCTATTAATGTAGCTTCAGAATTTCTTGCCAAAATTACCAAAAGATGGATCTCCTTATGAAAAAATAAGTGACATTTTCAACCTTCTTACCCTTTTCACTTTCTTCCTGAAAATGCAGGCTGTGGGAATGATCAACTGATCACAAGCTGAGGTATTAATCTTCATAAAATGGAGGCCTTTCTTCAAAGACAAAGAATTTGGATGATGTGTGCTTTATAGAAGTCAACTAAAATGTGAGCTCCTTAAGGAAAGCTTTCTTGTTTTATTCATTCATTCATTCATTCATTCATTCATATATACACACATTCATTCATTTAGTTACTTATTTGACTCTTTGGACTCCCAGTTCTTACCACAGCATCTGACACATAACGCTGAACAAGCACTTGTAGCCTGATTGACTGACAATGGCATATGGAAGTCTTAGAACTCCCCGAGAGCAAAATTCTTACTCTTTTTCCTTTGGATGGAAAAGCAGATTTGGGACTTCTGTGGTTTCCTCTTTCTCTCATGGATTCCCATGACTTGCAGAGGTTACTAGACCCATATAAATCTGGTTTCAACCAAGACGATTATGGAGGTCCTACTGGATATGGTGGAGAAAGCTAGAAATGGAAGATCTTTCTCCAAGAGCAAGACAGTATCTACTGGGAAAGGCGGGTCATTCCAGGAAAATCAGACAAATAGCAACAGCCGCGGAATTCCTCAGTTCCTGAAGGCAGATTATTATGCCCAAACCCTCTGACCACTGAACTTCTATGACCCCATGAGCTACAAGGTAGACCTTCCTGTATCTCATTGAAGGTGTCTTTTAATTTTGATCCTTATGAAAGGGAGTGATTTTCATTATTGGGCATCCTATTCTCTTGCATATGAAAAATGAATATAAAACTCAGACAATGCAATGTCAATAACATTGGCACTAAACTTCACTTTTAACCTGCCTGCAGACTCCTGAAAAAGTACAGTGTTTGACAAAGATGGATCTGAGCTGGCAGCTGTTTCTGAACTGCATATCAAGAGCAAAATGAAGCCATAACTCCCAAGCTACAACAATGAATTCTAAAAGATGCCCTTGTTCCAAGCCTGGGAGGACAGGCTAAGTCACCTCCTTTTGACCTTACCCAAGCCCAGGCTCTCTGGAGAAAACAGATGTTCCTTAGGATTCATAAAGGTGGTTCAGGAATGGGAGGCAACATGGTATTATGGAAAGACAGCTGGGCTTAGAATCAGGCTCTGCCACTAACTACATAGAGTTGAGCAGCTCTGTCTTCTTTTTCATATTTTTACCAGTGTTTTGATTAATTAATGTTTTTTCATTCAGTCATTCACTATCTCATTGGCATCATCTCATCATTTCAAAATGTTCTTGTACCTTCCTTGATCTTTCCCTGGCACCCAGAGTACTTTAAAAAGAATTTTTATCTTTTTTATCTATTTTTTTATCTTTAGTATTTACCACAACCCTCTGGTTCTACTGGGCTTTCAATTTCCTGGCATGATTCTTATAAGACAGCACCATTCTTTGTATTAACACTCAGTTACCTGTCTTCATTGCCATATGTGGCACATGGTCCTTTTTTATAGGTTGTCCCAAAACTCTTTTAAACCATAAATCTTCACTAAGACTTTTGGGACATCCTATATTTCAGCTCATTGGTGAACAAATTGGGTAGACCCATTAACCTCTTTACATACTAAGGCATTTTATTTTTCATTGCAATAATGTGTGATCATGTTGACAGTATTTTAAAGCACTAATTTGCTGCCCTTTCTGTCTGATCTGTTCATTTTTGAAGGAGTCCTATATGCCATAATTATTGTATTATAATTATAAGTAACATCCCACCAATATCTGATTATTCCTATGAAATGGCATTTACCTACTTTTATTAAGATCACTAGCTCACTAAATCTGTTGCCCCATACCCTGTGTGTTCATGTTTTGTAAATAGAGGGAATTTCATACATGTTTGTTAAACCAAACTGATGTACAGCTGTCGGAGGTAGTGAGTTTTATTTCCTCCCCTCTACCTGGTTATGGTGTCCTGTGAGTCTATCTCTATTTTTACTCTTATTCATTTTAATTATGAAATCTACATTTATTCTCTATAGTGTCTGTTTTATTGAGGTGCTACTTCTCATTGAACACCCTGTATACCTCAACCTTTGTTGAGTGTGCTACAAAATTCAGCTCTCTTAGCATTTCCAAATTCACTCTTCCTCAGTCCCATTATATATTTATCAATGCCACAGGGTCTTAAATGGTGATAAGATGGAAATTAATAGCAGTTAAGAAGAGTTCTTTGGGGACAGCTGGAGGTGGGGCAGTGAGGAGGTGAGTATTGAAGGATTTATGCAAATCGTATTACTAGTCACTACTGGGGAATCTTGCCAATTCTATATGCGGTTGCTATTGTGGTGACAAGCCCTGGACAGTAGGTCAGCTCATTTGGGGTCTTCTGGTAATAACTCTACCATTAATTGTATAATTAAAAAAAATAGCATTTATACAGTGTTTTTTTCACAACTGCCCTGTGCAGCAGTCAAATATTTTCATCCCCATTTTACAGATGAGGAAAGTAAGACTGACAGATAGATCTATGTGCACAGAGAAAATATATACTAGATATGGGATTTGATTCCATGTCTCTTGATGATAAGATCGTCAAGATTTTTACTATACCCACAATACCTTAGTTTCCTAAAAGTTAAACTGGAAACACTTTCAGACTTTTTGCAAAAACTCAGGTAAGATAACAGATGTATAAGCACTTTTAAAAACAGAATGTGCTCCACACATTATAATGTATAACAATTGTTACAAGGTGCATTACATCCATTATCTCATTAATAGCTTAACTCTATGTAGCACTTCAAGGTTTGCAAAGTACTTTAAATGGATTCCCATTTAAAATAAAATATTAAGAATTTCTAAAAGTATTCCCACTTTATCTTTGCAACAACACAGAGAGGAATGCCATAATTGTCCCCTTTTACAGATGAGGAAACTGAGGCAAGTAGGGTTAAGTGAGTTGCCTAGGGTCACACAGCTAGTAAGTATCTGAGGTCAGATTTAGACTCAGGAAGATGAGTTTTCCTGATTCCAAGCCAGGCACTCTATCCATTTTAACCCTATTGAGAGACAACATAAAAGCTCATCATACAATCCGGGAGATCTGAGTTCAAGTTATTACCCTGACACATACCAGTTGTATAAAGAGAAATTACTCCATCTGTCAGTGCCCTCAGCAATCTGTTAAAAGTATTAAGTTTCAGAGGAAGAGTAAAACTTCTTTAGTAAAAGATTCCTCATAGAAGAATGTGTCAAATTCTCCTTTAAACAAATCATTTGGAACGGTAAGTACTTCTATTAATAATAAAATATGATAATATTAATGATTATATGTTATGTAATTAATAATAAAACAAAACTAACAATACTACAGTAGTATTTGAGATGATATTAGTAATAATCACAATAACAGATTATAGTAATAAAGTGCTTTACAGTTTATGTTATGTTTTCCCAAATCTTCATGGAGCCTCATAAACATCCTGTGAAGCAGACTTGCTATCCCCATATTGCAGATAAAGAAACTGAGGCTTAGAGAGGTCAAGTGAATTCTTCAAGATTTCAAATATAACAAGGAACAGATGCTGGATTTGATGCCAGAATCAATGCTCTCCCACCCCTTCCTCTTACATTATGCTACATTTGATACTGTCTCACTAAGATGACATGAGCACTGGTGTCTGTACATTTCTTGACCAAAGTTTAGACTACACAAAATGATTGGCCATGAGGTATCCTTGGCACACTGGAATGCTCTTGACATGCCAAATCATAGGCAGGATTGGCTCTAACCTAGGAGAAGGAATCTTAGTTCAACCTTGTGAAAGAAGCAAAGAAATTTCAGTTCATCTCCCATAATTCAATATATCACTTATTCATTCCACAGGAGAAATGAGGCAGAAAGAAAGGCTCAGGGTGGAATTTGGTACTATTCTGCCTTTGGCTCTTGGACTAGGAGATGATCTTCATGTATTCAAATTGAGAGGGAATTATAGATGTGATATACCATTGCTTGTCTGGAATTCAGCAGTCTCAGAGCTTTGGGTCTGGTTTTGATTGTTGGTTAACTGGAGAAAGCAGCTTACTGACATGAATTAAGACTTTTGGAAACTTTCTTTTATGACATTTGTCTATAAATTAGATCCCTAGGACTGTACCTAGCAAGAATAGTCTAAAAATACATATGATCTTAACATAATATATTGCACACATTATGGTGGATATTTAATAGATAAGATCACAGAACTGGAGAGAGAAGGAGCATTAGGGGATGAGAGAGAATAGACCTTTAAGGTCAGCCTATTCAATCTCCTGATGTTATGCTTGGAAATAGAGTTTCAAAGAGGTTAAATGACTTGTCTAGGGTCCCATGGAGCAGAGCAAAGATTTGAACCTAGGCCAACTAATTCCAATATGAAAAATGGTTTTCCTCTATACCAAATTAGCTTCCCTTCTGTCAATTAACTGAAAAGAAATAATTATAATTTTGAGATGCTTTTCATCATGCATGATAATATTACTAGTCAGTTGCTTTAATTTTTACACAATAGAAGATTTGGATGTGGGCCACCCTTTCTTGCCCTTCATCACTGAGGATACATATTTCCAAGTTGGGCTTCTGAGTCTGAGTGTAATTTATAGCAACAGAGACAAATCAAACTAATGGCTGAAATGATAATAGGGCCCATGAAATTGATGCTTTTATGATTATTCTGGACCTATTAGGCTGCTAAGGAATATTCAGTCCATTCTTCCAACAACCATAGAAGAAAGGGAGAGCTTCATGTGTTGATAGAAGAATAGGCAATAATCTTGTGTGCTGAGATAAGGAAGCAGAGGCCTGATGACTACATGTCAAGATTGATAAGGAAGGAATTCATGTGTCAAGTAAGATTTGGACTCAATGCTCCATAAGGTTCCTTCCAACTTTGGGTCTCTTGGATTCTCTAATTAATGGAGATATTGATTTTGTCTTCATGTACTAACTCATTGTACAGCCCCAGGCATATCACTGAAACTCTCAGCCTTTGATTCTCTCTTTATAAGGTTTGGGCCTTGCCATTTGTAAATATGATCTCTGTAGTAATCTCTGTACAAATGCAAAGCCACCACTACTTAAAGAATTAAGAATTCATATAATCTAAATCACATCCTTTTCCTGCATGATGTTATTCAAGTTATCCTTATATCCAAGTTCATCACTGGTAATGTGCTTCAGGTATTTGAACCCATCATTCTTCTCTCCATTGTTTTGGGGATCACCTAAAAATTATGAGGGATTTTTCCCCAGAAACTAATTGTATAACATCACCAGAAGAATATTTTTAAAAAGATTTTTTAAAATTTGTTTTAGAAAGCAGTTTGATTTTCCAAATGCAGTCCTTGACACTCCATTTTTAAAATTTATTTCATGGTCTAGTGCTTTGCACAGTGTTTTTCACAATACATGCTATCTCAACGACTATCCTTTCAACTGCATATCATAGTCTGGGAAAAGAGTATTCTTTATCCACTTACTTTTTCCTATATGGATTATTAAACAAAATTTATACTCCATCCTCCCCTTTCCCCACTCAAAAACCAGGAATATTTAATTTTGACAAGTTAATTGTGCATTGGCCAGAAAACTATGATTTACCAGAAAACTGTGGTGAATTTAAATCCCTCACGATATTTAATTATGCTGATATCTGATGATGTCATAAGGAATGTTCCCCATTATTTTAGATATGAACATTGAGAAACACTACAAAGTGAAATGCCTTGGATGAAATTGTTTAGTGAGTCCCGGACAAACTAACAAACATTTACGAGAACTCAAATTTAGTGGAACCCACTACCAGACATTTCCTATTATTGCTAGACAACTATAAATAAAAAAGAGTTCATCCGCAGCTAGTCACAATCCCATCAACCAAACCTCTACTATTGACTAGCATCTATAGCTCACAAACGATTCATTTAAAACTCTTTAAATTCTGCAATCAATATATTTGTAGAAACTCTGGACATGATACCAAACATTTGGATGAAATGTGAAAATCTATGTGTCATTCAGATGCTTCCAAATATCTAGTTACTTGAATTGTGTGGCAAAGGGATAGGATGGCAGAACTGGAAGGCATATTACAGACTATGTCGACTATTCCCTTTATTTTCCTGAAGAGGAAACAGAGACTCAGATAGACAAAGTGACCTACATCTGGTCACATAGTTGTACAATGAAACACAGCCAGGACTAAAGTCCAGCTTTCTTGCTTCCTATTTAATGTGTTATAAGATTTATGAGAGAAAGTGATCTTAAATTTCATTGAAGGAAACAGGCCCAGAATTGTTCAAGCTCATATACAGAGTAATTAATAGACAGGATTCAAGCCTAGATCGCCCATTCCAACACACTTCCCATCACACCACCTTGCTTCTTCTCCATCGTATACTGCTTGGAATAAGCAGGACTTTTTTTCCCCAAAGTATCCTCTTCTGTCCAATGTCTTGCTTAGTTATCCCATCACCCATTAATGCCTTGTTAAAACCCAATCCTGAATCACTGCCCCTACAATCCTTCTTCACTCTTATTCACTTGCTTCTGAACTGACCTGCAAGAGGTCACACAGCCATTCTGACTGGATCTACTATCAGTGCATGTTGTAGAATCTCAATAGGACCCTCACTACATCAAGGCAATCCTTTTACTCCTTCTTAATCGTTCCTCAATTCTACTTATATAACCCAGAGTTTCCCAAGCCTCTTCTCCTCTCTTCTCAAGCCTATTATAATACTGCCTCTCCCCATACTCTCCACTGAGGACCTCCTCTTGTACTTTCCTGAGGAGACTGAAGGCATTTAACATATGCTCTGTCTTCTCACCTCATCTCACATCCCCTGACAATCTCCTGTAATCTCTTCCATTATTCTACTTTCTGATGAAGTGCCCCTTCTCCTCACCAAGGAAAGCATTCTTTGCCTGTTTTATCTGGATGACTGCCCTCCTCACCATCATCTCCTCTGCCTCCCCAATCTTCAGCCTCTATCTACTGTTTCCTTTCTCACTACCTACATACATATCCCAAACCCACACTTGGTGCCCCCATCCTTTAACAGTATTATCCTATATATTTCCTCTCCTTTTAAGTCAAACTCCTTGAAAAAGTTAGCAAACATTAAGTGCTTGCTATCTGCCAAGCACTGTATTAAATGGTAGAGAGAAGAAGAAAGGCACAGTCTATGCCATTAAGAAGCTCACATTTTTTTACATGCAGTTTGTTTTTAAAACACATATTATATTCAATATTACCATAACAATATTACTTTGTTCAACTTCTGAATTTCCTTTTGTTGTCTTTGATATAGGTGCATAAGATAAAGTATTTATTAAGTGCTTACTGAATACCAAGCACTTTGTTAAGCACTGGGAATACAAATAAATAAGCAATGAGACAAATGGTTCCTTGCAGAGATTACATTCTGGTAGCAGAAAGTAACACCTAAATAGGGTCTGAAAAGAGGAAGTGGACGGAATCCTTGCAGGGTCCCTGGAGTAACAGGCTGTTCTGGATTTGAAGAGAGTGTGGCGGGTGCAGGTGCTTCCTCAAATGGAAGTTCAGGGAGGAACTTACTAATGGGAGGAAGGAGCCAGTTAGGTGGAGGTATTATCATCATTAGGAAGCCACTGGGATGCAGATGGAGAAGTGCTCTGGGAAGTCATTGGCAGGTCTGTGCATTCATATACTTGAAAATATTTTCTTTATGTGTTTTTATTTCTTTTTCTTTCTTTTTTCTTTTTTTTCTCTTTCTCTTCTTCTCCTCTGTCTCCTTCTCTTCCTCCTTTTCTTCTCTTCTCCTTCTCTTCCTTTTTCTTTCTCCTTCTTTTTCTCCTTCTACTTCTCCTTATTCTGCTTCTTCTTCTCCTTTTGCTTCTTCTCTTTCTCCTCTTTCTTTTTCTTCTTCTCCTCCTTATTCTTTTCCTTCTCCTTCTCCTCCTCCTTCTTCTTCTTTTTCTTCTTCTACTTCTCCTCCTCCTTCTTCTTCTCCTCCTTTTTCTTCTTCTCCTTTTCCTTTTCCTTCTCCCTCTTCTCCTTCTTCATCTATCACTACCATTTGTGTTGAATAGTGAATAAAGGACTGGATTAAGAGATGGGAAGAATTACATTCAAACCCTGCCTCTGACCTAAACCATTATGTGACTCAGGGAAACTCATGTAACTTATCAGGTAAATCTCTAAGTCTGCAAGCCACAGAGAAGATACAGATTTGCATTGGTAGAGGGAGTTTCCTCATCTGGGAGTTCTTTATACTAAGGAAACTATAGGTCCTATAGTTTCATAAATATCCTATTTAATCCCTAATCTTACCAAGTAATTCACTCTCACTTACCACTCAGATTCTAACTTATAACTAACAAATGTGGTAAATCAAACCAACTCAACATATTAACCATGTCTAAAATATAGGGCTCGTTCTACACCTCAAGCTATCACTTTTCTGCTAAGAGGTAGAAAGCATGCTTCATTATCAATCTTCTAACGTCATTTTTGGTTGCTGCATGAATTCAATTTTCTTAGTTTTTCAGAGCTGTTTCCCTTTGCATAAATGTGATTATCACCTCCGGAAATCATTCTCTTGGCTCTGCTAATTTCGTCCTGAATTTGTTCCTACAAGTTGTCCTAATGTTCTCCAAAGTCTTCATATTTATTAATATGATATTATTACAATAATATATTATTACAAAATTATTACAATACATTCATATGCCACAATTTGCTCAAGCATTCCCCAAATTATAGACACTCATTTCACATGCAGTTCTTTGCTTTGGAATTGCTCTAAGATATTACTATTCTTGCCTCTTTGCTACCTAGTTTCCAGATCCTTTAGTTTCCCATAGGCATGGTGTAGATTTTTTTTACTTCCAAGCGATTCACAGTCAACCCCCCTTTTTACATTTCTAGTCTACTTACACATTATTTTGCCCACACACCCAAAGTAAATTTCCCAAAGCATAGGTCAGACCATGTCATTCCCCTACTCAATAAACTCCATTGGCTCCCTGCTGCCTCCAGAATCAAGTTCAAAATGCTCTGTCGACCATTCAAAGCCCTTCACAACCTAACGCCCTCCTGCCTTTCCAGTCTTCTTACATTTTACTCCCTGACATGTACTCTGATCTAGTGATACTTGTCTTCTGGATGTTCCATGGATAAGATGCTCCATCTCTAAGCTCTGAGCTTTTTCTCTGGCTGTTCCCCATACCTGAAATCATCTCTCTTCAACTCCTCCTATTGACTGACCTGGTTTCCTTTAAGTCCCAAGTAAAATCTCATCCTTTACAGGAAGACCTTACCAATCCCTCTCAATTTCGGTGTCCTTTCTCTGTTAATTATTTCCTACTTATTCTATATAATTAGATCTCAAATTTCTTGAGGGCAGGGACTGTCTTTTCCTCCTTTCTTGTATCCCTAGTACTTATTATAATGCATATATTCCCAAACTTATTTGACCTACTGCCCCTTTTCCAAAAAAAAATACTCAGTGTCCCCCTGGAAATCTACTTTCTTTAACACTTTAACATTTTTTGAAATTTTCACCATTTCAAAAAATATAAAATATATTTTTAAATGATGCAACTTAAATTTAATAACATCATAAATTGTAGGGTTTTTCCTGCATTGAAATTTTGATGATGGTATATTGCATCATGTAAACATACAGCATTGTATTATGAACAAGTCATTACATGCATATATTCCTGCAGATTCATTCTGGACTTCTAAAAAGGCACGACATGCTTTCCTGTCAACATTTGCTTGTTAAAACTTATTGGTAGACTTGACCATTGATCAGTTATGACTTGAATTTTGTGAGTTTATTTGGAAAATAATGTAATCACTATGACTTTAACTCTGTTATACAACAGATGAAGCATGTGTGAATGGTTTTTCAAAATTTTCTTCTCTTTTCTTCTTTCCTTACATTTCCACCACTCCCTTACCTTTATTCAACACCCCACAATTGCACCTAAGGATACTACTGCTGGCCCTGGATTGTTCCAGCACCCCCAGTGGGTAGTAACACCCATGGAATCTATGGACTATAATGTCACACAGTAGGTACTTAATAAATGTTGATTGATTGATCCAACCAAATTGATCAACTTTCTGTGTCTTACACATGGAGATCCATGTCTGATACATGTCTCCTCACCATGCCTTTGGATCGACTATTCCCTGTGCCTGGAATTCTCTCCTTCCTCACTATCTCTCAGAACCCCTGTTTCCCTTCCCTCATTCCACTTTCTTTAGGAGACTTTTCTGGTCCCCACCCTCATATGTTATCTCTTCTAATGTTACCTTGAGACTCTGCATTTGTCCTATATAAACCTATATGAGGCCATATTGTCTCCCCAGAGACACTGTAAGTGCCTTGCCCCCAATGACTTTCACTTTTATCTTGGTATCTCCAGAATTTTGCACAGTACTTCTCACACAGTAGATATTTGAGAGATGTCTGTTGACTGATCAGTTTGTTTCCCAAATTCATCCCAGCAGTACTCAGCAGAACAAGAACCAGAAACTACAATCTGACTCCAAGTTCAATGCTTTCTCTCATATGTTACATGACTTTCTTTGCATATGGTGGAAGATTAATCAGTGTTCAATAGATTCAGGAACACTATCTAGACATACAACATTCTTCTGCTTAATTCTAAGGAGCCTGACATATGGGTCTTATCCCAGTCTATCACTATTGCCCTCAAATTGAAAACTTTCCATAGCATTTTTCTCAGGATTATTAACCTGAACATTGCTCTAGAACTTCACTGTTCCAGCTGGATCCAGTTGAGAAAATGCATACAAATACCAGAAAATGATCCTTCCAGTCTCATTGTTCTATGATTGTGCCAAAAATTAGCGGATGCTCCCTCCCCAAACAACCAAAGGGAACCACTAAGGAAAAGTGCCTCTTAGTCTCTAGACAACAAAACAACGGACTCCAAGTTTCCTACTTGTTCCTTGCCTGACTAGGGGCCAAGTTTCTTCTTACCCCAAATTTGCCCTTGTTTATGAAAATACATGCTAATTCCTTACAACCCTACTCCCTGATCATTCCATGGGAAATTCTGTGAAGGTTGTGCATCGTTATTACCTCCGTTTTCTCTTTTTTATGCTCACTCCCACTTTCTTCCTGCTAGTGTTCGTCTCAACAGTCTTAAGTGTTGTTTCCTTGGACAAAGGAAAGATACGTTCCATTCAGTGTTGCTTGCCATGACCTTCTTCAAGTTTCCTGTTACTTCCTAATGCATTAGAGCAAATCAATAAAGTCTCTGTTGCAGTGTTTTGGGTTACTGCAGCTTTGGTAGATTTCTTCACTATCCTTTGCTCCCACAGTACACAATGAGCTGCCTGAACTCAGTAAGTGAGAGAGGAATCTGTTGGAGTCATCAACATTTTATACAAATATGATCAAATGGCCTCATAGGTCCTGTACAGGTACAAGCCCCAACCTGCTACAAAATGGTCTGCATCTGGTGAGACTCTGATGGCGCAGGGAGGAAAAGGCCTACAGGAGGGCTGGGGGGAGGGGAGCCCCCATTGTCTTTTTACAATGAAGTGATTGATGCCTCTTCTTTGTCACCTTCTTTAAAAGCAAGATGGTGAAAAGATTAAGAGTCAGGCAAGAAGCCAACTGTTGACTTAATAGTACTTAGCAACCATCTGAGACTGCAAGAAATCTGTGCCCTATCTCTCAAGCAACCAGTTGACTGGAGCTTTTGAAAAATACCTCCTCTCTGGTAGGCCTTGGGGATTTTAGCTACCACAGGAAAATAAAAGAGCTAGTCTCTGGAATACCTTTAGTGTATTCACTCTGATGTTGAAAATACATTTTTACTCCTCACTTTATGAACCTTTTAATGGCATCTGGAGAGTCTTCAATAGTCCAGACTCTAGGACTCAAAGTGTCCTCAAAGGCCGTCTTATGCAGCCTCTTCATTTTACAGATGAAAAAACTGAGACCCAGGGAGATTAAGCGAATTATCTAAGAACACACAATTAATGAATCTCAATAGTGGAATCTGAACCCAATTTCTTTCATTCCGGAATCAGTGTTGCTTGCATTGTACCACCCTGATGTCTTTCCTCACTGTACAAGAAAGCAGATCAGCCAGGCTCTGTTCTTTTGCTTGTTATGAAATGTGAAGGAAGCTAACAAATCTTTCCATAGGCAAGTCAACTATCTATAATACAGACTGGTGCTGGGTCAGAGGATGCTAGGAAAAGGAAACAACTCACAGAGTTTAATGTTTTGCCCAGTCACATAGGTAACAAGTAATAGTCAGAGTCAGTTTCCCTAGCTATATTTTCAGGGCTCTTATCATGACATTTGATCTTACAAGTTATATATGTTGGCTTTTTGAGCCATAGCTATAGAAACTGAAGATCTGTAGGTCATTAGGCTGCAAAAATAGTGATAACCATTGAGATTTCTATAGCATACTCTAAGGTTTGCTAAGTGACATACATTATCTCAGAGGTAGTGTGGGGTAGTAGATGAATCACCTTAGATCCAAGAAGGTATGGGTTCAAGTCTTGCCTCTGATACCTGCTGACTGTGTAACATTGGGTGAATTATTCCATCTCTCACTGTTCCAGGAAACTATTTAAGACTATGAATTTCAAAACAATTATGAACCAGCATTCATCTTCCCTCACCTGGGAGTTCCACAGACCAGTAAAATCACAGATCCAGTACCCATCTCTGTTTCATTTACAGGGATATCTAGAAGATCTTTAACTCCAAAATTTGCATTTTACAGATGAGAAAACTCGGTCTAGAGTGTGGAGGACATTTGCCTAAAATGATACATCATGAGTAACTAAACTGAGATTAGAATCCCATGTTCTCATACCTCAGATAACACTCTTTGCCTTCCTCAGTCAGACATTATAAATATCTGCTGATACTCAAAAGTGAGACCAAGAAGGATAGTGTTTCCATTGATGAGGCTACCTCCTCCATTGATGCAGATAGAAACCCATCCATCAGTCATCATACTAAGCAATCTGTGTACAGATTTATCTATAAATGCTCCCATTGAAGTTTCATATCAATTTTTTGCGTTTGCTTGCTTGTTTAGCATCTCACATTTATCGTTGTAGAGTTGTCATCCCTTACATTTGCTCATCTTTCTTTTCCAGTTAGCTATGTTCTTGATGCTTTTTTCTCAAAAAATATTACTTCATATATATATATATGATACATATTATATATGTATATGAAATCAGTAGGCATTGATAATATGCACCAACTGTCTTATCCTCATCATGAATCTTTCTTTTTTTTCTTGAGTCACCTGTGAGTTTACATCCTCTGGAAATGTTATTTCATTAACTCGTCATTAAGGTTTCAGTTTATTGCTTCTCAAATGGATCCCTAATATCATCTTTCTACACAGATTTTTCTCTTAAAGAGTAAACTTCAATACTTCAAGAATCCATTATTTCTTAGCCCTGGCACAGATTGCAATCTCTTTATATACCTTAGTTAATGGAGTTTGTGAATTGTTCATGGGAGGGGAGGAGAACCTCATTACTCTATGACTCACCTCCAGATGATGGGTCCCTACATATTTAGATAAGCTAGTCCTTGGATGACAGGCAAAAATCTACAGCAGGGCACGTGGTCAAAGCCTTCCACACTTGGTGATAGTGCCAGAGCTCTTGCTCCCCACCAATCTTTGGAGAACTCAGGTTTGCCTCCCACAGGATGAAGTACCAGAAAAGGATTTGGGGGAGAGGAAATAAGAATAGGAAACAACATAGCTCAGAAATGACTATTCAGGGGCCTTAGGCTTATGAGGTTGGTTTGACCTGTGAGATCTTCTATCCAGCATCTCCATACTATTTCTATAACACTCAGGAATTAAAACTAGCTTTAGGGACTTCACAAAATAGAAACGATCTCTAACAAGGCAGAGTTGAATGATTCTCACACTATTTGGTTCACATGTTCTCAAGCTAACTAACCTACTCTAATAACCAAGCATTTGAATAAAAGCAAAAATTTTAAAAAATCCTGTAAGATGCCCTTCACTGTGCCAGCAGATTTCCCTTCCTCAGTTCCAATGACCTTGACTTGACAAAGAAGACAGGAATCTATATCCTATGAGATCTTGCCTCAACATAATTATAGGATGTTGTACACACTTTTATTTATCTGTGCAACTTTTTCCTTCCTCATATAGGGAGATCCAGTTTGGCACTGATGCTTTGGATTTGTTTGATGAACTTATGGGGTCTTAATAATAATTAACTTATATAGTCCCAACTTATAGTACTTAAAAGTTTTCTAGATTCTTTACATACATCATTTTATTTGAACCTCATATCAACTCTGTGAAGTGGTTATCACAGATATTATTATCCTCATTTTACAAAAAAAATAATAAATCAAGGGTCAGAGAGGTGATTTTCTTGTGGTCACAGAACTAGAAATTATCAGAGATGAGTTAAAGGCTCAGATATTCCTAACTCAAGGTCCATCAAACTCACCTTTATATTGTGCTGCTTCTCCAATAACAGAGCTTGAAGGCACCTTAAAGATCATCCCATCCAACCTTCTCGTTTTCCAGATGAGCAAACTGGAGCCCAGAGACATCAAATGACATGTCCAGAGTCTCATAACTGGTATTCTGTACTAAAAAAGACCATTTTTCTTTCTTTCTCTCCTTCTAGGTTTTTCACATGAGCATTCACTTCTCACTGCTCACCTCCTTCAAAGAATGATGGTAAAGGTCTGTTTGTACATCATTCCTCATGAGTGAAAGCTTTTTCCCCCAATAAAAAACATATTTAACTTTTATGAGGTTGCTAATGCCATGGAGAGATAAATCAGTTTGTCAGCAGCCAAAGGTTTCCAGCTGGTCCCAATGATTTGGCCAAGGTCTTTCACAAAATATTGCAGGAGCCCTTTAATGTCTGACCAGGATGAATAGTACCTTGAGTCATAACAAAGACCCAGGAGAAAAGTCTCCTTTGTGATGTAGAACCCACCTTCTGCAAAGGAAAAAGGGCTCAAATTACCCTGAAGCAATCAGAGCTGATGGGTTCTGGTAACCTGGGTTCAGTTGAAGTTGGTACTTCATACAATAATAGATTCAGCAACTGCCAAGAGCAGGGTCTAGGGAGAAAAGAATTATTCTATTTGACTCTGAACATCAGTGCTTCCTGTGAAGTATCCATCACAAAGCTACTTAATATGAAAACACTCATTTAATATGGAAGACAGTTCCAGGTGGATCTGTTAATTCATTGTTGCCAATGATTTGATTGTTGGGGATGAATTCTTATTCTGTCTCCCCTCCCCCACCCCCAGTTTATTCCTCCTCCTCTTTCACCTTACCTGGTTTTAATTCAGCTGTGTTTGACAATAAAACTAGGAGATATGTGCTTGTCAATACTGTTTGCTTCTATGAAGTCCTAGACCCCAAATGGAAAAGTGATTTCTTACAGATTCTGAGGTCCTCCAAATGCTCCTATTTGCAGATGAAAATTCCCAGATTGCATGAAACCCAAGAGCATTACACAACCTCTTCAATGAAGCCTATGACTGTTTTAGAGTTCTGCCTCATGATCCAATGCAAGTCCAGAAAAAAATTACATACCACAAGACCCTGTTGAAGGTATTGAAGAAGGCACTTACACAGACCAGAATGGTACAACACATATAAGTAAATACATGCAAAGCATACACAAAAGATTTTCATTTTTTATATAGAAACTTTGATTTCAACTGATGTGAAAGCTCTTGCATGGGGAACTGCTTATGGAACTTTTAATGAGGAACTCCTTCCACCCATGCACTTCAGTACAACTACAACACAGTTTTGGAGAGTTCCTAAGGCCATTGGGAGGTTAAATGATTTACCCAGGGTCATACAGACTAGATGGGGCAGAGATAGGACTGGACCCCAGAGCTTTCACTGTCCACTATACCACATGGAGTTTTTTACAGTTATAAAAAGAAGAAAGCAGTGACTATTAGGGGAATGAGAAAAGGTCAGGTAGGAAAAAGCACCTGAAGTGTATTTTGATGCCTCTTCACAAGGAGATAATGAATTTTTGAGGTGGAGATGAGCAGTAAGTATATTCCAGACAGGGTGGACAAATTGTGCAAAAGCCAAGAGGAGGGAAGAACTAAATAGATATAAAATGTTCATAGTATAGATAACGTTATGTAATTAAATAGCCATCTGACTTTGTATAACACTGAGTTAGTATAACAGCATTTGTGTGTGTGTATTTGTGTGTGTGCAGCTAACTAGTCTGTATAACAGTGCATCTATATGCAGAACTCTAGAGCATATATGTGTGTGTAGAGAGAGATATATAGCTACAGACACAGACATATATATAGACATAGATGTAGGACACTGAAGAATAGTGCAGTGGATAGAGCACTGGGCCTGGAGTCAAAAAGACCTAAGTCTAAATCCAAACTCATCCTAATTGTGTGACCCTAGGAAAGTTACTTCTTCTAACTGCCTCTGCTTCTCTAGCTGTCCCAGTTTCCTCAACTATAAAGTGAGGATAACAGTAATACTTGTGGATCAAACGAGATAATATTTATAAAATGCTTAGCATGCTCTCTGGCTCATAGCAGGCACTACCTAAATGTTAACGATGATGATAATAATAAGGAGAAGGAGAATGGGGTAACCTTCCCTCTAACCACCACCACCACAACAGCAAATCAGCTCTTTAACTCCACTATTTTCTCAGTGATGCTATATGGTTATGAATCTTGGAATTCCATGGTCTCCAAAGAATCAAAGTTGTGGGTGATGCAAAAAGTAATGGAGAAACAGATACTAAGTAGACTATATAGTTCACATGGTGATCTATATCACTTGTGCAAAAAGTGTTATAATAGCATCACCTAGTTAATACATGACCAGATGAAAATCTGAGGTGATCATTTATCTATAGCAAGGGATAACCAATGGCCATCTGGTGTACTGTACTGAAAACAACAAATTATGCAATAAAAACCTAGAGGAAAACTTCCAACAGAGTGAGTGAATAAGTCCATAGAGGATCTATGACAAAACATGGACAAAAATTATGCTGGGTGAGCTAGGGTGGGAAATTTGGGATTCAAACTCATGGAGGAAATTCTCACATTGAATGAAAAAGAAAATTAATTAATGAATTTAAATATGAAACAATGGACTTTTTGTCTTTTGTCTGTCCAGTGAAATGAGAGTGGCAATGTCTAGACCACTGATGGCTACTGTTTGAGGGTTCTATCAATATTTGGCTAATGGATAACTGAGCTTGTGCCCAAGTGATATCAAAACAACTGGTAAATCCTTTAATCAAATAAACTCCTTCAATCATTTGAGGTTGTATGGTGAAAATACTTATCTGAATCCTATGATTTTACATTCCTGCTAGTTATGTCAGAATTCTGCGGAAACAGGTTAACCAGAGATAACGTACCTATGAACATGAACAGAATGAACTGGCATGCGCCACTAAGTGTGTGACTTTTTTTGCATGCACTCATATATGTATAAACACGAGTGTGTATATTTGTGAGAACAAGAGAGACAAAGACAAAGACAGAGACAGAGAGGTGGAGGGAGGGAGAAACAAAGGAAGGGAGGGTGGGGAGGGAAGAATGAAAGGAGGGAGAAAGGTAGGGAGAGGGGAAGATAGAAACAGAGACATACACAGAGAGAAATAATTTTCTCAATTTTTTCTTTCTATAATCTATGGGATTTGGCCACTATAGATCTTTTTAACAGCATTCCAGAGAACCAAAGCAGAAGTTTGGCAGTTCGACTGACCAGTTCAGGTCAGTTAAAGTGGGGCTATAACATCTCCCCTGGTTTAGGCCTCAGCTCTTCTCAGCATGATGGAAAATTGTTCCCTTCCCATGGCAATAGGGATAATAATAATATTAATAGCCACTAACATTTATATATCACTTGCTACATTCCAGGAGCTGTGCTAAACACTTTACAGTCATTATCTCATTTGATCCTCAGAGCAACTCTGGGAGGTAGATGTTATTAGCTACTACATGGTCCTAGTACACATCTTAGTGGGCAAGGAAATGATGCCCACACTTTGTGACTTAGGCAGGGATATAGAATTATGTGGTAGTCAGAAGACCTGAGGTCTTGCATTGATCAAGGGAATTTCCTTATCTAGGAGTTCCCAATAGCAATGATATCACAAGTCCAGTCTCTAACCCCTATTATCAAACCCATTTTTCAGAGGAGTAAACTGAGGCTATTTGATTTACTCAAAATCAAGAGTGTCCCAGGACCTGTGACTGCAAGTTTGGTGCTGTTTCTACCAGACTACATTTCTTTTTTCAGTCTCCATGCAGATAAGCAGCTGGAGTGGACTATGGCGATAGGGAAGGGGGAGAACTGAAACATCAGAAAATGGAGTGAAGATGAAAGAGCTCCAAGCTGCAAACAAAGCCAGAAGCCACTGAGGAAGAGAAGCAGCAGGAGAAGTCAGAACTGAAATGCTGGAAAAACAGGATCCAAGTCAAAAAAGTGTTGAGTGGGCAGTCAGATGCAGTGCTGAGAAGAGATCAAGAGTAAGTCAAGGTCAAAATATCAAAGGAGCATTTCAGGTGGAAATATTGGGAAGGACATAAGGAAGTAAGAAACCTTTCTGTGTAACAATGTGAACTTCTATACCCCTTCCTTTTGAAAGAAAAAAAAATATAGTCCCTCATACTTCTTAAAGGTATCCACTTGTAAGAAAAACAGACAGATACAATGCCCTTGGAAGTGCAGAATTTGCTTGGTTGTCTTGGCTGCCTTAGCAAGGAATTGCACTGGGCATAGCCATCCTTAAAGATGATTATTTATCTCAGTTCTAATTTTCTTTTAAAAATAAACTCAAACAGTCCAATTTTGCCATGTGTTCCACATGATGTATTAGAGACCAATTCAAATAGAATCATCTTTTTGGTTAACCTAACCCTTTCTTACACGAAAATATTTTATGCCTTATGATGTATGTACCTATACATTTAGCCAGCTGGGCATGACCAAATGAATGAAGAAAAAACACCTGACTTAAAAGCAGACAATTCCTAGCTTTGGATTTAATGCCATCATCATCGTCATCATCATCATCATCATCATCATCATCGTCATCGTCATCGTCATCATCATCGTCATCGTCATCGTCATTGTCATTGTCATTGTCATCTCCTCCTCATCATTAATAGATAAGTAATCACAGCCCTCAGGAAGCTATTCCCAAGGGTTATAATTTATCAACAATGCAAAAGAAGGATTATATATTAAAGAAGTTTTAATCATCAGTTTGTTTGTGTCCATGTGCAAGAGCTGGGAGTGGGAGAGGAAGAAGGGAGAAACCAAGACTACAGATTTTCAACAAAGACAACTTCATTTTTTAAAGAGAACACAAAGAAAATACAAACCTTCTTGACAGGTAACTATTCTGAGCTGATATAGAGGTGGGTTTTAAGAGGCATTCCAGAACTCTTGCTCTCTCCTGTTTGCAGATCTCAGAATTGAGCACTATGCTTAATTAAAGCTCCAGTGCTTTAGAGAAAAGGAAGGCAGAATAATACTGAAAGACTACAATCACACAAGATTGAAATTTGGCTGCCATATTTGGGTTTGGGGAGTGGAGAAATATTTGGGGGGATGATGTGAAGAGGCTGCACAGGAAATTGGAATGTCATCAGATCTGTGGATACAGGGAGGTCCTTGAGACCTACAGCATGCTCAAACATCTCTCTGTCTCCTCTCTTCCAAATGCATTCCTAGGATTTAGGATCTGGCAACTTCTCTCTGCACACTGATTAAGGGAATCTCTCCCCTACCTCCAAAGGAGTTCATATGAAACCACAGGAGAAGGGGTGGCAGTGATCCTATGAAAAACAAAGGTGCCAAGTTACTCCAAATTAAAATGCTCAAAATCCACCATATAGTGTGAGATTTAGTGGGTGGGAGAAAGATGCATCATTTACTCCCATTGAGGTCAGACTCTTTCTCTGCTCTCTTCAGAGGGGAAGAAAAAAAAAAGCTTTTTATACAAATACACATCCACATTCACACACCCTGCAAGGAATCAACAAAGCACTTTGGACTTCTGTTGTCCACTCAGTCTCTTCAAAGGTTGAGTAAGATTCTGAAAGCACTACATTTGAGAATGCCCCTGGCAGCTGTTTGTGTGCCTGCCTGGATACAAGGGCAAATAAAGGATTTTGGGGAGTATTAAAACATGTTAAAAATGGATACATGAGAGGAGCATAGATAGATAGATAGATAGATAGATAGATAGATAGATAGATAGATAGATAGATAGATAGATAGATAGATAGATAGATGATAGGTAGATAGATAGATATAGATAGATGATAGATAATGAATATTATAGCTATGTGTGATGGAGAGGTGTGTGTATGCGAGTGACAGAGAAACACACACAGAAATTGAACAATACAACTTGATTCATTGCTTTTATTTTAAATTTGTTTGTTTGTTTCAGGAAGAACTCTGGTAGCGGTGAGTTGGGAAGGGTTCTAGAATGTCAGAACACAAAGTAGCAGTTTTAAATAATGAGAAAAGATTCCACACGGAAAGCTCATCTGGCTGTGGCAGTTTGTGACTGAATGAGAGAAAAGTGCCCTAGCAGCTATTCATTAGGAATTCACTGGAAACTCTCAAACAAGCCTGGCAGAAGCTGAAATTGAAGTGGTCTCTGACCTAATTTTCTTCTGCATGAAACATCTGCATCAAGGCTCTCTTTGATGTATTCCACTTGGCTCTGTCTACAGTATTGTATCACATGGCTTCAGTGTTGCCTCAGTTTTAAAAGACATTTCCAGCCTGTAGAAGGTAATGTGATGTTACTGTTACCCAAACTAATCACTCAATGTGCTCCCGAAATAGAAACAATAGAGGTTCAGAGACAATGTTGTCTGCTTGTAGTTGTTGCAGGCAGCCTTGGCTCCTGGCTTTCAAACTTAGATCTGTGGCATTCATCTCATGTAATTTACCAACAAAGAGAAGGGGGAACTGGGAAATGCCATGTAATAATATGTTGGAGGAGGGAATGCTTTGCATAGGTGAGGCTTGACTTTGTTTCTTCCTTCCACCCCTTCACTTAGTTCATTACTGTATTTAAATCCAAGGGGGGAGAAATGGAGGACAGTGGTGAAAAACATCTGCCTTGATCCAGGAGGGTCCTGGTTTGGATTGGGCTGTTTTCTCTAACCAGTGATTGACACCCAGAGCTCTCAGCAAAAAGGTGAGAGAGAGAGAGAGAGAGAGAGAGAGAGAGAGAGAGAGAGAGAGAGAGAGAGAGAGAGAGAGAGAGAGAGAGAGAGAGAATGAGGCTGTGTACTGAATTTTCAATGTTTTCAGATTCTTTAATGATCCACGAACTGCTTTTTAAAAAATTGTCTCTTCCATCTTGAACTCACCCAACCTAGAGAGAATAAGTAAATGAGTCTGCAAGAAAAACCATAACGATAATCATCTTTGTTAAAAAATAAGAAAGGACAACCATAATGAGGTGTCTTCTTTTTCCTAGCAGAGCAGAGCCTTGCCTTCTCCATAAAGGTTTGCAGCACAGTCTTACTTAATGGTATGCTGCTGTTTCCCACCATCCCAGCATTATGTGAATAACTGTGGTGCCTTTTGTATTCTACCCCCTGAAGAAGAAACCTTTGAAATTCTAAATGACTGTGCTGCAGGTTTTAATGTCTGCCTCAAAAATAGTCAAGAAATACCTACTCACCAAGCAAGATGCAGCAAGTCCTTGGAAAGCCATTTGCTTAGATTCTTCTGTCCCACGAATTTATATGTACATTCTTATGAATGCACTTTATGGTGCTTTATGTCAGTTAAGAATTGAACGTTTGTTCCATAATCTCCACTTTCTACACATCTGCATGCAGGTCTGCAGTTAGGTAGCTATTAGTGTCTCCCAGACCTCTCAGTTTACTCCTCTCCACTCCCCTCTTTTTGGGTGCAGAAGCTTGAAGAAGTCAGTGACTTTGGAAAGAGATTGTGCTCTGATTCTTTTCTCAAGCATCTACAAAGAAAAACATCTACAGCTAGGCATTGGGAGGGTATTCCCTGTGCTATTTAGGTGAATCTATATAAGCTACCAAGGCTGGACCTTAAAACTAAAAGGATGGAGACTTTTGGCAATAGAGGAAAGCATTCACCTTGGTCCTTCTTTGTGACTAGCAGTCTTGGTTCTCTAGGGGCCTGGGAAATAGCAACTTTCACTTATCATGACCTGCTGCCATGGGAAACAGAATTTCCCTTGATCCTGCTTCTTCCTTAATCAATTTTCTTATATATCCTCTCCCCTTTACTACCAATCATCTAAGACATGATGCTTGCACACAAGATTTCTACAGTCTCCCCACGCACTACCCACTCTAGCTTTTAAATATTTCTCTCCTCTATGTTCTGTGACATCCTAATTGTCAATTTCAATGACCTCTTCTCAGGTTTCTTTTTCCTGGATCCTTTTTGCCACCCCCATCTTGACACTCCTTTCACTTCCATGAAAGTGGTTCCCCTGATTTTCCTGTCTCTTTAACCAATCCTTCCTGACTTCCTTCACTGACTCCTCATTTTCCTCTTATCCCCAAATTTTAATCATCTCCCAAGGTTCTATCCTTGGCTCTTTTCTCTTCTTTTCTTTGAATTTTATCCTTTGGAGTTCTTGTCCATGCCCTTAGCATCAATTCTCTCTATGCAGATCATACTTAAATCCAGGTCTAGCCGCACTCTGTCTTCTGGACTCTGGTCTTTATTTACATGCTAAATATTTCTCCGAGACCCCTAACGATCATAGACAAAACTGACCTAATTATTCCTCTCTCTTCAACCTGCCTCAACTTTCCTATTTCTGTTGACAAAACCAATATTCACCCAGTCATCTAGGACTGAAATCTTGTAGTCATTGTTAATTTTTTCCCTTCATTCTCCAATCAGTTTCCAAGTCCTATCAATTTTCCTTGCTAAAATAAGTCTTGCATCCATCTTCTTATCATTACCATTGCCATCATCTTTATCCAGGCTCTCATTATCTTTTGTAATAACCTCCTAATTGATCTTCTGTCTTACTGTCTCATTTCTCTATTCTCCAACACAGAATCATAGGAATCTCGAATTCCTGGAATCATAGAATTATAACTGGGAGGGACCCTGGAAATCTCTAGTCCAAATCTCATTTTATAGATGGGGAAACTCTGTCTCCACAAAGATAAGTGACTTCCCCAAGGTTACAAAGTTCATAATTAGTGGAACTTTCCTTATACTTTGCAGCCAACTATGACCTTTGCCAGCATGCTGATCACCAAGATCACATAATTGTATGAATAGCAAAGAAAAAAAAGAAAATTCTCACCTTCCAAATGCATAGTTATAATGATATCACTCCTCAGCACCTCAAAACTTTAATCATTCCTCATTCTCTGTAGGATAAAATACCTTTCCTCAAACATGCAAATTGTTCCTTGGTCTAACTCCTCAGGCCAAATCTAAAATATATCAAACAAATACTGTCTGACTATTCTAGTTCATGACTTCAATTGGGAGCATTTGAGAAATAAAACCAAGGGTTTTCTGACATGGGAAAGTCTGCCTTCCCCAAAATAAAGCTTGCCCAACAATCACTTCAAGGAGATGTTGAATGGTAGATCTCACTTTTTAGAAAATTCATTATATAAAATAGAGCACGGTGACATAAGTATACAATGACTTTCAGGTACACTTGGAGACTTAGCTACCGGTTCATTTCCTAGTCTGATTCTTTCTCTTTAGGTTCAAAGGCAGTCTAGTGGGTAGATTTGATATAGTCTCAAAAATAATGGATATCTTTCTAATTAGCTTGACTCCCACCATGAAGCAAGACCAGGAAAATCAGTTCTCCCATGGGCTAGCTTCCCTTCTCTCCAATAGGAGTCCATGAACTTGTGGGTTTATATAAAATCACTATTATTGACCCTGAAATTTATTAACAATACTCATCAGCATCATTTATCAACATCAGTAAGCATTTATTAAATAACAAAAAAATGCAAAGAAACATTCAAAGTTAGAAGATTGTTTTGGGTCACACACCTGAATTCACCTCTTTTTTCTTTGCTACAGCATATTTCCAGTTGTTTAAGGGTAGGATTTCTAAATAATGGGATTAGAATTTGAACTCTAAATGAGATTTTCCCAATTTGCTGGAGAAAAGCAGGGGGAAGAAAGGCATTGTCTTGATTTCATTCTTACCAACTATCCCAACTGCTACCTTGGCCTAGTTTCAGCCTTAGCTCATTCTTTTCACATGCCTATTTTGTCTCCTCCCACTCTTTTTTCTTTTTTTACGTTTATTTATTTATTTTTAGTTTTCAATATTCATTTCCTCAAAATTTTGAGTTCCAAATTTTCACCCTATCTCTCCTTTTCCCCCACCCCAAAACACTGTGTATTCTGATTGCCCTTCCCCCAATCTGCCATCCCTTCTATCACACCCCTTCCTTCCCATATCCCCATCTTCTCTTTTCTTGTCAGGCAAAATAGATTTCTATACCCCATTACCTGTATTTCTTTTTCCCAGTTGCATGCAAAAACAATTCTCAGCATTTGTTCCTAAATCTTAGAGTTCCAACCTCTCTCCCTTCCTCTTTCCACACCCATTCCTGCTGAGAAGACAAGCAATTCAATATAGACTATATATGCATAGTTTTGCAAACGACTTCCATAATAGTCATGTTGTGAAAGACTATATTTCCCTCCATCCTAGGCTGCCCCCCATTTATGCTATTGTCTCTTTTGACTTTGTCCCTCCCCAAAAATGTTTACTTCTAATTACTCCCTCCTCCCATGTGCCCTCCCTTCTATCATCCCCCCCACCCCACTTATCCCCTTCTCCCCTACTTTCCTTTAGTGTAAGATAGATTTTCATACCAAATTGAGTGTGCATGTTATTCCTTCCTTAAACCAAATGTGATGAGAGTAAGCTTCACTTTTTCCCTCTCACCTCCCCCCTTTTCCCCTCCATTGAAAACACTCATTCTTGGCTGTTTTGTGAGAGATAATTTGCCCCATTTGATTTCTCCCTTTCTCCTCATAATATATCCCTCTCTCACCCCCTTATTTTATTTTTTAGATGTCATCTCTTCCTATTCAACTCACCCTGTGCCCTTCATCTATGTGTGTGTGTGTGTGTGTGTGTGTGTGTGTGTGTGTGTGTGTGTGTGTGTGTAATCCCTCCAACTACCCAAATATTGAGAAAAGTTTCAAGAGTTACAAATATTATTTTTCCATGTAGGAATATAAAAAGTTCAACTTTAGTAAGTCCCTTATGATTTTACTTTCTTGTTTACCGTTTCATGCTTCTCTTGATTCTTGTGTTTGAAAATCAAATTTTCTATTCAGCTCTGGTCTTTTCATCAAGAATGCTTGAAAGTCCTCTATTTCATTGGATGACCATCTTTTCCACTGAAGGATTATATGCAGTTTTGCTGGGTAGGTGATTCTTGGTTTTAATCCCAGTTCCTTTGACTTCTGGAATATCATATTCCAAGCCCTTTCATCCATTAAAGTAGGAGCTGCTAGATCTTGTGTTGTCCTGATTGTATTTCCACAATACTTGAATTGTTTCTTTCTAGCTGCTTGCAATATTTTCTCCTTGATCTGGGAACTCTGGAATTTGGCAACAATATTCCTAGGAGTTTTTCTTTTTGGATCTCTTTCAGGAGGTGATTTGTGGATTCTTTCCATATTTATTTTTCCCCCGGGTTCTAGAATATCAGGGCAGTTTTCCTTGATAATTTCATAAAAGATGATATCTAGGCTCTTTTTTTGATCATTGCTTTCAGGTAATCCCATCATTTTTAAATTGTCACTCCTGCATCTATTTTCCAGGTCAGATGTTTTTCTAATGAGATATTTCACATTGTCTTCTATTTTTTCATTCTTCTGGCTTTGTTTTGTAATTTCTTGGTTTCTCATGAAGTCATTAGCTTCCATCTGCTTCATTCTAATTTTTAAAGAACTATCTTGTTCAGTGAGTTTTTGAACTTCCTTTTCCATTTGGCTAATTCTGCTTTTTAAAGCATTCTCCTCATTGGCTTTTTGGACCTCTTTTGCCATTTGAGTTAGTCTATTTTTAAAGGTGTTATTTTCTTCAGCATTTTTTGGGGTCTCCTTTAGCAAGCTGTTGACTCACTTTTCATGATTTTCTGGCATCACTCTCATTTCTCTTCCTAATTTTTCCTCTACCTCTCTTACCTCAAAATCCTTTTTGAGTTCTTTCATGAACTGAGACCACTGCATATTTGTTTTGGAGGTTTTCAATGCAGAAGCCTTGATTTTTATGTCTCCCTCTAATGGTAAGCATTGTTCTTTCTCATCTGAAAGGATGGAAAAAAATACCTGTTCACCAAGAAAGTAGCTTTCTATAGTCTTATTTTTTCCCTTTTTTGGGCATTTTCCCAGTCAGTTACATGACTTTTCAGTCCTTTATCAAGAGAGAGGTATACTCTAGGGACCTGTAAGTCCTCAGTTCCTCCAACATGGCACAATTAAGGGAGAGAAGTTTACTCCTCTCCTGGCCTGCACTCTGGTCTAGGAGCAACCCCAAGCTTTTCTACCCAGGATCTGTGAGTAGGATTCCCTCTCCAGAGCCTCCACCAGCTCTACCATGCCAGCCAGCACTCCTCCTCACCCCGGGACTGCCAATCAGGGCTGAGACCCATATCAGTTGCTCAATTCCCCCAGGGCTTTGAGATTTAGGGCTCCAAAAATGAATGCTGCTACTGCAGTGGATGTTGCTGGCAGGGTCAGACCACATTCCCTTGTCACCCAGGTGAAAATGCTTTCTCACTGACCTTTGAAGCTCTCTTTGGCATTTCTGGGTTGAGCAATCTGGGAGCTATAGCTGCTACCCAGGATTCCACACCTGAAGCCTGCTCCAGTCCTGTCCCTGCCATGCCATGCAGCCAAGGCTGCGCTGTTCTCTGCTCCGAGCCCAGTGTGATAGACATTTCCTGTTGGCCTTCCAGGCTGTCTTGAGCTGGAAATCTCTTTCACTGTATCAATTTGTGGCTTCTGCTCCTCTAAAATTTGTTTAGAGTCATTTTTACAGGGTATTTTATGGGCTCTGTGGAAGATCTTCTACAGTTCAGTCCTTTTACTACACGATGTGTCCTCCCATTCTTAAAGCTGTGTACTCACATCCTATCTCTATGCTCTCTACTTCCTTATCTTCTTCTTCCCCCATGTAGTACCCACAAAGTTAGATAGAGGTCATTTCCTTGAGACCATTGGAGCTCCTCCCCAAACTGGATGCTGCTGAATATCTGGGAACAGTCTCAGATTCTCTGTCATCTTAGTGATATACTTTACAAAATCTCTATGATTCTAGGTTTTGGTCACCTAGTGCTACCAAAACAAGAGCAAACATAAAATAAACCATAAATAAAATTCAGACACATAAACATATACATACATATGCATATACCTATATAATGTATGTGTGTATGTGTATGTATATATGTATGTAAATGTATATTTCCCTCTATCTCTATCTCTACATATCTTTTCATAATTTGTGTCCCTCATGCCTGGAATTAATTCCCTCATCTGTGTATTTTAGAATGGTTCAGTGTTTGCCCAAGTGCACCTCTTCTACAAGTCCTTTCCATTCACCATGAGCTCCCTCTTCTCCCTCTCTCTCCTTCATAAAGGCTCTTGTCCTCATCCCTCATTACGTTTCCCTTTACTCCAGTCTCTCAAGCTGCCCCATGGGTGCTCCCCAAAGCTCTGTGCTGAATCCTCTTCTGGTCTCTCTCTCTCTACATTCTCACATGGTGACCTCGTTAGTTTCTATGTGTTTAATTATCATCATCAATATAAGTAGCCAGTCCCGGTTGCTCTCTTGAGCTCCAGTCATGCATCTCCACCTTCCCAGTAGAGAATTCAAACCAAATATCCCAAAGGCTTCTCAACATTTCTAAAATGGAACTCAATTCTCTTACCCCATATCCACCAACACCTTCTATACTAATAGAAAAGGTAAGATGGGGTAGAGGAGAGGGTTAGGGGAAAAGATAGTAAGTTCTGTTTTGGCCATGTTGAATTTAAGATATCTATTGGGTATCTAATCTGAGATGTCTGAAGCAGTAGGAGATGTAAAATTTGAGTTCAGTGGAGAGGTTAGGACAGGATAGACAAACTTGAGAATCATCATCATAGAGATCCATGGGGGCTGATAATATCACCAGGTACAGTATAGTAGGAAAAGAGAAAAGAGCCCAAGACAGAACCCTGTGGGACACCTATGATTAGAGGCCATGATCCTGATAAGGATCTAGCAGAGGAAACTGAGGAGGAACAGGCAGATATACAGAAGGAGAAACAGGAGAAAGTGGTGTCCCAAAAACCTAGAAAGAAGAGGAGAAGAGAAAAAGATCAACAGAATGAAAGACTACAAAACATAAAGGACAATGAGGATTGAGAAAAGACCATTGAATTTGTCAATGAAGAGATAATTGGCAATTTTGAAGAGAGTAGTTTTGGTATAATGATGAGGTCAGAAGTAAGGCATTAAGAAGAAATTTAGAGAGAAAGTGGAGGTACCTATTGTAAACAGCCTTCAGAAAGAGTTTAGCCTCAAAGGACAGAAGAGAAATAGGACAATAGCTAACAGAGATAGAAAAAGTAAGCAAGTTTTGTTTTTTTGGTGTGTGTGTGTGTGTGTGTGTGTGTGTGTGTGTGTGTGTGTGTGTAGATAAGGAAGACAAGGACATGCTTATAAGCAGAAGGAAAGGGAGCCAGTAGACAGGAAGAAATTGAAGAAAAGTGATAGAGTGGAGATGACAGAGGGGGCAATCTATGGGAGAAGACAAGATGGAATGCAATTTCTTCATCAGGTAGCAGAGTTAATCTTGGTGAGGAGTAAGGCTACCTCATTATCTGAGACAGGGGTGAAGGAGGAAATAGAAGGCATCCAAATGATAGGAGATGAGGAAGAGGAGAGAAGAGGGAGTTCATAGCAAATTGCTTCAATTTCTTTTTAAATACATGCTAAGCTAAAAGGATAAAGGGAAGGGGAGCCATGAGATATTTGAGGAGGGATGAAAAGATTCAGAAGAGTCACTGGGAAGATTGGGAAAATGAGTTAATAAGGGAGGTATAGAAGGATAGCTCGGTAGCAATAAGGGCCCAGTGGAGGTGGTGTAACAAATTTGTTGGGAATCTAGTCAGAATGGTTGCATGATTTTCTGTACTTTAATTCCACAGCAAATGTGTAAGAGTGAAGAGGCTGGATGGTGATCCAAAACTGAGGCTAGGAAATTTTAATCAATAAAATGATAAGGAGACTAGAGATGCAAGAGAAAAAGACAGTACAGAGCTGAATTTGTTCACCAAGGGTCCAAGATAGGGGAAAGGGGAGAGAGTGGCTAGTGCAGGGGAGATGGCCTGGAGAGAGAATTGAGTAATAGACAAATGGTAGAGTTTTATAAGGGAAGGCAGAGAGAGAGAGAGAGAGAGAGAGAGAGAGAGAGAGAGAGAGAGAGAGAAAGTCAATTGTTGTTGTGTTCATCCTTCATTGTCAAAGAAGACCATGCCATCTGAGAAATGATGACATGACTTGCACTTGACTTTGTTTCGAGTGAGGGAGGGCTGTGCAGGTCACCAGCCTCACTTCTCCTCCTGAGCTATCTGGATTCAGTGACCAGATATTCATCAGGATGACTGGAGATGACCAGAATGCACTGGGGGACCTTGGCCCATGAAGGTATTCACTTAGGGTGAGGTAACACACATTCATTGAATAGGTCTGTTTAAGAGATAGCCAGGGCATGGCCCATTTAATGAGGCAAAGAAAAGAAAGACATCAGGGAAAAGGCAGCCGTTCTTATTGATAATCACTCTTAAGCCAGGAGGGTCCAGAAGAGAATCTTTAGACAGGGGGTAGGGGCCACATGGTATCTGAGCTTCACAGTGCATGAAAATGATCTCAAAGAAGAAAACAGTAACTGTTGATGGGGGAAAGGCCTCCTGCAAGAGGGAGGATTTGAAATAAGTCTTATAAGAAGCCAGGAAAATTAAGAAGCTAAAATTAGGAGGCAGAGCATTCCAGGCCGGGCAATAGCCAGTGCAAAGATGAAGAGTGTGGAATTTGGCACTTACTCAGTAATAGAATGTGATAATCACCTTCCTGTTTTGGGGTCAGAAATCTGACATTTTCTAGCTATTTAACATTAGGCAAAACACTGAACCTCTCTGACTCAGTTTCCTCATCTTGGAAATAATACTAACTGCATCATCTGCTGGATGTTGTTGCTATGAAGATCAATGGCATGAGATGCAAATATAAAGCACAATATAAATTCCAGCCAGTATTCTTTTATCCCCCTTTTAGAAGAGACGCTTCTTGAAGCCAAGGTCCATGTTCCACATATACTGATATTCCTCATTATACCTGGTACTTAGCCCAGAAGACAGGTAACTAATACTGAATGAGTGTAATTAGGTCATAGATCTTTCTGCAAAACACATTCTTCTTTCCAACTTCTTTATCTCAATTAATGGCAACATTCTTCAAATGATACATGATAAAAAAACATTGGAGTCATCTTTTATTTATCAGTAGTTTCCCAAATCAAGTCAGTTGTCATGGCTTATCTATTTAAGAGTACGATTATCTTTATGTGGCTGAGGTGTGGTGGAGGAGTAGGTCATAGGAAATGAATGGGGTGAGGAATTGACTGACTAGGGCATCTGAGAAAAGAGTTCATATGTATATTGATATCCTGCCATAAGAGGCCAGTATTTGGGGAAGACAGAAAAATTGTCAGTCATGTACCAAACTCATTAAGAGGGGGAAAGGAAGCGACCTGGATATCTGTATGCATCCGATACTAGGATACTGAGTGGGTTGTAGAGATGAGTTGTACAAATCTCAAAGGAGGAAACATTACTTAGTGATGGAAGTAGGGAGAGAACTTGGAAATGGCAATGCAGAGCAAAGATCATTCCAGTGCTTGTGACTAGGAACTGCTTCATTCCATTCTTTTTGTATCACCAGTGTCTGGCATATAGTAGGCACTTAATAAATGATCAATGATTAATTAATTGGTGTCCTTGTCCTCCCAGATGGTAGTGGTCTTCACTTCATGAAATTACTTAGCATTTACTTTGTATCTGCTTATTAATATACATCAGAAGCATGTGCGATAATGGAAAGACAGCTGTTCTTGCCTCCAAACCTTTCTCTTACACCTACTAGGTGGATGACCAGGAACAATTCAGTTAACCCAGCTTTCATCCTGGGCAAATTCACATGACTGTAAGCTACAGAGTTGTTGCTTATTTATATGAGAGAAGGAAGTTATCCCACTGACTTTTCCCTGCACCAGTGTAATCACAACTCCAAACAAAAAGAAAAAGTCTGAACACAGGAGGCATCACCCAGTAGAACATAATCTCCTTGAGGGTGAAAACTGTTTCACTTCTGTCTCTGTGCCCTCAGTAGCTAGCACAATACCTCACAGATCATAGACACTTAACAACTGCTTGTTTAATTGAATGGAATGTTTGTGGATACACTTTGCAAAATGAAATCCATGCTACAATATTGCATTGCTTTATGATTATTTATATCACTCTATAAATAATTCACTATAGAGTTTTTAACAGTGACCCCTGCCCCTCTCAAATATCTAGAATGGTATTTCCTTTATTAAAAGTTCAGCTTATTTGTAGCTTGTTGCATTAAGCAGAGTAGACCAGGATTTTCAAGAGTTCATTTATTCCGTTTTGGAGACTTAGTCTCCTTTCTTTAAAGCCTCCAAGCTTCTCTATTTTGACTTTCCCATTTGCTATATTAGCGATGATCTGGGAGCCGGGTGCAGGGGGAGGGTCAGACTATTATTAAAAGAGCAGATGCGGAACAGAGAAGATGTATAACTTGCCTCTTTCCATCCATTGGCCTCTTCATCTCCTTTCTTCCCCTTTGCATTCTTATCTTCCTCACTCCCTCCCCCTCCCATCTTCCACTAAACAAAACTGGTATTCACACTCACTACAGTATTTATTTGAAATCATGAAGGAGTGGGCCTCAGCCCACCAGTAAAGAGACTACTCCAAATGATCAGCCACCTCCTCATTCTGCCCCACGCCCCACCCTTTCCATGTTTTGGCTGTACTCCAAAGAAAAGGAGTGTGCTGGACACCTCAGCCAATCTATTCACAGTCGCAGACCCAGGCAATGAAATTTTTGCTTTTCTATGGTGCTCCATTGAAACAAGAGCTTGTAAGATACAAAGAGGTACACAACAACACCCTCATTCCATTCTGAGTGAGGATTGGATGAGCATAATTGCTTACAGGTGCAGGTGAACTTTCTGGAGAGGGGCAGTAAGAGTGAGGCTTAAGGAATGAGACTGTGGGGTTTGGGGGGGGGGGTGGAGAAAAACAGAAGGAAAAGAGAAAAAACCCACAGCCACCATAGTGCGTTCAGTATACACCAGCAGTGGTGGTCTGGGCCAATGCTGAACGTTTGTGCATTGGACAATGGCACAGCCTGGCCTGACTATTATCAGCTGCTGTTTGCTGGTTAGCTTTCCCTTTATTCAAGTGCACAATACAAGCCTTTATCACCCTTCAGTCATAGTGACTCTTGAGGAATACATCTGGTTTTCTCTTTCAGCAGCTCTGAAAAGGTCAGCCTGTTCGTTTCTTATACACAGGACACCACATTTTTTCCCCCTCTGAACTGGAAAGACAGACCTACACCTTTTCTTCCCTCCTGGTACATAATTAGACATGGTGTCGCTCTAGAAGCTAGCCTGCCAACCCATCCTCAGTAACTCTTTCACAGACAGTGAGGCCTGTTTGTAGCCAGTGCCAAACTCCTGCGTCTGTTCACAAAGGCACTGCTCAGTCTTCCACTGACACATTGCTGGGGGGTTGGGTGGGGGCTTGGGGGAGAGAGGATTTTGTGTGTGTATGTGTTGTTTGGTAATTACGATGATGACTTTCCCAACACGATGCCTGACAGACACTGTCTCTAGTAGAAGGAAGGCTCCAGAATTTCTGCAAAAATACAATTTTAATCATTTTTCACTTCAGTGATGTTCGGGATTCTTCATGTGCATTGTAACATAATAATAAACGTGCCCATGAGGAAAGAATGATCAGCAGCTGGTGTCTGACAAATTATCTCATTCAAAGCAGGCAAACAGCTCAAAGTTGTGATCGACTGGAGCATAAAGAGATAATTTGGCACCTCCTTTGTACGGCAGCACTTGGAACTGGACAGGAGAGAGTGACTGTCAAGATCTTCACTCTGTATTCCCTGGTGTAGCCTTCCTCTAGTGGCCCAGCTGTCTCTGAGCAGCAGGGAGGGCTCTCCATCAGCACCAGCCCTAGGTAGCATCCCTGACCACTGAAGCTACAGAGGGGACAGTGAGTGTGGCTCCCTCCTCCAGCATGGGCTTTGCAGAGGAACAATTACCAAGAACTGCCTGGAGAGGAGAGAGAAGAAGAGACAATGCCTCATGACATGAATTATTGACTTACCAGAACAAGGCAAGGAGATTCAAATGAATTTCAGTTAGGAGAAGTGGATGCTCACTGGGGTTCAGACAGGGGACTTTTGGTCTAAAACTGCTGGCTTATTCACTTGCCCTGCAAGTCCCATTTAGATGCCTTGGTTTGAATCAACAATGCTTGAAATGAATCCAGGTTCCTTTCCCAGCCTCCCCCTTTTCTTCCGCCCTTTTCACACCATGGAGGCAATGTCTCCTTTTGTGTCTCCAGCTTTCTCAGCTGAAGCTGAGGAAGCCATCTATTGAAGGAGAGCCACATCCGGCCAGTTGGGAGGAGGAGTAGGGTGTCCTCTGCTAGAGCTTAGAGCCTCAGTGGTCTCAGCTCGATGTGAGCTGACATGGTGTTAATGAGTCAAAATGACTTTCATGGGAGAAAGCCCTGCAGTGGTTCACAGTTTGGGGTCTATTTTTAGCACAGCTGGAAAACACAAGCACACAGAGATATTGTTTGCTGGCTTGACTACTGAGGCACATAATATCCAGCTCCCAGGAGGGTTAATTCCCTATTCATGAGCAGTCCTGTGTTTAGGACCAGTCTAGTCAAATGTGCCTATTGCTCCCCAGGAGGGGAAGGGAACTCAGTTGTCTAGCTTCCCCAAGATCATGGCCAGTGGTTCTCTGACTGATTTCAGGGTAGAAATCTGAGAAGAGAGAGAGATTCTAGAGGATGGATATGCTGATAAAAGAAATAAGTTCTTTTCATTCTTGGACAGAATGGCTGAGGGACTGCACTCAAGCTCCCTCTCTGAAGAACAGAGATGGTCTTGGCTAATCTGGATGTTCTGCTGATCTAATCTGAGACAGAGAGATGGAGTGAGAAGAAATCTCCTGAGATGGCATGCTCATGAAATATGTGATCTCTGCAAAGAAAGAGGCTCAGTTTCCACAACTATAAAAATCTATTTTAAAAAAATCATTTACCTTTAAAAGATGTGGCAATGATTTTCCATAAAATACTTGGGTACGCTAGAACGAGAAGAAAAAAAAAACAGAACCACAATTGCAAGGAAACATTTCTATTCCAAGATTATTCTCACAACATGAAACAGGGTAACCCTAGCCTGAAAATTTCTTACCCCCTCCCCCAACCAACCTAGAATCACACTAATGGCTTTGAGATAAAGTTTCACTACAGTATAGGGAGATATTTTGTTTCAGATAATTATCAAAAAGTTCTCCAGACAGGATTATAAAATCTATTCCTTCAGAGACTTGATAGAGTTGACAATCCCAATGTGTAACCAGTAATCTAGTCTGAAGTTGGATGCCAGACTAGACTACTCCTCTCAGTCTTGAGTAACTTATTTCGGCTTCTTGAATCTGTTCACCTGCTTCTCGGTCAGTCATTGTACTTGGGCAGTCAAGTATGCAATGTGGAGTAGGTTTCTGCGAGAGCTTTCAGCATAGTATTCATCCATCAATTCATGCAATGAGGCAGTTGCGATATGGAAAGAACACATAAGAAAGAAGACCCAGTTTCCAGAAACCAAGTAGACTTAGGGCTAGCAAACAAAACAAAACAAACAACCCCCCCCCAAAAAATACTCAATTATTTTATTATCTTGTCCCAAATTTATCATTTAATTTCCTCATCTTTTTGGTTGACTTCTCTGAGGTCACCTAGGGAGCCAATGGCCATGATGTTGTGAAAATTTGAGAATCAAGGTCTTCTACCCCTACTGCCCACCTCCAGAAAACGATACCCACGTAACTAGCCATGTGACTTGAGAAAAGTTATTTCCCTTTTTAGACTTTTTTTCTCCTGTAAAAGGAAGGTGTGGGATTAGGTTTTCTCTAAGGTCCTTTCTAATTCTAACATTGCATAAATCCAGGACCAGTTTTTTTGGGGGGGTTGGTCCATCTTATTGAAAGTACTGTCCAAAATGTTGGGGAGATACAGTTTAATAGAATTTATGATCCCTGTCTATAAGAAGCTTGTAGTCTAGAAGGAGGGGCATGACATAGACACATAAAATGTTAAGTAATTATTATAAGACAAGGATGTAAGAGTTTGCATGAGGCAGCATGAGAGACAGCACCTAGTAGACTGAGAGGCAGTCAGGGTCCCCTGGGTTCTAGTTCTACCTGTCACATACTGACCTTATGACTCAGGGTAAATCACTTAACTTCTCAGTGCTTTAGATAATTCTAAGACCATAAATTGCAGAGAAGGGATTGGTCTTGGTTGGTAGAAAGAATATCCTTACTTGGGATTTCCCTACACCAATGAAAATTACAGGTTTTATCACCATCCATATTCATGTCCATGAGGCAATATATGATCAAGTGACAAATGAGTGACAGAAAACTCAAATTTTGCCAATCTATGGAAATGATAGATCATGTGTCCTGGAGTGACACTGGAGGGAGATCATAAAGAGATTAGACTCAAGCTAAACCTTAAAGGATGAGTAGACTTTAGATTGGCCAAAGGATGGAGACAGAGCTTTCTAGATACTTGAAGTACCACAAACAAAGGCCAAAGTGACATAGAATATCATGGGAATAAATCAATCTGGTGATGTGGAAATTACAACAATAGTGCAGACAAGACTGGAAAGAAAATGAGAAGGGTTTATATGCCAGACTAAGAAAGTTTGGACTTTATCCTATGGTGGCTTAAATGAAGAGATTCCCTGATTCAGGCTAGTATATAATTTTAATCCTCTTCAGACTATTCCATTATAATACTTCAGCAACCTTCCGGAATAGGGCATCTCATTATCAGATTTGATTATGTACATTGAATAAATGAGATCCACATTAGGCAGTTAGTACTGCTTTGGGCCATATTAGACAATGTCACCAGACCTGATTTTATGAGACTAACTCTGAGATCAGAGGGGCATTAGGAAAAGCATTATATTATATTTTCATTAACTTGGAAGTGTGTCTTCTCAACGTAGACTAAAGAAAAATTTATTGAAATCTATGTAAAGACCTGTATTTTGAGTTAGGAAGCATGCAGAGCCACTAGCCAAATTCTAAAGACTAAGCAAAGAACCTCAAAAAGTTGATATTGAGTGCCCACAGACTGATCACCCACAGACTGATCACCCACTGGTGGTCTTCCTTCTCAGTGATTGGAGTTGAGCAGTACCATCATCATCATCTTCATCATCATAACATTAAATAGCTCTTTAAGGTTGGCCATGCACTTCACAAATATTATCTCATTTGTTCTTCACAACAACCCTAGGAGGTAAATGCTATTATTATGCCTGTTTTACAGAGAAGGAATCTGGAGCAGAGGTTAGGTGACTTGCCCTGAATCACACAGCTGAGGCTGAATTTGAACTTAGGTTATCCTCAGTCCAGGCCCAGTAGTGTAATGGTATAGTCTGTATTATTTAAGAGCTCTCATTTCTAGTTCTAATACTACCACTATTTCACTGTATGACTTAATTTCTCTGGGATTCAATTTTCTTTTCTATAAAATGAGAGGACTGATCTGGCTGCTTCCTAAGGTTTCTTTCAACTACCTTCAGCCTAAAAAGGATTTGTCAAGATGTGATGACAGGGACTCTATTCCAGGTTTTGGAACAGCCACCACTACAACCCAAATCATGAAGAGAGGTGAAATCTCTGTAGCGTAAGAGGGCATCCATGTTGAGATTTGATCAGTTCCTTCTTGATTTGGCATATGGGTCCATTTGTGGACTAAATGTTGTCCAAAGAATGACCTACATAAGTTCACAGAAGATCATCACCAAATTGGTTGCAAGGTAATGGATTTTCAAAGTAATAGTCATTCTCAAAAAACTATACACTGTGTTATAGAGAATTCATGAATTGAGAATTGCTTTGGTGAAAGGAATCTTTCCACAAAACTATATATCTGTAGACTATTAAACTCTCCATAATTTGTCAAGATTGTAGGATTATAGGCAAAACATATAAAAAGATTCCAGAAAGATTTAAATAAATTCATAGATGACAGATCATTCATTTAACCATCCATTTATTAAGTACCTATACTTTACAAAGCACTGTACTAGGCAATGGAAGAGATAGAGATAATTAAGATAAGGTTTCTGCTATCATAGTGATGATTTCTGCTGTCACGGTGGGCAGACCTATAACTGTTTAGTAAGGGAAGGTAGAGATGTTGTGGGAAGTTAGAGATACTGACTTCTGATCATCAGAGAACTGATGCAAAAGTCAACTACTCTATTTTGTCAGTTTCCCTTGGAGGCTTTCCCAAAGACTAGGTAAATGGATGGATCATTGTACTGGTACAGATAGCATGTTCTGTGTTCTTATACCCCCTAAATGTTTAATTGTAGAAATTCAGAATATTAACTCAAACCATTGTTTTTTTCATTACATCTTATAGCTTCTGTTAATTTTTCATTGCAATAAATCAAAAATGCTAGTGTCTCAAAAGGGTCCCAATAGCACTATGAGTGACCAGTAGAATTTCTCCATTATTTCCATCCTCTTGATTAGTTCAGATACATAGAAGAAACACATATTATAGTGGAAAGGAGGTCAGGAAATATGAATTCCAGCTCTGGCTTTGCCATCAACTCTCTGTGACCATTGGCAGATTACTTCTTCTGAGCTGTGGTTTTCTCTTGTATAAAATGAAGAAATTGTATTTGATTTGTTATGTTGTTTCTAGCTCTAACATGAAATAAATGCCATTGGTTAAAAGGGAAGACTCAGCAATGATGTAGATGGAGCAGCACAAATTGATTCTCACTCCTGAAAAAAAAATTTTTAATCTGTGCCCCAATATTGTAAGCTATAGGACCATCTTCATGAGTAAAGAAAATAATATTACCGTAATTCATAATGGTATGTTGAAAAGGAAGCTTGGAGTGATATATGTGCATATTTAATCCTCACAGGTCCATGTCATGAAAGGCAACTAACATTCATCCTGGTTGCAGAATAAGTTATTATAGCTTCTCATTTTACCCTTTCTGTTCAGTCAACTTTGATCATGGAAGAAGCCTGAAACGTAATGTCAAGATACGCTATTGCGTTTGGGAAATGCATATAGATCCAATAGTTTGAAACGTCATCAAACAATGCTAGAATGATAAATCTAAGAACAGAATTATAGGAATGGCTCTCAACAAATCTGTCTTTGGCACTAAATACTAATGCAATCTTAGTTTGCAATCTCTTGTTTTCTTTGTGTCTCAGTTGTCTTATTTGTAAAATATATGAGCTGGGCTGAGTGATCTTACTAAGGATGAAGATTTATCTAGCATTTTCATGGTCTCATTCATTTTTCTCAACAATTCAGTGATTTAAATAGTTAAAGTATTACTGACCTCATCTTGCAAATGGAGAAACTGAGTCTTGAACAGACAGACATCATGGCTTATGTGATAGAATGGTAGAATTAGAGTCAGAAAGGCCCCAAATCAAATCTTCTCTCTGATACTTACAAGATGTATGACCCTAAATATGTCATTTAGACTCTTTGAGTCTCACCTACAAAATGGGATTAGTAGAAACTAAATGCAATAGTTTTTGTGAGAATCAAATGAACGAATCCATGTAAAATACTTTGCCAGTGTTAAGGTCCTATATAAATGTAGTCATGATTACAAGAGAGGTAAAGTGATGGACCCAGAATCTGTGGGATAGTAAGTCTTTGAGCCAGGACTTACATGGAGGTTTTTTGAACTATAACATAGTACTTGCCGTTCTATTATCCTATGATTCAGAAAGAAGAATATAGGCAAGGGGTCTCAGATCTCTTCATCAAGTCAGGACTGGAGAAGATTCTCCTTGAAGTCCCAGAGCATGCACCAACCTCTCCATGCCAAGGGCACCATTTTGAATTCCTCACCAGTATGCCTAATGGCCAAGCAGAGGAAACATTTTCAGGTATGGCTCCCATTGAGGGAAATAGGACGAGATTCCAGATGACTCCAGCCCAAAGGTTCCAGACCTTGCTTTTGTGCATTCAAGTCTGGGCCTTTGTGTTGGCTTTTTGTACTTAGCAATCATTTTGTTTATTGTCACAGTAACCACATACATACATAGGCTTCAGTCAATATACTGGCACCTATTATTTCCCAGGTTTAAATATAGTCACATCTCTTATTCTTGTTTTGAGATTTAAAACTAGGAAATGACTAAAGACAAAGAAATTAGTTTCTGTTATCAGATTTCTTGATTGGTTTACACCCAGTATTTTTTTTCGGAAAAAACCCCAAAGAGACTTCCCTTGATCTATAGCCCTGCTGCAGTGAATAATATCTTTAGAACACAAAAGGGACATTTGAAATCTTTATTAAATCCTCTGTATGATAGCATCTTTATTAATGTGGTTCAGTGGGATGCTCCATGTAAGCTTCTGTGGAACCCATGGCTTTCAGAGGCTCTTTGGAAGGTATGTATGGAGTATCCCTTTGGAAAAGGATGCAGGAGGGTAGGATAAGAAATGTGCTTTGTTCTGTTTTGTTTTTCCCTCAAAGTAGATTAAAGAAATTATATACTTATATAGATCAGTGAGCCTATGAGAGAGGACATTTCTTTCACTAATGGAGATTCTTGACCCTTCATTCTTTCTTATATTTCCAAATTCTTGCCCACAAAATCTCTTAAAAAATAATTCCTATATAAAACAGACATCTATCACAGTCTAGGTCTTCCTTTTAACTCATTTAATTTCCCTTAATGCACAAGTGATATGGCACTCAGGCTATATGTGTCTTGCCTCTTACTCAAGCTATGTGACCAACCCAGCATTTTTTTCTAGTAATACATATCATTAGTTATATATTTGATCAGTTTGTCTTTGGTAATAGGACATAGTCATTTTTATATCTACCATATGTCTTTCCATTTTTCTCCAAGTTACTTGCAATTTCTGACTCTTCTGAAATCTCAGTGTCCCATGATATTCAAAGATATGTCATCACTAAGAGAATGAGAGGACAGTGGTACAGTGGATGTAGCACTGGGCCTTGAGTCAAGAGGACCTAAGTTCAAATCTCACCTCAGATACTTTCTAGCACTGTAACCCTGGGCAAGTCACCTAACTCCATTTTCTCATTTGTAAAATAAGCTGGACAAGGAAATGGCAAGCTACTCTAGTATTTTTGCCAAGAAAGCCCTCAATGGGATCATGAAGAGTTGGACATGACCAAATTGACCAAACAGCAACAAAAAGAGAATGATAATTGACCAACTTGAAATTTTTTCCATTTAATTCCATCTCTCTATGTAAATTTATATATGTACATAATATGTTAATGTGTAATTTTACCATCCAAAAAAGTTATGATTTTTTAAATTGAACTATAATGCTAAAATAGAATTGATTTTGAACTCTACTAACCTGGTGAGATGAGGATGTGAGAAAAGAGATTTGAAACTATTATATTTTTAAAATATTTTTTTCCTTTCCATCCAGATGTTCCACTTCCTTAAAGACACTGGTAAATTAATCATTCCACAGTACTCCTCCCATTCAAGATGAGATCTCTTGATGCCTCTTAATAGAGAGAGCACAGAAAGGGGAATCAAGAAGGAAAGAAATGAAAATATTGAAGGTAGGGGTGGGAGGAAGTGTGACCAATAGAAGAGAAAGAAAACCACAGTGGAAGGATAAAATGTAGAGAAAATATCTGGGGATTACAGGAGGGAAGGAAACTATGAGATGATGAGACAATCACAACATACATATCTTAAAGGTCAAGTGAAAAGCTTATTTAATTCCTCTTCACCATTTAGTTTCTAAGTCAGCCTGTCTGAATACAATGAACAGCTCCATGGTACTGAGCTGAATACTAAATTTAGATATTAGTTCTACTTTTCACCCAGGAGATGGATGTGGGCACTCTTCTTTTACATAAATGATGCTTTCACTAGTGCTATATTCTGCCTTCCCATCCTCCCCCTAAGTTTTCTCAATGAGAAAGAAAATTCTGGCCTTTCCTGTTGACCTAAATTTCATTAACTAGAAAGGCTGAGGTTTTTTTTTTCTCAGAGTCCCTATGTCCTTATTCATAATCTTCCTCATTAATTAGCACTTCTATGTATTTATCTGCCTATCTATCTTTCTATCTATCTTCCCAACTGCCTATCATTTATCTATCAATTTTCTATCTATCCATCTACCTTACCTTGGGCATAGTCCATCTATGAAATACTATGATTCATTGAAAAGCAAAATTTCAGTCATTCTAGGCTTCAAGATTCTAGCATGTATCCACTAATTCAATTCCTGACCATTTAACTTTTTCATTTTGTTGTCACTGCATAGGCAATAGAGTGCTGGATATGAAATCTGAAGGTCCTGAGTTCATATCCTGCCTCTGACATTTACTTGCTGTGTGATCATGAGCAAGGCATTTAATCCCTTATAGTCTTAGTTTTCCTATCTATTAAGCAGAGATATAAAAAGTTTTAATACCCAAATAAGATCAAATGAGAAATATATTTTATATATTTATATAATACATACAATATCATACACATAATAATACAATAAAAATATAATACATATAAAGTATTTGGCAAACTTTAAATTATTATCGGAAGACTGGTTCTTATTTTTCACTCGTCTGATTTGGTATCTCCAAAATGTTCCTGATGTCTAAAGATCTCTGTTTGCTTTATTACAGAAATGCCAGTAAGCTACAAAAACAATGTTAAGCAGTGGGTGATTATTCAGTCTGATAGTCTTGTAGAATATAGTGGTCTTCATCCTAAATTGGTTTGTAAAAGAGAGCGTAGCTCTCCTTTGAAGGCTTTCACAGTACTTCCTAATAGTTTGGGGCTATGAAGCTATGTGGCACAATGTATAGAGTACCTGACCTGAAATCAAAAAGACTTTATCTTCCTGAGTTCGAATCTGGCCTCAGACACTTAGTACTTGTGTGACCCTGGGCACTTATTTGCTGTGTTAACCCTCTTTGCCTCAGTTTTCTCATTTATAAAATGAGCTAGAGAAGGAAATGGCAAACCATTCTAGTACCTTTGCCAAGAAAACCCCAAATGGGGTCATGATGTCAGACATGACTGAAAAATGACTGAACAACCCAACAAAGTCAAGGACTATCTTTTCAGACCCTGTTCTTACGTGTTCTTCCTCATATCAGTTGCTCAGAGCTAGTATTAGCCTCTACAGCTTCATTTCATGAGTAAATATTGCTCCACTATCAATTTAACCATTTGAAATCAACTTTTATAAAAGGATATTTACTGAAAATAAATAGCAGTACCAAAGAACCAAAACATTCCTGTGGAAAAGGAAGCAAAAATCTCTCCTATAATAGGTTAGTACCTGGGGAGAGTTGGGCTCAAATTGCAGAGCACTCACAGCCCGAAGTTTACTCCTGAATTAAGCATAGCCACTCAACAATTTGCTCTCTTGTTACGGAGTTTTAGCTGCCAGCTTAAGCAAGCTGCTCCATGGGACCATCCAGGCACACTGGACTTAATTGGTGAAAAACTCGGATATGAATTCCAGCCTTTAAACATCTTTTAATAACCTTCTACCAAAGGAAAGAGGCAGAGGAGGTGGCTCTGTTCCAAACACAGGCTTCCCTAGGAAGCCATGCTCTTGCCAGCTACCTGGTCGCCAAGTAAGATAGACCTTGAGGCTTTTTCCCTACCTATAGGTCCACAGCAATTTATCCTACTCACTTGAACGTAACCGAGGAGAAAAGAGGTCAAGTTGCCATTCATGGGAGTTTTTTGAATGTAAACTCGGTTCTGGAGTAGCCAAATGAAAAGTATTTCCTTATCATACAGTAAATAGATAGGAAAAGTCCTGGGATACCTATGCTTACTCTGGGAGCAGGGTTCTTCCATTACATATTATCAGACACTTCATCACCAAGCACCCTCTCCCCAAAGTGGGCTGGCAGCAGGCAGGTGAGTGCTCCCATTGGCCAATCCCCATTATAACAGTTATCCTGTCCAAATTGTGACTCTCCTCATCACAGGTTTCAATACATTGTGGGTCAGCATAAGAAATTAAATGGAAATTTTGAGGGAGTTTTGTAGAAGCCACAGATGACATGCAAAGGCCAGCAGATGACATAGAAAAAGTTTAAAAACTCAGAAATGAATACAATATATGTATAGTATTCTATAATAGCAAGATATTTTCTCTTTTAATACCACAATAATTCACACTTCTTCTCTGGTACCAAGGGAGGACCAAAAATTTTATGTGAATTTTCCAGATCACAGGAGCACTAGTGCCTAACTCCCATGGTGTGGAAGAAATAACTGCACTTCTCTCTGTAGATAGGTACTCTGAGGCATAGAGAAGATGCAAAGGCTTAAAGTTACCCAGAGGTCTTAGTTGGACAGAGAACTTGACCTCTCAGTTTACATCCCTTGCCTCTGTTCTGTAGATATGCTTACCTTCAGGAACACTCATTCATTCATTCATTCATTCATTCATTCATTCATTCATTTTATGCTTACTAGGTAATGTGCCAGGCACTGAATGACATTCAAATGTGAATAAGGCATATCCCCTATCCTCATGAGTAGGGGTCATAAGAAAATATACAAATCACAATAATAGCAAGCAGAATACAATGAAGTGCTAAAAGGTCTAAATCATCAAGAGAGTCAAAGTTAGTGAGAGAGAACCCAAAAACCTCTTCCCAAACTTTGACTTCAAAGTGATCTAAGTGTCAGTTTGCTAGCCAAGATGAAATGAGACCAAACATTTTTCAGAATTAAAAAATATTTTTCTTGCCTCTAAATAATAACTCTTTGAAAAGTTGACATCAAAATGATTTTCTTGCCCAAATTTCTTTCTCTTCTCCATCATTCATGCATATTGGCTTGTTATTACTCTAGAGAACTGAGCTGCTGGGTTTTTTTAGACTAGGAGATGATTGAAAAATGTGTTTGTTTTTTTTTAACTACCCACATAAGACAGGACTACATGTATTTTGCATTTTCTAAATATGCCCACAATCAAATCCTGTCCCTCAAAAATGTGTTTACAAAGAAAAAAAAACAATCACCTCATTTTTAGTGCACCATCATGTCTGCCATGTGCAAATCCAGTTCCTTCGTTTATGAGCACAAAAGGTGCCACTCATTCTGTTTAAAGGGCAATTATGTTGTTTAAATATGTATCCATCATACTTGGGCATTTACTTTCCTTCTCTCATTTAGATTCTGTCTATATGAAGCAAGTATTTCAAATTATGTTACTATATGTTCCCAGAGTATTTTTCCTTCCCCTGTAAGAGAATTCAGAAGAGGTGAAAGAGAGCAGAGCAAGGGAACCTCTTAATATCCATCTGAGAAAGCTTGAGTCTAGAAACTTCACAGATTTATAGAGTTTGGAAGAACTTTAAGAGACCAACTATTCCAACTCAGCAGTTTTATAAATGAGGCAGCTGAGTTCCAGAGAGGTTAAGGGACTTGTCCGAAGTCACACAATTAATTTCAGAGATGAATCTGCAACAACCGTCTCCTGACTCCTTGCCTAAAGGTCTTTCCACTACTCTGGCTCCTTATGGGGAGAATCCTCTTCAGCTGAGATAGGAGTAAACCTTGAACCTGAATCATCATTCATCTATTCATTCAATAAATATTTGTTGAATGTTTCTATATGAAAGGCAGCTATAAAGAGGATATTTACTCATGAAATGCCTTCTTAAAAAAAAAAGCTGTTTCTTCTCTCCATGCTTTCCATATTGGCAATATCATCCAGTTTCATCATCAAACAGCCAGGACTTTTGACATAATCAGGTCCTAAGAGAAAAGGAATGACTCAGGAGACCTTAACCTTTGCTCACCTGGTAATAAAATATCATAATCGCCAATTCCTTTTGGAATGTACTCTACCTGAAAGGTGAGGAGACATGAAACTTAATTGAGAAGACAGAACCTAGAACATGAATTTCTCTATAACATTCTTCTCAAGTGCTTATCCAGCCTCCACTGGAAGATATCCATTAATGGAAAATTCATTATCTCCTTAAAAAAAAAATCATGAAAGGAAAATATACCTGAGGAATTCCTGGGTTATATCATCACTTTGAGATCCTCAACATTTAGCTCATATCTCATATCTAAAAAACATTCACTTCATAAGATTGCCAGAATTATAGGACTAGAATGTAGGAAGGAATCCAAGGAATCCAAAACCTTGTGTTGTTGTTTCTTCCCTATGGCTTACAAACGCAGTCACCACTGTAGTGGCACTACTAGTCACCTTCCCACAGTAGCTGTCTTTGTCCTTCTAATCTTGATTAAATGAGATAATATTTATAAAGGACTTAGCACAGTGTCTTGCTGCATAGTAGGTGCTTCATTAATGTTTGTTCTCTCTCTCTCTCTGAGGCACATTCAGAAAAATGACTGTTTACAGATATCTCAAAGAGAAATTGGCTGCCTTGATAACTATCTATTAAGGCACTCATCACTAAAAGTTTTCAAGTCAAGCTTAACTAGTCGACTAGTAAGCACTTGTTTGTACTTATTTATGTGCATGCTCTCTGCCCTGATAGAATGTAATCTCCTTGAGGTCAGGACATTCATTTTACTCTTTGCCTCTTAAGTACCTAGAGCATGTGGTATGTTAACAAATACTTTTTGATTGATTGATTATCAAAGATATTGTAGAGGGGACTCTTGCTTGAGGTATTGGTTGGACCCAATGCATTTCAAGGCCTTTTTCAGATCTAAGATTCTGTGATTCTACAATTCCCTCGCGAAAATTTCTCGTCTCCCCCAAAAGAGGTTATGTGCTTCTCTGAGGATTCCTTATGGTATCTTGTACCACTCCTATACACTTACCAAATTCTAATTTGTTTCTAATGTTTCTTAATAAAATATAAGCTTTTTGAAGGAAGGGATGGTTTCATTCCTATTTATATTCAGTGCCTTGCCACATTGCTGAATATTTATTAAGTTGGAGTTGGAATGAAAATTAAAAATGTGGTAAAGCTTTTCACTGAGAATCAGATCATATCAGTCCGATTACTTCTTTGATGAGTTTTTTTTCAAAACTACATCTTAAGCCCCATATCTCTCATATTTCTCTTCATAAATTATGACATCACCTAAAATTCAATGTCCCCAAACTAAGATGATCATCTTTCCCTGCTCCCCCCATTAAACATTTCTATGCACTTTTCCTTTCCAGTTTCTTTATTTTTAAAAATCAATTGCAACCCCTTTCTATCTGTCACTAAGGCTCAAAATCTCAGCTGTCTTTGACATTTTCTCCCTAGACTCTTGCATCATCATTCACCAGTATATACCAATTATTTCTTGAAAATTTCATTTAAACCTACGCTTTCTTAATTTTTCTTCTTGTTACTAACACAGTTCACATAATTACGCTTAACTAACACCAGTTTCCTACTCTTCTTTCAATTTCTAGTCTCTTCTGTCTCGTCCTGCTACGTAGATCAAGAGCTATGAGGTTCATGGTTTTCAAACATTCAGTATGGCTGGTGGACTGGATATAGTGGGAGGGAGCTGTCTGTAACTCTAATGCCATCGCTCATCCCAGAATTCCTTTTTAGTTTGGCATTTTGGTTTGGTCAGATATGCTAGTAGAAGAAACTCTGAAGCATGTAAGTTAGTGATGGACTTTTCTAAATTCTTCTGAATCTTCACAGTTCTAGATAGAGATTTGGAATCTCTAAGAATCCAGAATAGCTTATACCATAACATTTTCCCGTACATTAATTATAATTGGGAACAGAGAGGAGGGTTAGTCAGGTAATGGAAGAGGTGAAATAGCAATGGTAGGTATGATTCTGGTTTGGGAAAGAAGGAAAGAGAATAACCATTTGATTAGCACTATGTGCCATGCACTGTGCTAAGCCTTTTACGAATATAATCTTATTTGATCCTTAGAACAATTCTGAAAGATAAATGCTATTATTATTGTCATTTTATGGTTGAGAAAACTGAGGCAGAGAGAGATTAAGTGACTTATCTAGTCACATACAGAGAACTTACAACTAGTAGGAGTAAGAGGTCATATTTCAACTCAGGTTTTCCTAACTCTTTAAAGCATTATGGGTAAAACAGGGATCAATATAATAGGGGATAATTTTGGAAAGAAGCCAGCAACTTCATGGACTTTGCCAGTCTTCCATTGGAAATGGTCTAATTGTCTTTTTATCCAGTGTCTTAGAGGGATAATTAGGTTCAAGGTTTTTAGTAGTCAGTCAAACCTGATTTTCAACTTGGGTCTCACCAGGAAAATTTTATCGGTTCACACACACACACACTTTATAAGAATAGAAATGAAATTTTAAAAGGATATAGCTATTAGATTTCAAATATCAGATTATAAATAACGTAACTAACTTCAAATAAGTCAGGAGAAGCAACAACTTTGAAAGCTAGACAAGACCTAATGCTGAACTTTCAAAGTTGCAGAATACTAATAGAGGGCTATGTAACATCATGAGATTTAAGCTAATTTGCATTATAGTTTATATAAGCCAGTTCAACTTAAATTACAAGCCATAGAATACAATATCATACAACTCAGTACAATACCTTGAAATATGGTTTCATGTGATGTAATGACAAACAATACAAAACATAGTACAGACTTGCATTCTAACCATTTCACACGATTCTCTTGGAACAGTATCCGAAACAGTAATGTTACATGGAGAAGGGAGCATATTTTCTGGAGAGATGAATTTTAAGATTTCAGGAAACCATGGTAGAGCTTGTGAAGGTTTTATAGATTTATTGTATATTCCTTCCTTTCACACAATCTAAAGTCTAGCCAAACTAACCTTCTTGATTTTCCTTACACATGACATTTCATCTTCCATCCACCCGCCTTCACAAAATCTGTGTCCACCCCTTCTTCCCCCACCCCCCCAACTCCCTGTGCCTGGAGTGCACTCACTCCTCACCTCTGCCTCTTGAAATACCTAGTTTCCCTCTAGGTTCATCTCAAGTGCTCTCTCTTACATGAGGCTGTTTTGATTCTCTCAGGTACCAATGCCTTCCCTAACCTCCCGTAATTACCTTGTATCTACTTCAGTGGTTCCAAATATATTTTATTTTCTTTTGCTCATAGCACAGTATTATCTTTTATCATGAGAAATCCTGGTATGCTACAAGAGAGTCAATTTATGGGAAACTCACTCATGCATACGCTATTTAAACTTGGGGCACACTGCATCATGCATCTCTGTCTGTCTGTACGTCTGTTTCTCTTTGTTTTTCTCTCTGTCTCTTTCTTTGTCTCTCTCTGCCTCTCCCTGTCTCGGTCTCTTACTGTCCTTGTCTCTGTCTCTCTGTCTTTTCTCTGTCTCTGTCTCTTACTGTCTGTCTGTCTGTCTGTCTCTGTCTCTCTGTCTCTGTCTTTCTCTATCTCTCTGTCTCTTAGTGTCTCTGTCTCTTTCTGTCACTCTCTGTCTCTCTCTGTGTGTCTCTCTCTCTGTCTCTCTCAATACACATATACTTTTATCCTTTCATTTACTTTTGTGTGTCTATGCTCCTTCCATAGAACAGAAACTCCCCGAAGGCATGCAGGGATCATTTCCACTTTGTCTTTGTCTCCTCAATGCCTAACACAGTACTTGGCACATAGTAGTTACTTAATAATTGTTGATTGTCCAAGCTAGTCAATATGCCCCATGCCCCCAGTCTATCAAAATTAGTTACTTTCCTCTCTCTCTTACTTCTGAAAGAACTGATGTGGGTCCTACTTTAGTTCAATAGCTTTTGTGCTGGTTCTAGTTTACCCTGTTCAAGGGCAACACTTGATGGACCCGAAACAACCATCAACCTCAGGGACTTTTTGATCCTAAGCAGGAATAGGGAACCATGGCTCAGAATTAATTTGCTGAAAGTTTTGTGCTGGGAGTTTATTAAAGGCTCTGGAGATCTGTAAGAACCTTCTACTGTTTCTTTTCATAGGTCCTGCTGCCCTACTCTTTGTTCTTGTTCAGGTGTAAAATATCTAGAAATTTTGAAGTAATGGGGGATAAAGGGGAAGACACCTTGGGGGGAAATTAAAATGCATGCAACTATATGTCTCTCTGTGTCTGTCTGTATATGTGTTCACATATACACACACCTACATATGCACATATATGTGCACACATGCATACACATGTGTGTATACATGCATATACATATACATATGCATATACATATATAATGTTCAACTTCCTTTACAAAGTTAAAGTTAGTATGTGGACATAAACATGCATACTATAGAACCTGATTTGCCCATAAAATGATCATCTGCAATATATTAAGATTTATGATGGCCTAAAAAATTACTGAGAAATATTTTCTGTCATTTTCCTCATGGGGAGTGGAGGAAGAGTTTGATAAAAAAAGGTTTTAGAGAAACAAGACTTTCTCTTTTCCCCCAAACTTCTGCATTTCTGATTGTCTAGAAGCAAATGCTATCCCTTCCCTCTAAGAAAACTGGACACAACTTAGGAGATCCCCAGCCTCGGTGTGTGGACACCAGAAAGTCATGTTCCTAGGGCTGGGAGTTAGGCAATCTCTAGATACCAAGGTTCACTGCTTTAGCATGCCCACATAAAATGGAAATGCTGTCACTTCTCCATATGCAAACGACTTGCCAAAACAGTTTAGTGTTTCAAAAGCCATGTAGTGAATGAAGACAAGATCTCGCTACAAGCTGTGGGAACAGGGAGAGTTTATGAAGCAGAAAGTATGGGATAAGGAAGAGATCAGACCAGTGATAGTTTACTGGCCTTGCAGTTCTTTTAAGAGGCACTAATGGTAGTGGACTGATGCAGTGGAAGTAGACCCAGTCTCATTTAAAGCAGTAGCATGAAATTGGTTGCAATAAAATTATGCATTAAGCGTGCATTATGTTTAATAAGACGGTATTGCACTTCCCATGTTTACTCTGTGACTATTGAGGCTGATCCAATTTTCTAAAGTTCTCCAATTGGTTCACTATCAGGTTTCCGGCCAGAAGGTCAAATTTCCCTGGCTGTTATTATATGTCTCTATTACTTGACTATGGCATTTACACTTTGTATTCATTACCTTCCCCCTACCATCTCCTGAACCTTCACTACTCCAAAATGTTCCCTGTAGATGGCCCGCTTGACACAAATTACACCAACCTTGATAGCTGTCAACTTGAGACCATCCAAGAATAAAAGGACATTATTACAAAGCAGTGCTGAAGGTAATTTCATGGTGTTTTACAGAAGCTTTTTAATGGCCACTGTGAAATAATAGGTTTTAGACCTGAAAGTAGGAGATGAAGTAAGGATGCAGGAATATAGGAAAGGGCATGGGCTTTAAGCCTGGACAGAGACCTGGGTTTTTTAATTAGAGATACTTTTCCCTCTAGTATTCCCAAACTCAAAATTCCCTCTGGGTGCTTAGGGAACCAAGCTGACTCAGCTTAGCATAGAAAATTCAGGTGAAAGTTGCTGTGAGAATAGGGAGAAGGTCTCTTTGTCTTTCAATGGGGGAGTCTAAGTCTTCCCTTGATCTTTGAAAGTGAGGTTTTGCTATCATGAGGATGATTGATTGTATTTATCACCATCTGACCTCCCTTTTCTTAATCATATTGGACTGTAGGTCCTTAAAGCTCTTGTCAATCAGGACATTATAATTGTAGAGGAATGGATTGCCTCTATGAAATAACTTATAAGTGGGTTGCCTAAACTAAAGATATATGGAAAGTGTAAAGGGAAAAGAGTGGTTACTAAAATATGTAGTCCATTTTGCTTTAGCACTGACTGAATCCACATTTTTTTAGATGTACAATGAAAAACAAGTTCATTTGATCAGTTTCCTCAAACTCATTCCATCAGGTGTTGGTTTCCTACTCTTAGGTCTGCTACTTTTTTGGCTAATGTGACTGGGGACTGGTCAGTGGTTAATAACCAGATTACAATGGCAGGATTTTAGACTCAGTGGAAATTGATTCATTCACACCATTGGCAAAAGTTTCTAGTAATGGTCACAACCAACATTATTGTTTCCGATGCATCCTGGTGATAGGTAAACAGCAACAAAAGTGAAAGGAGGAGGAAAATATGTTACCAGAGGGAAAGGATATCAGCTAAAAGGAGGAAGTTGATTGGTCCATTTTATCGCTAAAAGAGAAAGTGAGGAGGGCTTGGAGAGTCTGAGATGTGACTGGCATGTTAGGAGTGATTCTTTTCTTTTTTTCTAGAAAATAAAGTAGAGAGGGAAAAGAACATTTTGAACACACTAATCTTAAGGTATTTATTTTTGCTTACACTGAGTTTCTGTGACATCTTAGGTTTATTCCAATGACTACTTTTTATTGGCCTTCTTGAAGATATTAGTCCGGTGTACTTTAAGGTATCAAGTTCCTCATCCCTGGAAGTCTTCAGATTAAAGCTGTATGATCCATTCTGTGGGGGTATTGTAGAGGAGATTCTGGCACAGGTAGAGTTTGGACCAGATAACCTTCTAAGGCCCCATTTAGCTCTGAGATTGTGTGAATCTACAAAAGAACTGTGCAAATCCCAACAGGGGCTCCTTCAGATACAAAGAATGCATGGGTCTACAAGAAGGCACTAGTACTGACCTATATCCTATGACAAAATGGCCAAGGGTAGCAACTAAAATTCATCAGTATCACAGACAAAGGATTACAATATTAATTGTAATTACAATAATTACAATATTAGAAATAGTAATAATTTTTAAAAGGTTTCCTCTGCTATTGGTTGGTTCCCCTTTGTATGTTTTGACATATTGTGTTTTTAAAGAGTAAAATATTTCAGTAATTTAATATATCAATGATTTTACCTATTCCTTTCCATGATATATTTTCAAACTATCCAGGCCTGCCTTGCCTTGTGCTTCTCATCTATGCCCTCCATGTTTGTAAAAAAAAAAAAAGAAAAGTTTCAACTGAATATGCTATAGACCTTCCTTGTATTCTCTTTGCATTGGGGAGAAATTAACAGTATGACCTTCAATCATAGCACCAGTACATGTGTAATGACATTTCTATCCCACCCCACCCTCCATCACTATGGGTTCAAGAACTTTGGAAGAAATTAGTTCAGTCTTGGGACTATGAATTGGCCACAAATGGCCATCAGAATTAAAAGCAGTAACTTTACTATTTTCAGTTTCTTCATGAATCCACCTTTTAAAGAAAAAGTTCATTTACCCCTTATAACATTTATGTTGCTGACATGGGTGGCTAGTCAGAAGAATCACAAAGTCAGAGATTTGGAAGGGACCTCAGAGGACATTCAGTCCAACTGGAACTGAACAGAAATCCCTGCTACAACATGTCCAGAAAATATTAAATCAGCCTGTACTTTCAGGTGTCAAGAGATGAGGGATTCATTACCTCTGAAGGGAACCCATTCCACTTTTGAACAATTCTAATACATCTTTCCCTATGTTGAGACTAATTCTACTTCTATTCCACTTTCTCCCACTCTCCCACTTCTGCCCTCCAGAATGAAGCAGAACAAAATGAATCTTTCTTACATGAAATAGATACTTCAGTACTTGAAGACAGCCGTCATATGCTCCTGGTTGTCTTTCAGGTTAAACGTTTCCAATTTCTTTAGTGATCCTTTTATAAAGTGGTCCCCTCAAAACATTTTGGATCAAAATATTTGAATCAGGGGTCCTACATAGATATGACTCTAACTCCAAAAAGGATCTTGCTCCTAAGTTCTATTAATATCCTATTTGTCTCTCCAGTTTTGTTTCCATGTACCCAGAAATCAATAAAAAGTGGCTAATCCAAAACACAAAGAATTATGCATTGGTATTTAAAGATTTGACTTTTGAGTCAAACATTTCATAATTAACTTCATACAATATCATATATTATTAATGATAAGGAAATTGTCATTATCTCCTCAGTCTCCTGGGCCTTGTCTTTGCTGACTGGAAACAATTTATACCATGTGATCCACAAGGAAACATAATTCATAGAAATAAGGCAAAGTAGAAATTAATAATTGAAATAATACTGAAATTCTTGAAATAATTAACAATGGATATAAAATAATAATAGTATCTAACATAGCAAGAGGAGAGGAGATTTATGTTTAGGAGAGTTTCACAGTTCTGTCCATGCTAGTTCCAGGTATTTAAGAAGGATGTGTTAGCCAAGCCTGAAACTTCTGGTATGATATTACGAACTCTTCTCCTAATGTAATGTATTTCGGGGGCCATTCCCTTCTTGCATTTCTCCTCAGTCATTTCTCCTAGCATTACTCATTGGCATTTGTGATTGTTTCTGATAATACAGTCCCATATCATGTATTTCACATCACTGATATAATCACAGCCAGCAGTTTTTTGAGGTTTCTCATTTAAGTTTCTATGAATTTAGAAAATTTAGGAAAAATCAGTAAATTTATCTACTTGATTTGGAATTTTGTATATCCTGGACTATTTATATCATAAGCTACGCTGGTCCAATACTCCCCAGGATCTAGATCTAAGATACTGGGCTAGTGGGATGGTGGTTATGTTGCCCTGTATCTTACATAGGGCTCATATACTGTAGAAATATTGTAAGTGTAGGCTTAGAAATAGATAGCAGTGAATTGTGAAAGATTTAAGGGTAAATGCAGGCATTCTCATCTCCAGTTGTCTTCACACTTACAGCAGAAAGTGCCCGACGGCTAGGTCCCCATGACCCCAAAGCTACAGTCAAAAATTTGATCAGAACCTAGTCAACTGGGTTTAAAAATCAATCAAACTGATTATCTGCCATTCTGTAGAATGATAATAATAACTGACAATGGGCTGAAATCTTTTTTGCCAATAGTTATATGAAGTCTTCTGTAGAGACGATTTGACATCTTAGAGCTAATTTCAGTGTTTACATGATGGAAACAGAGATCCAGTGACACCTTGGACTTTCTCCTGTTATTGATTCTGCCTCTAATTCTTGTGTCTCCAGGGACAAAAGGGAGACAAAGATGGGCTCATGCTGCTCCTCAAAAGAGGCAGCCGGTTTATGGTTACCTACGGCTTTTGCAATGTCATCCATATGAATTTTTGTCAGGTAAGAAACACTTAGGTTGTTAAACTTATCTCAAAGTAAGTCATGAGGATTTTATTTCTATTCAAATGAATAATGTTTTATGCTTAATTTTTTAAAGAGACCTAAAAAAAAGAGAACTGCACTGGATACGAGTAGGAGGTTCCTATCATGGAAATCCCAATTCTAATGAATGTAATGTACTTGTTGAAGCCATGTTGAAGATGCATCTATGCAGAGCTGTTTAGTTGACCATTTTTAGTTGAATCCATTTTGTGAGGACATTTTAAGGACAGACTGAATTATTGATTGAAGTGGAAAATCCAACCTGTACTAAATATTTTCAATCCTGGTTTTTTTTTTTTTGTTTTCTTGGTCATAGAGCTAAGGCCAGAACCTCACCCAGCTAAAACTTTGGCTGGCGATCAATTCTTTTTGAGTAGGCAGTGGGTAGCCAATTGGAAAAAGGTATGAGTATGGTAAGGGGAAAAAGACACCCTTAAGCAAAGCTCTATGTCTCTCATGAGGCTATGTCTCTGACCAGGGCTCAAATCTTTGAGGTCAGCAGGCTACATTTTGGTCTACTAAAACAGGAATGCTACAGATATAGCGCTCTTCTCTGCTTTCCTAACAGAACTAAGAATCGATGTATAGCATTGTGGTACCTCAGGAACAAATGCCTGATGTAATAAAATATATAAACATACATACATATGTACATATACACACATATACATACACACACACACACACACATATATATATACACAAATAGAAAGATGTAGATACAGATATAGATATATTGGTCCTGGAGGAAAAGGATGTGAGTCCAAAGCCTTGCTCTATTACTTTGGGTAGGTTGCTTAATTGTCCTGGCCTTCATATTTATCATCCATAAAAATAGGATACCTGACTAGACTACTCATTCAACAAACACAGAATTATACCTATTGTGTACAGGGCATCATATTAGGTGCTGGGGAAGATAAAAAGTTTAGATCAGATATAGCCTCTGTCCTAATGAAATTTATAATCTAGTAGAATTTCTCACAACTGCTCATTTTCCTCAAAAATGATTCTTCCTCATCTAATGATCTTTTACATGTATTTCTAAGTGTTATGATCTTATGATCATGTATTATAATTATCTAAAAATGTGAAAGACCACATGGTATAGTGTTAAGCATATTGGACTCTGAGTCAGCAGAGGTCTGATTTCACTTTCGCGTTTGCAACCTTAATAACTCTGCAACCTTCAGCAAATCATTTAACTTTTAGGAATATCAACTTCACAATTTTGTGGAGGATGAATTAGAGAGAAGAGATTGGAGGAAGGATGACAAATTTTGTAACAGGCAGGAAATGATGAAGTCCTGAACCAGAGTGGTGGCATTAGGAGTAGAAGAAGGGGACAGGTGGGATGGTTACTGTGGAAGCAGAATTGACAACTGATTGGATGTGGGGGTAGGGTGGGGGAGGGAGAGGGAAAAGTGAAACCCTTGATATCATTCCTCCTTCTTTTTCTTCAGTCTCTGCCAAGGTAAACTTTTTTTTACATGACCAGCCTTAAAATACTTGAAATAAACATGCCATGCTGTCTTCCCTTCTTCAGGCTAACCATGTACACTAAACATCCCCATTTCCTTCAGTTGATGTTCATTTAATGGGGTGGCTGCCCACTCCCACACTGCTATCTAGACTCTTCCTCTCTCTCCCTCCCCCCTTCCTCTTCCTCTTTCTTCTCTCTCTCTCTCTCTCTCTCTCTCTCTCTCTCTCTCTCTCTCTCTCTCTCTCTCTCTGTCTCTCTCTCTGTCTCTCTCTCTGTCTCTGTCTGTCTGTCTGTCTCTCTCTGTCTCTGTCTCTCTGTCTCTGTCTCTGTCTCTCTCTCTGTCTCTCTCTCTGTCTCTGTCTCTCTCTCTCTCTCTCTCTCTGTCTCTCTCTCTCTCTCTCTCTGTGTGTGTGTCTCTCTCTCGCTCTTCTCTCTTCAGTTTCACCAACTAGCACCTAGTTTAGAATGCCTCAGAGCATGTGCTTACTACTATGTTTGAGATTTAAAGATAACTATTGTGAATGGATGTATTCATACTAGGATAGCTACCAGTGTGCTTGCTATCAACAAATCAGCCATCTGACCCAACTCAAAAAAAAAATTACTAACAGAGCAAAATTAGAACAACAATTACACAGCATTCTACCCATAAACCAGGTGTATACTCTTCCACCAAGGCACACAGTGTTTATGGGAGGTGCAGGAAGGGAGTAAGGCAGAATGGACATACATTTAAAGTACCATGGTAGTTAGGCAATTGTATAGGGAATATACTTGAGCAGGGCAACTCACAACCCTGGAACCATGGACCTGTATGTTTCTCTTGCTCCTGCACTGTCTTTACAAACTTCATTGACGGGCATAATATCTATGCTGGATAGTGGCTCAGATGCTCTACTGGGCTGCTCCATTGCATTACTTACCCACACTGTTGGGCCAAGCAGCTCTGCTCCTGGGTAGGCTGCTCTGTTTCTATAGGGGGGAGATGGGTAGCCCACTCCACTTCTGGTATGCTCCACCTCTTCTAGGCTGGGCCTCTGCTTTTGGGATAGCACTTTGATCTTTCAGAAGAGAAGAGATCTTAAGCCTAGAATATGTGGAAGTAGCTCCAGTTCTATTTCTTTGAGTAGGTTCTAAGGTTTTCCTACTTCCCAAGCAGTAGGTTGTAGTGAAGAGAAGTATTGCATTTCTTTAATACACCTCTGAGGTCTTTTCTTAGTGACCATCTTTCTATTTCGGGATCATCTAAATGAGAGAAATTCCTCTAGCTAATGGTAATAAATCAGAAAGTGCCTTACTAAATCCTCATCTCTGCCAAATAAGTCATAACCAAGCAATATACGTTTGTCCAATAATCTTAAAATACTTAGGAGTACAGAGTTCCTTGGTTATTAATCAATGTTGTTAGTCACATGCCGATTAGCACATTTGAAATTTTTGCACTAGAAAAGTATATACTCTCTATAGGCTACTTTGTGTTTCATGTGTGTGGTATGTGTTTGTGTGTATGTTTTAATAAATTTTACATTTGTATTTGTCTTTGTCCCTTTCTACTAGTAAAATTATAAAAGTCTTACAAGTGTATTCTATTATATCCTATCCTCAGTTAAAAATGCATGTATCCTTCAAATCAGATGGGAGAAAACTGGACATCCTTGGGTGTACAGAACAGCGTATACATTGACATTTCATGCAATCACCATTTATTCAGTATAATTCTCTTTCATATGTTGCTGAATATATTATAAAATATATATGTATATACATATGTATATATAATTCATGTAGCATGTAAAGCAACTGGATGTATATTCACATATAGTAACATGGTACATATAAGTTAAACGATGGTATATGTAGCAAAAGTACATATTAGATTTTTAATTGTTTATTATATAACACAGTTAACTCATGGTCATGTGTGTTAATGGCAGGAATTTACTATGAGTTATAGAACTAAATTATGAAAGTAGATAAGAGTTGCTCTACAATATCAGATTGGCTGGACATAGACAAGTGTATGGCCAGAAAGCTGGATCAGGATCGAGCAGCCAGTATAGAAATAAAGCAAATTGAGAGGAGATAAATATGGTTCATCAGAAGTAACAACCAAGTTTGATAGATGAGTTATATCAATGGAATTTCTCAAGAGGTATAATTATTTAATTAGGGGTTGGGGAGTGCTAATTACCTTGCCAATTCTACTGCTAAAAAACTATACACCCTAACTCTTAAAGACCTTTTTCCAAATTGTAGAAGGGTTGTGAACTGTGCATTGAGGAAATATTTATTTTTATTCAGTTGTTTTGCAGTCGTATCCAACTCTTTGTGACCCCATTTGGGATTTTCTTGGCAAAGATACTGCAGTGGTTTGCCATTTGCTTCTCCAGATCATTTTACAGATGATGAAACTGAGGCAAACAGGGCGAAGTGACTTGTTTAGGGTCATGCTGCTAGTAGATGTTTGAGGTCAGATTTGAACTCAAATTCTCCTGACTCCAGGGACGGCACTATATTCACAATGCTGCCACCTACCTGCCCAATTAGAGGAAATATGCACCTCAACAAAATTGAGAATCCTTGAAGTATTGAGATAGGTATTGTCACTATAGTTAATTGTTTATGATATTATCTTTTTAAGGTAAAGAACTGATAGATGTATGTTCCTAACTTTCCTAATGTCTAGTATTCAAACCCTATGACATGAATAATAGTTAGATCCATTTATCCAATAAACTTACTGCCAGTTGGAGGCAAAAATGTCCTAATTGCTGTTTTAGTTCTTTTTAGTGAAGCATAATTCTTTTGAAAGTTGAATCTAAATGTATAAAATACCAAAGAAATATGCAATGGCAGAAAAGAACACTGTACAAGAATACTGAGTCAGGAAGCTTGTGTCCTAGTTCCAGCTCCAACCCAAATATTAGATGAGACCTTGGGAAATTCATTTCACCTCTTGTCCCCATAATTTCCTCAAGCAGTTTCTAATGTTCTTTCTCAATTTTTTTAAAAGCAATATAAAATTTTAAATGTCACAGCTCTATTTTCCAGTTTACTCTTTCAAAGTTGAGGAGAATCCAAGTAGAGAGGCTATTTGTTTTCTTATGTTCACCAACCTTGAAAAATATTGTCAAAAGAAGGAATTGCAGAAATAGTACTCTATCAAGGAGGAATACATGTACTATGGTCCCAGAAGCATATGAGATCTGAAAAAAACAATATTGTTTCTAAAAGTAAAAAGTTTTGGAAACAAGGTCCTGTTCAAACTCTCTCATGATACACAAACATACACACACACACACACACACACACACACACACACACACGATACTGTAAAGACTCTCCAATGAATCCAAGAAGGGGGTTATCAAAATTTAAAAAACTGGGGGAATCATGATGTGTCTTGATAGAGGCAATCAGTCAGAATCCACAGAAGTGTTTTACTCCCACATGATGTGTTTCTTATATCATACTCTTTACATTGCCCCAGAATCAGAAAGTGGATAAAGCCAAGCATCTTGCTCACGATAATTAAGGAATAACGAAGGTTAAGATAAATCTATATGTTCAGGGTTTTCTTTTCTAATTTCTAAGTTTGCCTGCTTCTAAATGCTAAACATGGAGTTTTTCAATCATATCTGACTCTTCGTGATCCAATGGGCCATACTGTCCATGGAGTTTTCTTGGCAAAGACACCGAATGTTTTGCCATTTACTTCTCCAGTGGAATAAGGCAAACAGAGATGAAGTAACTTGCCTAGGGTCACACAGCTAGTAAATGTCTGACTGTTAGATTTGAACTCAGGTCTTCCTGACTCCAGGTCCAATGATCTATACACTGAGCTATTTAGGTGCTCAAACATGGAATACTTTCCAGTGATGTGATCATTTTTTCTTTTCAGTAAAAGTGCAGTTGCCATTATATTCTTGGACTAGACAGTATCAACATTTTTAGTTTACATTTTTAATGTCAAATAAATTTACCATTTAATAAATTTCAAGATAAATTTCATATCAAAATATTTTCTTTATTATGGTGTTCACTGACATAATATGAGTCACAGTCAACTAGAATATATTAAACACATGCTATGTTCCAGGCACTGTGTTAAGTGCTAAGGATACAAAGAAAGACAAAAACATGATCTCTATTCCCAAGAGGCTCATATTCTAACAGGAGAGAGAAGACATAAACAACCATGTACATAAAAGATATATACAGGAAAGCAGTAGCAGTGGGAGCAGAGGAGATAAAAGCAAAAGCAAAATCCAATCCAGCTTTTTGTGTCATAAGCTAAGCTGTGGTTTTCTCATAGCTATCACGGGTCCCTTCCATTGCTTTACGGTTCATCTGCAATTTTTATTCTTCTGAAAATTGTTCTCACCAAGAAAACACATGCTCACCAAAGGTGTTTGCACTGTGATAGAGGATCTTGTGTACAAAGTTCAAACAGAAGAGTGATGGTAAGGTTATATAGATGATCCTATTTGTGTATGAAATTTTCATTATTGCATGAAATGCTGGGATACCACATCCTAATAAGATTATTTATCCTTCAAAACAGTAATTCTCAAAATGTGGTCCAGGGACCACAGAAGACCCTTTCAGGGGGTCCACAAGGTAAAAACAATTATCATAATAATATTTTTGTTTTAATTTCTATAATGGCAAATCAATAGGTATAAACCATATAAACAAAAGATCCCTAAAGCATCTTGAATATTTTTGCAGTATGCAAAATAGTCCTGAGGAAAAAAGTTTAAGAACTATTGCCTTAAAAGCAAAAATTAGCCTCATCATTCACACTGGAAAAACAAAGTGGATGAAAAATATTCCCCACATTTTTCCATAGCACTGAACAGATGGCCCCTTGGTATGCTATTTATATGCATAACCTGAACAGCTACTACAGATATGGGCACAATTTCTTGTACTCATAATTGTATAGGAGCTGGAAAATGGGTGTGTTAAATGATATTATTGCTTAACACTCATTAGTTATTTCAAGAATTTCAGTATACAGTATTGCCCTGAGAGATGTTGCTGCTGCCGCTGCTACTGTTGTTATGATTGTTCTTGAGTCCTTTTCAATCATGCCTGACTCCTTGTGACCCCAGAGATTCCAGAGTGGTTTGTAATTTTCTTCTTCAGCTTATTTTACAGATGAGCAAACTGAGGCAAACAGGGTTAAGTGAGTTTCCCAAGGTTACACTGCTAATAACTGTCTGACTCTGTATTTTAACTTGGGAAGGTGAATCTTCCTGACTCCAAACCCAGCAATCTATCCACTGTACCACCTAGCTGCCCTTCACATCCATCAGTGCCTTCTTTTTGGAATTTCCTCTGATTTACACTGTATATATGTATATGTATATATGCAAGATCGTTTGTGTATGGTTTCCCCAGTTAAGATGTGACCTTTTCAAGGGCAGGAGCAATGTTTTTGCCTTTCTTTGTTATTTCCAGCATTGATCACAGTACATGGAATACAATAAGTATTTAATAATGTTAGTTAGTTAACTGACTACTCACAAGACCATGGACAAATCACCTCTCTAAGCTTATTTTCTTATTTGTATGATGGGTGTAATAATTCCTGTCATCCTTCCTACACAGACAAGGGTTATTTTAAGACTCAAATAAAATATGCATTAAAATGCTTTGCAAACTTTATAATAACTTTTTTATAGGCTTCAAAAATATTAGTTATTATTATTAATCCAGTTCTTCTGGCTTTCGTCAATCCTTCCATTACAGCATGCTACCTCAATGCAAACCTAGAAACACTATTCATGGATAAAAGCAATAAACAAATATGCATAAGTCATAAATGGATTACGGTCACATGACAGATACCATTCATTGGTATTATCTAAATTGGTGCTACTTCTAAAGTCCTGAGACCAAAATAAGTCAGATTTCTCTTCCGTGTTTTTCCAGATTTCTCTTCCCTTCCAATACTTGAAGACAGTTGTTATATCCCTCCTAATTTTCTCTTCTCCAGGCTAAATAACCCTCATTCCTCAACCAAAGGAATGTTCTTCATTGCCAAACAATTCTTGAGCCATGTCTTCCTGCACTAGTTACGACCCAACATTGGGAACCAGTTGCTCTCAGGCATCTAATCTCATGAATGTGACCTTTGCTACCTGGCACATACAACAGAAGTGAGAAGAATAACATTGGCGTTCCTACATTGTGTTTACTGACCTTTCAAAAGCATTTGACACCACGAACCACAGCTGGACTACGACAGCTACTAAGTACCTTTGGCTCTTTGGATCCCACCCATACCTGAAGAAGAATTCCCTCTAAGAGCCGTAGACCATAGATTTAGAGTTGAAACTGGAAGAAACTGTAGCAGCTGTGACTCCAAACACCTCATTTTACAGTTGAGAAAACTAAAGCCCAGAGACATTAAGTAACTTGACCTAGGTCACACAGGATTGAAGTGGAACAACCAGAATTTGAACCCAGGTCTTCTGACTCAAAATTCAGCATTTTTTGCACGGCATCTCATCATTTTGCAGTCATTGATCCAGCCTTTATGTGAAGAACTCCGCTGAGGAAGGACCTATTACTTCCTGAGTCAGTCTACTCTATTTTTGGACATTTGTAATTGTTAGAGTTATCTCTTATATCAAACCTTAGTTTTATGCCTTGAAATTTTCACTCATGTCTCCTAGTTCTGGCACCTGAGGCCAAACAGAACAAATCTAAATTCTTTTTCATGTGATACCCTTTCACATACTTGAAGACAGCTCACCCTTCAATCTTTTTCTTTCAGCTGTGTCACCCTGTCCTCTCTGGGTCTCAGTTTTTCATTACGCAAAATGGGATTGTCATGAAGATCGAACAAGTTAATGTATATTAAGAGCTTTACAAACCTGAAAACGCTATGTAAATGTTAGCTATTGCTTTTATTATTCTCTTTGCAATTCATCTACCAATCAACAAAGCATTTGTTGAGCATTGATTATGTACCAGACTTGGTACTAGGTATCAACATCTCCACTTCTTTTAACTATTCCTCATGTGGTTTGAACTCAAAACCGTTAACTATTCTAGTTGCTTTCCTCTGGCCACTGTTCAGTTCATTCATTACCTTCACAAAATGTGGGTTTCTATAACTGAACACAATAATACAGATATAAGGAAGACCAAGCAAAGTGTAGTGGGACTGTGACTTTCTTCAATAACCCTGTGATTTGGCCCCCTTTTCTTTTCTGGAAGTATTCATAAACTGGTAGGACAAGGGGATGCTGTTGACAATACACCTAGATTCCAGAAAGGTATTTGATAAAGTGTCTCATATTTTTCTGCTGAATAAGATCTAGAAATGTGAAGCAAATGTAGTCAGTTGGATGCTAAACTGGTTAAATGATATGACTCAAAGATCAGTGACTACTAGATTAATGGTATCATGAAAGAAAGTTTCTAACAGAGTGCCCAAAAGGATTTGACTTTAGGCTTTTACTGTTCAACATTTTTTATTGGTGACTAATGTAGAAATGGACAATGTTATAACAACGAGAAGGAAAGGATAATAAAGTAAGATGGAATGGGAAGGCATATGAGGGCACCGATGTCTTATCCAACCATCCCCCTACCCCAGGCTACCTTTAGCCAGCCTGTAAAAGCAGAGCAAGCTCAGATTTTGAGTCTTCTAGAATGGTGTTTTCTAAATGGGCATTCCTTCTGCAAAGCTAATTCAAATGACAAG